>NC_044321.2:68602046-69215909 GCF_007474595.2 Lynx canadensis | reverse complement strand
ACTAAACCTGTTGTGGTAATAATTTAACGATATATGTGAATCAAACCATCATGCTGTACACCTTAAATTTGTACAGGGATGTAAGTCAATTGTTTCTCAATAAAACTGGGAAAAAATCTGATGAGTGGCATCAGAGAGGTAAATTAAGGAAATGCAAAAATGGAATTTTAAAGATGTTAATTGTGCAAAATACAGACAAAATGCTGGATGTGTGATAGAATAAAAACTGATTTTTGTAATTTGCTCAGCACATATTACATAGGTGGTACCATCTATGCGGACCAGTGATTCTGGAAGATAGTACTGGGAAGAACCTGGGAACATTTAAAGGACATGTGAAATTAGTTAGAAAGAGGAGGAAATAAGAGAGTGGTACTGAACTTATTGTGGGTCATTATATGTGGAAATCCAAGAAGAGAAAGTCTAAGTAATAAAAGAGGAAAGACTGATATTGAGACTATAGAGGGAAAACTGGCTGAGTTTGAATGCAAGTAGCTTCAGAATTAGTTTTGATATGTAGATTAGTTTTGTTGCTGCAAATTACCACAGACTTATCAGCTTAAAACAGCATACATTCATTATGTCACAGTTTATGTGGGTCCAGAGTCTGGATATGACTTATCTGAGCACTCTGCTTAGGGTCTTACACAAGGCTGCGATTAAAGCATTAGGTGGGCTTAATTCTCATTTGGAGTTTGGGTTGTCTTGCAAGTTCACATGGTTGTTGGCAGAATCCAGTTCCTTGCAGGTGTAGAATTTAGGTAGTCTCCTCTCACCCCATTTCTTTCCTTGCTGTCTGTCAGCTAGGGAGTTGCTATTAGTTCCTAGATATCATTTACAGTTGCCATGTGGACCTCTGACAGACCATCTCACAGCATTGTAGTTTTCATCAAGGCTAGTGGAAGAATCTCTAGGTCCATTGTTCCATGAGGGTGATAGAGGCTGAGACACTGATCCTTGTCTCACGGAGTCGAAGAATGAATCTCCCGGACAACAGAGAGTGAGCAAAACGATAGAGTTTATTGAGGGAAAGCATAAAGCTCTCAAGACTGAGAGGAGTTCCTACTGGGTTGCCATGGAGGAGTTTTGTCCCTGAATGGGACCTTATTAGAAAGTTTGTGAGACTCCACTCATGGCACCTATCCCAGGAAGGTCTGGAATAAATTTATCATTTTTCCCCCCCAAAACTCCCCACCACTTCTTCAGCTTCCCACTTGAAGCTACAGCTTTCCTCCTCCTCCCAGAGGGTCCCTTATGTCTCTGGGCCTAATGTTAACCCTTTCCCTACTCACCATTATGCTAGGACAGAGTCTTATACAACAAAACCTATTCAAGGAAGTAACGATCCCATTTATATCCCCTCACATTTTCTCCACATTTTGTTGGCTAGAAGAAAGTCACAGGTTCTGCTCACACTCAAGAGTAGGGGGTAATGCAAGGGACATGACCCATTGGGGGGGATCATTCATTAAGGTGTGAACAGATAAATAACATGTTAGCCATTAAAAGGGACTAAAGTGGTACTAAATGAAATAGCTCAGCTTTTTACTTTAAGGCAAGGTGAACAGGAAAAAAGTATACATGTGGCGACCATTCAAGTTTATGAAATTAGAGAAATCTTGGGACAGATAATCTTTTAAAACTTAGTGACGTTAACTGAGTAACATGACATTTTTCATTCATTCAACCAAGTGGTTGTCCATGTTGTGTCAAGCATTGTTGTTGTAGTTAAACAATGATAAAAGTTACTATGCCTGCTCCATGGATCTATAATATAGTAGGGGAAACAGACATTAAGCAAGTAAACACATATAGAATTACAAATTGCAGACTCAGGGGGAAGATGGCCATGTAGGAGGACACCGGGCTCACCTTGTCCTCTGACTGCTTAGATTCCACCCACATCTGCCTAAATAAGCCAGAAAACCACCAGAAGACTAGCAGAATGGACTCTCTGGAGCCAAGCTTAGACAAGAGGCCCACGGAAGATGGTAGGAAGAGCAGAGAGGAGGTGCATGCTACACGGTCTGGCAGGAGGGAGCCAGGGTGGTGGAGGAGAGCCCGCCCTCAAAGTCTGGCTTGCAAAAGCTGAGGGTCCAGACTCTGTGAGTTCTGACAACCAACGGGACTTAACATCTGGAATGTTAAAAAAACAATAGCTCTGCTCTCGGAGAGTAGGGAGGGTGAAAGGATGCGGGGAGATTTGTTGAGCCCTGAAGACAGAGCTCAGCTCCGAGGGGGAACAAAGGCTTTGGCATGAGCCATCTCCCTGCCCCATCCCGCAGCCAAAATTCCAAAGGGAACCAGCTCCGGTCACTGAACTTACACCTGACAAACACCCAATGCTGTGCTTCTGTGGATCCATCCCTCCAACGGGTCTGCCTCCCTCCCATCGCTGCAGGACCCCTCCCCCAGGAGACCTCCAATGGCAAAGCAAGCTAAGCCTGCCCCTCCCACCCCTGTGCACCTTGCGGATCCACCCCAGCAAATACCCCAGATCCCGTTGAAGCAGCACCACAAGACTGGCAATGTGCCACTACCCCAGACAGGGACCACACCACTCCACAGTGAGTCCTGCCCCTGGGAGAGGGGAAGGTAAGGTACACACCAGTCTTACTGTGGCCCCAGCGGCGGGCTGGGGGCAAACATTGGGTCTGACTGTGGTCCCTCCCACCAACACAAGTTACTCTGGACAGCACAGGGGAAGTGCCCTGAAGTTCAGAGCCACCGCAGGGACTACCCAAAATGATGAAACGGAAGAACACTCCTCAAAAGAACCTCCCGGAAGTAGCAACAGCTAACGAATTCATCAAAAATGATTTAAACACTATAACAGAACAAAAATTTAGAATAATAGTCATAAAATTAACCCCTGGGCTTGAAAAAAAGCATAGAGGACAGCAGAGAATCTATTGCTACAGAGATCAAGGGACTAAAAAATAGTTATGAGGAGCTAAAAAATGCTATAAATGAGGTGAAAAATAAAATGTTAGCGGCCATAGCACAGATTGAAAAGGCAGAGGAGAGAGTAGGTGAATTGGAAGATAAAATTATGGAAAAGGAGGCAGCTGAGAAAAAGAAAGATAAAAAAATCCAGGCGTATGAGGGTAGAATTAGAGAATTAAGTGCTGCAATCAAACAGAACAATATCTGTATCAGAGGAATTCCAGAAGAAGAAGAGAGAGAGAAAGGGGCTGAAGGTGTATTTGAACAAATTATAGCTGAGAACTTCCCTGACCTGGGGAAGGAAAAAGGCATTGAAATCCAAGAGGCACAGAGAACTCCCTTCAGACATAACCTGAATCGATCTTCTGCATGACATATCATAGTGAAACTGGCAAAATACAAGGATAAAGAGAAAATTCTGAAAGCAGCTAGGGATAAACATGCTCTAACTTATAAAGGGAGACCTGTAAGAATAGTGGCAGACCTATCTACTGAAACTTGGGAGGCCAGAAAGGAATGGCAGGAAATCTTCAATATAATGAACAGAAAAACTTTGGTTTGCCTTTCTCTCTCTCTCTCTCTCTCTCTCTCTCTGTCTCTCTTTTTCACCTTGTGCATTTGTTTTGTTTGTTAAATTCCACAAGGAGTGAAATCATATGGTATTGTTTATGACTCACTTATTTTGCTTAGCATAACACTCTCTAGCTCCATCCATGTTGTTGCAAATGGCAACGTTTAATTGTTTTTTATGACTGAGGAACATTCTATTGTGTACATATACCACTTTATACATTCATCATTTGATGTACACTTGGGCTGTCTCCATAATTTGGCTATTGTAGATAGTGCTGCTATAAATATTGGGGTGAATTATCCCTTTGAATTAGTAGTTTTGTATTCTTTGGGTTAATACCTAGTAGTGCTTTTCATGTGTTTGCTATCCATCTGTATGTCTTCTTTGGAAAAATGTCTATTCAGGCCCTCTGTCCATTTTTTAATTGGTTTATTTGGCTTTTTGTGTAGTGAGTTGTATAAGTTCTTTGTATATTTTGGATATCAACAGTCCTTATCGAATATATCATTTGTAATTATTTTCACCCATTCAGTGGGTTGCTTTTTTTGATTTGTTGATGTTTTCTGTGACTTTACAGAAGTTTTTTTTTTTTTTTTGGTGTAGTTGAAATGGTTTGATTTTGTTTTTGTTTCTCTTACCAGAGAAGACATATTTAGAAAAATGTTTTTATGGCCAATGTCAAATAAATTACTGTCTATGTTTTCTTCTAGGAATTTTATGAAAGTTCAGTCTTGAATCCATTCTGTGGGTATTTGTGTGTGCGTGTATGGTGTAAGGAAGTGGTCCAATCTCATTCTTTTGCATGTAACTATCCAATTTTCATGACACTGTTTATTGAAGAGAGCATCTTCTACCCATTGTATATTCTTGCCTCATTTTTACAGATTAATTGACCAAAAAGGGTGGGTTTATTTACAAAGTCTCTTTTCTGTTCTATTGATTTATGCATTTATTTTTGATCCAGTACCATATTATTTTGACAATTACAGCTTTGTAATATATCTCAGAATGTGAGATTGTGATACTCCCAGCTTTTTTCTTCTTTTCCAAGATTGTTTTGGCTATTCGGGTTCTTTTGTGGCTCTATACAGATTTTAAGATTATTGTTTTAGTTCTCTGAAAAGTGCTGTTAGTATTTTGATACAGATTACATTAAATCTATAGATTGTTTTGAGTAGTATGGACATTTTAACTATGTTGATTCTCCCAATGCATAAGCATGGAATATCTTTCCATTTGTTTGTGTCATCTTCAACTTCTCAAGTCAAAGTTTTACAGTTTTCAAAGTACAGGTTTTTCACCTCTTTGTATAAGCTTATTCCCAGGTATTTTATTCTTTTTGGTGCAAATAAATGGGATTGTTTTCTTAATTGCTCATATTTTATTCTTTTTGGTGCAAAATAAATGAGATTGTTTTCTTAATTGCTCTTTCTGTTACTTCATTATTAGTGTATAGAAATGCAATCGATTTCTGCATATTAATTTTGTATCCTGCAACTTTGCTGAATTCATTTATTAAATCTAGTAGTCTTTTGGTGGTGTCTTTAGGGTCTTCTATATATAATTTCATGCCATCTGCAAATAGTAAAAGTTTTACTTCTTCCTTACCAATTTGGATGCCTTTTATTCCTTTATTGTGGCTAGGACTTCCAGTACTATGCTCAATAAAAATGTAGAGAGTGAACATCTTTGTCTTGTTCCTGATCTTAGAGGAAAAGTTCTCAGTTGTTCACCATCAAGTATGATGTTAGCTGTGGGTTTTCTTAAGTGTCCTTTATTATGTTGAGGTATGTTGCTTGTATACCTATTTTATTGATAGTTTTTAAATCATAAATGAATGCTGAACTTTTTCAAATGTTTTTTTCTGCATCTATTGAGGAGATCTAATGAATATTATCTTTCATTTTGTTAATGTGTTGTGATTTGCATATATTGAAGTATCTTTGCATCTTTGGAATAAATCCCATTTGATCACAATGAATGATTTTTGTAATGTATTGTTGGATTTGTTTGCTAATATTTTGTTGGGGATTTTTGCATCTATGCTCATCAGGAATATTGGCCTGTAGTTTTCTTTTTGCAGTGTCTTTCTCTGGTTTTGGTATGAGGGTAACGCTAGCCTCATAGGATGAATTTGGAAACTCTCCTCCTCTTACATTTTTTGAAATAGTTTTGAGAGGAGTTGGTATTAACTCTTCTTTAAATGTTTGGTAGAATTCACCTGTGAAGAGAGTGGCCCTGGACTTTTGTTTATTGGGAGTATTTTGATCATTGATTTAATTTAATTGCTAGTAATTGTTTTGTTCCAAGTTTTTACTTTTTCCTGATTCAGTTTTCTATATGTTTCAAGGAATTTTCCCATTTCTTCTAGATTATACAATTTGTTGGCATATAATTTTTTGTAATATTCTCTTATAATACTTTCTATGATGTCAGTTGTTACCTCTTTTTCTTTATTTCTGATTTTATTTGTGTTTTCTCCCTTTTTTCATGAGTCTGGCAAAAGGTTTATGAATTTTTTGAACTTTTCAAAGAAACGGTTCCTTGTCTCATTGATCTGTTCTACTGTTTTTTTAGTCTCTATTTCTGCTCTAATAGTTATTATTTCCTTTCTTCTGCTGTTGTTTTTTTTTTTTGTTATTGTTCTTTTTCTGTGCCTGTAGGTGTTTATTTGAGATTTTCCTTGCTTCTTGAGGTGGACTTGTATTGGTATAATCTTTCCTCTTAGAACACTTTTTTTCTGTATCCCACAGATTTTGGACTATTGTGTTTTCATTTTCATTTGTCTCCATGTGTTTTTTTTTTAATTTCCTCTTTGATTTCTTGGTGGACTCTTTCATTGTTTAATAGCATGTTATTTAGCTTCCATGTACTTGTGTTTGTTTATATGTTTTCTTGTAATTGATTTCAAGTTCCATACTGTTGTGGTCAGAAAAGATGCATGATATAGTTCCAGTCTTTTTGAGTTTATTGAGAGTCATCTTATGGCCTAACATTTGATATGTTTGGGAGAATGTTCCATGTAGACTTGAAATGAATTTTTATTCTGCTATTTTAGATGGAATTTTCTGAATATATCTATTAGATCCATTTGGTCCAATGTGTCATTCAAAGCCACTGTTTGTTTCTTTATGAATTTTCTGTTGGGGTGATCTATCCATTGATATAACTGCAGTGTTAGTGTCCTTTACTAGTAGTGTATTACTGTCAATTGCTTCATTTATGTCTGTTACTATTTGCTTTATATTTAAGTTCTCTCATGTTGGGTGCATAAATATTTACAACTGTTATATCCTTTTGTTGGATTGTTCCTTTTATCATTATGTAGTGTCCTTCTTTGTCTTTTGTTACATTTTTGTTTTAAAGCTTATTTCATCTGATACAAGTATTGCTTCCCCAGGTTTCTTTTTTGATACCATTTGTATGGTAAATGTTTTTCCATCACTTCACATTCACTCTACATATGTCTTTAGGTCTGAAGATAGTCTCTTATAGGCAGTATATAGATGAGTCTTGCTTTTTTATCCATTCAGTCACTCTGTATTTTTTTTATTGGAGCACTTAGTCCATTTACATTCAAAGTAAATATTGATATGTATGTACTTATTGCCATTTTATTGTTTTACAGTTGTTTTCTAGTGTTTTTCTGTTCCTTTCTTCTCTTGTTCTCTTCCCTTGTGATTTTGACTTTCTTTAGTGATATGATTGCATTTCTTTCTCTTTAATTTTTGTGTAACTATTACACATTTTTTATTTGAGGTTCTCATTAGGTTCATATATAATGTCTTATGCATGCAGTATCTATATTAACTTGATAGTCGCTTAAGTTTGAGCCAATTCCAAAAGCACTACATATTTGTGCTTGCTTCAGCAGCACATATACTAAAAGCACTACATATTTACCCCCTCACACATTTTATGTATCTGATGTCATAATTTACATCTTTTTATGAATTCCTTGACTAATTTTTATAGATATAATTGATTTTATTGCTTTTGTACATTAACCTTTGCACTGATTTTATAAGTTAATAATCTAGTACTTTTATAGTTTGTATTTCCTGTGAACTTTTTCTAACTCCTCATTATGACCTTTTCTTTACATTCAAGGAATTTTCTTTAGTGTTTCTTGTAAGGTTAGTTTGATCATAATGATTTCTTATAATATTTCTCTGGGAAATACTTTATCTCCTTCTATTCTGATTGATAGTCTGCTGGGTAGAGTTTAGTGGCTTCAGCTTTTTTCTCTTTTTCTTTTTTAAATTTTGATTTAAATTCTAGTTAGTGAAAATACAGAGCAATATAAGTTTCAGGAGTAGAATTCAGTGATTGATCACTTACAAAGAACACCCACCCATCATAATAAGTGCCCTCCTTGATACCCATCAGCCATCTAGCCTATCCACCACCCACTCCCCTCTATTGACTCTCAGTTTATTTTCTATCATTAAGACAGTATGGTATTGGCACAAAAACAGACACATAGGTCAATGGAATAGAATATTCCATTTCAGAAATGGACCCACAAATACATGGCCAACTAATCTTCAACAAAGCAGGAAAGAATATCCAATGGAAAGAAAAACAGTCTTCTTTTTAAAAAAAATTTTTTTTTCCAACGTTTATTTATTTTTGGGGGGACAGAGAGAGACAGAGCATGAACGGGGGAGGGGCAGAGAGAGAGGGAGACACAGAATCGGAAACAGGCTCCAGGCTCTGAGCCATCAGCCCAGAGCCTGACGCGGGGCTCGAACTCACGGACCGCGAGATCGTGACCTGACTGAAGTCAGACGCTTAACCGACTGCGCCACCCAGGTGCCCCGAAAAACAGTCTTCTTTAGCAAATAGTGCTGGAAGAAAGAAACTGTTCCACTTTCTTACACCATATACAAAAAGTAATGGTGAGAGTGGATATCCCTGTCTTGTTCCTGACTGTACAAGAAAAGCTCTCAGTATTTCCCTAAAGAGAATCATATTAGCTGTGGGTCTTTTGTATATGGCCTTTATGATGTTGTGGTATGTTCCCTGTATCCCTACATTGTTGAGGATTTTTATCAAGAATGGATGCATTCTCTGCATCTATCGAGAGGATCATATGGTTCTTATCCTTTATTAATATGGTGGATTGCATTGATTGATTTGCAAATATTAACAACCCCTGCAGTCCAGGAATAAATCTCACTTGATCATGTTGAATGATTCTTTTAATGTACTGGTGGACTTGAATTCCTAGCAACTTGTTGAGAATTTTTGCATCCTTATTCATCAGGGATATTGGCCTGTAAATGTCCTAATTTTTAATAGGGTCTTTGTCTGCTTTTGGAATCACTGTAATATTTGCCTTGTACAATTAGTGGGAGTTTTCCTTCTGTCTCTATTTTTTGGATAAGTTTGCGAAGAATAGTTATTAATTCTTCTTCAAGTATCTGGTAGAAATCCCTTGGGAAGCTATCTAGCTCTGGGCTTTTGTTTGTTGGGATATTTTTGATTATCAATTCAATTTCTTTGCCAGTTATGGGTCTGTTCAAATTTTGTATTTCCTCCTGTTTCAATTTTGGTAGTTTGTATGTTTCTAGGGATTTATCCATTTCTGCCATATTGTCCCATTTGTTGGCAGTTAATTTTTCATAAATCTCTTAAAACTGTATTTGTGTGGTGTTGGTTGTGATCTCTCCTCTTTCATTTATGGTTTTTGTTTTGTTTAGTTTTGTATTTGAGTCCTTTTTCTTTTTGATGTGTGGCTAGGGGGTTATCAATTTTATTAATTATTTTGAAGAACAATCTTTTAGTTTTGTTGATCTGTTCTACTTTTTTTTTTTTTGCTTCTATATCATTTATTTCTGATCTAATTTTATTATTTCCCTTCTGCTGGCTCCAGGCTTTATTTGCTGTTCCTTTTGTAGCTCATTTAGATATAAGATGTGAGACTTTTCTTGCTTCTTCAGGCAGTTCTATAATCATATATACCTCCCTCTTATCACCGACTTTACTGTATCCCAAAGGTTCAGGACAGTTGTGTTTTCATCTTCATTTGCTTACATTTTTATTTTTTATTTTTTATTTTTTAAAATTTACATCCAAATTAGTTAGCATATAGTGAAACAATGATTTCAGGAGTATATTCCTTAATATCTCTTACCCATTTAACCCATCCCCCCTCCCACAGCCCCTTCAGTAACCCTCAGTTTGTTCTCCATATTTATGAGTCTCTTCCGTTTTGTCCCCCTCCCTGTTTTTATATTATTTTTCTTTCCCTTCCCTTATGTTCATCTGTTTTGTCTCTTAAAGTCCTCATATGACTGAAGTCATGTGATTTTTTGTCTTTCTCTAACTAATTTCACTTAGCATAATACCCTCCAGTTCCATCCACGTAGTTGCAAATGGCAAGATTTCATTCTTTTTGATTGCCGAGTAATATTCCATTGTATACATATACTATTTCTTTATCCATTCATCCATCGATGGACATTTGGGCCCTTTCCGTACGTTAGCTATTGTTGACAGTGCCGCTATAAACATGGGGGTGCATGTGTCCCTTAGAAACAGCACACCTGTATCCCGTGGGTAAATGCCTAGTAGTGCAATTGCTGGGTCGCAGGGCAGTTCTATTTTTAGTTTTTTGAGGAACCTCCATACTCTTTTCCAGAGAGGCTGCACCAGCTTGCATTGCCACCAACAATGCAAAAGAGATCCTCTTCCTCTGCATCCACACCAACATCTGTTGTTGCCTGAGTTGTTAATGTTAGCCATTCTGACAGGTGTCAGGTGGTATCTCATTATGGTTTTGATTTGTATTTCCCTGATGATGCATGATGTTGAGCATTTTTTCATGTGTCGGTTGGCCATCTGGATGTCTTCCTTGAAGAATGTCTATTCATGTCTTTTGCCCATTTCTTCACTGGATTATTTGTTTTTTGGATGTTGAGTTTGATAAGTTCTTTATAGATTTTGGATACTAACCCTTTATCTGATATGTCATTTGCAAATATGTTCTCCCATTCTGTCAGTTGCCTTTTACTTTTGCTGATTGTTTCCTTGGCTGTGCAGAAGCTTTTTATTTTGATGAGGTCCCAGTAGTTCATTTTTGCTTTTGTTTCCCTTTCCTCTGGAGATGTGTTCAGTAAGATTTTGCTGCAGCCAAGATCAAAGAAGTTTTTGCCTGCTTTCTCCTTGAGGATTTTGATGGCTTCCTGTCTTACATTTAGGTCTTTCACCCATTTTGAGTTTATTTTTGTGTATGGTGTAAGAAAGTGGTCCAAGTTTATTCTTCTGCATGTCGCTGTCCAGTTTTCCCAGCACCACTTGCTGAAGAGACTGTCTATTCCATTGGATATTCTTTCCTGCTTTGTCAAAGATTAGTTGGCCATACATTTGTGGGTCCATTTCTGGGTTCTCTATTCTGTTCCATTGATCTGAGTGTCTGTTCTTGTGCCAGTACCATACTGTCTTGATGATTACAGCTTTGTAGTATAGCTTGAAGTCTGAGATTGTGATGCCTCCTGCTTTGGTTTTCTCTTTCAAGATCGTTTTGGCTATTCGGGGTATTTTCTGGTTCCATACAAATTTTAGGATTATTTGTTCTAGCCCTGTGAAGAATGCTGGTGTTACTTTGATAGGGATTGCATTGAATATGTAGATTGCTTTGGGTAGTATTGGCATTTTAACAATATTTGCTCCTCCTATCCAGGAGCATGGAATCTTTTCCCATTTCTTTGTGTCTTCTTCAACTTCTTTCATAAGCTTTCTATAGTTTTCAGTGTATAGATTTTTCACCTATTTGGTTAGATTTATTCCTAGGTATTTTATGGCTTTTTGTGCAACTGTAAATGGGATCGATTCCTTGATTTCTGTTTCTGTCACTGCATTGTTGGTGTATAGGAATGCAACCGATTTCTGTGCATTGATTTTATGTCCTGCAACTTTGCTGAATTCATGAATTAGTTCTAGCAGTTTTTGGTGGAGCCTTTTGGGTTTTCCATATAGAATATCATGTCATCTGCGAAGAGTGAAAGTTTGACCTCCTCCTGGCCAATTTGGATGACTTTTATTTCTTTATGTTGTCTGATTGTAGATGCTAAGACTTCCAATACTATGTTGAATAACAGTGGCAAGAGTGGACATCCCTGTCTTTTCCCTGACCTTAGAGGGAAAGCTCTCTGAGCTTACATGTATTTTTAAATTTCTTCCTTAATTTCCTAGTTAACCCATTCATTCTTTAGTAACTTGTTCTTTAACATCCATGTATTTGTGGTCTTTCTGAATTTTTTCTTGTGGTTGACTTCAAGTTTCATAGTCTTGTGGTTTAAAAGTATGCATGGTATGATCTCATTCTTTTTGTGCTTGTTGAGACTTGATTTGTGACCCAATATGTGATCTATTCTGGATAATGTTCCATGTATACTCAAAAATAATGAGTATTCTGCTGCATTAGGATGAAATGTTCTGAATATATCTGTTAAGACCATCTAGTCGAGTGTGTAACTCAAGGTCTTTGTTTCCTTGATTTTCTGCTTAGATGATCTGTCCATTGTTGTAAGTTGGGTGTTGAAGTCAATGAGTTTATGTTTGCTATAATTGATTTATATATTTGGGTTACCCTAAGTTAGGGGCATAAACACTTGCAATTGTTAGATCTTCTTGTTTGATAGACTCCTTTATTATGATACAGTGTCCTTCATTTCTTGTTAGTCTTTAGTTTAAAATTTCATTTGTCTGATATAAGTATGGCTAATCTATCTTTCTTTTGATGTCCATTTGTATGATAAATGGTTCCCCATCCTTCTTTCTAAATCTGCAGGTGTCTTTAGGTCTATAATGAGTCTCTTGTAGGCAGCGTATAGATGGGTCTTGTTTTTTATACATTCTGATACTCTTTTGGTTGGAGCATTTAATCCATTTACCTTCAGAGTTATTATTGATAGATAGGAATTTAGTGCCATTGTATTATCTGTAAAGTTGTTGTTTCTGGATATTTTCTTTATTCCTTTCCAGTCTTTGTTGCTTTTGTTCTTTCTTTCCCACTCAAAGAGTCCCTTTTAATATTTCTTGCAGGGCTGGTTTAGTGGTCACAAACTCCTTTAGTTTTTGTCTGTCTGGGAAACTCCTTATCTCTCCTTCTACACTGAATGACAAACTTACTGGATAAAGTATTCTTGGCTGTATACTTTTCCCATTCAACACGTTGTATATATCGTACTCTCATTTCTGGCCTGCCATGTTTCTGTGAGGAAATCTGCTGCTAACCTTATTTGTCTTCCCTTGTAGCTTAAGTATTTTTTTTTCCCATGCTGCCTTCAGGATTCTTTCCATATCTGTGTAGTTTGCAAATTTTACTATATCATATCTTGGTGTTGACCAGCTTTTGTTGACTTTGATGAGAGTTCTATGTGCCTCCTCGTTTTTATCTGTCTCCTTCATTAGATTATGGAAGTTTTCAGTTATAGTTTGCTCAAATAAACCTTATGCCCCCTTTCCCCTCTCTTCTTCTTCTGGGACTCCTATGATACAAAAGTTATTACACTTTATGGAGTCACTGAGTTCCCTAAGTCTACATTCATGTTCCAATATTTTTCTTTCCCTCTTCTTTTCAGCTTCATTATTTTCCATAATTTTATCTTCTATATCACTAATTCCTTCCCCTGTTTCTTCCATTCTTTTTCTCAGTACATCCAGTCAGTTTTATATCTCGGTTACAGTATTTTTATTTTAGTCTGATTAGTTTTTAGCTCTTTTTTCTCTGCAGAAGGGACTTCCTAGTGTCTTCTATGCTTTTCTCAAGCCAAACTAGTATCTTTATGGTTGTTGTTTTAAATTCTGGTTCAGGTGTATTACTTACGTCTGTTTTGATTAGATCCCTGATTATGACCTCTTCTTGTTCTTCCTTTTGGGAGGCATTCTTTCATCTTGGCATTTTGTCTAGATCTCTGTCTTCTCTGTGTTAGGAAAGCCTGAATGTTTTCTGCTCCTGAGAGGAATGGTTATATTAAAAAGAGGTCATATGCTGTCCAGGGCCTGGTGCTTCAGGAAGTTTTTTTGGTATATGCTGTGTGTACTTTGCCATTGTGTTTTGGCTGCTCTTTCCCTCAGATCAGTTCTCTGTAGAGTTTCTCTTTCCCTGCATGGGGAGTGTTTGGACCTTTTCCAGTGTGTTGCAAGTTTTAACTACGTGTGTTTTGGTCTGCTTTTTAGAAAAGGCCAAATCCTATTTCCCTTAGAGCTGAAGTGCAGCACTCTATGATCAGGGGACTTGGTGGGTATAGGGGGTTTGTGCTGGTCTCCTATGCAAGGGGCCTGTTGTGCTGGTTCTCAGGCCAACTTGTCCCAGTAAATATGCACTTGCAAGGTGCAGTGGGTTGAGGCTTGGTGTAAGCAGATGCAGCCTTCACCGGACGCTGGGTTGCTCACTGAAGTCTGTCAGGGGAGATGAAGGTGTCAGGGTCAGGGCAAATGGCATCACCTCTCTCTCTCTCATCCCCAGAGAGGGGAGTTCACCCATGCCACTGTTCAGGAAGTGTTCACAAATGAATGAACAATCTTGTGCCCCAAGTTTCCATCAGAACCCTGCCTTCACCCTGTGTATGTCTAAGCCATTTGCCTGCCTGGCAGCACAGTGCTCCTGTGTTTTATCTCAGGCCCATGTCTGGGTTTCAAAATTCCATGTTTTAGGGATCCAGCACAGTGTGGACCTGCACTGATCCTCTGGGAGATGGTCTTGCTGCCCTGTGACCATTGCCAGTTTATCCAAGAAAAGCGGTCACACAACTGTGCAGGGGCTCAGAGTTTATGGTAAAGTGCAGCCAAAAGCTGGCTTCCAGGTTAGCTGCCTTCTGCAGGTGCCTCTGCTTTTATGCTATTTAATAGAGCCTCTCACTGGTGACCACCATCACTTTTGTCCCCTGAAAGGCAGCACCACTTCTCCCAGCTGAACCCCAAGAACTTCTACAAGAACTGTCTCTCTCAGTATGACCTAGGGGATCCTCAGACCACACTGTATGCTCCTGGGCTTCTGTCCTCCTTCCCCAAAAGAATACCACTAAGCTTCTACCAGAAAAGACCTTGGCAATGTTGTGGACTTCTAAAACTTCAGACTCTGAGCTCTGCTGTTTGTAAAAACTCGTAATATTCAGCCCCTCTCCTTTTCCCAGTCAATGATTTTGGGGAGGTGTTTTTCTTGTGTAATCCCCTGCATGCTGCTTTCTATTTCTCTGAATCTCTTTCACTGTGTCCTCCCTCCATGATCAGAGTTCCCTCTTTTCCACAACACCTACAATTCTTTTCTACCCCAAATCAACTCTTCATAACTCCTACCTTTCACAATATGGTTGTTTTTTCTCCCTATAAATGTGCAGTTTGTTCTCTGGGTTCTTAAATCAATTTATTGAATGCCCAGAATGATTTGATATTTATCTAGCTGTGTTTGAGGGACAAGGCAAGCATAGGGTCCCCCTACTACTGAGCCATCTTAACTAACCCATTTCCTGTTCTATTGTGCTTTGTTTTGCTTGTTTTTAGTTTCTATATCATTTATTTCTGCTTTAATCTTTATTATTTATTTCTTTTGGTTGGTTTTGGATTTTGTTTGTTGTTCTTTTTTGAGCTCCTTTAGATGTAAGCTTAGGTTGTTTATTTGACATTTTTCTTACTTCTTGATGTAGGCCTGTATTGTTATAAATTTTTCTCCTGAACCACATTTGTTACATCCCAATGATTTTGGACTGTTTTGTTTCCATGTACTTTTTGATTTATTCTTTGATTTCTTGGTTGAACCATTCATCGTTTAGTAACATGTTATGTAACCTCCATGTATTTGTCCTCTTTCCAGATTTTTTCTTCTGATTGGTTTCTGTTTCATAACATTGTAATCAGAAGAGTTTCATTTTATTACTTCACTTTTTAAAAATCTGTTGAGACCTGTTTTGTGACCTAATATTCTGGAGGATGTTCCATGTGCACTTGAAAAGAATGTGTATTCTTCTGTTGTAAGATGAAAAGGTTTGAATATGTCAAGTCCAGCTGGTTCAGTGTATCATTCAAAACCACTGTTTCCTTCTTGATTTTCTGTTTGTATGATTTGTCAATCATTGTAAATGGGATGTTAAAGTCCCCTACTATGATTGTATTACTATTCATTAGTTCTTTCTGTTTATGTATTTGGTTGCTTCCATTTGGGGTACATAAATATTTACAATTGTTGTAGCCTTTTTTTGGATTATGTCCTTTATTATTATATAATACCTTTCTTTGTCTCGGGTTAAAGTGTTTGTTTTAAAGTTTAGTTTGTCTGATGTAAGTATTGCTACTCCAGATTTATTTTGACATCCATTTGCACGTTAAATATTTCTCCATTTCTTCACTTTCAATCTGCAAGTGTCTTTAAGTCTGAAATGAGTCTCCTGTAAGCAGCATATAGATGGATCTTGTTTCCTTATCTGATCTGGCACCCTGTGTTTCAATTGGAGTGTTTAGTTCATTTATAGTTAACATTATTATTGATAGATACGTATTTATTGCCATTTTGTTACTTGTTTCATGATTGTTTCTAGAGATTTTTTTCAGACACTTTCAACTCTTGTCTCTTTCATGGATTGTTGGCTTTCTTTAGCAATATACTTGGATTCCATTCTCTTTATTTTCTGCATATCTATTACAACTTTTTGATTTGTGGTTACTGTTAGGTTTTTATATAGCATCTTCTTCATATAGCAGTCTTTTATTAAGTTGATTATCAGGTTTAAGCCCAATCTTTACTCCTCTCACCCCGCCCCAAGTTTTAGGTGTATAGTGTCATACTTTTCATCTTTTTATTTTAGAAATCCTTTGACTGATTTTTAAAGAATTATTTATTTTTACTGCATTTGTGTTTTTTTTTTTTTACTTTTAATATTCTCACTTTTGGTCTTCCTTTCCACTCAAATAATTCTCTTTCATATTCCTTCTATGACTAGTTTAGTGCTCACAAGCTCCTTTAGTTGTTTTCTGTCTGAGAAACACTTTATCTCTCCTGTTCTGTCATGATAGCTTTGCTGGATAGAGTATTCTTGGCTTCAGATTTTTCCCTTTCAGCACTTTGAAAATATCATGACTTACCCTTCCAGCCTGCAAAATTCTTGCTAAAAAACCCACTGTTAGATTTATGGTGTTTCCCTTGTATATAACTGTCTTCTTTTCTCTTGCTGCTTTAATTTTTTTTTTCTTTATCACTACTTCTTGCCATTTGAATTACTTTGTGTCTTGGCGTGGACCTCATTGGGTTGAATTTGAGGGGTGAAATTTGTGTTTCCTGGATCTGGATATCTATTTCATTCCTCAGATTAGGGAAGTTCTAAGCTATTATTTCTTCAAACAAATCTTCTGCCCCTTTTCTTCTCTCTTCTTCTCCTGAGATCCTTATAGTGCAAATGTTATTACGTTTGATGGCATCACTGTTTACCTAAGGCTATTCTCAATTTTCATAATTTTCTTTCCTCTCCATTTCTCAGCTTGGTTACTTTCCATTTGCCTGTCTTTCAGATCATTAATTCATTCCTCTGCTTTATCTAGCCTGCTATCTATTCTATAAAGTGTATTTTTTAAGTTTTTATTTATTTATTTTGAGAGAGAATGAGTGGGGGAAGGGCAGAGAGAGAAGAGGACAGAGGATCTGATGAGGGCCCTGTGCTGACAACAGAGAACCTGATGTGGGGCTTGAACCCATGTACCATGAGATCATGACCCGAGTTGAAGTCAGACGCTTAATTTACTGAGCCACCCAGGCACCCCCATCAAGTGTATTTTTTTTTATTTTTTTAACATTTATTTATTTTTGAGAAACAGAGTGAGACAAAGCGTGAGGGGGGGAAGGGCAGAGAGAGAAGGAGACACAGAATCTGAAGCAGGCCCCAGGCTCTAAGCAAGTGGGCAGCACAGAGCCTGATGTGGGGCTTGAATCCAAGAACTGTGAGATCATGACCTGAGCCAAAGTCGGATGCTCAACCGACTGAGCCACCAGGCACCCCTCAAGTGTATTTTTTATTTCATTGATTATGTTCTTCATCTCTGGTTCTTTTTTATCTCTTGTTCAGGGTCTCACTTATGCCCTCCACTCTTTTCTGCAATCCAGTGAGTATATTTATGATCATTATTTTAAATTCTCTATCAAGCATGTTACTTATATCCATTTTGCTTTGGTCTCTTGTTGTGGTTTCGTCTTTGCTCTTTTATTTGGCAGATATTTCTCTGTCTCATTTTGTCTTACTTTCTGTATCTGTTTCTGTGTGTTAGGAAAGTGAGGTGCTTCTCTTGTTGTTAACAATAATAGCCTTATAAAGAAAAGATCCTATAGCGTCCTTCAGTGCAGTATCCCCTGTTCCCCAGGGCCTTGAGCTTCAGGGAGTATCTCCTATGTGTGTTGCATGTGCTCTGCTGCTGTCTTGGCCTCTTTTTCATTCAGTCTGGTTGTCTGCAATGCTCTCTTTGCCTATTGTGGACAATGTTTGGCCCCCAGCAGGGGTGGAGTGCATTTTAGGAAGGTGTGCAGTGGTCTGCTTGTGAAATGGGACCTGCCCCTGCTGCTGCCTGACTGACTGAGTTCCCACAAAACACAGTTCAGAAGATGTGGTGTTGACAGATTTGGGGCCAGTTTTCTGGGGGAAAGGCCCACTGTGCCAGGACTGAGGCCAGTGTGACTGGGAAGAGTGGATCCCCTGAAGTGCAGGTAATGCAGGGCTTGGTGCAAGCAAGTCAGGTAGTGAGTGTTGGTGTTGTTCCTGCAGGTAGCCATTGTTTATCTTGTGGGTGGGGAAGGGAAATGGAACCTGCCAGCTCCTTTGTTCCTGGAGGGGTCACCCCCTGGTCCCTGTCTCACTAAGCTATGCTCTGAGATGAACAAATCACTGCCCTTCTCGTTTGCCCTTCAAACTCCTGGTTCTAGTCTATATCTGCAGGGGCTGTTTGTTGTGCTATCTTTTTAAGGGAAAGGACTCTGCTTTCTTTTGTCCTCCATGCTTTCCCAGATCAGAAGTCTGCAGATTTTTAAGATCTAGGCTTCAAATCCTGCTGGTTGTAAGAACTTAAGAATCATCCCCTCTTGCTTTCAAAGGCAAATATTATGGGGATTCATCCTCCCCATTTGTGGGGAAAAAAGTCTTGGCATGCCTTGCCAAGCCATAGAGCTAATATACAGTAGAACTAAAATTTAAATCTATGTCTGTCTGATTGCAAAGCTACACTCATCAACACTACATTATATAGTCCTTTGGTATACTCCAATATTCCCTTTTTGTTAAAATAAAAATATTTTGTTTAATATCATATACCTTAGATAGCTCTAATTAATGTACTACACCATAGTTTATTCCCATTCTAACTTCTCTCTATATATAGAAAAGTTTAACTCTTACCAAGGATGGTAGCTCTGCTTTCTTAAGGACTTTTAATCACCTGAGCTACTTACTAGTTCTTAGCCAATACACTACAAGTTTCATCTCTCTGGCACTGCCATCTTCCTCTTTTATCCAAGCCTGCCCTAAACACACTGGTATAATTCAGGATTTACAAAATTGTAGTGTGCATCAGAATCACCAGGAAAGCTTGTGAAACAGACTGTTGGGCACCACCCCTCTAGTTTCTGACTCAGTAGATGTGGGGTGGGGCCTAATAATTTGCATTTCTAAAATGCTTCCAGGTGAAGCTGATGCTTCTGGTTCAGGGACCTCACTTCAAGTATCACTGGTACAGTGATGTGGCTTGATCAAATGGTCTTTGGTATGTTTTAATGATATTGATAGAATTATAAATTAGGTATGAATTCCCACTTGCTTTATGAGTTAGTTTAAAGCGTATGGAGGAAGAAAGCATAAGGAAGAAAAAAATCTGAAGAATACAATTCACTGAAGCTATTCCACAGAAAATATATTCCATCACCAGCAAAACTTGAAAAACTGTACACATCACATCACCCATTTAGAAGCTCATAGTGTATATTAGCTTATGAAAAGCTATAATGTTGTCAATAAAGCTATTTCTCAAAGTATAGTTAACCAGCTATTTCTTAAACTCATTTGGATACAAAACACTTCTCTTTCCTAGGTGTAACACTCTATAGACTGGTGTAATTTAAGACACACTTTGAAAAAAGCTGTTTTAAAGTAATCTTTTTTATAGCAAAGTTCAGATATCCCTGGGGGATTGCAAGAATAATAGAAGCTTTCTCCCTTTTCAACTGCATTAAAATCATACTGAGGAGTTATTTACTCTGTATAGAATTGAGGTCTGTTTTTCTCTAGTGTGGCTCTTGGAACATCGAAATTAGTTCTGAGCAAATTTATGCCACAGTTAACACTTACTTAAGGACTAAGATTCAGAAACCAGGATAGGGGGTAACCAAAGGTCTTTCAGAGATCACTTATCTCTATTTTAAGTATGTGTATCATCAGCCACACGTTGGCTGAATTGTTGTCAGACTAAACTGTTTAGTTTGTAAACTTCACCATTCATATTTTTAAATCAAGACAATGTTTTTTTCATATCTGATATCCTGAAACATTTCCTAGTCTAAAGTTTTCCAACAGCAGTTAAGCAAGCTCAACTTTAAGTTCTGTCAAAAGGCTGGAATGGAGTTCTGCTAGATCAAGTGACCTAGATCCATTTAGTAAAACATAGGTGCTTTCATACAATCATCTCACTACCTTGGGCTTCAGCTCCCTCTGACCAATGCTTACGGACCCTTTCCATATGAACACACTTCTACTTGATCACAAAGAAGGCAGAAGTAAAAAGGCTTGAGTAATTTCACTTTAATTCTCTATCCTTTGCCATTACACCATGAGGTTCAACAGTGGGCCAAGGCTTGAGATAGACCTGAGCTTCATTCCCATAAAACAAGAGGTGGAGTACAGGATTATATAAACTCTACTGCTGATGCTGATGAAATTCATTTGGTGCTAAATTTATAATTACTTATATTGTTTCATATTCTAAGATAGTTTTATATATCCATTTTGGTAAATTAATTACTGATGTATTTTACTTCAATGGTTTTAGGTAGCTAAGCTTTTCAAAAATCAGGCCTATAGCTTCCTATGACATTCATATTTGCTTTTCAAACCCTAATATTTTACAAAAATCACACACATCATCTTTGAGTAATATATTTAAAAACTTATCCATGGATGATGCATTATAATTGGCAGACACTTTCTCATTTGATTGTAAAAACAATTTTATGAGGTAGGTAAAATCAAGACTTTTTCAGATGATCTTCAAAACATCTCAGTCAAAATGTAAATCACTTACTTTTTAACTACCAATAATGTATACAGCAAACATTCCTGATTCTTAACCCATCCCTTACTCTCACTATCAATATGGGAAGTTTCATTTTCTACTTTATTCACCTATTTAATTACTTGAATTTTTAAAGAATGAATTATTTTTATAACAGGAACAATAAAGATTTTTTAATCTGTTAGAACTAAATTAGTTTCTAAAGTGATATCAGTTGTAAAGGAAATCAAATCTATCATATAAATGAGTCTTTTTCAGTACTAAACATAAAATGTCTGTATTACTGAGTAGAACAAAATAACTGCCAGAAATATAATTAAAGATTCTATGAACAAGTCTGTAGCTGAGAATAAGGAATCAACTCTTACTATTCTATCCACCAATATTAGAAGGGTAGCAGAATCATGAAGCTTGCAGAATTCAGTGTCAATCCCTTGGATTTTCAACTAGAAAACAAGACAAATACCATTATTAAACAGTCAAATATATTTATATGAATTTATTAATAAAAATAGGTGAGTATTAATATCATCTGCATAAAGTTGAAATAAGACAATTGGAGATTCAGATCATTGAAGACCCAAATAAATTCTCAGAAAAGGAGCAGAAACTTTGGTTAGAATACTGATAAACCTCTCTGAGGTGAACCAAAGTAGTCAATATCTATTTCGTAGTCAGATGTGGTTTGTCTGCCAGATAATGCCTAATCCAATTTCTTATATACTATCTTTGAGCTTCAAGCTCTTTCTCTCCTTCATGCCCATGGGGAAGAATAATGGATGAGGCTCAGGGAACCAACACATTAATTTTTGCCCAAATGCATAAAGGTGGCTGCCTCAAAAAGAGGGCAGGTATGGTCACCATTTTATGGATGAAGGAATTTTTATTATTTCCTTCTCTTTATTTACTAGGCCACCTCTTGGCTGAAGATATTAACAGTACTATGTATATGTGTTTGTATTTTAAATCCAGAGTTAAACAATCAGAGCTGACTGGATGACCTCACTTACCCATTCCCTGTTCACACACAAAGCTTATCCAAAATGATACTGCTAATGATATTCGCAAGTTACCAATCTGATATTTTGCCAAGCTGTTTGTCAGATCACATGTTTCTAGGTAAAATTTCATTGATTCTTGGGGCGCTCGGGTACCTCCAGCGGTAAAGCGTCCAACTTCTGCTCAGGTAGTGATCTCACGTTTTGTGAGTTCAAACCCTGTGTCAGGCTCTGTGCCGACAGCTCAGAGCCTGAAGCCTGCTTCAGATTCTGTCTCTGTCTCTCTCTGCCCTTTCCTGGCGCGCTCTCTCTCTCTCTCTCAAATATAAATAAACATTAAAAATTTAAAAATAAATACATAAATAAATTTTCATTGATTCTTGAGGAATAGCGTTAAAATGAAGAAGGATTAGATTTGAAGTACACAGCACACAATGTAAATATACAATAAATTATTTTAAGGAGTTTTCAAGGTTGATTTTCAGCATTTTGCACACCTCTCTCCCACAAAAAATCCAAAGATTCCTTTTAAAGTCACTTACAAAGGATCAGTTAAAAACTGTTTTTTGATTTTCCACCTAGAAGATTTGTTAGATGACCAGATGCAGAACACAATTTTAAAATTTATCTAGCAGAATAATACAGTAAATAAGAGTTTAGCCTCTAAAATGAGTTGCCTTATATTAAAATCCCAGACCCACCATTTACTAGTTGTTTAACTTTGGGAAATTTGTGCCTATGTCTGTGCCTCAGTTCCTCACCTATACACCCTCATAAAGTTGTGAGGATGACAGATAATCTATGTAAAATTCCTCACACAGTACCTGGTCATAGTAAGTGACCAGTAAATCATTATTTTTTGTTCACTTAGCAAATAAAAGCCTGGCTAGCCAGCTCAATAATATTCTCCTCTTCTCTAGGATGGTGATGATATGCTAGATTCTATGGTGGATATACACACTAGGAAGACACCCGTTTTCTGAAGACACACTTGGTGAGTATTCTAGAGTTCAGGGATGCTAAAGTATCCTGAAAGGCAAAATTTGGCAGGGAAGTAGGCATGCATTATGATCTCTAATTTAAAATAGTAATAAGTGCTGAGCATGTTTAAATCTCATTACATAAAGTAAGGCACCTCTCAGGACTTGCAGCTCCCTTAACAGCTAGATATTAAAAAAGAAATCAAAGTCAGTGTTTCCTAGGGCACATATAAAATCAGGGTATATTCTTTTGTAAAAATGCAAAACAATAAAAACAAATGCTGAAATACAAAGTATTTGTGGAAGGGTAACAGCTTTCTTGACCAATCTCCCATTTATAGACAATAATTCAATCATTTAGACAAATCCAGTTCAATGTACATTAGAAAGTCATACTAGGCCTGGTTCAAGATGCACAGGCCCATAAATTAGAGTTGCTAGAAGTAGACCCCAAAGCAATCTCCCTTAACTGTAATTACCAGCTGGGGTTTGCAAAGAATGCAAATTTATATGTAAAAATTAGGGTGTCCTTAGGCAAATACGTTATATTTTGGTCTGGGACTCTGGAATGATAACACCCATGCTTGTAATTTTTTTTGCTAAGCTTAAGAACCATGAGTAAGTCACTTTCATGTGATGTTTGTGACTTTTTTTCTCTGGTAAATTTAGGCATGAGCATGTCTTTGTCTGCCTATTTACAGTTAAATGAATTTCCAAGCCTGTGGACTTGGAAGCTCTGGCTTCAGCCCTAAAAATCCCACATTTCTGTTCTTTTCAAACTCTCTTACCTACTCAAATGCAGCCTTGAATCTCTGTGGCAAAGCAGGGCCTCTCCTGGTAGGTAAACCTGCCAGGTGAATCCACCCCTGAGGGGTGTGTCAGTACCATTTCCTGGAGCAATCTCACAGGGTGACTCAACTTTTCATTTGCACTCAAATACCTGCTGCCTCCTCTGAAGCTGCCAGACCTGCTCCTGCTGCTGCTCAGGTAACTCTAACCTCTCCTGGGCACCATTATAAGCAGAGGGGGTTGATAAATGGCTTCTACATGTGCATGCTTGCCTTCCTTCCTACCCTTATTCATGAGCGCTCTCTCTCTCTCTGTTTTTTCTGTAGGGAGAGTGTCTGAGAAGTACTTTGCTGACCACTGAGAACATCATGAGCTCAAGCTGTTGGAATGAGAACAGCAGCAGTAGCTGTGGGACTCAGCAGCCCCCAGAGGTGCCGCAGTGCCAAACCCAGCATTACCACTGCCACCATCAGTCAAGCCAAACCCAGCACCTTCCAGAAAAAAATGTAGTGTATGAGAGAGTGAGAACCTACAGTGGGCCCATGAACAAGGTGGTTCAGGCCTTGGACCCCATCAACTCACAGGAAGTGCTCTCCCCTCTCAAAACTGCCTCCTCCTACCAAAATTTGGTTTGGAGCAACCATTCTCAGGTACCACAATGATAGTTAAGCCAGATTCATAGGGGATGTCTTCAACCTCATTTCTTTTCTTTCAGCTTCTCTGCCTCTGTTCTACAGGATGTTATCCCTTGGTGGATTGCAGCTATATATGCAATGTACAGTCACCTAAATTCCATCTCTTGCTGTTTTTTCACTTCCTAGTGCTTGTGGTTGTTTTAACAGCTTCAGTGAGTTTTATAATCTAACTAGAGCATACGATGACTCATTTTTTGTTGGATTTGATTGGAATATCTGACCCGAAGTATTTATTTGCCTTTACCGCAAAACAATCCTCAACTTGAATACAATGATTTTTATAGAGTAAGTTCCCACTGATTCACTTGATTTCAGAAACAAATAGATTTTGTTTAATATCAAATATGGTAGTACAGGGGCAATGGCTTATATGGAGTGATGAGCAATTATTTGTGTTCAGCAAACAGTGTGCTGCTCCAGGATAAGTGATAGGCACAAATATCATTTCAAATTGCTGTATGTGTTTCATCTTCTGAAAACAACACACTGGTTCTTGTATAGCCAAAGTGAATAATTTATGAATATTGGCAGACAGAGGATTGAAAGAGTGGATATAGGACTGAGGAAAGCAAGATGTAAGTAATTGTTATATAAAAGTTTAAAAAGGCAGAACTTTAAGGCATCCTTTAAAATAAAATAAATTTGCTTTTAAAGGGGCTATTTAGCATTAGTATCTGTGCTAATAATCTTGCCAATGAATGTAAAAGAACATTGCAAGACTATGTAAAATTAACAGCTCTGTTTTCATTCTTTGAATCCCTTTACATTAAATTTGTATGAATTTAAGCTTTCTGGAAACATCTGTCTAAACTAAAATTATGTTTTCAAGATAAAATTTATACAGTAAAAAGTTCAAAAAGCAACCATTGGGATGATATTATCTGATGTTGGATTATTGTATAAATCTGGAATAATATGGGTTATTTTCCCAAAAAACACAATGTAAAGTAGGATATAAAGCAAAATTTCTAAAGTATATAATAAAACTTTTTAAAGAATTTTTAAAGACCTAGATAACCCAACAACTACAAAGACCACAATTTTACTGACATTTTGTTCCTAGCTTAATTTGGGGGGAAAATTATGAAGAAAAAATCCAGAATTTACTGTAGGTAATTTTCTAGTTGAAAAAAACTTCCACCTGTATTGAAGTCAAAGGAAGAAAATATAAAGATAAAAAAAATACTACTTTGCATAACTGATAATAATAATGCAAATGTACATTCTAATATTTAGTATTAGGATGTTAATGAACAACAAAGTGGGTATCATCTATGTTCCTTAGTAGCCCCAAAACAATGCAAAAACAGGTTACTATTATCATAGAAATGCTAAAATCACCCTGTCATAGTTATTTAAAAACATTAACCCTTTTTCTTGTCAACTTGCTAGTAAAGGAAATATAGATAAAAATTTAAGAGTGGAAATTTAACAAATTGTAAATATTGACTACAGAACAAATTTTAGGATCACTTTATTGTATACTCCTTAGTTCAACTGTCCTTTTTAAAAATCCCAGGACCAAGCTGGTCAAGCTTTTTTACAAGACTTTTCTTCTTTCTACCTGGCAATTGCTAAAGCAATCCTTATAAGACTATTGCCATCCTGAAGCACAGTTTCCCATAGACAAATTTATAAAGAACCCTAGGGAAATCAAGTATTGCCACAAAAACTTGGATAAGAGATTGGAATGGAGAATGTTGTGAAGTCTGAAGTTTTTTTTAATTGAAAAGAAAAAAAAAGGTTGTGTGAGGATGAGGTAGGTGAAATTCTATATATTTAGTAAAGGACAAAACTAAGAAGTTTCATTCCCTTAGTGAAACAAGAAGAAAATTTGACTATAAAATTTCAAACCTAGTTAGGTATCAAAGGGCGTTCACAAATCCACTAAAAGATAATTTGGCAAGAATTATTTAGGTAGCTGTCACAATGTGATGAAGAAACTCTTCTATTTTATTTTTCTTTCTCCCTGTTTCTTAACAGGATGTCATTGTGTGAAGTAGAACCTAGATTTTATATGAAATTACCTTCCTGGTAATGTAATGGGTAAGATGTGGCAGAAGCTTTATTATGTACCATGTCAAGAAAAATCAAACAGCACATATTACTCAAAATCTTTTTTTGTTTGTTTCATGTTTTAATAAAGTCTCTCTTTAATATGCCATACTTTAGAGCCATTTTGAGTTGGTATGTAGCAACTATTCTGAGGCTAGAGTTTGTCATCCTGGAAGCTAGGCCTGTGTATTATAATCAATTGTTGCTTACCATAAATTCAGTTAAACTTTTACTTTAATTGCCTTTAGCATTTTGGTGTTTTGGATGACATTCAGATAATTCATAAGATTTAAAAATATATAATTGGGGTACATGACTGTCTCAATCAGTAGACCAGGTGACTCTTGATCTCAAGGTTGTGAGCTCAAACTCCATGATGAGCATGGAGCTTACTGTAAAATAAATAAAATAAATAGGGGCACTTGGGTGGCAAGCGTCAGACTCTTGATTTGGGCTCAGATCATGATCTCATGGTTCCCGGAACCGAGTGTTCCATTGGGCTCTGCACTGACAGCTCAGAGCCTGCTTGGGATTCTCTCTCTTCCTCTCTCTCTGTCCCTACCCTGCTCATTCTCTCTCAAAATAAATAAATACACATTTTATAAATAAATAAATAAATAAATAAATAAACAAATAAATAAAATATACTTGTCAGTAGTAAAATATGTTCCCTTTGAGAAACTGAAATTAATGTCACTCTTCTTTGTTTCCTGAATCTTAATTTTAGCTTATGTAGTAGACATTTTAGATTTAACCAAATGCTTTTTGCAGCACTTTAGTATTTTCTGTTTCTTTTTAGTATATTGTTTTCCTCTATTGCTTTCTTGTGCACTCAGATGGGGTTTGTAAATATAAATATTTAAAATTTCTCCAGATATAATGTTGCCCTGTTTCTCGTCTATAATTAATAGATATATTTCATTATTCTCTCAGTTATTGTTTTATCTGATTGATAGAACAGAGAAAATTGAATGTAGAAAGCAGTTGCTGATGAAATTACATAAATTAATGCTAGAATTAAAATGACCAGATTTATATATATGGACAGGTAAAATCAAACACAGGGGTAATCAAAGGCACAGATGCATTTTAAAACTGAACACAATCTTGTAAATAAATGGAGTTCTAGAAACTAC
This sequence comes from Lynx canadensis, assembly GCF_007474595.2. Classification (NCBI taxonomy): domain Eukaryota; kingdom Metazoa; phylum Chordata; class Mammalia; order Carnivora; family Felidae; genus Lynx; species Lynx canadensis. The sequence goes on along the minus strand of NC_044321.2, from coordinate 69,188,474 downwards.
ACAAAACAAAATAAAACATTTTACAACTCAACCTTTTAAAAAGCTTAAATATTAGCTTACCATTATCAACACAAAATGAAAAACTGTCTTAATGAATACCATTGATGTAAAATTACTGAACATATATGTTTCCCATCTACTAATTAGCTTTTCATGAAGTTTAAGATATTTTCCATGTATGCAAAGGAGCTCTTTTGCATGAGAGAGAATTGAATCAAAATAAAAAAAAGTGTTTTTACATTTTTTAAATGTTTTATTTATTTTTGAGAGAGAGACACAGAGACAGAGACAGAGACAGAGTATGTGCAGGGGAGAGGCAGAGAGAGGGAGGCACAGAATCTGAAGCAGGCTCAAGGCTCTGAGCTGTCAGCACAGAGCCCAATACAAGGCTTGAACTCTTGAACCATGAGATCGTGACCTGAGCCAAAGTGAGATGCCTAACCGACTGAGCCACCCAGGTGTCCCCAAAATAAAATATTTTTTAATACCAGTCATTAATTGAATTGAATATTTATTAAATGCCTATTATATAGAAAACATAGTAATTATTTGGATAAATACCATTTGCTTCTCCTAGAGAAAATCCATGTTGAGGATAGATGTATAGGAAGTGGTCTGTAAGTGTTCCATATGTCTACATTTCATTTTTAAATATAATTTTGTGCTTTGGCCATCAATATTTTATTGAATAAAATAAGTTTTGGTGAAAGAAGGGACCTCTTAATATGTGTGCTGCATGGGTTACCATTCTTCTGAATTTAAAACTTGAAACCAAATTTAACTCTAGAGAGCTTCCCGGGGAGAATCTATGTTTATGTGTGTTATTGATAACTTCTGCTATCAATAATTAGTCAGCTTGGGCTTATCTTTGTTTAGGTGATATTTTCCCCTTTTCTTTGGTTACAAAGACTGTGGATAGCTCCCTCACTGTGCCAGGATTTTTATACACTATCAGAAAAATTTCCTCGTCTGTGTGGAGGGGTGTGTTGCTTTGATACATTGTTGTTCAAGGGTGTGGTCAATAACGTGAATGATTGTTCAGGGAAGTAGGTTGCCTTAAAATGGAATGAGGTCATAGGATAAAGAGGCCCATGTTTTCAGCTTTGGTCAGCCTTGTTTTGCTTACAATTAAATAAAGCCATAGAAATTGTGAGTGCAACTAATTGCTGGGTAAAAATTCCCATGGCAGTTGTCTCTTATTTAAGGGAGGTTTGATAAATTGCTGGGCCTGTTTTCAGGCCATGACACTCACAAGCTTTCCTTGTGTGTGTATTTGGAAAGGTGGGGGAGGGGGCATGGCAAGGGGAAAGGAGGTGAACTGGTCCTTTAACTGCTATGATCCAAATTTCTTTGTTCGGCAATTCATGGTAAAATAACCAGGAGAGTTGCCATGCTCTTAAATCCCACTTATTTTTATTAATTTTTTTTTTACTATAGCTGAGACACAATGTTACATTAGTTTCAGGTGTACTGCATAGTGATTCAACTTCTCTATACATTATGCTATGCTCTCCACAAGTATAGCTGCCATCTGTTCCTCTACAGTATAATTACAATATCATTAACTATAGTTCCTATGCTGTTTATTATTATTATTTATTATTATTATCAAAAAAATGTGAGTGGGGGGAGGGGCAGAGAGAGAGGGAGAGAGAGAAATCCCAAGCAGGCTCCAGGGGGGCTTGAATCCAGGAACTGTTAGATCATGACCTGAGCCTAAATCAAGAGTTGGACACTTGGACACTTAACTGTCTGAGCCACCCAAGTGCCCCTGTGCTGTTTATTCCTGTGATTTATTCATTCCATACTGGAAGCCTGTATCTCCCACTCCCCTTCACCTGTTTTGCCCATACCCTCACACCCCTTCCTTTTGGCAACCATCAGTTCTTTCTATTTATAGGTCTGATTCTGCTTTTTGTTTGTTAAACCCCATTTAAAAGTAAAAACTTTTGGGGGCTCCTGGGTGGCTCAATTGGTTAGGCGACCTACTTTGGCTCAGGTCATAATCTCACGGTTCATGGGTTTGAGCCACACATTGGGCTCCCCCTGACAGCTCAGAGCCTGGAGCCTACTTCGGATTCTGTGTCTCCCCCTCTCTCTACCCCTCCCATGCTCACACTCTGTGTCTCTCTGTCTCTCAATAATAAACATTAAAATTAAAAAAAAAAAAACAGAATGCCTCCTAAATTTGGAGCACGCTTTAAAAAAATAAATAAAAGTAAAAACTTTTTGTAAACAAGTATTTTTGAGCTAACTTTTTTTTTTTACAATAACAGCTATGGCAATAGCATCTTTTTTTGATTTCCAATGGAGCATATATATACTTCTAGTTTTTAAAGACAAAAAGCATGTACAAAGAGACTGTACACTTTATTTTTTCTCCTAGGTTCCTTCAGGAAAAGAAGAGAAAGTCTCTTATATGAGGAATTCCCTTTGGAGGAAAGGGATGAGGGGAAGAAGTCCTATTACTAGTACATTCTAATACATTCTATTGCTTTCTTTACATGAGAACAGAATTACAGATTTTATTCTAAATCAAGGAAGTATTTGCTTCATCTAAAAAATATCATTAGAATTTATATGTTTCTTCCTGTACAAAGTTCAGAACAACATTCAACAATAACCTAAGGCAGGCATTTAACCATGTTACTAACGTTGAAAGGTTTTAACAAAAGCATCTTTTTTACTATTCAAGAAATTTATTCAAATGGCAGTTTGCCTTGGCAAATTCTGCCAGCATAAATGTCAGGTGGTTTTTAAAGACATTGCCTCTTTTGAAACTGTTAGTCCTAAACTGTTCCTAAGTCACTATTATTATGTTCAGGGATTCTCCAGTCATTTTAAGACTCCTTCTTGGAACATTATTTATTAGTTTTTAAAAGTTTTAAAGTTCAAATTAGATAGCATGAGAGTTCCATTCATTTCAAAAAGCTTCCAAATATTTAGAAAACAAAGTCCTATTCTATGAATGTAATCTCTTACCTAATTGTCATTCCCAGAAGTCTTGCCATCTCTCCTGTATCTACGGCACCAAAGTCTTGAACTCTTTGATAAGATTATCAGTAAGAAAATGAAAGCCAATAGATGTTGGCTGAAGAGGTTCATATTTTTCAGATTGAAAATATGAGTCACAAAAAAACACTGTGTGGAGAAAATGCCCATAAATATGAATCTATTTGGAATGGCTTATAGAGAGGCAAATAATAAATGGGCAGTGATAAGGTAGACTTTAGCAGAACAAAACTATGAAACAGTCTAGTGTAGTGGCTAAGAATGTAGACTTATGTTTTAAATGTTTTAGGTTTAATTCCTGGTTCAGGGACATGCTATCTATGGGGATCAGTTGCTTAATCTGTAAAATGGGACAATAATACTTAACTCATAGGATAGTTGTTAGGGTCAAATTCGATAACATATGATGGAAAACGCACAGCATAGTGCCTAACACACAGTAAGTATTAAGTCCTAGAACCTAGAATAAATTACTTGACCTCTCAGGACCTCAGTGTCCTTATGGGTAAAGTGGGGACAATAATACCTTTCCTCAGGGTTTTAGTGAATTTGAATAAGATATCATGTCACGGTGTCCAGCACACTACCTGGCATAGAGCACTCAATAATTCTTTCCGATTTTATCATTGATTTAGAAAAATATAGCCAAAAAACCCCTTAGCGCCACAGACAAAATAAAATAATAGATAATGAATAGGGTATAAAATAAGAACTTTTTAATACTGGAAAGATTGGGTAAAGACATATGCTTGAAAGGCTTATTAGGGCTCTACTAGCTAAGAGAGACTAATGAGGAAAAGCATTAAAACAATTTTCTAAAACTCATGGTATATGATCAAAATACTAGAATAGCAGGGATGTATTTATAATGTTTACTGGCATAAGTATCCTTTAGAAAGAGTAATTTGGAAGTTCCCATGTTCTTAGTGTCTTTGATATTTTAGATGGAGTGTTTTTAGTTTGTGGTTTTGTTTTATTCTTCTAAAATGTAGTGACACTGAACATTAAAGCTTGTTTGCTGTCTGATTATTACCTAATGTTTCTTCTAAAGCTGCACTTCTAATAGGGTAACGTGTGACTATTTTCATTTATATTTAAATTAATTAAAATCAAATAAAATTAAATACTCCATTCCTCAGTCACACTAGCCACATTTTAACTGTTCTACAGCCATATGTAGCTAGTGGCTGCTATATTGGATAACACAAATATAGAACATTTCCACCATTGCAGAGTGTTCTACAGGACACTGCAAATCTGTATATTCAGGCTACTCATTTAAATATAGAAATACCATTAAGATCATCACGTTCAAGAAAATTTATGGTGGTACAAATGTGTGATCAAAGTGTTGTCAATTTACATGATCAGCTATAATGGGTAGATTAAAATGAAATAAAAATGAAGCCATAAATGCTCAAAGTATAAGTTTACAGGAAAAAGAGAATTAAATTCATAAACCTTTTTAAAAAGAAATGAATGAAATATTTTTATGTATATATGCGTGTATGTATCCTTCTAGCTACATGATTTTCCTGGAACCTCACTGTTTGACAGAGTAAATGGTTAAGAAGATGAAAAAGATGAAAAATTACATCCCTAAATCAAAATGCATCTTTCTTTCTTTCTTTCTTTTTTTCTTTCTTTCTTTCTTTCTTTCTTTCTTTCTTTCTTTCTTTCTCTTTCTTTCTTTCTGTCTGTCTTTCCTTGTTTTTAAGGTTTATTTTGAGAGAGAAATTGCATGCTGTAGGGGGAGGGAGGGAGGAAGAGAGGGAAAATCCCAACCAGGCTCCGCCCTGCCCTGTCAGCAGGAAGCCCAAGTTGGGGCATGAATTCCATAACAGTGAGATGACCTGAGCAGAAACCTAGAGATTGGATGCTTAACCACTTAACTGACTGAGCCAACCAGGCACCCCCAAATGCATCTTTCCTTGTTTTGGACACATGATCTGGGTTTCATAGCCTCTCTGAAACTACCTATCTCCCTTAACCTACTGAATCAATTTTAAACTTTAGTAAGGTTCAAATGCCATTCCCATTTTTACAGATGTGGCAACTGAAACAGTGAGATGTTATATGACTTACTGAAGTTCATATAGGTAGTATGTGGTAGAACTAAAATTTAAATCTAACAGTCTAGTTCCAGGTCTATACTTGTAATCATCATATTCCTGGTCTACACATTTGACTCTTATTTATCTCACACAGTAACATCTTATATCTGATTCTTACTTATATTTCATTATCATTTCCTTATATGTGCTTCCATTATGAACCATTTAAAATCTTTTGACACAAGCCGGGGCATAAATAATAATATAATGAACATTTAAATACTTTAAAACTTTGTTATTTACAAAGAAGGCTGACTTTTTTGCTGCTGTTCAGAATTCTTTTTTAAAATATTTTTCTTATAGATTGTATTGACTGTTTTGTATTAAAATATACAAGGCTCCAGCACTGGATAATAATAAGTTCATTAAATTTTTAGTTATTTAAAAGTTATTTAGTTATTTAGTTATTTAAAAGTTCATAAATGCTTTAGGAGAACATTGATAGAAATAGTAAGAAATAAAGTGAGCTTTATTAAGAAATAAAGTGAGATTTTACCTTAGCATGGAATTTATAATCTCAGCAATAAAATGATATTTCATTTGTAATACAGAATCTTTTCAAAAAATTTGATAATCGAGTTCCAAAATTAAGTTCAAACTCTTCACCATGATGATGTCAAAGGATCTCCTAGATCCTTAGAACAGTCTTATCCTAATTTTCCAGTCTTATCTCCCACTACCTGCTTCCTCCCACCTTGTGTTCTGGACACACTGTACTGCTTTCTGTTTCTTGAGCAGACTGAGCATGTTGCCTCCCTCCTATCCCTGCCTTTGTTCATTTCATTCCCCACTCTGGCAACAGCCACCCTTCCCTCACATCTCTGGAATTCTACCTATCCCTCAAAATACATATGGAAAGTTATCCTCTTGAAGACATCTCCAATTCTGAATCTTCTTACCCTCTCCTCAGTGTAGTACTCCACTCCCACCTCCATCCCAGATGTGTTCTCCTACCTAGTATCACTTTATATTATTTAACTATAGCACACTTATAATACTGAGTAGTATATTATTGATGTGGTCCTTCTTCCCCTCCACCATAGACTCTACACTTGTTGAGGGTTGAGATTTTTTAGAAATCAAAACTCAAATACAAATCAAAACAAATATTTTGGGGAATGGGATGGAACTGGAAATTCTCTCTTACACTGTTTCTCTCATCTTTTTCCCCCCTCTCCCCTCTCCCTTCTCTCCCAGCTTTTCTGTGTTTTCTCTCCCCCCACATTATGATCGTGGCTTGCAAAAATGCCTGAATGTGGCTGTAAGCAATGGCTTTAATAAAGATATATAGTTATGATTGTCTGTGGGCTTCACCTTTCTATGCCTTCTCTTTGAACTGAAAATGGAAAGTAGGACACAAATTGCTTCTTTAAAAAAGTGAACAACACATAATGTATATATTAGGAAGCTATTTAATAAGCCAATTCATTTTATATTTTAGTTCTTTGGTCACATTAAGCATTTATATTTGATTTATATTTTTCCCTTATGAACGAATATTTATCATTACTTATGGCAAATTCTGTTAAAGGGCTAGTGGCTCTGATCTGTCATTATATTATTTCCCAGGGATCTTTTTGTGATATTCCCTTTCAGGAAATTATAGTTTGAGGCTGCTAATTAGTCTGCTTATAAAGATATTTTCTTTACCTCCCCTGTTACTGAAATTCTGTCTAGGTGAAGTGATTTTATTTATTGAATCTTGCTCAGTTATCTGTAATTGTTTTAGCACATCAGTTATATGCCCCAAGATTCCCTCATAAAAACTACTACTGCTGAGTATTCACCCATACACCAAAATGTATTTTAAAATTTCCAAGGAAAGATTTTTACCCTCAAAAATAATATTTACCCATTTCTTTTCTAAAACAAACTTCAGCTGGGATGCATAGTTTCCTGCATAACATTATTTTAAAATAATTCACAAATATAATTATATCTAAGAATATGTTATCTAGAAAAGTTGCTTCAATTCCCTACAAATACCCTATATCATTGCCTGCTTCAATAAAACCTTCAGCAACACTCAGTGTCTATAAATTTCTTAGTCTGACTTTCAGAGCCCTTCATTATCTGGCTTCTAGGGACCTTACTTCCTGAAACTCCCCTTCTAGTGTTCTGTTTCAGCCAAAATGTAAACTGTTGTTCTCTAAATATAGCCCCTAATGTTCCATAACTATGCCTTTGCTCATGTTGCTCTTATACCTGAAATGTCCCATTCCCCATCCTCACCAATCTAGATATGTTGAAATTACAACAATTTTTGAAGACTTTCCTCAAGTGTAACCTTGTGATGAAATCTTAAATTGTCCCATGCTGAAATCTTCTCTTAGCTCTCAAAAACTCTCATAGTAAGTTCCTCATAGCTCTTATGATACTGTATCTCTATTTACACTAATAGTTTTTACCACCTAAATAATTATAAGCTTGGTAAGGGTAGAGAGTATATTCTGTCTATGCTTTATATCTCTTTCACCACCATCGAATAACAAGTATTGAAAAAATTACTTAGTGATACATGTAACCAATCCAGTAAAAATTATGCCTCATATTAACAGATGGTATTTTTTTGAAATTCTTTTACATGCATTCTTTACCCACTGGAATTCCAAAAACTAAGTAGGAAAATATTACATCCACTGTACAGTGTGCAAGTAAAAATATGCATTGTGTATTATTGTCTATTGTACAAATAAAGAAATTGAGGCTCAAATAGCTCAGAATAATAACGTGTCCAAGTTATAACAGATAGTTAATGAATGTCCTAGATTTAGAAACCAGCTGTTGATAGTTTCCCTATGTCAACTATCACCCTTAATTAACCTTAGTTAGATACTAAAGTATTTTCAGTTTAAACAGGTTTTAATTTTTGAGATTCAGCAAATCATTTGATAGATTTCCCCATTCTAATGTTCCATTATCAGAGTGGAAAGTATAAAAAATATATCAAAGAAAAAAAAATAGTATCTGTTCTAAATTTCAAGGTCTTGCCCTGAGATAATCCTGGAATTCAGAGTATGTCCTAGATTTTTAAAGTTTTCCTTCTACCTGAAGGAGAATAACACCTCTCCGGCTTCTGCTTTCCCTTCTTTCTGCACTTCACTGAGCTACTGGAAAGCTCTCTCACTGAGGTGAGTAACTGAGAAATTGGGGCCATTTGCATTTCATATGATTTGTTAATTCTGAAAAACATAACTATTTTAACAAACAGAAATAAGATGCAGTTTTGTGAATCCTCCCTAGGGTAACTCGAGTTTCCCAGCTCTGATTTAGGGTATACCAAGGTATGGACAATTATCTCAGGTGATGTAGTGAAATTATCCCAAAAAGCAGGTGGATTTAATCCACTCTGATCTTAAAATTGGTGATGTCATATGTGCTTTATAAATGAAGGAAAAAGAGAAGGAAAAGGAGGAAGAGGGCTGGTACAACTTTACAAGTTGAAAATCATTACTTTAGGAAGTGTGGGAAAAACAGCTTGGATTTTATGCTAAGCCTAAGCCCACCTGATTATAAACAAAATTATTTTTTTTACCAGAACTCTACCTAAAGATAGTAGCCAACAAGGCAATAGTTATGTATATGGCAAATGTGAGCCACAGGAATAAACAACTCAATACTGTGCTGAATATTTAAACATAAAAAGTAGGGCCTTCTTACAAAAATTGAAGGACTTAGACAATGAGTAGTAAAGAAAAATTTAATGTTTTATTGAGTTTGAAGGCCTTTGCATACACTCTGTAAATATATCATGCAGTCTGTAAAAAATACTCCATTGAAGTTTTTAGAATTTTAAGTTATTTAATCAGGGTATTCTTTCACACAGTCACTTTTGGGTGGATCTCTTATTTTCAGGCACTCAAAAGTTACTTTTGATAGTAATTTTAAAAAGGCAAATATCTATCCTGTTATTATAAGAACTAGTCAAATCTAACAGAATTTGTTCAACAACTTGAAAAACAAAATATAATGAGGCAACCTATAGATGCAGCAAAGTATGGTGGCTAAAAGCATGAGTTCTGGAGTCATGCTATTTGAGTTGGAATTCTAACACTCTAGTATTAACTTTATGATTTTCAGCCAATTACTTAACCTATCTTTGTGTAACTTTTATATGTAAAATGGGATGATAATAGTACCTCCCTCATGGGATTGCTTTAAGTGTCAAATGAAATAATCTATGTAATCTATTTGGCGTAGAAAGCTCTTAGTGTTAGTTATCATCATTATCATCATCATCATCAAAGGAAAGCAAGACAGACAAGTTTAAAGGATTTGAAATTGCTTTGTATCTATGGAAAAATAAGCTGGAAATCATCTCCTATCTTCTAATTCACACTCACCCACACCCAAATTCCATTTCTCATATGAGGAAACTGACGCTCAGGGAGACCTGTTTGATATCAGTTTGATATCAGTTGTTTGATGGCACACAGCTGGCTGATAGTGTAACTATAAGTAGAACCCAGGATTCTTGATTCCTAAGTCTAGGACTCTTTCCACTAGATTATTGTACTTATCACTACCTCTTCCCCAGGCTTTGATTATTTTATTACAGGGTATGTAAGACATTTGCACAGGGGGCTGAAGCACAGAAGACGTACTTATTCATTGAATTTAATGTTTTCAACATGAAGGATTTAAGTAAGCTATATACATATAAGTGACACTGAAAATTAAACATTCATGTAGGTTATCAAGTGGGAGAGTTAGTCCTTTTCCTGGATTGCCTTTGAAACTAAGACATCTTCATTCACTTATTCACATTTTTTATCACTTCCTATGGAGTAGGCAATGACTATTTGTGGGGTGACTTGCTGCAATCCTGCTTAGAGATAGATGCCACTGAAAGTAACTTCCATCATTAAGATAATGTTCATTTGGGACATTTACTCACACTATTTTACTTAATTTTGTAGACTTCCAGGGAAAATGTTTTCTTTAGCAGGTATTTCTGGAATTAATAAACCTTCTTTTCAGTTGGTTTTTTGAACCTTTGATCAGCCTAATACTGCTATGATTTAAGTTCATGCTGGTCAACACTACATGTCTTAATCTTTTTTACCCTTATTAAGCTATCACCTTAATATTTCACTTTTTGGAAATACTCCACTTGTCCTCTGTTTCCATGAGGGTTTAATGGGAAAAGCTACATTTGCCTAGATTAATTCTAATAATGAAGGCTTAAACTAATTAAGTAAATTATAAGTTATAGAATTAATTTACTGGACTTTCAAATATAAGAAGATTGAGTATGGAATTAATTTACTGGCTTTCAAATATAAGAAGATTGAGTAATTTCTTCATTTTAAGACCAAACTAGTCTTTGTATAAATGCACCAATTTTCTTTTAAATAACTACTGTCTTGGCATCTGAATAAAGTAACCCTGTCTATACCACTATAAATAAGTGTCCTAAAGGTGTGATGTGATGTGATGTGATGTGTATGTGTGTGTGTGTGTGCTTATCCTTGTTCTTGTTAATTTTTGCAAGTTTATAAAACTTCTCAGTAGACTCTTGGGGGCCTTGTTGGCTCAGTCAGTTAAGCGTCTGACTTTGGCTCAGGTCATGATCTCACAGTTTGTGAGTTGGAGTTCCATGTCAGGCTCTGTGCTGACAACTCAGAGCCTGAAGTTTGCTTCAGATTCTGTGTCTCCCTCTCTGCCCCTCTCCCACTCATGCTCTGTCTCTCTCAAAAATAAACATTAAAAAAAAATTTAAATACTTTTCAGTACACTCTTTTATCTTAAAAGTTAGTCTACTTGGCTAATAAGTTTCATTCTATTTAATTTGCTGATGTCATCAGATTTGAATTGGTTAAAGGAAGGGGGAAAGAACTACCATTTACAGAATACCTATCAGGTGGCAGGTAGTGTGGACAATTGTCTTCTCAACATGATCTAGTATTACTAGTCCCAGCCTAAAAAGGCTAAAAATTTGCAGAAAAACATCCTGAAAACATGTTATACTTTTGCACACTGCTGGCAGATGTGTAATTGGCATAGCCATTTGGGAAATCACTTGGCAATATCTGTTAAAATGAGTAATGCACATACTCTGTGCCCTGTCAATCCCGCTTCTTTGTGTAATTTTATAGAAACACTCACATGCACAAGGATGCTCATTGCAGCATAGCGAAAACTGGAAACAATTTAAACATTGTTCAGTAGGGAAGTAGATAAGTTATTAAACATTATGGAATACTATATATTAATTTAAAATAATGAACTAAGATATATATAATATATAATACAATATAATATAATACAATACAATATAATCTAATATATAATCTATAATTAATCTATAATATATAATTAATCTATAATTATATAATTATATAATTAATATATAATCTATAATTAATCTATAATATAATATAATATATAATATATAATATATAATATAATCTAATATAATACAATACAATATATATCTAATACATAATACAATATAATATATAATATACAATACAATATAATACAATATTATATAATATATAATAGAATACAAAAGATCTTTGATTTGCATTACAGAATAATAAAAGCAATAAAGATTATTATTTGTACATGTATATTTATGTAATGGTACATGAAACAATGATTATTTCTGGGTAAAGGATTTGGATAAAGGGAGGATGATTAAGGAAAGATCTTGAGTTTTATCTATATAAATTTTTATGTTCACATGTATTCATGTGTTATTGCACAACTAAAAATCACCTTTCATTTTCTTATATCTCTAAACATTCTCCCCTTGGATCTGTGGGCCAAACCCACCTGCATTTGGTTGCATTTATAACCATCATCCTGAGGTAAGGATGATATACCTCTTTGGCCTACATTTGTCTGAGAAATTCTCCTCAGCTACAGCAGGAAATGTGAGAACATATTCAAAGGCTGCCTTGATATATTAAGCTTGCAGTATTACTGTTGGTGTAACAGGGAAAGGGGGGATGAAAATGTTCCAAGATGAACCAAAAGAAAAACAAAAGAAAAACCATAGCATATAGAATATTTGGCAATTTGTTTTATGAACAGCACATTACACCTACTTTGTAACTATGCTTTCATATGAGTCTGTCAGTGTTTCCCTTGTAAGTCCATGATTCTAATTTTTAATAGCTTCCTTGTTCTAAATAAAAAAATATTTTTATTGTTGTGGGACTATGTCCTGTAGTTGTGTCAATTAGCTGTAAATAACAGTAATGTATGAAGAGATTGTGTAAAGCTATCAACTTGTTGCACACTAATAAATCTACACAGTTTGTTGATTTGGGAAAAATGTAAGGAATGTGAGCATAATCAATAAACTGACTTTTATCAGATCATTATTAAAACTCATACTCTCACTTTTATAGACCATTTTTTGAACATCAGAGTTTACTCTTTGAAATTTAACCACAAGTAGATCAGACAGACCATAATTAGAAGTCAGACTGAAGTAATCTCAGGGAAGTAGCCTTTTTTTTAAGTTTTTATTAGAATTCCAGTTAGTTAACATACAGTGTAATATTAAATTCAGGTGTACAATATAGTCATTCAACAATTCCATACATCACCCAGTGCTCATCACAACAATTGCACTCCTTAATCCCCATCGCCTATTGAACCCATCCCCCCACCCACCTCTCCTATGGTAACCATCAGTTTGTTCTCTGTAATTAAGAGTCTATTTCTTGGTTTCTCTCTGTCTCTGTCTCTCTCTCATATGTTTTATTTCTTAAATTCCACATATGAGTGAAGTCAAATGGTATTTGTCTTTCTTTGACTTGTCCCCCAAGCAGTATACATAGAACCCAAAATACAGAACAGGTAAAAGAAGTTATGGTTATATATTAGGTTCTTTTCTTTTTTATATAAGCCTTGCTCATATGTTTAAGTAATCTTGAATCCCTCCTAAGGCTTTACACATTCACAAAATGTCCGGAACACAAAACTAGAAAGGGAATTCTCACATATGATAATCAGCTCAGCCCATTAAAGCAATGTGAAACAAACGCTGAAATAAACGCTGCAAACTGAGACTTTTCAGCTTCATTGTCTATTCAATCTGATTGCTTTTAGTGTGACTTTTAGTCAAGGATCTCCTAGTGATTATATATATTTTAAGGGTCTTCAATTTTTAGCACAAATAAAATACTTAGATCTTAGACTGATCAAGGACCTGACTGTGAGTGATATAACTGTAAGTTTACATTCAGAGAGAATAGCTTATAGGTTCAGAACTAGCCCTTCTCAAAGGTACATGACTTGAAAGACATGCAAGGATCTAGTTCCCTTAGCCTTTACGACTTAATAATTCCACTTTTAAGATTACCCTGGAGACTAGGCATTATATCTCCAAAAAGTACCTGTAATAATAATGAAATAACATATTCACAAATATGTGTTTAATGAACTGGTCTCCATAGAGTAAAAAGTGAATTCTAAGAAAATAAAACATAAAACATCCTAAATTTGTTACTGCATAGGAGGGGAGTATAAAGTGTGTGGATTTTGGAGGTTAGGAGGGAGAAAGATGGTGTTCTAAGAAAGCAGACCTTACCAGATGAGGTACCAAGGTATGAACTTGCACAGTAAGGGAACAAAGAACCAAAACTGGTCTCTAGAGTTCAGTACAGTAAGGAAAAGGTGATCTTATGTAAAACAAGATTATCAAAAGTTTGTCTACCACTTCCCAATTTGGCTTAGCCTAGAGCTAAGTCAGAGTCATGCATTTATTAAGCAAACATTTACTGAGAGCTATCAAATATTGTACAAAGATACATTAGATCCAATTGCTATTCTCAAAGAGCTCCTAGACTAGCATGGGTCACATATATAGCAAAACATAGGGCAGGGGCATGAAGGCTACAACAGCGATAGAAATAGAGCCTTACAGGATCACCAAGATAGGATTGCCTTAGAAAAATAAGTCCAATTAAATAGTAGAGCTATTCACTACATTCAAATCCAGTCAGCAAATTACATTAGCTATTATTTTTCATAATGAAGGGCTTTAAAATTTGTTTTACTGTGTTTTAATTCTGATAATAAAAATATGTTTATTGTAGAGAGTTTTGGAACAATAAAAAATGGAGAGAAGAAATAAAAATCACTCATGATCCCTTCTCTTACCCACAGATACTATACTAGCCATGAAATGCTAGATTCATGTTTTCTTCCTTTTAAATAAGGAATTGAGATCATACTATATATGCAGTTTTATATTTTCATTTCTCACTTAACATTATATAATGTTATGATTTTTTCATGCAAGTTTGTATTTCTAAAATCATTATTTTAATAGCTACATATTTCACTCCTCCTACTTCACTTTCATCACTATTATTATTTAAATATTTTTGTCCAGGGGCACCTGGATGGCTCAGTCAGTTAAGGGTCTGACTTCAGCTCAGGTCATGATCTCACTGAGTTCGAGCCCCACATCAGGCTTTGTGCTGACAACTCAGAGCCTGGAGCCAGCTTTGGATTCTGTGTCTCCCACTCTCTCTGCCCCTCCCTCGCTCATGCTCTGTCTGTCTCTCAAAAATAAATAAACATTAAGAAAATAAAAAAAATAAATAAAAATTTTGTCCAGTTAAAATATGGTCTCCTTTTGTTATGTTTATTTGATTCTTTGAATATTTTTGCTGTCTATTAACCATTTGTTTTTCTTTTATAAATGTTTGTGCCATTTTCTCATTTTTCTAGTAGTATGAATTTTTTTTTCTTATTGAGGTATAAAAATTCTATATTAATGATATTGATCCTTTTTCCATTAAAAGTCTACAAATTACTTTGTTCTAGTGTTTTGTCTCTTTTTTTGAATTAATTTTTTTTAAAGAAAGACAGAGAAAAGAGTGAAAACTGGGGAGGGGCAGAGGGAAAGGGAGGGAAAGAACATTAAACAGGCTCCTGGCCCAGTGCGGAGCCTGATGTGGGACTCCATGTCACTACCCTGAGTTGATGATGGAAGCTGAAATCAAGAGTTGGATGCTTAACCACTTAACCAAGTGAGCCACCCAGGCGCCCCTTATCTCTTTTTTTTTTTTATTTACAATTTTTTAATGTTTATTTTTGAGACAGAGAGAGAGCATGAGCAGGGGAGGGGCAGAAAGTGAGACACAGAATCAGAAGCAGGCTCCAGGCTCTGAGCTGTCAGCACAGAGCCCCACACAGGACTCAAACTCACAAATTGTGAGATCATGGCCTAAGCGAAGTTGGATGCTTAACCGACTGAGCTATCCAGGCACCCTGCCTCTTGTCTCTCTTTTAATGTTATTTATGGTCCTCTCCCACCACTGCATTGAAGATTTAAATGCTTAAGGACACACACAGGCACACACATACACACATTTTTCTCTTTGTGTCTCCTTCCATTTTTAAAAATATGGGATAATTAATAAATATTAAGCTATATTTTCTTCTATTCATGTGGGAACATTTACAATGAAATGAATATTTTGAAACTCTCATGAAATATAGTTTGGGGTCCCTGGGTGGCTCAGTCAATTATGGATCTTGGTTTTAGTCCCAATTGCTGGTAGGATCAAGCCCCACGTGTGCTGACCGCGTGGAACCTGCTTGGGTGCTTGGGATTCTTTCTCACTCCTCTATCTATGCCCCTCCCCCCACTCTATCTCTCTCAAAATAAATAAATAAACTTAAAATATATATATATATATATATATATATAGTTTGGAATGTGTGATGAATTACCATGAAATGAGTATAATAGAAACACCTAGCACAGTGCTGAGCACATAAACACATGCTTTCATATATGTTTCTAAGACTGAAATTAACTAAAACCATAAACTCATATGTCATCATTATGCAAATGACTTTTAAAATTTCACTCTGAAAATTGTTCTTTATTATTAATGGCTTCAAGTTCACTAAACAACTATAATTATATGCAGCTTTTACCTTTTTTCCCAGGAACTCCATTCTCCAACAGTGAAAGTCACTGCATATCCACAGACTACTATTAGGAGATACATAGTACAAAATCCTGAACAGGTAAGCTATATCACAGAAACCTTTGTTCCAGCCCATAATTCCTTAGAAGTTGATAGCTTAAACAAGAAAGGTGAGTCAGTACCAGATCCCTAAAATCAGATTGTTGGTGTTTCTTCCAGTTATAAATTTAATTACTAATAATTATTATTCAAAAAGTCATTTTTAATTCCAGACAACTGTGTGCCCATATATTCTGATTCAGGGATGCAACAGTTTCAAACAGCATGGAAATTCTTGGGTTATAAAGTTTTTCTACTTCTGTAGCTCCACCTTTGTGCTACAAAGGATTTTGTGCCCTTTGAACCAAAGGAAAAAGGGACAAATTTCTTTCGCAGACTTCACATAAAAATTATCAGCTGTTACATCGGGGATTGGAGTCTTTATTTAGATATGCCATTGAGATATGGGATAGGAAGAAGAAAATGAAAAGTCAAAAGTACAAAAGTGTCTCCATGACTTTGTTGCCTATATTATGAACTTTTGTTGCTAGCAATAAGGTCTTTTGAAAATTATATTGTTATATTTTCTACTAAGATATATAACTTTATATTTTACACACTAAGATATTATTTTCTATCTCATTTTTTTCTTCCAAGATTTTATTTAATTTTTTAATTTTATTTATTTATTTTATTTTATTTTATTTAAATTCATATTAGTTAACATATAGTGTAGTATTGGCTTCAGGAGAAGCCAATACTTTGGCTTTGATTAATGTAATCAAATACTTTGATTACTTTGGCTTTGATTAATGTAATGTAGTGATTCACCACTTACATATAACACCCAGTGCTCATCCCAACAAGTGCCCTCTTGATGCCCATCACCCATTTAGCCCTCCCCCCCGGCCACCTCCCCTCCAGCAACCCTCAGTTTCTTCTCTAAAGTTGAGTCTCTTATGCTTTGCCTCCCTCTCTGTTTTTATCTTATTTTTTCTATTTCATTTGAGGAGAAAATTAAGAAAACTTTTTTCCCACGGTAAAAAGCCTTCCTCAACACACACAAAACCATAAACAACCCTTCTTTAGCTGCAACAGGAGGTTCTATGGGGTTATAAGGACAAAGTTTCACAAATAGAAAGTGTGCCCCAGATAATAATACAGCAATTATTTGCTTTTCTCTTTATTTTACTTCTCCACTATTACAAGAAAGAATCCTTCCCTATCTCACAAAACAAAATCAATTATTTGCTTCAGCTGTGGAAAGCAAAGGATTAAATTAGGGTAACACACTTAATATGTCTAGGTGTATGGATGGTGGGGGTGCACTATTTTTCTGCTTCTATCTATCTCCCCTCTTCTTTATTTTAAAATCATTTTCTCATGTCTGTTCAGCTACAAAAGAAGTTAGTTGCACATGTGTCCATGCGTTAACATATGAGCATGCAAGCTCTGTGATGGGGGGATGATTATTTTGAACATTTGCTTTAGTTGTCACATATATATGTAAATACCAAAAGAGAATGTGATTACAGTATAGCAGTTACTTGTGCCTTCTTATGCACAATCAAATGTTTAAACAATATATCTAAAAAGTATGTTGGGGGAGAGAGACATAAAGAGGGCTTGGAAGACGAGAGTGTGCATTTTTCTACAACATGGCCACTTTACCCCTTCCCCTTCTTCCCTCTTTCTCTTTTTTCTTTCTTTCACACACAAACTGGGAGACATGTATACTTGGATGCATATTGTACTTGATATCCCTGGCTTTCAAAGAATTATTATTTTTTTTTTTTTAATTTTTTTTTTCAACGTTTATTTATTTTTGGGACAGAGAGAGACAGAGCATGAACGGGGGAGGGGCAGAGAGAGAGGGAGACACAGAATCGGAAACAGGCTCCAGGCTCTGAGCTATCAGCCCAGAGCCCGACGCGGGGCTCGAACTCACGGACCGCGAGATCGTGACCTGGCTGAAGTCGGACGCTTAACCGACTGCGCCACCCAGGCGCCCAAGAATTATTTTTGATAGCACTTTTTTTCTTAATATGGGAATTTCAGTGTTTACATAGTATATATTCAGAGAGTAATTTTTAAATATAAAATAATTTGGACTCCACTCCACTTTGCCAGTGATTTCTTATGTGACTTTTGATAAATTCTTACTCTTTAGTTAATGGAGAAAGGGAAGAGTTAATCTTTATTGGGTATACACTCCTTGCTAGGAAATTTACATATTTTATCCCATTTAATTCAAAGAAGGTGAGAAAACAGAAGCACAGACAAGTTCACTTATTCATTCAATTAATATTCATTGATTGCTTACTATGTCCTAAGAATTGTCCCCAAGAACTAGGGATAGAGTAGTGGACAAAACAAACCCTCAAACTCCTTGAAAGTTAAGCTGTTAACTAGCCCTAAACCATTCAGTTACAAAGCAACAGAGAGAGAACAGAAATTGAACAATGCAGATCTGGAAGAGTTACATTTGCAAATTAAGGCCAATTGAGGATGTAGGTGAATTAAGCTCCAGAGACTCATCTACATACCACCTCCCCTCCTCATCCCCAGTGACAGTGTGATACAAAGGCAGAGAAATTAGAAGTATGTATACAAATACATAACATATTTGTAACACTTGGCCTGCTCCTGTAAAGGCTTATTATTATGGCTCTGTTCAACTACAAAGAAGCAAATAGTTTCTCAGGGAAAATATCCAACAAAGGGTAATGATTATTTTAAAACTTTTAACTCTTTCTACTATTGAGGAATAAAACAAATTTTAATCCCCATGCTTCGTGCACAAAAATAGTCTAACTGGTTTTGCAGAACAGCTTGAAAATCCTATTTAGAGACACAGCCCTGAGCAGCCATGTGGTGTTAAGATCATTAGGATGGTCCCCGTGACTGCATGCAGGATTCCACAGAGGAAGATGGCAGCATAGGTGGACGCTGGGCTCACTTGTCATGCTGACCACTTAGATTCCACCCACATCTGCCTAAATAACCCAGAAAATTACCAGAAGACTAGCAGAACAGACTCTCCAGAGCGAAGCGTAGACAAGAGGCCCACGGAAGAGGGCAGGAAGGGCAGAGAGGTGGTGTGCACTACATGGACTGGCAGGAGGGAGCCAAGGTGGGGAGGGGCAGCCTGCCCGGCAAGGTGGAGCCCCTGAGTCTGGCTTGCAAAAGCAGAAGGGCCAGACTCTGTGAGTTCTGACAGCAAGCAGGACTTAACATCTGGAATGTTATAAGTCAACAGCTCTGCTCCAAGAGCGGAAGGGCTAAAGGACAACGGGAGGGAGAGTTGCTGAGCCCTGGAGGACAGAGCTCAGTTTGGTGGGGAACAAAGATGCTTACCAGCGTCATCTCCCTCACCCATCCCCCAGCCAAAATCCCAAAGGGAACCAGTTCCCGTCACTGAACTTACTTGTACCGCACAAACACCCAACACTGTGCTTCTGTGGATCCATCCCTCCGACGGGTCTGCCTCCTTCCTGGTGCCACAGGGACCCTGCTGAAGTGGACCACCGAAAGCAAAGTGAACTGAGTCTGCCCCTCCCACCCCTGTGCACCTTGCTGGTCCACCCCAGCTAATACACCAGATCCCATCGAAGCAGCACCACAAGCCTGGCAGTGTGCAAGTAGCCCAGACAGGGCCAAACCACTCAACAGTGAGTCCTGCCCTGGGAGAGGGTAAGATAAGGTACACACCAGTCTGACTGTGGCCCCAGCAGTGGGCTGGGGGCAGACATCAGGTCTGACTGCAGCCCCACCCACCAACGAAAGTTATTCAGAACAGCACAGGGGAAGTGCCCTGCAGTTCCATACCACTCCAGGAACTACGCAAAATGATGAAACAGAAGAATTCTCTTCAAAAGACACTCCAGGAAGCAGCGACAGCTAATGAACTGATCAAAAAACAATTTAAGCAATGTAACAGAAAGTGAATTTAGAATAATAGTCATAACATTAATCGCTGGGCTTGGAAGCAGTATAGAGGACAGCAGAGAATCTATTACTACAGAGATCAAGGGACTAAGAAACAGTCAGGAGGAGCTAAAAAATGCTATAAATGAGCTGCAAAATAAAAGGGAGGCAACCACAGCTAGGATTGAAGAGGAAGAGGAGAGAATAGGTGAATTAGAAGATAAAATTATGGAAAAAGAGGAAGCTGAGGAAAAGAGATATAAAAAAATCCAGGCATATGAGGGAGAATTAGATAACTAAGAGACACAATTAAACGCAATAATATATACATAATTGGGATTCCAGAGTGGAAAAGAGAGTGAAAGGTGTTGAAGGTGTACTTAAAGAAATCATAGCTGAGAACTTCCCTGGACTGGGGAAGGAAAAAGGCATTGAAATCCAAGAGGCACAGAGAACTCCATTCAGACGTAACTTGACTTGATCTTCTGCACGATATATTATAGTGAAACTGGCAAAATACAAGGATAAAGAGAAAATTCTGAAAGCAGCTAGAGATAAACGTGCTCTAACATATATAGGGAGACCGATAAGACTACTAACGGATCTATCTACTGAAACTTGGCCGGCCAGAAAGGATGGCAGGAAATCGTCAATGTGATGAGCAAAAAAATATGCGGCCGAGAATCCTTTATCCAGCAAGTCTGTCATTTAGAAAAGAAGGAGAGATAAAGGTCTTCCCAAACAAACAAAACTGATGGAATTCATCACCACTAAACCAGCCCTATAAGAGATCCTACAGGGGATCCTGTGAGACAAAGTACCAGAGACATCACTACAAGCATAAAACATACAGACATCACAATGACTCTAAACCCATATCTTTCTATAATAACACTGAATGTAAATGGACTAAATGCTCCAACCAAAAGACATAGGGTATCAGAATGGATTAAAAAAAAGACCCATCTATTTGCTGTCTACAAGAGATTCATTTTAGACCTGAGGACACCTTCAGATTGAAAGTGAGGGGATGGAGTACTATCTATCATGCTACTGGAAGTCAAAAGAAAGCTGAAGTAGCCATATATATATCAGACAAACTAGACAATAAATTAAAGGTTGTAACAAGAGATGAAGAAGGGCATTATATAATAATTACAGGGCCTAGCCATCAAGAAGAGCTAACAATTATAAATGTCTATGCTCCGAATATAGGAGCCCCCAAATATATAAAACAATCACAAACATATGCAACCTTATTGATAAGAATGTGGTAATTACAGGGGACTTTAAGACCCCACTTACAACAACGGATAGATTAACTAGACACAGGATCAATAAAGAAAGAAAGGCCCTGAATGATACATTGGATCAGATGGACTTGACAGATATATTTAGAACTCTGCATCCCAAAGAAATAGAATATACTTTCTTCTTGAGTGCACATGGAACGTTCTCCAAGATAGATCACATACTGGGTCACAAAACAGCCCTTCATAAGTATAAAAAATTGAGATCATACCAGGCATACTTTCAGACCACAATGCCATGAGGCTTGAAATCAACCACAGGAAAAAGTCTGGAAAACCTCCAAAAGCATTGAGGTTAAAGAACACCCTACTAAAGAAGGAATAGGACAACCAGGCAATTAGAGAAGAAATTAAGAAATATATGGAAACAAATGAAAATGAAAATACAACAATCTAAACGCTTTGGGATGCAGTGAAGGCAGTCCTGAGAGGAAAACAATTGCAATGCAAGCCTAGATCAAGAAACAAGAAAAATCCCAAATACAAAATCTAACAGCACACCTAAAGGAACTAGAAGCAGAACAGCAAAGACACCCCAAACCCAGCAGAAGAAGAGAAATAATAATGATCAGAGCAGAAATAAACAATATAGAACCTAAAAAACTGTAGAGCATATCAATGAAACCAAGAGTTGGTTTTTTGAAAAAATAAACAAATTGATAAACCGTTAGCCAGGCTTCTCAAAAAGAAAAGGGAGGTGACCCAAATAGATAAAATCATGAATGAAAATGGAATCATTATAACCAATCCCTCAGAAATACAAGCAATTATCAGGGAATACTATGAAAAATTATATGCCAACAAACTGGACAACCTGGAAGAAATGGACAAATTCCTAAACACCCACACACTTCCAAAACTCAAACAGGAAGAAATAGAAAGCTTGAACAGACCCATAACCAGCTAAGAAATTGAATCAGTTATCAAAAATCTCCCAAGAAATAAGTGTCCAGGACACTTCCCAGGGGAATTCTACCAGACATTCAAAGAGAAATAATACCTATCCTTCTCAAGCTATTCCAAAAAATAGAAAAGAAAGCAAATTTCCAGACTCATTCTATGAAGCCAGTATTACTTTGATTCCTAAACCAGACAGAGACCCAGTAAAAAAAAGAGAACTACAGGCCAATATCCCTGATGAATATGGATGCAAAAATTCTCAATAAGATACTAGCAAATCGAATTCAACAGCATATAAAAAGAATTATTCACCATGATCAAGTGGGATTCATTCCTGGGCCGCAGGACTGGTTCAACATTCGCAAATCAATCAATGTGATACATCACGTTAATCAAAGAAAAGATAAGAACCATATGATCCTGTCAATTGATGCAGAAAAAGCATTTGGCAAAATTCAGCATCCTTTAATTAAAAAGACGGGAGAAAGTCAGGATAGAAGGAATATACTTAAACATCATCAAAGCCATTTATGAAAAGCCCACAGCTAATATCATCCTCAATGGGGAAAAACTGAGAGCTTTCCCCCTGAGATCATGAACACGACAGGGATGTCGACTCTCACCACTGTTGTTTAACATAGTGTTGGAAGTGCTAGCATCAGCAATCAGACAACAAAAGGAAATCAAATGCATCAAAATTGGCAAAGATGAAGTCAAGCTTTCACTTTTTGCAGATGACATGATATTATACATGGAAAATCTGATAGACTCCACCAAGAGTCTGTTAGAACTGATACACGCATTTAGCAAAGTTGCAGGATACAAAATGAATGTACAGAAATCAGCTGCATTCTTATACACTAATAATAAAGCAACAGAAATACAGATAAAGAAACAGATCCCTCAGGATCCACATAAGAGTGAAACCATATGGTATCTGTCTTTCTATGTATGGCTTATTTCACTTAGCATTACACTCTCCAGTTCATCCACGTTGCTACAAAAGGCCATATTTCATTTTTTCTCATTGCCACGTAGTATTCCATTGTGTATATATACCACAATTTCTTTATCCATTCATCAGTTGATGGACATTTAGGCTCTTTCCATAATTTGGCTATTGTTGAGAGTGGATCCTGAGAAACTTAACAGGAACCCATGGGGGAGGGGAAGGAAAAAAAAAAAAGAGGTTAGAGTGGGAGAGAGCCAAAGCATAAGAGACTGTTAAAAACTGAGAACAGGATACAGGCAGGAAGATGGCGGCGTAGGAGGACGCTGGGCTCACCGCGCGTCCTGCTGATCACTTAGATTCCACCTACACCTGCCTAAATAACCCAGAAAACCACCAGAGGATTAGCAGAACGGAGTCACCGGACCCAAGTGCAGACGAGAGGCCCACGGAAGAGGGTAGGAAGGGCGGCGAGGCGGTGCGCGCTCCACGGACTGGCGGGAGGGAGCCGGGGCGGAGGGGCGGCTCGCCAGCCAAGCAGAGCCCTCGAGTCCGGCCTGCAAAAGCGGAGGGGCCTGACGGACTGTGTTCCAACAGCAAGCGCGACTTAGCGTCTGGGAGGTCATAAGTTAACAGCTCTGCTCGGAAAGCGAGAAGGCTGGAGGACAAAGGGAGGGTGAGCTGCGGAGCCCCCGGACGACAGAGCTCAGTTTGGCGGGGAACAAAGGCGCTCGCCAGCGCCATCTCCCCCGCCCATCCCCCAGCCAAAATCCCAAAGGGAACCGGTTCCGGCCAGGGAAATTGCTCGCTCCGCGCAAACACCCAACTCTGTGCTTCTGCGGAGCCAAACCTCCGGCAGCGGATCTGACTCCCTCCGGCTGCCACAGGGCCCCTCCTGAAGTGGATCACCTAAGGAGAAGCGAGCTAAGCCTGCCCCCCCTCCCGCCGTGCACCTTGCCTTCCCACCCCAGCTAATACGCCAGATCCCCAGCATCACAAGCCTGGCAGTGTGCAAGTAGCCCAGACGGGCCACGCCACCCCACAGTGAATCCCACCCCTAGGAGAGGGGAAGAGAAGGCACACACCAGTCTGACTGTGGCCCCAGCGGTGGGCTGGGGGCAGACATCAGGACTGACTGCGGCCCCGCCCACCAACTCCAGTTATACACCACAGCACAGGGGAAGTGCCCTGCAGGTCCTCACCACACCAGGGACTATCCAAAATGACCAAGCGGAAGAATTCCCCTCAGAAGAATCTCCAGGAAATAACAACAGCTAATGAGCTGATCAAAAAGGATTTAAATAATATAACAGAAAGTGAATTTAGAATAATAGTCATAAAATTAATCGCTGGGCTGGAAAACAGTATACAGGACAGCAGAGAATCTCTTGCTACAGAGATCAAGGGACTAAGGAACAGTCACGAGGAGCTGAAAAACGCTTTAAAGGAAATGCAAAACAAAATGCAAACCACCACAGCTCGGATGGAAGAGGCAGAGGAGAGAATAGATGAACTAGAAGATAAAGTTATGGAAAAAGAGGAAGCTGAGAAAAAGAGAGATAAAAAAATCCAGGAGTATGAGGGGAAAATTAGGGAACTAAGTGATACACTAAAAAGAAATAATATACACATAATTGGTATTCCAGAGGAGGAAGAGAGAGGGAAAGGTGCTGAAGGGGTACTTGAAGAAATAATAGCTGAGAACTTCCCTGAACTGGGGAAGGAAAAAGGCATTGAAATCCAAGAGGCACAGAGAACTCCCTTCAGACGTAACTTGAATCGATCTTCTGCACGACATATCATAGTGAAACTGGCAAAATACAAGGATAAAGAGAAAATTCTGAAAGCAGCAAGGGGTAAACGTGCCCTCACATATAGTGGTCTGAAAGTATGCATGGTATAATTTCAATTCTTGTAAACTTATGAAGGGCTGTTTTGTGACCCAGTATATGATCTATCTTGGAGAATGTTCCATGTGCACTCGAGAAGAAAGTATATTCTGTTGCTTTGGGATGCAGAGTTCTAAATATATCTGTCAAGTCCATCTGATCCAATGTCTCATTCAGGGCCCTTGTTTCTTTATTGACTGTGTGTGTCTAGATGATCTATCCATTTCTGTAAGTGGGGTGTTAAAGTCCCCTGCAATTACCACATTCTTCTCAATAAGGTTGCTTCTGTTTATGAGTAATTGTTTTATATACTTGGGGGCTCCGGTATTCGGCGCATAGACATTTATAATTGTTAGCTCTTCCTGATGGATAGACCCTGTAACTATTATATAATGTCCTTCTTCATCTCTTGTTACAGCCTTTAATTTACAGTCTAGTTTGTCTGATATAAGTATGACTACTCCAGCTTTCTTTTGGCTTCCAGTAGCATGATAAATAGTTCTCCATCCCCTCACTCTGAATCTAAAGGTGTCCTCAGGTCTAAAATGAGTCTCTTGTAGACAGCAAATAGATGGGTCTTGTTTTTTTATCCATTCTGATACCCTATGTCTTTTGGTTGACGCATTTAATCCGTTTACATTCAGTGTTATTATAGAAAGATACGGGTTTAGAGTCATTGTGATGTCTGTATGTTTTATGCTTGTAGTGATGTCTCTGGTACTTTGTCTCACAGGGTCCCCCTTAGGATCTCTTGTAGGGCTGGTTTAGTGGTGACAAATTCCTTCAGTTTTTGTTTGTTTGGGAAGACCTTTATCTCTCCTTCTATTCTAAATGACAGACTTGCTGGATAAAGGATTCTCGGCTGCATATTTTTGCTGTCTAGGACCCTGAAAATCTCGTGCCAATTCTTTCTGGCCTGCCAAGTTTCAAAAGAGAGATCAGTCACGAGTCTTATAGGTCTCCCTTTATATGTGAGGGCACGTTTACCCCTTGCTGCTTTCAGAATTTTCTCTTTATCCTTGTATTTTGCCAGTTTCACTATGATATGTCATGCAGAAGATCGATTCAAGTTACGTCTGAAGGGAGTTCTCTGTGCCTCTTGGATTTCAATGCCTTTTTCCTTCCCCAGTTCAGGGAAGTTCTCAGCTATGATTTCTTCAAGTACCCCTTCAGCACCTTTCCCTCTCTCTTCCTCCTCTGGAATACCAATTATGCGTATATTATTTCTTTTTAGTGTATCACTTAGTTCTCTAATTTTCCCCTCATACTCCTGGATTTTTTTATCTCTCTTTTTCTCAGCTTCCTCTTTTTCCATAACTTTATCTTCTAGTTCACCTATTCTCTCCTCTGCCTCTTCCATCCGAGCTGTGGTGGTTTGCATTTTGTTTTGCATTTCCTTTAAAGCGTTTTTCAGCTCCTCGTGACTGTTCCTTAGTCCCTTGATCTCTGTAGCAAGAGATTCTCTGCTGTCCTGTATACTGTTTTCCAGCCCAGCGATTAATTTTATGACTATTATTCTAAATTCACTTTCTGTTATATTATTTAAATCCTTTTTGATCAGCTCATTAGCTGTTGTTATTTCCTGGAGATTCTTCTGAGGGGAATTCTTCCGCTTGGTCATTTTGGATAGTCCCTGGTGTGGTGAGGACCTGCAGGGCACTTCCCCTGTGCTGTGGTGTATAACTGGAGTTGGTGGGCGGGGCCGCAGTCAGTCCTGATGTCTGCCCCCAGCCCACCGCTGGGGCCACAGTCAGACTGGTG
This sequence comes from Lynx canadensis, assembly GCF_007474595.2. Lineage (NCBI taxonomy): Eukaryota > Metazoa > Chordata > Mammalia > Carnivora > Felidae > Lynx > Lynx canadensis. The sequence continues at coordinate 69,161,666 of NC_044321.2, read as the reverse complement.
TGTGCCTTCTCTTCCCCTCTCCTAGGGGTGGGATTCACTGTGGGGTGGCGTGGCCCGTCTGGGCTACTTGCACACTGCCAGGCTTGTGATGCTGGGGATCTGGCGTATTAGCTGGGGTGGGAAGGCAAGGTGCACGGCGGGAGAGGGGGCAGGCTTAGCTCGCTTCTCCTTAGGTGATCCACTTCAGGAGGGGCCCTGTGGCAGCCGGAGGGTGTCAGATCCGCTGCCGGAGGTTTGGCTCCGCAGAAGCACAGAGTTGGGTGTTTGCGCGGAGCGAGCAATTTCCCTGGCCGGAACCGGTTCCCTTTGGGATTTTGGCTGGGGGATGGGCGGGGGAGATGGCGCTGGCGAGCGCCTTTGTTCCCCGCCAAACTGAGCTCTGTCGTCCGGGGGCTCCGCAGCTCACCCTCCCTTTGTCCTCCAGCCTTCCCGCTTTCCGAGCAGAGCTGTTAACTTATGGCCTCCCAGACGCTAAGTCGCGCTTGCTGTTGGAACACAGTCCGTCAGGCCCCTCCGCTTTTGCAGGCCGGACTCGAGAGCTCTGCTTGGCTGGCGAGCCGCCCCTCCGCCCCGGCTCCCTCCCGCCAGTCCGTGGAGCGCACACCGCCTCGCCGCCCTTCCTACCCTCTTCCGTGGGCCTCTCGTCTGCACTTGGGTCCGGTGACTCCGTTCTGCTAATCCTCTGGCGGTTTTCTGGGTTATTTAGGCAGGTGTAGGTGGAATCTAAGTGATCAGCAGGACGCGCGGTGAGCCCAGCGTCCTCCTATGCCGCCATCTTCCTGCGCCAAGGTCCGTGCCCTCACATATAAAGGGAGACCTATAAGACTCGTGACTGATCTCTCTTTTGAAACTTGGCAGGCCAGAAAGAATTGGCACGAGATTTTCAGGGTGCTAGACAGCAAAAATATGCAGCCGAGAATCCTTTATCCAGCAAGTCTGTCATTTAGAATAGAAGGAGAGATAAAGGTCTTCCCAAACAAACAAAAACTGAAGGAATTTGTCACCACTAAACCAGCCCTACAAGAGATCCTAAGGGGGACCCTGTGAGACAAAGTACCAGAGACATCACTACAAGCATAAAACATACAGACATCACAATGACTCTAAACCCGTATCTTTCTATAATAACACTGAATGTAAATGGATTAAATGCGCCAACCAAAGACATAGGGTATCAGAATGGATAAAAAAACAAGACCCATCTATTTGCTGTCTACAAGAGACTCATTTTAGACCTGAGGACACCTTTAGATTGAGAGTGAGGGGATGGAGAACTATTTATCATGCTACTGGAAGCCAAAAGAAAGCTGGAGTAGCCATACTTATATCAGACAAACTAGACTGTAAATTAAAGGCTGTAACAAGAGATGAAGAAGGACATTATATAATAGTTACAGGGTCTATCCATCAGGAAGAGCTAACAATTATAAATGTCTATGCGCCGAATACCGGAGCCCCCAAGTATATAAAACAATTACTCATAAACAGAAGCAACCTTATTGAGAAGAATGTGGTAATTGCAGGGGACTTTAACACCCCACTTACAGAAATGGATAGATCATCTAGACACACACAGTCAATAAAGAAACAAGGGCCCTGAATGAGACATTGCATCAGATGGACTTGACAGATATATTTAGAACTCTGCATCCCAAAGCAACAGAATATACTTTCTTCTCGAGTGCACATGGAACATTCTCCAAGATAGATCATATACTGGGTCACAAAACAGCCCTTCATAAGTTTACAAGAATTGAAATTATACCATGCATACTTTCAGACCACAATGCTATGAAGCTTGAAATCAACCACAGGAAAAAGTCTGGAAAACCTCCAAAAGCGTGGAGGTTAAAGAACACCCTACTATCGAATGAGTGGGTCAACCAGGCAATTAGAGAAGAAATCAAAAAATATATGGAAACAAACGAAAATGAAAATACAACAATCCAAACGCTTTGGGACGCAGCGAAGGCAGTCCTGAGAGGAAAATACATTGCAATCCAGGCCTATCTCAAGAAACAAGAAAAATCCCAAATACAAAATCTAACAGCACACCTAAAGGAAATAGAAGCAGAACAGCAAAGGCAGCCTAAACCCAGCAGAAGAAGAGAAATAATAAAGATCAGAGCAGAAATAAACAATATAGAATCTAAAAAAACTGTAGAGCAGATCAACGAAACCAAGAGTTGGTTTTTTGAAAAAATAAACAAAATTGACAAACCTCTAGCCAGGCTTCTCAAAAAGAAAAGGGAGATGACCCAAATAGATAAAATCATGAATGAAAATGGAATTATTACAACCAATCCCTCAGAGATACAAACAATTATCAGGGAATACTATGAAAAATTATATGCCAACAAATTGGACAACCTGGAAGAAATGGACACATTCCTGAACACCCACACTCTTCCAAAACTCAATCAGGAGGAAAGAGAAAGCTTGAACAGACCCATAACCAGCGAAGAAATTGAATCGGTTATCAAAAATCTCCCAACAAATAAGAGTCCAGGACCAGATGGCTTCCCAGGGGAGTTCTACCAGACATTTAAAGCAGAGATAATACCTATCCTTCTCAAGCTATTCCAAGAAATAGAAAGGGAAGGAAAACTTCCAGACTCATTCTATGAAGCCAGTATTACTTTGATTCCTAAACCAGACAGAGACCCAGTAAAAAAAGAGAACTACAGGCCAATATCCCTGATGAATATGGATGCAAAAATTCTCAATAAGATACTAGCAAATCGAATTCAACAGCATATAAAAAGAATTATTCACCATGATCAAGTGGGATTCATTCCTGGGATGCAGGGCTGGTTCAACATTCGCAAATCAATCAACGTGATACATCACATTAACAAAAAAAAAGAGAAGAATCATATGATCCTGTCAATCGATGCAGAAAAGGCCTTTGACAAAATCCAGCACCCTTTCTTAATAAAAACCCTTGAGAAAGTCGGGATAGAAGGAACATACTTAAAGATCATAAAAGCCATTTATGAAAAGCCCACAGCTAACATCATCCTCAACGGGGAAAAACTGAGAGCTTTTTCCCTGAGATCAGGAACACGACAGGGATGCCCACTCTCACCGCTGTTGTTTAACATAGTGCTGGAAATTCTAGCATCAGCAATCAGACAACAAAAGGAAATCAAAGGCATCCAAATTGGCAAAGATGAAGTCAAGCTTTCGCTTTTTGCAGATGACATGATATTATACATGGAAAATCCGATAGACTCCACCAAAAGTCTGCTAGAACTGATACATGAATTCAGCAAAGTTGCAGGATACAAAATCAATGTCCAGAAATCAGTTGCATTCTTATACACTAACAATGAAGCAACAGAAAGACAAATAAAGAAAATGATCCCATTCACAATTGCACCAAGAAGCATAAAATACCTAGGAATAAATCTAACCAAAGATGTAAAGGATCTGTATGCTGAAAACTATAGAAAGCTTATGAAGGTAATTGAAGAAGACTTAAAGAAATGGAAAGACATTCCCTGCTCATGGATTGGAAAAATAAATATTGTCAAAATGTCAATACTACCCAAAGCTATCTACACATTCAATGCAATCCCAATCAAAATTGCACCAGCATTCTTCTCGAAATTAGAACAAGCAATCCTAAAATTCATATGGAACCACAAAAGGCCCCGAATAGCCAAAGGAATTTTGAAGAAGAAGACCAAAGCAGGAGGCATCACAATCCCAGACTTTAGCCTCTACTACAAAGCTGTCATCATCAAGACAGCATGGTATTGGCACAAAAACAGACACACAGACCAATGGAATAGAATAGAAACCCCAGAACTAGACCCACAAACGTATGGCCAACTCATCTTTGACAAAGTGGGAAAGAACATCCAATGGAAAAAAGACAGCCTCTTTAACAAATGGTGCTGGGAGAACTGGACAGCAACATGCAGAAGGTTGAAACTAGACCACTTTCTCACACCATTTACAAAAATAAACTCAAAATGGATAAAGGACCTAAATGTGAGACAGGAAACCATCAAAACCTTAGAGGAGAAAGCAGGAAAAGATCTCTCTGACCTCAGCCGTAGCAATCTCTTACTCGACACATCCCCAAAGGCAAGGGAATTAAAAGCAAAAGTGAATTACTGGGACCTTATGAAGATAAAAAGCTTCTGCACGGCAAAGGAAACAACCAACAAAACTAAAAGGCAACCAACGGAATGGGAAAAGATATTTGCAAATGACATATCGGACAAAGGGCTAGTATCTAAAATCTATAAAGAGCTCACCAAACTCCACACCCGAAAAACAAATAACCCAGTGAAGAAATGGGCAGAAAACATGAATAGACACTTCTCTAAAGAAGACATCCAGATGGCCAACAGGCACATGAAAAGATGTTCAGCGTCGCTCCTTATCAGGGAAATACAAATCAAAACCACACTCAGGTATCACCTCATGCCAGTCAGAGTGGCCAAAATGAACAAATCAGGAGACTATAGATGCTGGAGAGGATGTGGAGAAATGGGAACCCTCTTGCACTGTTGGTGGGAATGCAAATTGGTGCAGCCGCTCTGGAAAGCAGTGTGTAGGTTCCTCAGAAAATTAAAAATAGACCTACCCTATGACCCAGCAATAGCACTGCTAGGAATTTATCCAAGGGATACAGAAGTACTGATGCATAGGGGCACTTGTACCCCAATGTTCATAGCAGCACTCTCAACAATAGCCAAATTATGGAAAGAGCCTAAATGTCCATCAACTGATGAATGGATAAAGAAATTGTGGTATATATACACAATGGAGTACTATGTGGCAATGAGAAAAAATGAAATATGGCCCTTTGTAGCAACGTGGATGGAACTGGAGAGTGTAATGCTAAGTGAAATAAGCCATACAGAGAAAGACAGATACCATATGGTTTCACTCTTATGTGGATCCTGAGAAACTTAACAGGAACCCATGGGGGAGGGGAAGGAAAAAAAAAAAAGAGGTTAGAGTGGGAGAGAGCCAAAGCATAAGAGACTGTTAAAAACTGAGAACAAACTGAGGGTTGATGGGGGGTGGGAGGGAGGGGAGGGTGGGTGATGGGTATTGAGGAGGGCACCTTTTGGGATGAGCACTGGGTGTTGTATGGAAACCAATTTGTCAATAAATTTCATAAAAAAAAATAAAAAATAAATAAAGTAAAATACATATATACAGATTTAAAAAAATAAATAAATAAATAAATAAAAACAAAAAACAAAAAAAAAACAACTGAGAACAAACTGAGGGTTGATGGGGGGTGGGAGGGAGGGGAGGGTGGGTGATGGGTATTGAGGAGGGCACCTTTTGGGATGAGCACTGGGTGTTGTATGGAAACCAATTTGTCAATAAATTTCATTAAAAAAAAAAAAAAGAAACAGATCCCTTTCACAATTGCACCAAGAAGCATAAAATACCTAGAAATAAACCTAACCAAAGATGTAAAATATCTGTATGCTGAAAACTATAGAAAGCTTATGAAGGAAATTGAAAAAGATATAAAGAAATGGAAAAACATTCCGTGCTCATGGATTGCAAGAATTAATATTGTTAAAATGTCAATACCACCCAAAGTGATCTACACATTCAATGCAATCGCAATCAAAATTGCACCAGCATTCTTCTTGAATCTAGAGCAAGCAATCCTAAAATTTTATGGAACCACAAAAGACCCTGAATAGCCAAAGTAATATTTGAGAAGAAGAACAGCGTGAGGCATCACAATCCCAGACTTTAGCCTCTACTACAAAGTTGTAATCATCAAGACAGCATGGTATTGGCACAAAAACAGACACATAGACCAATGGTATAGAATAGAGACTCCAGAATTGGACCCACAAAAGTATGGCCAACTAATCTTTGACAAAGCAGGAAAGAATATCCAATGGAAAAAAGACAGTCTCTTTAACAAATGGTGCTGGGAGAACTGGACAGCAACATGCAGAAGATTGAAACTAGACCACTTTCTCACAGCATTCACAAAAACAAACTCAAATTGGATAAAGACCTGAATGTGAGACAGGAAACCATCAAAACCCTAGAGGAAAAACCTCTCTGACCTCAGCCACAGCAATTTCTTACTTGATACATCTCCAAAGGCAAGGGAATTCAAAGCAAAAATGAACTATTGGGACTTCATGAAGGTAAAAAGCTTCTGCACAGCAAAGGAAACAATCAGCAAAACTGAAAGGCAACCAATGGAATGGGGAAAGATATTTGCAAATGACATATCAGACAAAAGGCTAGTATCCAAAATCTATAAAGAGCTCACCAAACTCCACACCTGAAAAACAAATAATCCAGTGAAGAGATGGGCAGAAAACATTAACAGACATGTCTCTAAAGAAAACATCCAGATGGCCAACAGGCACATGAAAAGATGCTCAACGTCACTCCTCATCAGGGAAATGCAAATCAAAACCACACTGAGATACCACCTCACAGCAGTCAGAGTGGCTAAAATGAATACATCAGGAAACTATAGATGCTGGAGAGGATGTGGAGAAACGGGAACCCTCTTGCACTGTTGATGGGAATTCAAACTGGTGCAGCCACTCTGGAAAACAGTGTGGAGGTTCCTCAAACAATTAAAAATAGACCTACCCTATGATCCTGCAATAGCACCGCTAGGAATTTACCCAAGGGATACAGGAGTGCTGATGCATAGGGCAATTGTACCCCAATGTTTATAGCAACACTCTCAACAATAGCCAAATTATGGAAAGAGCCTAAATGTCCATCAACTGATGAATGGATAAAGAAATTGTGGTTTATATATATACACAATGGAGTACTACATGCCAATAAGAAAGAACGAAATATGGCCCTTTGTGGTTAATATACATAATGGAATTCTACGTGGCAATGAGAAAGAATGAAATGGGCCTTTTGTATCAACGTGGATGGAACTGGAGAGTGTTATGCTAAGTGCAATAAGTCATACAGAGAAAGACAGATACCATATGTTTTCACTCTTACGTGGATCCTAAGAAACTTAACAGAAGTCCAGGGGGGAGGGGAAGGAAAGAAAAAAGATAAAGGTTAAAGAGGGAGAGAGCCAAAGCATAAGAGACTCTTAAAAACTGAGAACAAACTGAAGGTAGATGGGGGGTGGGAGGGAGGGGAGGGTGGGTGATGAGTATTGAGGAGGGCACCTGTTGGGATGAGCACTGAGTGTTGTATGGAAACCAATTTGACAATAAATTTGATAATAAAAAAATAAAAACAAAACAAAACAAAAAGAAAATCCTATTTAGATATATTCCCCATTTTATTTATCTAAGTGTATGCTTTTTCGCTTGCTCTTTTAAATTCCCCCAGGAGAAGATTCTGGCTTAATTACAATATTTATAATAAGCTGAACCTCCTCAAATGGCAACTTTATCCTCTTTCACCTCCCAGCTTCTCTAATCTTCACTTCTCCCTATAATTAAACTGATGTCACTCTACTTCTCTCATTATGATTTTCTTCTCCCTCTGTTCAGCCTTTTTATTTTTGGTGGTTCCTTATCTTCTTGATTTTCCATTTATTTTCATTTTAGTCAAAAGATTTATGCATTCTGGTATATAAGTTGATCTAGAAATGAAGAATATATGTTTTTTCCATCAGTAGATAGAATCCAATTGATATTAATCAGTTTTATTAATTTTCTCATTGTGGGGAAGGCACTGTATAGCCTTTACATTGGGGTAAAAAAGGAAACAAGACAGGTTCCCATACCAAAAGAGCTTACAGTTCCTCTCAGCAAGGGAAATAAGATATGTCCACAAATAGCTATATAAAATACATGGTAGAGTGTATGAGAGATACCATGAGAGAATTACAGATGAAGTCTTATTGAAATTCCAGGAGTTGGAGATAACACATTGGTTTGGGGAAATCAGAGAAGGATTTATTTTGTTATTTAAGGTATTTTGACAGTTAACATGGTTACTGCTATCATTTTACTAATGAGGAAATTAAAGCTTAAATAAGTGTGACTTGCTCAGGTCTTTTCATACCAAATATGGAAAAGATGGTAGATCCTGAGATGTGTTTGAATCAGTAGTGTTTGAGGTGCATGGAATAGAAAATGACCACACAGGTAGTTAAAAATGACCCGAAGAAAGGTCACATTTGAGATAGAGACATGGGAATTATTCCTCTGTAAATTGTCATTGTAGCTGTGAGAATGAGTGAGAAAACTAAGGGATAATGGAGAGGGTTGAGGTATAGCACCTTGAGAAATGTCTACTTTAACAGAAATAGAAAGGAGCCACTTTCATGGGCAGAGGAGTTGTCAGAGAGAAATGTGAACACAGAGAAACTGAAACAAATAGGGAAAGGATGTGGTCAACTGTCCCAAATGACCAAATGGCCGTAGAGAGTTTGAACATTAAGAAACTAATGGTGATATTTGAGAGAGCAGGTTCCTTATACTTGGGAGGCAAAATCCAGATGGAAAAAGTAGATGGGTGAATGGATCAAGAAGTGGAGGAAATAAGTGAGGATTACTCTTCTAAGAAAGATATTGACCAAAATAAAGAAAGATGGGATGGTAGCTAAAGGAGAAAAGAGAAACTTGGAGATCTGAGAGATTTATAGACAGAGGGAAAGAACCAGTAATAAGATTAAATATGCCACAGAGAAAGGGTACAAATGGAACACAATTCTGGAAGAGAAAAGAGGGGATAAGATTCCAGGTATAGATTGAAAAGTGACTTCAGGAAAAAAGGAAGAGTATGTCTTTCTTGGTAATGAAATGGAAGGAGCAGAAATTGAAGAGAGATTTGAAGTAGGGAGGAAAATGGAGGAATCTCACTGAATAGATCTTGGTTTTCTCAATTTACTTATTGAGGAGAATGAGGGAACATGAGCATAGGGAATTAAGGAAAATGAAAAAATTGTAACCACAGTTATAGAGAATTTAATAAATAGAAGTATGACCATGAAGGTTGGAGGGGCTCTTAAAGTTAGATAACTTGAATTTGCACTGAGTCAAATCAGCAAATATTTTAAAGTTTTCTCCAGCAAGGTTTCATGGCCTGGGAACAGCAAAGTAGATGCTGGGGATTATGCACTTTGTTAGATGTGAGAACTACTATCAGAGGTTCTAAAAGTATCCATTAAAATGATAAGATCAGCCAGATTTGAAGACACCTATTAATTTTTAGGGTGGATCTAGCACCAATTCAAATGTACAGATAAAAAAAATAAGCTGCCCAAGTAGTAAAACTGTCTAACAGCTCATTTGTGAAAAATCTAAGACTTCTAATTAAATTTATTTTTCTGATTTGTTTGACTCAGAATGATTTATTCAAATATAGTAAAATTTGGCTGTACTCTTTTACACATTTTTGGAAAATAATAGTCCCCTTAATTTGGAATTTTTTTTTCAGTAAGTCATATAAAATAATAAGTCCAAACACACATTTTGGAGAGAATCAACACTGTTAGCACCTAAACCATTTTTTTTCTTAAAAATATTAATGGTTCGGCATTTATAGTGAACAAGAGAAATTTTCATGCTTTTGATAAATTTGTTTTCCCCTCTTAGAAGGTGCTTATATCCTTAAGATAAATGTTCATATCATCTCTTCTTATCCAGTTATCTGTTCATTCACTATGGGGTATTCAAGATGGATACAGTCCTTGCCCTCAATAAGCCTACTTTTGTATATACTTTAATTTTTTTAATGTTTTTATTTATTTTGAGAGAGAGAGAGAGACAGCATGAGCAGGGGAGAGGCATAGAGAGAGGGAGTCACAGAATGAGAAGCAGGCTCCAGGCTCTGAGCTGTCAGTACAAGCCTGATGTGTGGCTCAAACCCATGAACCGTGAGATCATGACCTGAGCTGAAGTCAGCCGCTTAACCAACTGAGCCACCCAGGTGCCCCATACTTTTGTATATACTTTAGGTTGATATCTTAGAAAATTTCTAACAAGGTTCTTACAAAAATTTTTAAAAGCAGTATGGACTTAAAAATATATTACTGGGGCGCCTGGGTGGCTCAGTTGGTTAAGCGGCCGACTTGGGCTCAGGTCATGATCTTGCTGTCCGTGAGTCTGAGCCCTCCGCTGGGCTCTGTGCTGACAACTTGGAGCCTGGAGCCTACTTCGGATTCTGTGTCTCCCTTTCTCTATGCCCTTCCTCTGCTTGTACTCTCTCTCACTCTCAAATTATTATATTACTATATTATTGCAAACCAATGTCTTTTGTACATTAAAATCACAGATTAAAGGTACTTTAAAATACATTCTTTTGCTTGATATAATGTATTCTGCATTACTATTTCTATTATAAAGAAACTGAGCCTCAAAGAAGGTAAATGACTTGCTTACATTTCCATGGCAAGTAGGTGATAGAGGCAGAAATGAATATAGGTTTTATGACTCCAGAATTTTTTTTTCCATGATACCTTCTTCCACTAATTTTAGTGGTCAGATCCAGTGGAACTATAGTAGTCCAAATCCAATCTGCTTTGGAATTCTCACCTGTTGACCTCTCTGAAGCATTTATACCTTCACTCACCTTTCTAATGTTTTTTGAAAATTTTTCTTCTCTTAATTTGATTTCCATTTTCTCTTCTGATCCTCATATCTCTTAAGGCTTATGTAGTTATGTCTTTGATCTTCACTTGACCTTTCAGAAGTTGCATGATTTTAACAAGAACTTCTGAGCATATGCTTCTGAAGTCTAGAACTAGAACTATAGCCACGAAATCTCCACTCACCTGTGTTCTGGAGATCAATATAACCCGAATGCTTACCTACACATTTACGTAAAAGTCTATTTGCTAATTCATTGCAATAGTTTAACACATGTTTAAAGGATTACTATGCACTGTATATGTACTGTTATGAGGAATAAAAACATGAATCAGACATAGATTCTTACCAGGAGCACATGAAATTCAATATGTCTCAACTTTTCCTGTTTTTGACACCATGGGTTATATAGTAGATTTCTCAGGTTTAAGATCTTAGAGTCATCTTTGGAAAGTACTATCCTTGGAGATTTAGTATAATATCTTAACTAGTCTCCTCACCTGTACTCTTTCCTTTCTCCAACTAATCTTCCTGAAGTAGATTTACATTCACCTCACATCCCAGTTTAAAAGCATTTAAAGACTTCTCACTGCTTTCAGAACCAAGTTCCATCTGCCAATTGTGTCCCCTACATATAATTTATACTTTTACAGCCTTGGTGTCATGACTTACTCTGTTGACTTCAATTGGAATACCATTCTCTTCCATCTCCTTATATGCAAAGCCCACCTTAACCTTCTTTCAAATGCCACTGATCCAAGTAGCCTGAGTACTGCCAGATGGAATTCAATATTTCCTCTTCTGAATTCCATCCCATAAGTTCTTTCTCTATACTTTTTATAGGCACTTGTTTCTTTCTACCTTGTATGTTTATGTTCATATATCATCCAGACCAAACATCAGCAAAATTTTCCTATAAAGAGCAAAATAGTAAATATTTTAGACTTTGCTGTCCCCATAGGGTTTTGGTCTTCCTTCTTTGCACTTACAGTCCTTGAAAAATATAAATACCATTCATGGGGCGCCTGGATGGCTCAGTCGGTCGAGCGTCCGACTTCAGCTCAGGTCATGATCTCGCTGTCTGTGAGTTCAAGCCCGGTGTTGGGCTCTGTGCTGACAGCTCAGAGCCTGGAGCCTGTTTCAGATTCTGTGTCTCCCTCTCCCTCTGCCCCTGCCCCACTCATGCTCTGTCTCTCTCTGTGTGTGTCAAAAATAAAAACAAACATTAAAAAAATCTACATATCATTCTTATTGAAGATACTATAAAAATAGGCTGCTGGCTATAGTTTAATGAATACTGATCAATATTCAGTGCTTGTGGTAATAATCTAAGTTTGATTCATGCCTTGTAACACTTAGCAAAGTATATTGTGCATAGTAAACTCATAAACGTGTGTTACATGCTTGCAAATAGGCTTTTTTTTTTTTACAAAAACAAACAAATACAAAAGAGCTTCTAGGGGAATCTTTTTAAATATATCCATCTTTAGATTTAACAATTAATCAGCTAACTAAATTTAATCACTTGTATATTTGTTTCACTTAAGTATTCCAGGAACATTTAGTTAAAGTACATTTTATTCAAACTTGAATACAAGAAGTATATACCTTTGGATTCAAGGGTGTCTTACATTCTCAACAACCAGTGTTTTTATCCAACCGTGTTTAAGAGTTTTTATGATAGCAGATAACAAAAATGCTACCATATTTTGTTGATTTTGAAATGGTCTTTTTATTTTTTTAAGTTGACTTATTTATTTATTTTGAGACAGAGAGAGAGAGAGAGAGAGAGAGGGAGAGAGAGAGAGAGAGAGAGAGAGAGAGAAAACATGGGTGGGGGAGGGGCAGAGGGAGAGAGAGAGGGAGAGAGAGAGAGAATCCCAAGCAAGCTCCTCAATGTCAGCACAGATCCCAGAACAGGGCTTGAACTCACAAACTGTGAGACCATGGCCTGAGTGGAAACCAAGAGTTGGAAGCTTAACCGACTGAACCACCCAGGCACCCCAATTCTGAAATGGTTTTAAACACATTAACTGGTAGCAGACTTAGTCAATCTCCTTCCACACTGTTCCCCTGTATTACAAAAATAAATGAATGCAATTATTCTTTGTAACAAAACATCCTCAACTCCCCCCATACAAGTAGACTCATATGAAAACTGAAAGAAGGGAAAGAAATATAGAAATATTGCATTTATTTTAAACTCTTGGTCTGATTCTTACTACTCCTTCCTTGGTTTCTTTCAGATTTTGGACCTGTCACCAGCCTTTATTTCATTGGCTGACATCTTTTAAATGCTTGGATAATCCTACATTAACTTAGTTGATTATATGGGGATACGTGGCTCTTAAAGCCTCTAGTCTGTTCTTGGTATTCAAAACATATGTTATACAGAGAGATTTAGCTTTGATTATAATCACAAGTAAGAATTGTACACTTCAAAATCACTGAAGCTAAGTTCCGGGAAAAAAAAAATCTTTAATATAGTTCTACTACCTACTTTGCAGTGCAGTAGTGAATTGTTTGTTTTGCATTTCTCCAATAATACTTTTGCATAGAAAGAAACTTGCCAGTGAACTCAACTTAAATGAAGTTGACCTCAGGCCTGTCTACTTCAGAGGAAACTCATTATATCTTGTCTCAGAAACAGAAAAAAAATATCTTTCTCACCTCCTTCCAATTTCTCTTAAAACACTGTTAAGCCTAAAATGTAGTAAGAGAATCCAGATTGCTCTGTTTGAGAAAATAGACTATCTTTATGGTTTTTCCTTACATCTCTCAAAACCTTATTGGGATGTCATTCCACTCTCCTAAAGTCTGCCACTAAGTCAGATTTTATTAGATACTAGATATTTGCTTAAGTTAAGGTTTCTCTCAAAAGGTACCTTTCAAAACAAAACACAGTCATTACTGTCTTTATAGGAACCACTTTCTCCATTCCTAAGAGGAGGCCATTTCTTCCCAGGAAACAATGTTATTTATGAAAAAACAATAAGAAAAGTAGAGAAGCTAAATATGGATCAGGTATGTAAAATCTGTTTTAAAGCTTATTAACTGTATACTTTTGAATCATGAGTATTTTAATAGAGTTAAAATGACACTCAACTGTCAAGTGCTAAGCAAGATCACTATGAGTCATAATACCTTATTATGTCTACAGCCCTTCAGATCATCCTTAACACTTTCATATTCATTTTCTCATGTGAAGTATTATTGTCCCTATTTTACTGAAAGGGAAACTCAGGTAAAAATATGTCAAGTCACATAGAAAATTAGTGGTAGAATCTGAATTTAATACAGATACCCCAAACCTTTGTATGTTTCTTTCAAACTGCTCTCACAAAAATTATAATTTAAAGCATTATAACTTTGTCTTAATTCACTTAATACAGATTGAATTTTCAATGAACAAATGAAAAATATGTATGAGCATATATGTAAAATACTATAAAAGTCTAGAAAACTAAATTTCAAGTCACATTTTAAAATTTTAATTAAATTTGGCTGAGAGACCAAGTATATAACATTTAAAACTAGCAGGGCAATGGTAGTTTCATGGCATATAGAGCTACCATTCCTTCAAGCAGAGCTTTTACTGTAACCAGCAGAGGTTTCACATTGATCTTCTCAGTGGATACAAAGTATGTCCAGCCCAGACAAAGCCTGGGACTTGTTTTTTGGACATGCTTGAACTAGAACAGTGTATCAATTTCTTAAGGCTACTGTAACAAAGTACCACAGTCTGATAGCTTAAAACAATGAAAATTCATTGTCTCATAGTTCTAGGACCAGAAGTATGAAATCATGGTTTTGGCAAGGCCATGGTCCCTTCTGTAGCCTTTAGGTAAGGAGCTCTTCTATGCCTATCTCCTAGATTCTTGTGACTTTAGGCATTCCTTGGTTTGTAGATGCATAACTTTAATCTTCCATCTTCACATGGCATCCTCCCTGTATGTTGTCATATCATCTTCTGTCTGTGCATGTCTGTCTTTGTGTACAGATTGTCCCTTTTTATGATGATACCAGTCATATTTGATTAGGACCATGCAAATGACTTGTGTTAACTTCTTAATTCTATGAAGGTCTTATTTCATAAAAAAAAAAATCTGTTTCTAAACAAGGTCACTTTCTGAGGTATAAGGGTTAAGACTTTAACATACGCTTTTTGTGGGAGCAGCACAATTTAACCTACAACAGACAGTGAAATAATATCAAATAAATTTTTATCACAAAAAAATCTGTTTCTAAACAAGGTCACTTTCTGAGGTATAAGGGTTAAGACTTTAACATACGCTTTTTGTGGGAGCAGCACAATTTAACCTACAACAGACAGTGAAATAATATCAAATAAATTTTTATCACAAAATCATTTTTCTCATATACAAATTAAACATTAAAATATACTAAATTCTTTTTAATTCTCTTGGCATGAGAACACATCTTCTTTTTATAAGTATTTATGGGCACTTGTTACAAGATTCATAGGAATTAATACATTATTACTTATTTGATGCTCATTAAAAATAAAATAGTGTAAACTGTCAGAATCATAAACATCCAAACCTTTAAGACTTTGGTCTGCTTGGAATATTGGATTTATTAGAGGGTATGGTATAGTATGTATTGAACGCCTATCTTTCAGAAGAACAGCAGAATATTTCTGGATATTATGATGCCAAATAGAAAAATTTCATCAAATGTGTCAGTTCTTCAAGGGGCACTTTCCTCAAGCTATAAATTTATAACATCTCTCCTTTGTCCAACTGGACTGACAAAACAATAAGTTTGACACATTTTACATAATAAAAAATGTTTGAGATGCATCATTTCAGGTTCCTTCTAATTTCTTGTCTCAAAAAGGATAAAGATTTTCTAAGTCTTGGTTCCTAGAGGAAAAGATTGAATATCCTGTACATTATTATTGCTGTAAATCTGGAACAATTAAAGAACTCCTTTGAAAGAACACTACTATTACTCATTATCAATTTGAATATTTACTTTTTTATGCCCATTTTTTTAGTAATGACTTAAATGACTTGGGAGTTTTGGAACTGCCATGGCAGACTTCCCAAGGTAAAAGGAACCATACATATGGAACAAACTACAACTTTTTGACCTAGTTGAGTTTCCTCAGTGATAGAGATGCTGGATAGAGATGTAAGACAAGCTGGATAAAGCCAGAGTTTGGATGAAATGGTTTAATATCACATGAGACTAGTTCAAATAGCACTAGTTCTTAAGAGATGAGACCTGACCAAAAAAGAGATCTTTGTCATGGAAGGGTGGTAAATTGGTACCAGTTACAAGATAATTATCCAGTTCATATGAATTGTACTTTGTGTATTTTTTCCTCTATCAAAGATGACAAAACATATAATAAATCAGAAATGTTTGAGATTTTGTACATTAAAAATTCACCTTGTGGTACACTTCAAAAGTATGAGTAATGTATGAATATCTTGTTTTAGAACAATAACATTAGTAGTCAGGTATGAGAATTGAAAACTGAAAGTTGTCTAAGACTTCAATGATACTGAGTGGTTCAGAGGCCAGACAGGCTCAGGGAAACCACAAGACAACCCAGATGGAGAGACTGTCAGCATTCTATTCAAGAGTCAACTGATATATTAAGAAAGGAAGATGATTGAAAAATGAGTTTTGCTTTGTTTATTGTTCTGTATTGATGTGTCTTTCAAAGTGTTTCCTAACTTGCTTTTTAAGGAACACATTAATTTTGTTTTCAGGAGGAATTCTATTTCAGTAGTGTATAAGTTTCCCAGTGGGTGAAGTTTTTCTCAAACTGTCACAGTGACTTTATTCTAATACAACGTATGAAGATATTTTATAACATAAAAGAATAGATAATACATTAACCCACACAATTTGTACAGAAATGGTTGATAGTACATAGCCTGACTTCTAAACTGTAGAGATCTTAGTGCTAGCATATTTATAAAGTGAGTTGCACTTGAAAAGATCCTAGAGAAAATGATTCTATGAAATGATTCTGTGACCTTTATTACCGACTACGAAAGTAATTTCTATTTGTAAAATATGTTTCTCTATGTATTTTTCTTTCTTTAAAAATAATTTTTGTACACATAAAAAAGATAATTTGTGTACATGTTAAAATTTTCAAAAATAAAAAGTATAAAAAGGTACAAAAAGAGTGTAAAAAGAGAATAAAAAATGTACACAGTGAAAAAAAAAAACCTCTCTATACTAACACCCTTGTCTCTCAGTTCCTCTTGCCAGGGGCAGTCACCCTTAAAAGAGTTTTGCTTTATGCATTTAAAAGCAGTTATGTATATTTGTAAATATACACATATGTTTATTTTAAAATGTTATACAAAAGGTAGCAAAGTATATTCATTCTTGTGCATCTTGCTTTTTTAATTTAATATAATTTGAAAATTGTTCCACATAAAAAACATAAAATTTGAAGTGGTTTACTATATTAATGCAGGTCAGCTTTCCGCTGTCAAAAGGAAATAGAGCATTGAATTTATACTTTCAAAGTAAATGCATGCGCATTAATGTAGCATTATGATTCAAAATAGAGTATGTTTTTCTTTGAAAACTGGTTTTCAGATGACTGTTATTAAAGTAGAATAATAACAAAATAATATAGGAAATGCAAGTATGCCTGAAATCCACAAAACTGAAACAACCAGATATCCTTTCTTACTCTGGGCTCTATACTTTCTCAGAAAACAAAACAAAACAAAACAAAACAAAAAACAAGCAGATAGCAAAAATATAGTTTAAAAACAACTCTAGACTATTTTGAGGTCAGTAAAAATTCAACCTTATATTTTGAAAGAACTCTGAACTAGAAATCATGAGTTCCAATCCCAATTTTTCCATGAATTAGTCGTGGCATTACAAGTAAATCATCTTACTTCTCTGGACCTCAGTGATTTTTTTCTACCTGAAAAATTTGTGGGGTGGATGATGATTAAGTTGAAGGTGACAATGATAAAGAAATAATATAATAATAATAATAAATATTTATTATCCACCTACATTGTACTAGGCATTTTATAAACATCAGTTCATTTACTCCTCATAGCAGTCCAATGAGACACATATTATCTCAACATTTGCAAATGAGGAAATTGAGGCTCATAAAGATTGCATACACAGTTTCCCAAGATCACAGAGTAAGTGGTAGAATCAGAGTTAGAATACCTGTTTTCTGGATCTGGAGCTTCAGTCACTGTTTTCCAAGCTTTTTTCTTAATTCATGCTTGATTTTCATAAGCATAAGAATTTTGCCTGCCCCACTGTGATTCTAATATGCTTCCTGAAATTGAAAATCAGTACATTATATTATTTTCTAATATTATTTACATCTAAATCTTCAGTATGATAATATTATTATGAAATTAGATCCTGAAATGCCTGGTGAATTATCAAAGAATAGTTAATATTAATATTCATTATAGTTTTAGTGTTAAGTATAGCTGGAATATTAATTTAACCAGAACATGCAATTCCCTGGCCAATTTAAGTAAGTATTTGGATGGTCACTGCCACCTGATCAAACAAAATAGAATTCAATACATTTTCTCCCAATGAAATAATTTTAAAAAACAATATATCACATATTAAAACTATCCTAGGACTTGAATTATCTTGTGAAAGAACACATTAAATTTTAAAAAACGGATTCAGTGGGTTTTCTTGATTAGTAATTTTTATTCTCAGTGGCTATTTTGGCATGTATATGTTTTTTTAGGAATGCTATCCACAGGTTCAATGCCATCATCACATTGTCCAACAGCCCCAGATCATCCACTCTCCACACTGCCAACAATCCCAGTCTAGCCAACAAATCCAAATCATCACGGGAACTGATTCAATTTCTACAAACACTGGAAATGAGTTGTACCATGGTGGATTAAGCCATATACATGACCAGGTAAGATCAACTGATTTGCTTATAAAACTGAAATAACTCTTTTAAACTCTTCTCACACCACTTTATAGCCACTCACATTGAATTTTCATCAAAATATTGGGGTATTTGTGTTTTGTTTATGGCATCTTTAAAACAAAATTTTCTATTTCCTCTCAGAAGACAAAATAATTCAGGTCTATTAATGCATGAAATCTATGAAGGAAGTTATAAACTGAAAAATGAATACCTGATTTCTAGCTGATCCTCAGTTCTAAAATTGGTTCTACAGTTGTGCAATATTAAATATTTTCATGAGGTATAGTATTTAAATGAGTAATGAATTGGAAATAATTTTATCTACTTTGGTCATATTGGAAAAAATAACCATAAAAGATTCAAAATTCATATTTTTCCAACCTAAAAAAAGCCTAAAAGTATCTTTTCTTTGAATATCATGTATGGAAATATTGTGGTCTAGGATTACTCTAAAATATGGTTCAGATGGTCTTGAACTTCTTACATTAAATGGATTAGCAATAATGATTAAAAACATTTTATTATGTGAAATCATTTGAAATTGTCATTTTTATAGGTCAATGTTGATCAAATAGAAACAATTTCATACAGTTCAATCTAATACTTTGCTTTGCTACGGTTTCCTCATCATAGAGTAGAGATTTATTGATCACTTCTTTTTTTTAATTTTTTTTAATGTTTATTTATTTTTGATGGAGAGAGAGACAGAGTGTGAGTGGGGGAGGGGCAGAGAGAAGGAGACACAGAATCCAAAGCAGGCTCCAGGCTATGAACTGTCAGCACAAAGCCCCATGCAGGACTCGAACACACGAACTGCGAGATCATGACCTGAGCTGAAGTCGGTTGCTTAACTGACTGAGCCACCCACGCGCCCCTATTGATCACTTCTTATAGGGTTATTGTAAAAACAAATTATATTTTACATGTTAAGCACTTACCATAGTTGAGTGCTAATGGTAAGTACTTAACAAATAGTAATTATTGGTTTTTAGTAGTAATTATTATTCATAAACATTAAATCTTCATGCCAAGTACTATGAGAAATACACAACTGGGTAAGACATTGTCACATTTCTTGTAGGTGCTTACCATCTAATAGGGGAAAGTGGCAAACACATAAAACATGATGCAAAGCAATGTGTTGTCTGTCATAAAAGAGGAACAGGCGATGTGCTTTGGGAATAGAAGAGAAAAGAAATTAATTTCTGCTGGCAGATCAAGGAAAGCTTTATTGAGGAGATAGGAACTGACGTGGACTTTGAAAAGTGAGAATTTCAATATATGGTATTGTGATGTGGCATGGAGATGACATCCTGAGAAGAGGGAATTACATGAAAAAAGTCATAGATTTGGGAAAGTACCTTTTGGGTTTCAGGAAATGTCAGTGATTCAGTTTGTATTGAAAGGAAAACATGAAATGAGGAGTACTAGAGTATAATGTTAAAATGGTACATTAAGGCCATATCATGAGGTCCTTGGATGTTAAGTTTAAAAATTTGTACTTTATTTGGTAGGCAATGGAGAGTAAGTGAAGGCTATTAAGTAGGAAAATATTGATACATATGCCTTATGAGGTTAATCCTAGCAAATTTTATACAAGATAGATTGGGATATTGATTAATTTTCTTCTCACAATGATCAGTTGAGGAAGGTGTTATTGTTGCCCTTATTGCCCTTACTGTTACCCTTATTTGGTAAGGAAACTGAGGTTCAGAGAGGTTAAGTTACTTGCAAAGTTTTGCACAGCTAGTATGTGGTGGAGTCAGAATTCATACAGAGAGGAGAGTTCTTTATCAATAATGGAAATGTGAATAGAGCACTGGATTAAGAGCCTGCCAGTAGAGAGGTATTGGTGACATAACAGAAAGTGGACTAGCTTCAGAGAAGGAAGACCTGGGTTCCAGCCCCAGGCTTTGTACTTTTCAAACTGTGTGTTTTTATAAATACTAAATCTCTCAGAAACATCCTCATCCATAAAAGTTCAGGTAGTAATGTCGACCTCACAGGGTTGATGATGTAAAGTCTAAATAAAAACATATGTTGAAAGTGCTTTATAAAGTCTACAACATGAAAAATGCCACGGAAAAAGATTTGCAGAGATTATTAGAAGCTATTTCAAGTGTAAAACTTAAGCTATAATAATAACAGTAGGAATAAAGTGAGGGATAATTATCAGAGATGGGGAAGAATACCACAGGATTAAAAATCTTGTCTAGTGTCAGTGGTGATACTATGATATCCTTTTACTAGCTTAGTGTGACTAATAGTGCATTTGACTAGACTAGATACTGTCTATTTAGAAAATGGGAAGAGTTAGATTGCTAATATATTAGTTTCTGTTTTATTATGTATACTTTGGTTTGAGATTCTGATGTAATTTTGTTAAAGACCAAAGGTTTTTTGTATAGATTAAATTTTTCTGACTTTTCAATATTTTTTGAGGAAAAAGTTGCAGTGCTGCTGAAAACAAGATAGTGCCCTGGGAAGCATAGAGCTAGTAATTTCACTTGTATGGATTTCATAGGATTGGATCCACCCCTGGTCAGAGTGAAGATGGGATCATCTGGTTGTACAGATCCCATAAACAAAGGAAAGAAGAAAATGAGTTCTCCCATCTAGGCTCCTTGATTTTTAAATGTCTCGTCCATATGTGTGGAAGAGTCTCTTTAATGAGTTATAAAGCAGATATAGGTTGGACTTTCTTAAAACTAAAGGTTGGCCCATTTTTAGTTTGTGTTTAGAATTAAATTGTAACTTGGAGGTAGCATAAGAATGTGAAAAGAACAAAGATTTCAATTCAATTATTTTAGTTTATAAAAGCTGCCTCTGCTGGGCTGCATGATCTTAGGTAACTGACCTAACTAGACTGAGATAATTGACTTAACTAGAACCCAATTTCCCCATTTATTGTATTAGATACAATAAAATATATAATGTACTCAGCTTAGAGTCAAGTACATAGCAGATGCTGAAATAAATGTTTGATTCTGTATCTTCTTTGTTCCCCAATGCCAGGCTCCAAATCTGTCAAAACATCAATAGAAGAAATTGATTCCCACTGTAATATTTTCATTTTAATTTTTTTTACATTTTTAAGATGATTTTGTTCGTTTGTTTCAAGTTTTTATTTAAATTCCAGCTAGTTAACATATAGTGTAATATTATCTTAGGAGTAGAATTTAGCGATTCATCACTTATGTATAACGCCCAGTGCTTATGTAATGATGATTTTTTTATGGTGATTACTTTTTTTAAATTTAAATTCAAGTTAGTTAACATACAGTGTAGTATTGGTGTCAGGAGTAGAACCCAGTGATTCATCTCTTACATATAACACCCAGTGGGCATCCCAACAAGTGCCCTCTTAATGCCCGTCACCCATTGAGCCCATCCCCCTACCCACCTCCCCTCTAGCAACCCTCAGCTTGTCCTCTATATTTGAGTCTCTTATGGTTTGCCTCCCTCACTGTTTTTTATCTTATTTTATTTTTCCTTCCATTCCCTCACTTGGATATTGCTATTGTCAATGAAAATACTCCAAATTGTGATGCCTATCTCCCATTACTTGAAAATTCAATTTTTGTCAGCATCAAGACAGTACAAATCTTAATGTCAGGTGCTTTTTCTGGCAATTATACAGGAAGCTTGCTACAATGTTTAACATGTCATTCACTAATGATGGAATCTCTAGGCTGGTTAGCTCAATAAACTCGGCAGTTTTTCCTGCTTTCTCTCTCACTAAAATGTAGCTTAAGTCCCTCTTTGTATGTTTTGTTTTCTTCATCGAATAAGTGAATTGAAAATGAATTTTCTTTTGCACAAACCTCTACCCCTTGCTTATCCCTTCCAAAAATTCAATACATATTTATTCTGGACCCATCTTTTCCAAACTCCACCCTTGTCTGTCTCCTGCTACCTCCTGCACTGGTTCCCTTTTGTACTCTTTGTTTTGTGGTGAACAAGAATTGTTACTTATTTGCTCTTTCAAAAAATAGTTTTTATTTTTTAATCAAAGTAATACATGTATATAGCTTAGAAGTTCAAATAGTACTAAAAGGCATATTATAGCAATTCCCTGTCCCAAACTTGTACCAGAAGCAACCATCTTCAAATTTTAGCTTTTTCTTTTCATATTTACCTCCATACAGCTAAATAATATGCAAATTCCTATGCTATTGTGTGATGTAGCAATGTTGTATATTATCTGTTGATAATGCTGATACATAAGGATTTAGTTCTATCCATCCCCTATCCATCTGTTCATCCCTTCCATCATCCTAATATAGTTAAATCCCCATTTTCTGGCTAAAACAGTATTCAGTGTTTCTTAATGCTATGAAAATATTATTTACTGCAGAACCAATTTGTGTACTATTTTGCTTCTTTATTAACACAACTATTTTTTTGTTGTTAATAATTCCCTATTTTTTTCATTTGTTTTTTTTTTTATATATCTATTGCTAATTCTTTTCTCAATACAATTTTATACACTCTTGTGTTCTGGGATTTTTGATCAGCCACCTCCTTTCTCTAAAACCCTGCAAACTATATACAGCATACCTCTTGGCTTGAATTGTCACTATCTACTGGCCTCGTTACTCTTCCCATATTTTGACAGCTTCATTGGTACACTTACAATCTTCTGTCCACTTCCTGCTAACCCCTGCCCTGGAATCATCTATGAAAACTTCATCGCTCATATCAGTGATATTTCCCACATTCTGTCCTCATGTTTCTTTATCACCCTCAATTTCTTCATTTCCAGTACATTTTCAGCCCTCACAGATTTTGGCCACTCTTTGAACTTCATCACTTGAAACTGTTTAATGTCTGTTTTTCTTATCATCACTTTTTTACTTCATCTTCTACACTCTCATTCCTGCTAAACTTCACCCTCATCAAGGTCTCCAGTCCTCAGTTCCAAGCCAGACTGGACTCCATTTTCATCCAACAATGCTTTTGCTAGAAACCCTTAAAATTTATGTTGCATTCTCTGATTACTGTCCTCATTTTACTGATCCCTTACTTTTGGGTAGACTACCATCCATTTTCTCTGCCCCTAGATTTTGACTTTTGTAATCTAGAGAAAGTCCACAAACTAGGCCAATTTAGTCTAGAACAGATTGTCTCTATCTTGCTGGACCCCCTCTGTTGCTAGAAATTCATTTCAATTAATTCTAATTAACTTTCTGCCACAGTCTTCAAAATCTAATCCTTATCTTTCCCACCCTCCTCATGCTCTGTGTTCCACTGCTGTTCTCTCCCTCTCTGCATGTAGTTTTTACCCTCTACTGAGAATGGCTACTGGAACTCACATTTTATTGTGTACCACAATCAGTTAGAGGGTGTGCTTAAATAGAGATTGCTGGAACTGGATAATTTGCATTTCTAAGTTCCCTGATTACCCTAAAACTCCTGGTCTGGGGGACCACACTTTGTTCTTTCATCAGGTGATTTTCTCCAAGAACGTGTCCTTGGCTTCCTTCTCCTTTCTTTACCCTCTCTCGCTTGACTATATGATATAAAATCTTGACTTCTGCAATATTTACATGGACAACTGCACATGATTATCTTTACATGGACAACTCCCAAAACTTTTCTCCTCTGCTCTAGTTCATCATTTTTAATGGACTAGTTGCATCTCTACTTGGCTGTCCCATAGTCACCTTCAACTGACCACATAATAGTTTTTCATTCTATGTCCCCTATTTATATTAATATCTTCAGTGCCCTAATCACAAAGATTAGAATTTAGCATTATTTTTTACTTTCCCTTTCCTTTGCCACTCCAAACCTAATCAGTTGTTATAGTCTGAAGATTCTTCCTATTTATACCCCCCCCCTCATAGAGCTGAAGGTTAGGTGTCCTTCTTATAACTCCCTTAGTATTTGATCTGTGACCTTTTTTATAGCCCTTACTAATTGGTCAACATATTCTTTATATTAAAGTTATTTAGGTACATGTCTTAGCTCTTCTAAAAGACCATAAAGCCCTTGAGAGAGAAGATAGTATCTTATGTATGTATATTTTCCAGTAGCACTTAGAAGTGTACCTTAGGACAGTGTTTAATAAGTTCTCACTAAATGTGTGCTGAATGAGTGAAAAGGATCATGCCACTGAGATCTTTTAAATCCTGAATGTGGCTTGTGGGTATAGATTTTAGACTTTGGTTTAAGAAAAAAAGTTAGAATATAAGATAAATTGCATTAAAAGAGCTACTGCATATGCATAGTAAGTTCCTTCAATGGTTTACCTTACATAAAAATGTGGTTCTATTCCTTGAATAAATTACATACTAAAGAATGGTGGAATATAGAAATGACAGAGAAGTGGAAAAGAGAAAAATGTGGTGACAAAGGTGTTACCAAGAAGTTATGCATTAAAAAATACATGGTCATTTGAAATCAATTTCTTTGAGGGGCCCCTACCTGGCTCAGACGGTAGAGCATCCGAACCTTGATCTCAGGGTTGTGAGTTCAAGCCCCATGTTGGGTGTAGAGATCACTTAAATAAATAAAACTTTAAAAAATTAATTTAATTTTGTTTGTATATATCCTACTTCATTACAAAAAGGAATAAAAGAATTTGGGGGCACCTGGGTGACTCCTTGTGTTGAATGTCCTATTCTTAATTTCAGTTCAGGTCATGATCTCATGGTTTGTGAGATCGACCCCCATGTCGGGCTCCATGGGAGCCTGCCAGGGATTCTTTCCCTCCTTTTCTCTCTTTCTCTCCCCGGCTTGTGCTCAATCTCTGTCTCACAAAATAAATAAACAAAAAAAAAAAAAGGATTTTGAGTAGCTCAAGAGAATAAGAGGTAATAGAGTACAAATAGATGTCAGGGACAGTGTAAATATAATGGAGTAATAACCCCAGAAGGAAAAGAGAGTACACAGAAAAACAGGCCACAGAGTTCCATGTCACTAGTAAAACTGGGCTAAATACTTGGCTCTGAGCTTTCTTGAAACCATAGGGGAAGAAAAGGGGAAACATGATTAGTGAAAAGTGTCCATTATGAGAAAAAGTTTTATGAATTCTTGATAGTCACTTGTATTATAGGAAAATATTATACATTTTTTTCTAGTCAGAGAGAATAATCTAAGCTTTCACAAAATGTTACAAATTCAATCACCTGTATTCATTCTAACATGACAATCCAAACAACCTACCTTTTTCCACTTGGTTGGGAGTGGAAAAATCATCTTATTTTATAACATAATGTCAAAATTCACACACACACACCCAATGAGGAATGAGGACAACTTTGATTAGGTTTCACTCAAGGTGTTAAAGCACCTCTTCCATATAGTGCTTTTCCATCTATTATATTTAACATTTAGCCCAATTACAACTTTTATTACAACTTTCTCACTACTTACCTTGCAACAAATGTTTAATTAGCATCTGCAATACTCAGGTACTACGCTAGATGGTGGAATTAAATAAAGATATAAAGACTGTGTCTCTACTCTCAGGCAGTTGAGATTTTTATAGAAAATTTACAATTGTCTTCCATTCCTTCTATCACTATTTGAATAGCCAATTGTCCATTTGCCTTAGGTTAAATAAAACCACTAATTTATATGATAGTTTAACAATTTACCAAAAAAATGTGATATCTCCAGTAACTTTATCAAATAGGTAGTAAATTATTTACATTTTATAGTTGAAGTTCATAGAGGTAAGCAATATACTTAACCTTCAACTAGGAAGTGGGATCTCCATTTTTGGCTCCAATTTCCATTCTTTCTCATTGTAACATTTTGCTGCCTAGGTTTAGTTACGTAGGAAATTAAATTAGGCCTTTATTTCAAGTACAGAACTGTTGTTATGAGTAAAGTCTTCAGTTTAGAATTGTGATTGTTGTATAATACATTTCAATTCAGTGTCAACATTTATTGAAAATGTTCTATGTACCAGGTACTGTATAATGCAACTTTTCTTTATTAAAGTACCTATGAAGATTAAAATAGAAGTGAGAATTTTCAAAACCTAAAATTCTGACACTTTGTATCCTGCTATGATTTCTTCTTGTGGTACAAGATAGGAAGAGACCAATTATATTTTTTACCTTATTAGCTAAATGATGTTGTACCTAAAAGGCATTAAATTCCATAAGGGTTAATTTCCCCAGGATTAACTAGGGCTTCAATCAGTCTGACAGCTATTAAATGTTCCAAATCAAAGCAAAATTAATGAAGCAGTAACATTATTTATCTATAAATGTCGCTATATCATTATGAGCTTTGCAAGATAATAATCTATACGTTGAAACTTTTTATTAATAGTGATGTTCTATTATCATGTAGCAAAGTTACTACTCAAGCTTTGCAAGATAATAATCTATACGTTGAAACTTTTTATTAATAGTGATGTTCCATTATCATGTAGCAAAGTTACTACTCAATAGTGATGTTCCATTATCATGTAGCAAAGTTACTACTCAAGCTTTGCAAGATAATAATCTATACGTTGAAACTTTTTATTAATAGTGATGTTCCATTATCATGTAGCAAAGTTACTACTCAATAAAGTCTAAGTACAACAGAACTTGCTATTTAATATGTTCATGACCTTTTAGAGGGTTAGGCATTTATGTATAATCACTTTTATATAACAAGGCATTTTAAGCACTTTATGATCTGCTAAGCAACCCATCTAAATAGGCCAAAAATGTATACACTTAGGCCAGTTACTCAGTGGAAATAAACTTAAGCCAACACCCTGTACTACTGGATTGTGATTTATCCCTTGATCACAAACTATCCTTAGTCCTAAGCAGCATTCTCACAAATGTGTGCCATTAAGCTTGAGGGACACCAGACAAGAAAATATAGATGGTTCAGCTGAAATCCATAACTATTGCATGTCTACTATCTGCAGCGGCTTTATAATAACTACCAATGAACTTTGTAAATATGGTCAAAAGTATGATCTTTAAATATCAAAATATGTCTAATGTAGATGCTAGCAAGAAAATTCCACTCCTGGAATCTCATAGACTACACATAGGAAACAAAACCCCAGACTGGGACCAGGACAAAAACTTCTAAGGCAGCAGTAAGTTGAGGCCCATGGTTTTCCTTTAGAAGGTAATTTCTTTCTATAGATTTTCTGAAAAATGACCACAAATTTGCCTCTGGTTTCACTCCTAACCATTGTTGCCTTGTCTTGGGTTTATGGCAGCAATTCTAAACAAAGAATTTTTAACTGCAATCAGAAACAAGGAGTTGGACTGCTTGGCCATTATTATAGTTAAATAATGATCTGATTGAAGGTACTTGATTGATGCATGCTAAACAATCTTTAATGATTTTTGTAAATTTTTGGAGAAATGTCACTGGGAACAACTATTTTTCAGCATAGTTTGCATTCCTTCCCCGTTTATATGTGAAAAATTAAAGCTATTATCCAAGATTGACATTTAATATACCTCTCATTCATCAGACAGAAGAGTAAATATGGATACACCTATATCTCAATCAATCCTATCAATCCAATATTTGTCACAGAGAGAAAACCTCCATCCATTAAAACTACCATTATTCTGACCCAAACATTCATGTTTTCTTGGGAGGCTCCTTATTTTGGCTTTTTCAAAGAAACAAGAACATAGATTTGAGCCAAGTCTAAAATATATGTCACAACATACCTAAAAACAGTTCCAATAAAGTTAAGGAGCGCCAACAACCTGTGATTTAGTAATAGAAAATATTTGTAACTGGCACATCACAGTTTATGGTTAGGAAATTTCATCTTATTAAGCACAGTCCTGTAAAAGACTTAACAGTGTATGAGAATCTGACTTCTGTCTGTCCTCTCCCTCCAAATTTTTGAACCCAACTTGCTTTGTTTTTTACTGAGTATTACTCAAATGTTATAAATTGTAGATGATACAAAACTGAGAAGAAATATACACACAAAGGAGTGATGTTTTGCTTCTTGATTTTCCATCTTGACATCTCTTTGGCCAGAAGAACCCATTCTTCAATTCTAATGCTCTTACCCTTTCACTAGCTGATTAAAATTTATTACCTAAAATTCAGGCGTATTTTGCATAGTTTTCCACTAATAAAATCAAACTCTTACTGTTTATTTTTTTAATTTTTTAATGTTTATTTATTTTTGAGAGAGAGGGAGACAGAGTGCACCTGGGGGAGGGGCAGATAGAGAGGGAGACACAGAACTGGAAGCAGGCTCCAGGCTCAGCTGTCAGCACACAGCCTGATGCAGGGCTCGAACCATAAGATCATGACCTGAGCCAAAGTCGGGCGCTTAACCGATTGAGCCACCAAGGTGCCCCAAACTCTTACTGTTTCAAGTTGTAGCCCAACTAAACTCCAAAATAGCGCAAGTAGAGACAGTGTAATTCAAAAGTAGCTGAAAAGACAAATACAAAAGGTCATCTGGGGAGGCAATTTTTCTAGTGGGTACAAGAAAGCATTACCTCATTTAATATTTATGTAGAGTTCATAACATTGTCTGGCACATAGTAAGGACTAAATAAATACTAGTTATTATTATCATTTCCCAAAATAAAATCACTTTCCTTTTGTAACTTTTAGCACCTCTTTATAACTATGGACACAGATACAATGTTGATGTAAATCATTCCTTACCCTAGACTCTGTGATTTTTTTTAGTTTATTCATTTATTTTGAGAGAGAAATAGAGAGAGTGAAAGCATGCGGGAGGGGCAGAGTGAGAGAGAGAATTCCAAGCATGCTTCATGCTGTCAGTTTGGAGTCTGATGTGGAGCTTGGTCCCACTAACCTCAAGATCATGACCTGAGCTAAAACCAAGAGCCAGATATTTAACCGACTGGACTCTGTGATTCTTTATTTGGGTGCCTAAATCCACCACATAGAAATCACATGATCAAAAGTTTTAGTAATGGCACTAAATATTCATGTGGGGAAAGAATTATGTACTTAAAAGGTGTGCTAGTGTGAAGTGCAATGACAAAATATTTGTGCAAAAATAAGAAAGAAAGAAATATTTTAAGACAGTTTGGAACCATGAAATTACTCTGTCAAATGAATCACACTAAAAGGAAATAAAATGATTTTCACAGCATTATGAGGGGATTATAAGAAGCTAAAAGAAAAATATGCAAAATACTAAACATCAAATAGTTGCTTGGAGATTCTAATGGGAGCTCAGCACTTGAATATATTGGCTAAAGAAATGTCATCTTTTACTTGGGAAAGTTACAGGTTTGGAAGGGACACACATAGAATGGTGAGGCAGGAAGAGGTTATCTACCTGACCAGCTACAGCAATGAAACAACTTGAAGGTCAGTAGAATGACACTAACATAACAGCTAGATTTTCCCTTATCCAGTTATCCTTGAATGTTAAAATCATATTTGAAAACATGTTTTTTTTATTTTTTTAAAGCTTATTTATGTAATAAAGCTTTTTTGACACAGAGAGCTTTTTTGACACATAAGCTTTTTTGACACAGAGAGAGAGCAAGCATGAGCTAGGGAGGGGCAGAGGGAGAGGGAGACACAATCTGAAGCAGGCTTCAGTCTCCGAGCTGTCAGCACAGAGCCTAACGCGGGGCTCGAACCCACAAACTGTGAGATCATGACCTGGGCCGAAGTCGGACGCTTAGCTGACTGAGCTACCCAGGCACCCCTTGGAAAACATGTTTTTAAGCCACTCCGAGTTTGGTAAATATATAGATGGTTGATAAGGGAATAATGCATGAGAAAAACATGAAATCAAAAGCATTCTTTTGATTATTCTGAATAAAGCCTTGCTTAATTTTGATCTTCATTTCCTGAGAGGGGCCTACCACTAAGGACCCGACTGCCAAGATCTAGAAATATAGGTAAGACTCAAATGCCAGTATCCAACTCTGCAAGGAGTTCAGTTTAGTTGCTACAATTAGACTTACATAAACTTAGGAAGAAAGTGTAAGGGATAACCACGATATCCTTGAGGAAGTGCTATCTATGCTCTTTTTTATTCTAACCATTCTTGGTTAGCTTCTTTAAGAGAGAAACGTGTAAAAAAATCTTTCCAGAATCAACTAGCATTTGGGATCACTTCTAACCAGGAGATACATGACTTACTTCAATTCAACAAATACTAAGCAACTAACTATACAGTGTTCAACCAGTATTGTGCTAGATAATATGGGATATATCAAAAAGTATGACTCATTCATTATTCTTAAGTTTATTTCTTTTGGGGAGGGAGAGAATGCTGAGAGACCAAGATTTACATATGTAAAATAATATGAAAATGATTCAAGATAATTGAGCACAAAAAGCTAAATTGAATTAGCTTGTTGGCTGGCATATTTTCAGTTTTAATGGTGATATTAAATCTTGAGATGGAGTTCAAAGTATGGGTAAGATTTGGATACACAGCCAGAAGGAGAGAGAGTTTTCCAAGCAGCAAAAAATGTGACTAAAGACTAGAGACAGGAATAACATAATGTGTGCCCAGGACAGTGAAATCTACTATAGTTAGAACAGAGAAAATGTTGGGAAATAGATAATGTTACTATATTCATGTTAGCACTTGAAGGTTTTATATTGAATATACACAACTTAGTAATTCTATGACATTTACACATATTATGTGATGATATTGACTTTACCAATTTATCTATTCATGCCTTCACATAGGAGACTTTACCCTCTTTCAGAGGCAATCATTACTTCTCCGGGAGCAACTTCAAAGGGTAAATGGACAAGATAACATTGTGGTGTATTCATTAAGACTTTCAAAAGTGTGAAAAATATATATCTTAATAAAATGTGATGATACTATACTGTATTTTGAATATGGCCTTTTGTACTTATCTGTATATTACAAATGGCTTAGCATAACACAGACATGGCTATGAAAGTCCATCTGGCTTAGTTTGCAATCTTACTTTGCAAATCTTCCATTTGCCTTAGCATGTATGATATTTTTTAGGGTCTGTATTCAGAAGACAGGTTGCAAAAGAAGTATCAGTGGTCAAATTTGGAGTCTATTTGTCCTATATATGCTCAGGAATAAATGTATTTATAGGACTTCTTTGGTCCCACATGCAATATCAAAGGTAGTATGGAATGCAACCTAAGTTATTAATCTCCCCATAGTGCTATTTTGGAGGTGGGTGGCAAGGCGGTCAACATTATTGAAAAGATTGATAACAAATTATATGAGGCCAACAGAATAGGTTTTATTTTGGGACTATTCATAATAATTTGTGTTTAGGATTTCAAATGTCTTTGAGATCTATGAATTTTCTACATTTGGCCCTTAGCTACTCTTTCCCATGTCAGTTGACTAGATATTTAGTCCAAATAGTAAGTGGAGGGAATATAAGAAAAAATACATAAATCATTGAATCGAGGTTAATTTAATCTATCTTCAAGGTATGCTAATAAATTAAGCTGCCTTTCATTGAGATGCAAGTCCAAATGAAAGTAATTCTTCTATGTCAATATAATTCAAATAATTCATATGTTCTTTTCCAATAGGGAATAGAAGAGTAAGCCATGCAATGATAATGGGAAATTTACAGATTTTGATTTACTAGTTTTACTGTTTTATGCAAGCATATATATTCAAGAACTTTAATATAAATTATTCAAGTTTGCGTTCATTAGGTCACTTAGATTAGTGATATAAAATTGAAAATACTATTGCAATGTTGCTTTTCCTTTAAGTTCCTCCCATATTGAAAAATGTATACCTCAGATGCAAAGAAAATTTAGTGAGTTGATTCATGTGATGACTTTGTAATGAGTGACTTGTATTAATAGGTTATGTAACTTTTTTTTCATTTGACATCAAAACATCTATCAATTTAGAAATACTTAATGTTGTTTATAATTGTGGTTGATGTTTTTGTCAGGTGATAACTGAAGATGATTGCCCTGCAAAATTGGACCCCAAATATTTTGGAGAGTTACTTGCTGATCTAAGCCGTAAAAATACAGATCTATATCACTGCTTATTAGAACATTTGCAGAGAATTGGAGGAAGGTACTGTAAATATATCATTTGCCTCAATGTTGCAGCTATCAAACATTCTATGATACTTTGGTATTTTTAATGTGCTTTATTGTTTAGAGCACTTTTGGGCTCACAGTGAAACTCTAGAACTTTTTTTAAAGATTTTATTTTTAAGTAATCTCTACACCCAAAATGGGGCTCAAACTCACAACCTCAAGATCAAGAGTTGCATGCTCCACTGACTGAACCAGCCAGGTTCCCCAAAACCCTTGTACTCTTAATGGAGAAACAGGGTAACTAATGAGCATATCTGAACACATGTCTTAAGAGTTAATATACTTTATAAAAATCATCAAAAGACATCACACCAGTCCTTTTAAGATCAGTAAAGAATTCTGTGAACTTTTTTTAAATAACATACTTTGATGGCAAATGTGAACTCTTGGACAAGGAGCTAAAAAAATTCATGGCATACTGTGACTTGTTTTAAGATATTACACTGATGATGTAAGATACAAGCCCATTGTAAGATATTACATTGATGATGGAATATACAATCCCACTGTCAATACATCACTGTTTATCTTCCATTGTTATGCACTCAATGTACAAGGCCATAATTTAATATACGTATATTACATATAATATATCAAACATAACTTATATACCTATAAATTAATATAAATACAAATATGTATATTATACTATATACTAAATAATAATTGTATGTATTTAAATATATACACATAAAGAATTTATCAACTATTCATGTATAGACGAGAGAATATTATGTCATTAAATGAATTCCATAAGCTATACCCCTTCTACTACATAGTGACATCATATATATGGTCAACTATCAGACAAAGTCTAGAAAAACTTCATAAATTCAGAAAAATATGTAGGATAAAGGAGTGTTGGTATAATTTTTTTTCTAGTTCAAACTTCACTAACTGGATTCTTCTGCCTCTTAGAGATCTTTAATCTCTTATCCATCTTTTTTCCTCTCCACTTATTACATCCCGTTCTCTCCATTTTTAGCTCCATCCTCTCTAACTTCTTGCTTTAATATTCGTAATTGCAACCATTCTGTTACTATTATCCTCAATTGCTTTACCTCCTTATCTTATTGTCCCTCCCACTTAGCAAAATCCCATCTCTGGAGTAGTCTATCTCTCTTTATATATTGTTTCTTTTTACCACCATCTCCTCTTTCTAATACCTAACATGCACTACCCCTAGAATTCAGAGGACTCTATGGGGGCTATTTTATTTACCCTGATTTCCTTAGTGCTTAGCATGGTGACTAGTTTACTGTGGTGCTCAATAAACATTTGGTGAATATATGAATGCTTTATTTTTTTATTTAAGTTTTTAAATTCCTGTTAGTTAACATATAGTGTAGTATTAGTTTCAGGTATGCAATATAGTGATTTAACACTTCCATATATCACCTGGTGCTCATCACATGTGCCCTCCTTAATCCCCATCACATATTTAACACATCCCCCCACCACTTCCCTTCTGGTAACTATCAGTTTGTTCTCTATAGTTAACTTATAAATCTCAAAACCCAAAAAACAAATAATCCAATTAAAAGTGGGCAGAAAACATGAACAGACATTTTCCCAAAGAAACATACAGATCTCCAACAGACAAATGAAAAGATGCTCAACATCACTGATCATCAAGGAAAGGCAAATCAAAACTACAATGAATGCCTTCTTTACTGCTACATCCATGCAGTTAAACACTGTTAGAAGAAAGCACAAGCATTTATTTGAATTGATGTCATTATAAATGCATGATTTCCATCATCTATTATTTTATACTAATCAACACTTTCTCCCATTACCCAAACAACTATTTCACACAACTATGCATGTGCATAAGATCACTAGCTTAAAATCTTCCCCCTCTCTCTGAGTAGTCAATTATTTATTGAGTGTCCACTATGTGCCAGAGACACTGTGCTAAGTGCTTTTCCCATATTGTCTTATTTGCACAGTAACACTATAAAGTTTCAAATAGAGACCCAAAGAGTGTAAGTTATCAAGGTCACAACAGCTACTTAGTGCTTGAGATGGATTAGACATTTCTGAGAATTATTTTTACCAATAAATTGTGATTCAGCTTTTCTGCAAAGCATCCCTTAGATATTTAGCTTGGTCTAAGTGTTCCTCTTCTGTGAATTAATTATTCCCTGTGAATATTTCTATCAAAGTATCACATTGTATAATCAACAGTATATAGAGGGGTGCCTGGGTGGCTCAGTAGGTTGAACATCTGACTCTTGAGTTCAGCTTAGATCATGATCTCACAGTTCGTGTGTTTGAGCCCCAGGTCAAGCTCTGCACTGACAGTAGTGTGGAACCTGCTTAGGATTCTCTCTCTCTCTCTCTCTGCTTGGGATTCTCTCTGTCTCTCTTTCTTTCTCTCTCTCTCTCTCCAGTCTTTTTCTCTGCCTCTCCCCCGCTTGTACTCTCTGTCTCTCTCAAAAATAAATAAATAAATAAATAAATAAATAAATAAATAAGAGTATATAGAGACTTAGTCTTAAGTACCTGATTCTATATTCAGAGTTCATATCCTTGGTTTATGTTTCAGCTTTAGTTACATACGTGATGTGTAATGTCAGGCAACTTGCTTAACTTCTCTGTACCTCAGTTTCTTCATCTATAAAATAGGAATTATAATAACAATACTTCTAGATTTGTTATAAGCAATAAATGATTTAAGATGTACACTTACAAACAACATCAGCATCATATAAGAACTTGAAAATAAACCTACAGACTCAGAAACTCAGGGTGTATGGGTCAGCAACAAACCCTCCAGAGGATTCTGACACATGCTCAAGTTTGAGAACCATTTACCTAAGGCCACAAAAGTGGAACAATCTGGGACTAGAACCCATAATCTGAGA
Source organism: Lynx canadensis (assembly GCF_007474595.2). Lineage (NCBI taxonomy): Eukaryota > Metazoa > Chordata > Mammalia > Carnivora > Felidae > Lynx > Lynx canadensis. Next base: position 69,126,297 of record NC_044321.2, on the reverse strand, counting down.
ACCTTTTCTCCTTAAGCAAATAATTTAAACTTTATCATTGCTTTTGATGGCTATAATATTTTTTTTAATTTAAATTCAAGTTAGTTAACATACAGGAGTAGAACCCAGTGATTCATCTCTTACATTGGACATCCATTGCTCATCCTGAAAAGTGTCCCCTTTAATGCCCATCACCCATTTAACCCACCCCCCCAACTTCAACTCCAGCAACCCTCAGTTTGTTCTCTGTATTTAAGAGTCTTTTATGGCTAAACTTTCAATACTAGGCATATATTTACAAATTTTTTAAGATATTATAGACAAATTGAATAAACTATCAATTTTTTGGATTCATTGAACTTGAAAAGTTCACATAATTCAGACTGGTTTTACATTGTTCAAATTTTGCCTTGGGAAAATTATGTTTGTATGAAGTAAGATAATATTTGTGCTTTGTATTGCCCCAAAACAGTCCAGAGCACATGACTTTGACAATGTCGTTTCTCAATAAAGGGATACAGAATGAGAGTTAAATACACAACAGTGGTGCTCATCACAAGTCGACTCCTTAATCCCTATCACCTATTTAACCCATCCCTCCCTCACTTCCACTCTGGTAACCATCAATTTGTTCTCTGTAATTAAGAGTCTGTTTTTTTCATTTGCCTCTACCTCTCTTTTTCTCCCCTTATGCTCACTTGTTTTGTTTCTTAAATTCCACATATAAGTGAAAGCATATGGTATTTGTCTTTTTCTGACAGACTTATTTCCCTTTGCATAATACTCCCTGGCTCCACCAATGTCATTGCAAATGGCAAGATTTAATTCTTTTTTTATGGCTGAGTAATATTCCATTGTGTGTGTGTGAGTGTGTGTGTGTGTATACCACCTCTTCTTTATCTACTCCTCAGTGGATGGAAATTTGGGCTGTTCCCATAGTTTGGTGTTTGTAGATAATGCTGCTACAAACATCAGAGTACATATATCCCTTTGAATTAGTAATTTTGCATTCTTTGGGTAAATACCTAGTCACGCAATTGCTGGATCCTAGGGTAGCTCTATTTTTACTTTTTGAGGAACCTCCATACTGTTTTCCAGAAGGACTGCACCAGTTTGCATTCCCACCAATAGTTCAAGAGGGTTCCTTTTTCTCCACATCTTTTCCAACACCTGTTGTTTCTTCTGTTGTTGATTTTAGCCATTCTGACAGGAGAAAGATAATATCTCATTTTAGTTTTGATATCTATTTCCCTGATGATCCCTGATGCTGAGCATCTTTTCATGTGCCTGTTGTCCAATTCTGTCTCCTTGGAAAAATATCTATTCATGTCTTCTGCCCATTTTAATTAGATTATTCAATTTTAGGGTGTTGAATTTTATAAGTTCTTTATATAGTTCTTTATATACTAAACCTTTATCAGATATATCATTTTCAAATGTCTTCTCCAATTCAGTAGGTTGCCTTCTTTTGTTGATTGTTTCCTTCACTGTGCAGATGCTTTTTATTTTGATGAAGTTCCAATAGTTTAATTTTATTTTTGTTTCCCTTGCCTCAGGAAACATCTAGAAAGAAGTTGATAGGGCAGTATCAAAGAGGTTACTGCCTGTATTCTCTTCTACGATTTTTATGGTTTCAGGTCTCACACTTATGTCTTTAATCTATTTTGAACTTACTTTTGTATTTGGTTTAAGAAAGTGGTCCACTTTCATTCTTTTGTATGTTGCTATCCAGTTTTCCCAACACCACTTGTTGAATAAACATTCTTTTTCCCATTGGATATTCTTTTCTGATTGTTGAAGATTAATTGACCTTATAGCTGTGAGTTCATTTCTGGGTTTAACTATGCGTCTGTTTTTGTGCCAGTATCATACTGCCTTGATGACTACAGCTTTGTAATATAACTTGAAGTCCGGAAGTGTGATGTCTCCAGGAAGCACAGAGGACCCCCATTAGATTCAACAAAAACTGACCATCAACAAGGCATATCATAGTCAAATTCACAAAAGACTCAGGCAAGGAGGGAATCATGAAAGCAGCAAGGGAAAAAAAGTCCCTAACATACAAGGGAAGACAGATCAGGTTTGCAGCAGACATATCCATAGAAACCTGGCAGGCCAGAAAGGAGTGGCAGGATATATTCAGTGTGCTGAATCAGAAAAATATGCAGCCAAGAATTCTTTATCCAGAAAGGCTGTCATCAAAATAGAAGGACAGATAAAAAGTTTCCCATACAAACAAAAATTAAAGGAGTTTGTGACCACTAAACCAGCCCTGCAAGAAATTTTAAGGGGGACTTTCTGAGGGGAGAATAGATGAAAATATACATATAAAAATAAATAAATACCAAAAACAACAAAGATTAGAAAAGACCAGAGAACAGACCAGAAACTCCAATTCTACAAGCATCATAAAGGCAATAAAATCATATCTTTCAGTGGTCACTCTAAACGTCAATGGACTCAATGCTCCAAGCAAAAGACATAGGGTAACAGAATGGACAAGAAAACAAGATCCATCTATATGCTGTTTACAAGAGAACCACTTTAGGCCTAAAGACACATTCGGATTGAAAATAAGGGGATGGAGAACCATCATGCTAATGGCCAACAAAAGAAAGCGAGAGTAGCCATAATTATATCAGACAATCTAGACTTTAAAATGAAGACTGTATCCAGAGATGCAGAAGGGCATTATATCATAATCAAGGGGTCTATAGATCAAGAAGACCTAACAATTGTAAACATTTATGCGCCAAGTGTGAAAACACCCAAATATATAAATCAATTAATCACAAACATAAAGAAATTCATTGATAGTAATACAATAATAGTAGGAGACTTCAACACCCCACTCACAGCAATAGACAGATCATCTAATCAAAAAATCAACAAGGAAACATCTTTGAATGACACACTGGACCAGATGGACTTCACAGATATATTCAGAACATTACATCCTAAAGCAGAATATACATTCTTCTACAGTGCACATGGAACATTCTTCAGAATAGACCATATACTGGGACACAAATCAGCCCTAAGGAAGTAAAAAAGATCGAGATCACACCGTGCATATTTTCAGACCACAATGCTATGAAATTCAAAATCAACCACAAGAAAAATTTGGGAAAGGTAACAGATACTTGGAGACTGAAGAACATCCTACTAATGAATGAATGGGCTAACAAAACAGTTAAAGAGGAAATTTAAAAGTATATGGAAATCAAGGAAAATGATAACACCACAACCCAAAACCTCTGGGACACAGCAAATGTGGGCATAAGGAGTATATAACAATCCAGGCCTTCCTAAAGAAGGAAAAAGGATCTCAGATACACAACCTAACCTTACGCCTTAAGGAGCTGGAAAAAGAACAGCAAATAAAACCCCAAAACAACAGAAGACAGGAAATAATAAACATTAGAGCAGAAATTAATGTTATTGAAACCAAAAGAAAAAAAAAACAGTAGAACAGATAAACGAAACCAGAAGTTGGTTTTTTGAAAGAATTAACTAAATTGATCAACCACTAGCCAGTAAGATCAAAACGGAAAAGGAAAGGACCCAAATAAATAAAATCAAGAATGAAAGATGAGAGATCATGACCAACACAACAGAAATAACAACAATAATAAGAGAATATTATAAGCAATTATATGCCAATAAAATGAGTAATCTGTAAGAAATGGACAAATTACTAGAAACATATACACTACCAAAACTGAAACAGGAAGAAATAGAAAATTTGAACAGACCCATAACCAGTAAGGAAATTGAATTAGTAATCAAAAATCTGCCAAAAAACAAGAGTCCAGGAAGAAGGAGAAGATGGAGGTGTAGGAGGACGCTGGGCTCACAGCGTCCTGTTGATCACTTAGATTCCACCCACATCTACCTAAATAACCCAGAAAACCACCAGAAGACTAGCAGAATGGACTCTCCAGAGGCAAGCATAGACAAGAGGCCCACGGAAGGGAGTAGGAAGGGCAGAGGGGCAATGCACACTACACATACTGGCGGGAGGGAGCCAGGGCGGTGGAGGGGCAGCCTGCCTGGCAGGACAGAGCCACTGACTCTGATTTGCAAAAGCAGAGGGGCCTCACTATGTGAGTTCTGACAACTACCGGGACTTAACATCTGGAATGCTAAAAATCAGCAGCTCTGCTCAGAGAGCAGAAGGGTGAGAAGACACCGGGAGGGAGAGTTGTTGAGCCCCAGAAGACAGACCTCAGCTCAGTGGGGAACAAAGGCATTGGCCAGTGCCATCTTCCTCTCCCATCCCTCAGCCAAAATACCAAAGGGAACCAGTTCCCATCACCAAACTTGCTTGCACCACACACACACCCAACACTGTGTTTCTGTGGATCCATCCCTCCGACGGGTCTGCCTCACTCCTGGTGGTGCAGGGCTCCTCCTGAGGGGACCACTGAAGACAAAGTGAGCTAAGCTTGCACCTCCGACCCCTGTGTACCTTGCGGATACACCCCGGCTAATACGCCAAATACCATCAAAGTAGCACCACAAGCCTGGCAGTATGCAAGTAGCCCAGACAGGGGCCACACCACTCCACAGTGGGTCCTGAGCCTGGGAGAGGGGAAGATAAGGTGCACACCAGTCTGACTGTGGCCCCAGCTGTGGGCTGGGGACAGACATCGGGTCTGACTGTGGCCCCTCCCACCAACACAAGTTACTCCAGACAACACAGGGGAAGTGCCCTGCAGTTCCTCACCACTTCAGGGACTACCCAAAATGATGAAACTGAAGAACTTTCCTCAAAAGAAACTCCAGGAAGTAGCAACAGCTAATGAATTGACCAAAAACGATTTAAGCAATATAATGGACCATAGAGTTAGAATAATATTCATAAAATTAATCGCTGGGCTTGAGAAAAGTATACAGGACAGCAGAGAATCTATTACCACAGAGAACAAGGGACTAAGAAACAGACAAGAGGAGCTAAAAAATGCTATAAATGAGGTACAAAATAAAATGGAGGCAGCCTTGGCACAGATTGAAGAGGCAGAGGAGATAATAGGTGAATTAGAAGATAAAATTGTGGACAAAGAGGAAGCTGAGAAAAAGAGAGATAAAAAAATGCAGGAGTATGAGGGGAGAATTAGAGAACTAAGTGATGCAATCAAGGGTAACAATATATGTATAATAGGGATGCCAGAATGGGAAGAGATAGAGAAAGGGGCTGAAAGTGTACTTGAACAAATTATAGCTGAGAACTTCCCTGATCTGGGGAAACAGGCATTAAAATCAAGAGGCACAGATATATCCCTTCAGATATAACTTGAATCAATCTTCTGCATGACATATCATAGTGAAACTGTCAAAATAAAAGGATAAAGAGAAAATTCCGAAAGCAGCTAGGGATAAACATGCTCTAACTTACAAAGGGAGACCCATAAAAGTAGTGGCAGACCTACCTACTGAAACTTGGCTGTCCAGAAAGGTATGGCGGGAAATCCTCAATGTGATGAACAGAACAAATATGCAGCCGAGAATCCCTTATCCAGCAAGTCTGTCATTCAGAATAGAAGGAGAGATAAAGGTCTTCTCAAACAAGCAAAAACTGAAGGAATTCATCACCACTAAACCAGCCGTAAAAGAGATCCTAAGGGAGATTCTGTGAGTAAAATGTTGCAAGGACAACAAAGTGCCAGAGACATCACTACAAGCATGAAAGCTACAGACATCACAGTGACTCTAAACCCATATCTTTTTATAATAACACTGAATGTAAATGGACTAAATGCACCAACCAAAAGACATAAGGTATCAGAATGGATAAAAAAAACAGGACCCATCTATTTGCTATCTACAAGAGACTCATTTTAGACCTGAAGACACCTTCAGATTGAAAGTGAGGGGATGGAGAACTATCTGTCATGCTACTGGATGTCAAAAGAAAGCTGGAGTAGCCATATTTATGTCAGACAAACTAGACTTTAAATTAAAGGCTGTAACAAGAGATGAAGAAGGGCATTATATAATCATTACAAGGTCTATCCATCAGGAAGACCTAACAATTATAAATGTTGATGCACCAAATACAGGAGCCCCCAAATATATAAAACAATTAATCACAATGAGTGCATATGGAACATTCTCCAAGATATATCACATACTGTGTCACAAAACAGCCCTTCATAAGTATACAAGAATTGAGATCATACCAGGCATACTTTCAGACCACAATGTTATGAAGCTTGAAATCAACCACAGGAAAAAGTCTGGAAAACCTCCAAAAGCATAGAGGTTAAAGAACACCCTACTATGGAAGGAATGGATCAACCAGGCAAATAGAGAGGAAATTAAGAAATATATGGAAACAAATGAAAATGAAAATACAACAATATAAACGCTTTGGGATGCAGCGAAGGCAGTCCTGAGAGGAAAATAAATTGCAATGCAGGTCTATCTCAAGAAACAAGAAAAATCCTAAATAAAAAATCTAACAGCACACCTAAAGGAACTAGAAGCAGAACAGCAAAGACACCCCAAACGCAGCAGAAGAAGAGAAATAATAAACGTCAGAGCAGAAACAAACAATATAGAATCTAAAAAAACTGTAGAGCAGATCAATGAAACCAAGAGTTGGTTTTTTGAAAAAATAAACAAAATTAATAAACCTCTAGTCAGGCTTCTCAAAAAGAAAAGGAAGATGACCCAAATAGACAAAATCATGAATGAAAATGGAATTATTACAACCAATCCCTCAGAAATACAAGCAATTATCAGGGAATACTATGAAAAATTATATGCCAACAAACTGGACAACCTGGAAAAAATGGACAAATTCCTAAGCACCCATACACTTTCCAAACTCCAACAGGAAGAAATAGAAAACTTGAACATACCCATAACCAGTGAAGAAGTTGAATAAGTTATCAAAAATCTCCCAACAAATAGGAGTCCAGGACCAGATAGTTTCCCTGGGGAATTCTACCAGACATTTAAAGCAGAGATAATACCTATCTTTCTGAAGCTGTTCCAAACAATAGAAAGGGAAGGAAAACTTCCAGACTCGTTCTATGAAGCCAGCATTACTTTGATTCCTAAACTAGACAGAGACCAGCAAAAAAAGAGAACTATAGGCCAATATCCCTGATGAACGTGGATGCAAAAATTCTCAATAAGATACTAGCAAATCGAATTCAACAGCATATAAAAAGAATTATACACCATGATCAAGTGGGATTTATTCCAGTGCTGCAGGGCTGGTTCAACATTCGCAAATCAATCAATGTGATGCATCACATTAATAAAAGAAAAGATAAGAACCACGTGATCCTGTCTATCAATGCAGAAAAAGCATTTGACAAAATTCAACATCCCTTCTTAATAAAAATGCTTGAGAACGTCAGGATAGAAGGAACAGATTTAAACATCATAGAGGCCATTTATGAAAAGCCCACAGCTAATTTCATCGTCAGTGGGGAAAAACTGAGAGCTTTCCCCCTGAGATCAGGAACATGACAGGGATGTCGACTCTCACCGCTGTTGTTTAACATAGTGTTGGAAGTTCTAGCATCAGCAATCAGACAACAAAAGGAAATCAAAGCATGAAAATTGGCAAATATGATGTCAAGCTTTCTCTTTTTACAGGATATTATACATGCAAAACCCGATACACTCCACCAAAAGTCTACTAGAACTGATAAATGAATTCAGCAAAGTCATAGGATATAAAATCACTGTATACAAATCAGTTGCAGTCTTATCCACTAATAATGAAACAACAGAAAGACAAATAAAGAAACTGATCCCATTCACAATTGCACCAAGAAGCATAAAATACCTACGAATAAACCTAACCAAAGATGTAAAAGATCTGTATGCTGAAAACTATAGAAAGCTTATGAAGGAAACTGTAGAAGACATAAAGAAATGGGAAAACATTCCATGCTCATGGATTGGAAGAATAAGTATTGTTAAAATGTCATTACTATCCAAAGCAATGTACACATTAAATGCAATCCCAGTCAAAATTGCACCAGCATTCTTCACGGGGCTAGAACAAACAATACTAAAATTTGTATGGAACCACAAAAGATCCCAAATAGCCAAAGTAATTTTGAAGAAGACCAAAGCAGGAGGCATCACAACCCCAGACTTTAGCCTCTACTACAAAGCTGTAATCATCAAGACAGCATGGTATTGGCACAAAAACGGACACATAGACCAATGGAATAGAATAGAAACTCCAGAATTAGACCCACAAATGTATGGCCAACTCATCTTTGACAAAGCAGGAAAGAATATCCAATGGGAAAAAGAGATCTCTTTAACAAATGGTGCTGTGAGAACTGGACAACAACATGCAAAAAGATGAAACTAGACCACTTTCTCACACCATTCACAAAAATAAACTCAAAGTGCATAAAGGACCTGAATGTGAGAAAGGAAACCATCAAAACCCTAGAGGAGAAAGCAGAAAAAACCCTCTCTGACCTCAGCAGCAGAAATTTCATACTTTACACATCTCTAAAAGCAAGGGAATTAAAAGAAAAAATGAACTACTGGGACCTCATGAAGATAAAAATCTGCTCTGCAAAGGAAACAATCAACAAAACTAAAAGTCAACTGATGGAATGGGAAAGGATATTTGCAAATGGCATATGGGACAAAGGGCTAGTATCCAAAATCTATAAAGAGTGCACCAAACTTCACACCCAAAAAACAAATAACCCAGTGAAGAAATGGGCAGCAAACATGAATAGACACTTCTCTAAAGAAGACATCCAGATGGCCAACAGGCACATGAAAAGATGCTCAGCTCCTTATCAGGGAAATACAAATCAAAACCACACTCAGATATCACCTCACGCCAGTCAGAGTGGCTAAAATGAACAAAACAGGAGACAATTGATGCTGACAAGGATGTGGAGAAACGGGAACCCTCTTGCACTGTTGGTGGGAATGCGAATTGGTGCAGCCACTCTGGAAAACAGTGTGGAGGTTCCTCAAAAAATTAAAAATAGACCTACCCTATGACCCAGCAATAGCACTGCTAAGAATTTCCCCAAAGGATATAGGAGTGCTGACGCATAGGGGCACTTGTACCCCAATGTTTATAGCAGCACTGTCAACAATAGCCAAATTATGGAAAGAGCCTAAATGTCCATCAACTGATGAATGGATAAAGAAGTCGTGGTTTGTATGAACAGTGGAATACTACGTGGCAATGAGGAAGAATGAAATCTGGCCTTTTGTAGCAATGTGGATGGGACTGGAGAATGTTATGCTTAGTGCAATAAGTCACACAGAGAAAGACAGATACCATATGTTTTCACTCTTATGTGGATCCTGAGAAATTTAACAGAAGGCCATGGGGAGGGGAAGGAAAAAATAAAGGTTAGAGAGGGAGGGAGCCAAACCATAAGAGACTCTTAAAACTGAGAACAAACTGAGGGTTGATGGGGGGTGGGAGGGAGGGGAGGGTGGGTCTTGGATATTGAGGAGGGCACCTGTTGGAATGAGCACTGGGTGTTGTATGGAACCTAATTTGACCATAAATTTCATATTTAAAGAAGAAACAAAAAGAAAAACAAAACAACAAGAGCCCAGGGCCAAATGGCTTTCCAGGGGAATTCTGCCCAAAAAATTTAAGGAAGAGTTAACACCTATTCTTTTGAAGCTGTTCCAAAAAATAGAAATGGAAGGAAAACTTCCAAACTCTTTCTATGAAGCCAACATTACCTTAATTCCAAAAGCAGACCTAGACCCCACGATAAAGGAGAACTAATGACCAATTTCCCTGATGAACATGGATGCAAAAATCCTCAACAAGGTAGTAGCTAACCAGATACAACAATACATTAAAAAAATTATTCACCACGACCAATTGGGATTTATACCTGGGATGCAAGGCTGGTTCAATATCCACAAAATAAATAACGTGATTCATCACATCAATAAAAGAAAGGAGAAGAACCATAGATCCCCTCAATAGATGCATGGAAAGCGTTTGACATAATACAGCATCCTTTCTTGATAAAAACCGTCAAGAAAGTAGTGATAGAAGGATCATACTTCGAGATCATAAAAGCCATATACAAATGACCTAATGCTAATATCATCCTCAATCGGGAAAAACTGAGAGCTTTCCCCTAAGGTCAGGAAAAACACAGGGATGTCCACTCTCACCACTGTTATTCAACATAGTATTGGAAGTCTTAGCCTCTGCAATCAGACAACACAAAGTAATAAAAGGCATCCAAATCAGCCAGGAAGGGGTCGAACATGATACTATACATGGAAAACCCCAAAGATTCCACCAAAAAAACTGCTAGAAGTGATTCATGAATTCAGCAAACTTGTAGGATATAAAATCAACGCACAGAAATTGGTTGCATTCCTATACACCAACAATGAAGTGACAGAAAGAATAATCAAGGAATTGATCCCATTTACAGTTGCACCAATAACCATAAAACACCTAGGAATAAATCTAACCAAAGAGGTGAAAAATCTATACACTGAAAACTATAGAAAGCTTATGAAAGAAATTGAAGAAAACACAAAAAAATGGAAAAAAGATTCCATGCTTCTGGATAGGAGGAACAAATATTGTTAAAATGTCGATACTACCCAAAGCAATCTACATATTCGATGCAATCCCTATCAAAGTAACACCAGCATTTTTTACAGAGCTAGAACAAATAATCCTAAAATTTGTATGGAACCGGAAAATACCCCAAATAGCCAAAGAAGTCTTGAAAAAGAAAACCAAAGCAGGAGAGGAGACATCACAATCCCAGACTTCAAGCTATACTATCAAAGCTATAATCATCAAGACAGTATGGTACTGGCACAAGAACAGACACTCAGATCAATGGAACAGAATAAAGAACCCATAAATGGACCCAGAAATGTATAGCCAAGTAATCTATGACAAAGCAGGAAAGAATATCCAGTGAAATAAAGACAGTGTCTTCAGCAAGTGGTGCTGGGAAAACTGGACAGCGATATGCAGAAGTATGAACCTGGACCACACTCTTACACTATACACAAAAATAAACTCAAAATGGGTGAAAGACCTAAATTTAAGACAGGAAGCCATCAAAATCCTTGAGGAGAAAGGAGGCACAAACGTCTTTCATCTTGCCTGCAGCAACTTCTTACTGAACACGTCTCTAGAGGCAAGGGAAACAAAAGCAAAAATGAACTACTGGGACCTCATCAAAATAAAAAGCTTCTGCACAGCGAAAGAAACAATCAGTAAAACTAAAAGGCAACTGACAGAATGGAGAAAATATTTGCAAATGACATATCAGATAAAGGGTTAGTATCCAAAATCTATAAAGAACTTACCAAACTCAACATCCAAAAAACAAATAATCCAGTGAAGAAATGGGCAAAAGACATGAATAGACACTTCTCCAAGGAAGACATCAGATGGCCAACGAACACATGAAACAATGCTCAACATCACTCATCATCAGGGAAATACAAGTCAAAACCACAATGAGATACCACATGATACCTGTCATAGTGGCTAACAGTAACAACTCAGGCAACATAAGATATTGGTGAGGATGCAGAGAAAGAGGATCTCTTTTGCATTGTTGGTGGCAATGCACACTGGTGCAGCCACTCTGGAAAACTATATGGAGGTTCCTCAAAAAACTAAAATGCACTACTAGGCATTTATTCACGGGATACAGGTGTGCTGTTTCGAAGGGACACATGCACCCCCATGTTTATAGCAGCACTATCAACAATAGCCAAAGTATGGAAAGAGCCCAAATGTCCATCAATGGATGAATGGATAAAGAAGAAGTGGTATATATATATATATACACCTATATATATATATATATATATATATATATATACACACACACATATATATATACACAATGGAGCATTACTCTGCAATCAAAAAGAATGAAATCTTGCCATTTGCAAGTATGTGGATGGAACTGGAGGGTATTATGCTAAGTGAAACTAGTCAGTCAGAGAAAGACAAAAATCACATGACTTCACTTATATGAGGACTTTAAGAGGCAAAACAGATGAACATAATGGAAGGGAAATGAAAATAATATAAAAACAGGGAGGGGTACAAAGCATAAGAGACTCATAAATATGGAGAACAAATGGAGGGTTACTGGGGGGGTTGTGGGAGGGGGGATGGGCTAAATGGGTTCGGGGCATTAAGGAATCTACTCCTGAAATCATTGTTTCACTATATGCTAACTAATTTGGATGTAATTTTTAAAAATAAAAAATTAAATTAAATAAAAAAAAAGAAAATCAAATGAAATTATCTTTTTAAGAGTTGTATAAGATATTGATCACATCCTAAGGCTTTCCTAAATCATTAATCTTACTTCATATGACAAATTAATATACAGTTTTGATATTTCCTTGATGAGCGTATTTTTTCATTGTGAAATGTGAGACCAAAATTAAATATAATGACTTACAAGGATTTCATCAGTGTCCAAGATAGTAGAAAAATAATTTTCAGAGTCCTGCTTACCATATATTTTGATAAGTAGTGCAATATATGCATTCTAAGTCTTTTTGTAACTGTAAAATATTTCAAAATATAAAAAAATACTGAATATAGTATAATGAACAATTACATGCCCACCCATGATTAAAGTGTACTTATATCAAAAAAAAAGAAGAAGAAGAATTGTGGTGTCTCCAGCTTTGTTTTTGTTTTTCAAGATTGCTTTGGCTGTTCCAGATCTTTTGTGTTTCCATACAAATTTGAGGATTGTTTTTCTAGGTATGTGAAAAATGCTGGTGGTATTTTTTATAGGAATTGCATTAAATGTGCAGATTGCTTTGGGTGGTAAGGACATTTTAACGATATTTGTTCTTCCCATCCATGAGCATGGAATGCCTTTACATTTTTTGTGTTCTCTTCAATTTCTGTCGTCAGTGTTTGATAATTTTCAGAGTACATGTATTTCACTTCTTTGGTTATGTTTATTCCTAGGTATCTTATGGTTTTTGATGTAATTGTAAGTGGGATTGATTCCTTGGTTTCTCTTTCTGCTGCTTCATTACTGGTGTATATAAATGCAACAGATTTCCGTATGTTGCTTTTTTGTGCTGTGAATTTACTGAATTCCTGTATCAGCTCTAGGAGTTTTTGGTGGAGTTTTTGGGTTTTCTATACATAGCATCATGTCATCTGCAAATAGTGAAACTTCTTCCTTGCCAACTTGTATGCCATCTATTTGTTTTTCTTGTCTGATTGCTGTGGCTAGGACTTCCAGTATTATGTAAAACAATGGCAGTGTGAGTAGACATCCCTGCCTTTTTTGTGACCTTAGGGAAAAATGCTTTCAGGTTTTTTTCCCATTGAGGATGATGTCAGCTGTGGATTTTTCATATATGCCCTTTACGATGTTGAGGTATGTTCCCTCTAAATTTATTTTGTTGAAGATTTTTATCATGAATCATTGTTGTAGTTCATCAAATCCTTTCTTTGCATTTATTGAAATGATCATACATTTCTTATCCTTTCTTTTATTAATGTGGTGCATCACTTTGATTCTTTTGTGAATATTTAATGACCCTTGCAGCCTAGAAATAAATCCCACTTGAACATGATGAATGAATTTGTTAATGTATTGTTGGATTTGGTTTGTTAGTGTTTTATTGAGAATTTTTGTCTTCATGTTCATCAGGGATATTTCCCTGTAATTCTATTTTTTAGTGGAGTTTTTATCTAGTTTTTGGTATCAGGGTAATGCTGGCCTCATAGAATGAATTTGTGAGTTTTCTTTCCTTTTCTATATTTTGTGATAATTTGAAAATAATAGGTATTAGGTCTTCTTTAAATGTTTGGTAGAATTTGCCTGTGAAGTCATCTGACACAGGTTTTTTTGGGGACTTTTTGATTACAGATTCAATTTCTTTGCTGGTTATTGCTCTGTTCAAGTTTTCTATTTCTTCCTGTTCCTGTTTTGGAATTTATATGTTTTTAGAAATTTATCCATTTCTTCTAGGTTGTCCAATTAGTTGGCATATAATTTTTCATAATGTTCTCTTATATTTGCTTGTGTTTCTGTCATGTTGGGTATTAATTCTTCTATCTCACTTCTGATTTCATTTATTAGGGTGCATTATCTTTTCTAGTTGATAACTCTCACTAGAGATTTATCAATTTTATTAAGTTTTTCAAAGAACCATCTCCTGGTTTCATTGATCTGTTCTATTGTTTTTATTTGTTTCTATATCATTGATTTCTGTTGTACTCTTTATTAACCCCTTCCTTTTCCTGTGTTTGGGTTTTGTCAGTTCTTCTTTTTCTTGCTCCTTTAGGTATAAGGTTATGTTGTTTATTTAAGATTTTTCTTCCTTCTTGAGGTAGGCCTATATAGCTATATATTTCCCTCTTTGGACTGCTTTTGCTGGATCCCAAAGGTTTTAGACTGTTGTGTTTTCATTTTCATTTGCTTCCATATATTTTTTATTTCTTCTTTGATTTCCTGTTTAACCAATTCACTGTTTAGTAGCATGTTGTTTAAGCTCGATGTATTTGTGGCCTTTCCAAGTTTTTTCTTGTGAGTGACTTCTAGTTTCATAGTGTTGTGGTCACAAAAGGTGCATGGTATGATATCAATCTTTGTGTATTTGTTGAGGCCTGTTTTGTAACCTAGTATGTGATCTATTCTGAGAATGTTCCACATGCTCTTGAAAACAATGTGTATTCTCCTGTTTTATGATGAAATGTTCTGAATATATTGGTTAAGTCCATGTGGTCTTGTGTGTCATTCAAGGCCATTGTTTTCTTGTTGATTTTCTGTTTGGATGATCTGTCCATTTATGTAAGCGAGGCATTAAAGTCCCCTACTATTATTATATTATTATCCATTAATTCTTTTATGTTTGTTATTAAATATTTTCTGTATTTGGGTGCTCCCATGTTGGATGCATAAATATTTACAATCGTTATATCTTCTTGTTGGATTATTCCCTTTATGATTATATAATGCCCTTCTTTGTCTCTTGTTACAGTATTTGCTTCTAAGTCCAGTCTGTCTGATACAAGTACTGTTACTCTAGCTTTAGACATCCATTTGTGTGATAAATGTTTCTCCATCCCCTCACTTTCTTTTTTTTTTAAATTTTTTTTTTTAATTTTTTTTTTCAACGTTTATTTATTTTTGGGACAGAGAGAGACAGAGCATGAACGGGGGAGGGGCAGAGAGAGAGGGAGACACAGAATCGGAAACAGGCTCCAGGCTCCGAGCCGTCAGCCCAGAGCCTGACGCGGGGCTCGAACTCACGGACCGCGAGATCGTGACCTGGCTGAAGTCGGACGCTTAACCGACTGCGCCACCCAGGCGCCCCATCCATCCCCTCACTTTCAATCTGCAAGTGTTTTTAGGTCTAAAGTGAGTCTCTTCTAAGCACTATATAGGTGACCCTTTTTTTTTATTATTAATTCTGACATGCTATGTCTTTGGATTGGAGCATTTAGTCCATTTATATTCAAAATAATTATTAATTTAAATGTATTTGTTGCCATTTTACTTTGTCGTTGTCTGGAGATATTTTCTGATCTTTTCTTATATTTGTCACTGTTGGCCTCTCCTTTGTATCAAAGAGTCCCTTTGAATATTTCATGCATGGCTAGTTTTGTGGTCATGAATTCCTTTAGTTTTTGTTTTTTGGGAAACGATCTCTCTTTCTATTCTGCATGTTAGACTTGCTGGATGGAATATTCTTGACTGAAGATTTTTCCCAATTAGCACTTTGAATATATCATGCCACTCCCTTCTGGCTTGCCAAGTTTCTGTTGAGAAATCTCCAGCTAGCCTTACGAGTCTTCCATTGTAAGTTAAGGACTTCTCTTGTCTTGCCACTTTTATGATTTTTTTCTTTTTCACTATATTTTGCAAATTTAATTATAATATGTCTTAGTGTTGGCCTGCTTTTGTTGGTTTTGATGAGACTTATCTGTGATCTGATCCATCCTGGATCTGGATGTCTGTTTCCTTCCCTAGATTAAGGAAGTTTTCATCTATTTCTTCAAATAAATTTTATGTCCCCCTTTCTCTCTCTTCTTCATCTGGGACTTCTATAATATGAATGTTATTACATTTGATATAGTCATTCAGATCCTTAAATCTATTCTCATATTCCATGAATTCTTCTCTCTTTTGTTAAGCCTCATTATTTTCCATTATTTTGTCTTCAGGGTCACTAATTCATTCTTCTGCTTCTTCTAGTCTGCTGTTCATTGCATCAAGCTTGTTTCCAATCTCATTTATTGCATTATTCATCTCTGATTGCTTCATTGTTAACTATTTTATCTGTGTTTAAGGGTCTCCCTGATGTCTTCGATTCTTCTCTCAAGCCTAGTGGGTATCCTTATGATTGTTGCTTTAAATTCTCCATCAAACAGATTACTTATATCTGTTTTGCTTACATCTTTGGTAGTGGCCTTATCTTGTTCTTTCATTTGGGACAGATTCTTCTGTCAGCATTTTGTGTAAGTCTCTGCCTTCTTTTCTGTGTAGGAAAAGCCAGTTATGCATACTGATACTAAAAGTAATAGCTTTATGAAGAAGAGGTCATGTAGTGCTCAGGGCGTGGCACTTCAGGGAGTGTCTCAGGTGTGTACTGTGTGCACTCTACTGTGGTGTTTTCACTGTTCTATCATTCAAGCAAGTTATCTGCAGATGTTCTCCTTGCCTACTGTGGGCAGGTTTTTGTCCCTGGCCTGAGTATGGTGAGTTTTAACTAGGTGTGCTCTGGTGTGCTTGTGAAATGAGACCTGACACCAACTCCACCAGAGCCATGGCCCTGCAGAACTCTCTGGTCAGGAGATGTGGTGTCAGCAAGGGTTTGTGCCGGTCTTCTGGAGGAGGGGCCCGCCATGCTGGTATTAAGCTAATTTTGACTTAGAAGGACAGTCTCCCTGGGGTGCAGGGATTGGGCTTGGTATAAGAATGTTTGGCAGCCTGTGTCCCTGCTGAGCTGCTTACTACAAGTGGCACTGTGTTTTTGCTGAGTAGCAGGGTGGGAAGTGGTGCCAGCCAGCTCCTTTCTTCTCAGAGAGGTGTCTCTGTGAAAGCTGACTTCAGTTTGCTCTGAGAAGAGTGAATAATCTCCCCACTGTTTGCCTCAAGCATGCTTCAGATCTTTGTTGCCATGCCATCTGCTCCCCTGTT
The DNA here is from genome assembly GCF_007474595.2 of Lynx canadensis. Lineage (NCBI taxonomy): Eukaryota > Metazoa > Chordata > Mammalia > Carnivora > Felidae > Lynx > Lynx canadensis. The sequence continues at coordinate 69,109,162 of NC_044321.2, read as the reverse complement.
GTTTGCCTGCCTTCGGGTAGTGCCTTCAGGACTCTATCCCAGCCAAGCCTGCTACCCTTTAAAATTCTAGGCTTTAAGCCCTGTTGACTGCAAGTTCTGACTAAATTTTGCCCCTCTCATTTTCCAAGCCAGTGGCTTTGTGGAAACATTCTCCTTCAGAGTTTCCTTCTGTGCTTCTCTCTCTTCCTCTCTTTCTCTATCTCTCTCTGTCTCTTCTCTGTGACCCTGGTTTTCCCCCCAAAGTACCTAGGATCTATTTCTCCCCTAAACCACATATCTGCACTTCCTACCTTCTTTGATGTGGCCTGTTCTCCCCCCTCCTTTTTTTTAACATTTCTTTTTTTTCTTTTAATATTTTTGAGAGAGAGACATAGAGAACAAGCAGGGGAGGGGAAGAGAGAGAGACACAGAATCTGAAGCAGTCTCAAGGCTCCGAGCTATCAGCACAGAACCTGACATGGGGCTTGAACTCACAAACCATGAGATCGTGACCTGAGCCAAAGTTGGATGCTTAACTGACTGAGCCACCCAGGTTCACCTCTTCTCTATGTTTAATTGTGGAGTTTGTTTTATCACTCTTCAGGTCAATTTCTGGGGTATTTAGTATGATTTTATAGTAATCTAGTTGTGTTTGTGGGAAGAGGGGAACCTAGGGTCCTCCTACTCTGAAACCATATTGTTCTTTCTCCTGCTCCTGTTTTTTTTCTGCCCATTGTAATTCCAACTATCACTCCCCAAGGCTGGATGGAGGTGTAATTCACATTGGTCTCTCCAACTCTCTGCTCTTATCTCTTTGTTTCCACTCTCTTTCTTTCTTTCCCTCTTCTTTTGTCTCCACTTAATCTCCTTTCTCCATGTTACAATTTAGCAATGAGTGGATGCAGGGTCAGAATTAAAGAAGGTTGTCTCATTAAACCATTCTGGTTACTTTAAAAAAATGCAGTATTAAGTCCTGTTGATTGTTAATTGCTCTATTTCTGTTTTGTTTTCTTATCTGTAGAAAGAAATGATTAGGGACATGTGTACTAGGTTGGTTTGGGCAGTGGAATTTTTAACATAAAGGTCCATTAATAACTGTGATTATTTCAGTTAATAGTAATGGAATATGACTAAAGTATTGATTCATATTTTTAACTTGTTGTAACTCCCAGTATATGCATGCAGTTTCTTTAGTAAAACATTTAAAAAGTACAGAATATTTTATTTATTTATTTTACTAGGGCTTCCCCACAATTTCTATTTTGGGCAATATAGGAAATGCCACATACATACATACAGATGATCGCAAATATGTAGTCATGCCTTGGGTAAATTTAACCTTCAGTTTTCTTCCTCCACATTAGCATATATATTTTTATAAATATATGCAAGAGGTTTTGCACAGTAAGAGACCTTCTTATCTCTGCAAGCAATATATTACCATAAGCAGTTACTTAGAAGGTAAAGGTAGGAGATAATGTCCTAACATATCTCTAATATATTTTTCTTTTATATCAAAGATATGTCACTCATATACCTCTGATTTTATACAAGCATCTTTAAAATATACAAGCACCTTTAAAATATTCTGCCTTGTTGTCAGAACATGTGTAGTATGTTTTTGTTTGAGAAGTACATTCACCATATATTTTGTGCCAAATTCTTCAATGAAGCACAGATAAAACAAGTAGTCAGAAATAAAGACCTGTCTGTTGCCACTGACACTGAAACTGTATCCTTTTCCACTTTCATCACTCCCCAAAGAAGCAAGTGCCCGACTGGTATAATCACTAAGAATTCTTTTGTGGTATTTGCCTACCTAACATAGCTTCACAAAGGGTCTTCTAACCCTGGTGCTCAAATCCTCATTTTGATGTTGGAAGTTATATCATCCCACTAGAATTTTGGTCATGTTGCTTAAAGCTCTGTCTCTATGTAAATATCCAGGCATGTGTAAGGTTTTGTCACTGCCATATATACTGTAGTGTAGATTGAATGAATTTATATTGCAAGTTTTGATTTTGATGAAAGGGTATGGAATAACTTGAAGACTCTATACAGAGAAGTTGGACTCAGCACTGAAAGTGAATGATACAAGAGAAAATGTGGGTGGAGAGAGAGAACAACTATTATTGTTATTCATTCACTCAGGCAGGATTTATTACAAAGCACCAAGGACTTCTACATCTAGTCATAAACAGATTAGTGCTAGTGCATGGCAGTAACTGATTCTGTATATTCTTTTGGCTTGTTATTTTGATATTGTTCATTTTTTATTTAAATACAATTTATTGTCAATTGTTTTTCATACAACACCCACTGCTCATCCCAAGTGCTCTCCTCCATGCCCAACATCCATTTTCCACTCTCCCCCACCCCCCATCAAACCTCAGTTTGTTCTCAGTCCTTAAGAGTCTTTTATGGTTTGCCTCCCTCCCTCTCTATAACTTTTTTTCCCCTTCCCCTCCCCCATGATCTTCTGCTAAGGTTCCCAGGATCCACATATGAGTTAAAGCATATGGTATCTGTCTTCCTCTGCCTGACTTATTTCACTTAGCATAATACATTCCAGCTCCATCCACGTTGCTGCAAATAGCCATATTTCATTCTTTCTCATTGCCAAATAGTATTCCATTGTATATATAAAGCACATTCTCTTTATCCATTGATCAGGTGATGGACATTTAAGCTCTTTCCATAATCTGGCTATTGTTGAAAGTGCTGCTATAAACATTGGGGTACAAGTGTCCCTACGCATCAGCACTCCTGTATCCCTTGGATAAATTCCTAGCAGCCTATTGCTGGGTCATAGGGTAGTTCTATTTTTAATTTTTTGACGAACCTCCACACTGTTTTCCAGAGTGGCTGCACCAGTTTGCATTCCCATCAGCAGTGCAAGAGGGTTCCCATTTCTCCACATTCTTGCCAGCATCTATAGTTTCCTGATTTGTTCATTTTAGCCACTCTGACTGCTGTGAGGTGGTATCTGAGTGTGGTTTTGATTTGTATTTCCCTGATGAGGAGCGACGTTGAGCATCTTTTCATGTGCCTGTTGGCCATCTGGATGTCTTCTTTAGAGAAGTGTCTATTCATGTATTCTGCCCATTTCTTCACTGGATTATTTGCTTTTCGGGTGTGGAGTTTGGTGAGGTCTTTACAGATTTTGGATACTAGCTCTTTATCTGATATGTCATTTGCAAATATCTTTTCCCATTCTGTTGGTTGCCTTTTAGTTTTGTTGATTGTTTCCTTTTCAGTGCCGAAGTTTTTTGTCTTGATGAGGTCCCAATAATTCATTTTTGCTTTTAATTCCCTTGCCTTTGGAGATGTGTTGATTGAGAAATTGCTGCAGCTGCACTCAAAGAGATATTTTCCTGCTCTTGGCTCTAGGATTTTGATGGTTTCCTGTCTCACATTCAGGTCTTTCATCCATTTTGAGTTTATTTTTGTGAATGGTATAAGAAAGTAGTCTAGTTTCATTCTTCTGCATGTTGCTGTCTAGTTGTCCCAGCACCATTTGTTAAAGAGACAGTCTTTTTTTCCCTTGGATACTCTTTCTTGCTTTGTCAAAGATTAGTTGGCCATACTTTTGTGGGCCCAAATCTGAGTTCTCTTTTCTATTCCATTGGTTTATGTGTCTGTTTTTGTGTCAATACCATGTTGTCTTGATGATTACAGTTGATAGTAGAGTCTAAACTATGGGATTGTGATGCCTCCTGCTTTGGTTTTCTTCTTTGATAGTACTTTGGCTACACGAGCACTTTGTGGTTCCATACAAATTTTAGGGTTGTTTGATCTGCTTTGAGAACAATGCTGGTGTAATTTTTATTGGGATTGTATTGAAGATGTAGACTGTTTTGGGTAGTATTGACATTTTAACAATATTTATTCCAATCCATGAGCACGGAATGTTTTTCCATTTCTTTGTCTCTTCTTCACTTTCCTTCATAAGTATTCTATAGTTTTCAACATAAAGATCCTTTAAATCTTTGGTTAGGTTTATTCCTAGGTATTTTATGGTTCTTGGTGTAATTGTGAATGAGATCAGTTTCTTTATTTCTCTTTCTGTTTCTTCATTATTGGTGTATAAAAATGCAAACAATTTCTGTACATTAATTTTGTACCTTGTGACTTTGCTGAATTTATGTATCAATTATATTAGACTTTTGGTGGAGTCTGTCGGGTTTTCCAGGTAGTGTATCATGTCCTCTGCAAAAAGTGAAAGTTTGATTTAATCTTTGCTGATGTTGATGCTTTTTTTACATTTAGTTGTCTGATTGCTGATACTAGGACTTACAACACTATGTTACACATAGCGGACATCACAGAGAGTGGACATCCCTGTCATGTTCCTGATCCCAGGGGGAAAGTTCTCAGTTTTTCCCCATTGAGGATGATATTACCTGTGGGCCTTTCATAAATGGCTTCTATGATGTTTAAGTATGTTCCTTCTATTCTGACTTTCTTGAGGGTTTTCATCAAGAAATGATGCTGTATTTTGTCAAATGATTTTTCTGCATCCATTGACAGGATCATGTGGTTCTTATATTTTCTTTTATTAATATGATGTATCAAATTGATTGATTTCCAAATATTGAACCAGTCCTGCAGCCCAGGAATGAATCCCACTTGATCATGATGAATAATTCTCTTTATATGCTGTTGACTTCACTTTGCTAGTATCTTGTTGAGAATTTTTGCATCCATGTTCATCAGGGATATTGGCCTGTAGTTCTCTTTTTTTGCTGGGTCTCTATCTGGTTTAGGAATCAAAGTAATGCTGGCTTCGTAGAATGAGTCTGTAATTTTTCCTTCCCTTTCTATTTTTTGGAACAGCTTGAGAAGGACAGGTATTAACTCTGCTTTAAATGTCTGGTAGAATTCCCCAGTGAAGCCATCTGGGCCAGGACTCTTATTTGTTGAGAGATTTTTGGTGACTGATTCAATTTCTTCACTAATTATGGACCTGTTCAAATTTTCTATTTCCATATGATCCATTTGAGTTTTGGAAGTGGGTGGGTGCTTAGGAATTTGTCCATTTCTTCCAGGTTGTCCAGTTTGTTAGCATATAATTTTTCATAGTATTCCTTGATAATTACTGTATTTCTGAGGAATTGGTTGTCATAATTCCATTTTCATTTGTGATTTTATCTATTTGGGTCCTCTCTCTTTTCTTTTTGAGAAACCTGGCTAGAGGTTTATTAATTTTGTTTATTTTTTCAAAAAGCCAACCCTTAGTTTCACTGATCTGTTCTAGTGTGTTTTTGATTCTATATTGTTTATTTCTGCTATGTTCTTTATTATTTCTCTTCTGCTGGCTTTGGGGTGTCTTTCCTGTTCTGCTTTTCTTTCCTTTAGGTGTGCTGTTATATTTTGTATTTGGGATTTTTCTTGTTTCTTGAGATAGGCTTGGGTTGCAATGTATTTTCCTCTCAGGACTGCCTTCGCTGCATCCGAAAGCATTTAGATTGTTGTCTTTTCATTTTAATTTGTTTGCGTACATTTTCGAATTTCTTTTCTAATTGCCTGGTTGACCCATTTGTTCTTTAGTAGGGTGTTCTTTAACCTCCATGCCTTTGGAGGTTTTCCAGACCTTTTCCTGTGGTTGATTTCAAGTTTCATAGCATTGTGATCTGAAAGTGTTCATGGTATGATCTCAATTCTTTTATATTTATTGAGGGCCGTTTGTGACCCAGTATGGATCTATCTTGGAGAATGTTCCATGTACACTCAAGAAGAAAGTATATTCTGCTGCTTTGGGATGTAGAGTTCTAAATATATCTGTCAAATCCATCTGGTCCAATGTATCATTCAAAGCCATTGTTTCTTTACTGATTCTGTGTCCAGATGATCTGTCTATTGTTTTAAGTGGAGTATTAAAGTCCCCTGCAATTACCACATTCTTATCAATAAGATTGCTTATGTTTGTGATTAATTGTTTTAAATATTTGGGTGCCTTCGAATTTGGTGCATAGACATTTATAACTGTTAGTTCTTCCTGATGGATAGATCCTGTAATTATTACCTAGTGCCCTTCTTCATCTCTTGTTACAGACTTTAATTTAAAGTCTAGTTTGTCTGATATAAGTATGGCTACTCCAGCTTGCCTATGACTTTGAGTAGCATGATAGATAGTTCTCCATCCCTTCATTTTGAATCTGAAGGTGTCCTCAGGTCTAAAATGAGTCTCTTGTAGACAGAAAATAGATGGGTCTTCTTTTTATCCATACTGATACCCTATGTCTTTTGATTGGAGCATTTAGTCCATTTACATTCAGTGTTATTTTTGAAAGATATGGGTTTAGTCATTGTGATGTCCGTAGCTTTCATGCTTGTAGTGATGTCTCTGGTACTTTGTGGTCCTTGCAACATTTCACTCACAGAATCCTCCTTAGGATCTCTTGTAGGGCTGGTTTAGTGGTGATGAATTCCTTCAGTTTTTGTTTGTTTGGGAAAACCTTTATCTCTCCTATTCTGAATGACAGACCTTCTGGACAGAGAATTTTCGGCTGCATGTTTTTCCTGTTCATCACATTGAAGATTTCCTGCCATTCCTTTGTGGCATGCCAAGTTTCAGTAGATAGATCTGCCACTACTCTTATGGGTTTACTTTTGTAAGTTAGAGCGTGTTTATCCCTAGCTGCTTTCAGAATTTTCTCTTTATCCTTGTATTTTTCCAGTTTCACTATGATATGTCATGCAGAAGATTGAATCAAGTTATGTCTGAAGGGATTTCTCTGTGCCTCTTGTGTTTCACTGCCTTTTTCCTTCCCCAGATCAGGGAAGTTCTCACCTATGATTCATTCAAGTGCATTTTCAGACCCTTTCTCTCTCTTTTCTTCTTCTGGAATTCCCATGATACAGATATTGTTCCAGTTGATTGCATCACTTAATTCTCTAATTTTCCCCTCTTGATCCTGGATTTTTTAATCTTTCTTTTTCTCAGCTTCCTCTTTTTCCATAATTTTATCTTCTAATTCACCTATTCTCCCCTCTGCCTCTTCAATTTGTGCTGTGGCCGCCTCCATTTTATTTTGCTCCTCATTTATAGCATTTATTAATTCATTGTGACTGATTTTTAGTTCCTTAATCTCTGCAGTAATAGATTCTCTGCTGTCTTCTATGCCTTCTTCAAGCCCAGTGATTAATCTTATGACTATTATTCTAAATTCTTATTCAGTTATATTGCTTATATCTGTTTAAATCAATTCTTTAGCTTTCAGTTCTTCCTGGATTTTCTTTTGCATGGAATTCTTCCATTTCATCATTTTGGCTACTTTTCTGTCCCTTTTGAGTTTTAAAAGCTTCTTATGTGCTCTGTACCTGTGAGCACTCTTATATTAAAGGGGGGTCATACACTGTTCAGGACCTGGCCCTTCAGTAGGTGTTTTTTTGGGGAGTGTTACTTGCTCTGTGTTGTCCCGACTTTGGTCATTTTATTTCTCTACTTGTAGTGATGTTTTGGACCCTCCACAAGATCTGCTTTGAGTTGTTATTTGAAGTAGCCCTGGAAAGGAAAACAAACAGAAAAACCAACAGGAAACAAAGACAGGCAAACACACAGACAAATAAAACAAACAGACAGACCAGACACACACACACATAAAACAAACTAATCCAAAAGCAAAAAAGCAGAAACACCAGCTACAAGTAAAGAAAAGGGTGGAGGCAGTGCTGATGGAAGAGCATATACAAATAGAGAAATGACAGGGGTGGGGACAAAGAGAAAATAAACATTGACTGGGCAGAGAGGCTAAATGGCCTTATCCAGAGAGAGAGAAAGAAAGAAAATAAAGAAGGAGGTGGGGGAAAAATAAAAGATAAAATTACCCAGACAGAGAAACTATGGCTTGATTATTCCAAAGAGAGAGAAAGGAAAGTAGAGAAGGTGGTGAAGAACATGTATGAAGAGAATGGATTAAATATGTCTGCTTAAACAAACCAACAACCAGAGTAACCAGCCTAGAGGAGGGAAGAGATAAGAAGGGAATATATATCTAAGTAACAAGAATTGTCCGAGAATTAATCCAGGGTCTGCAGCAGCACTGGTCTGGATGATAGAGCCCTTTGGTTTCACAGCATCTGTCCTGCTCCAGCAGATATTCAGTGACCAGGCATGGAGGGGCGTGGTTTGGTGTAGGCTGGTTCCGCCTCCACTATGGGCCCCGGACAGATCCCTGAGGTCTCGCCTTGGTGGTGCAGGGGTGGGGGGGGGGTGGGGGATGGTGATCCCCCAGCCTCTTCTCCATGGGGCTTGGTGGACTCCATTTGAGTCGTCCTCACTGTGCAGCAGGCGCAGATGGGGCGGGCCTTCTCGCTCCCCTGACTCCCCTGACCAGCGCTTGGCTAGGATTCAAAGTCCCATTCTGTCTGCTCTGGCACTAAGGAAGTGCCTCTCTGTGCAGCCTGGGATCAAAGTCCCATTCTGTCTGCTCTGCAACTGAGGAAGTGCCTCTCTGTGCAGCCTGATATGTGCTCCCAGCTGGCTTTGTCTATGCCGCAGCACTTCAGGGAGGACCACCTTTTCCTGCTGCAGACTGTATTGCTGACATCCCCGCTGAACCCCGGGATGGCAGAGGCAGGCAAGCTTTGTCCTTTCCCACAGCACTCCAAAGAGGGGACTGGTTTCTTCTACTGTGGACTGCACCCCTGACCTACCACTGAAACCAGGGCTGGCTCTCCTCCTCCCCAGGTGTGCAAATGGGTCAGCTGGCCCCAGTCCAAGAAAGCCCCGCAGTTAGAGATGGTATCACTCTCAGTCCCAGCCCGAGGTTATCTTTTGTCCAGATACAGTCGTATGTTTCCCCAGCAACTGTTTCTCTTCCCTTTGTCTCTCCACAAAAGGGGATCCCTCCCCTCTGTGCTTACGTGGCCCATTTTATCTCCCCCATTTCTCAATCACCTACTTATAGCCCGTCGAGGATGTTCCAGTGACTCCTTTTTAGACTCAGTCTCTTTTCCTCCCAGACTCTTGGGGGTTCAAAGTCCTTTGGCTTCAGCACTTCTTTGAGAGATGCCGGAAGTTTGGATCACCCCACTTCTCTGCCATGTTGGCCTCTTCCTCTCCCTAATCAATATTGTTCATTTTTAGTAGATTAACTAGTTTCAGGAAAATTATCTTTATTTTTCATAAGTGCCATTTTAGTTAGCTTAAAATTTCTTATTTGAATTGTAAATTGAATTGTTGTTATTATGATATATTAAAACATAAGATAAAAGAATTAGAAACACTAGCATTTATATATGATCAATACATACATTTTCTTAAGGTTGTCTATCTTTTTATTTTCATTCTTGCAGCAAAGAGGACTTTGAGTCTACAGATGAGGTAAGTGCAAAAATAGTTGAAAATCAAATATAGGTGATAACAAAGCAGATTCTGATATTTGCACCAATAATACTGTTTTAGTTTGGTACATTTATTAGACTGGAAACACAGATTAGTGAAAGATATAATGATCATTTTGTCTTTAAAATGATAGAACCATTTATATGTTTGTAATTATGGGGCACCTGGGTGGCTCAGTTGGGGAAGCATCCGACTTCAGTTCAGGTCATGATCTTACAGTTGGTGGGTTCAAGCCCCAGGTTGGGCTCTGTGCTGACCATGCAGATCCTGGAGCCTGTTTCAGATTCTGTGTCTCCCTCTCTCTCTGCCTTTCCCCTGCTCACACTCCATCTCTCTGTGTCTCTCAAAAATAAATTAAAATGTTATTTTTTTTTATATTTTTCTAATGGCTATAAAAGTAATAATCATAAAGGTAATAATTATTAATGTGAAAAATATTTCATCAACTGTTGTTTATGACTTTGTCTTTGCTTATCAAAACATTTAAAATTTCATTTACCACATACTCTCTGCTTTAGAAAATTAAGACCTACATTAACTAAGTAGCAAAGTTAGTTTTAATGTATTTTGAACCTTATGACCCATGCCAAACAGAAATCAACTTAAGTTTTTTTCAATTTTTAATTCCATTATGTATGCACATTTTGTTAAGTATTACTTCAAATGGAATAAGTGATCAGCTAGAGAAAGAACTGATTTCGATGTAATAAAAAAGCACAGTGGCCTCTTTTGTGTTTTTTTTCTTTTTTATAAAAAATTTTTTGCTTACATTTATTTATTTTTTAATAGAGAGAGACAGAACACAAGTGGGGGAGGGGCAGAGAGAGAAGGAGACACAGAATCCAAAGCAGGGTCCAGGCTGCGAGCTGTCAGCACAGAGCCCGTCACAGGGCTCGAACTCACAAACCATGAGATCATGACCTGAGCCAAAGTTGGACGCTTAACCGACTGAGCCACCCAGGTGCCCCAATTTTTTTTCTTTATTTGCAATGTATTGATATACTGCATTCATTACAGTGATTTTCACTTAAAATCAGTTGAAGCTTCTCACAAAAGGGGATGTCAGTGGGGATATGGCTGAAATAAATAACGGGGCTTAAGAGTATACTTATTTTAATAAGCACTGAGAAATTTATAGAATTGCTAAATCATTATATTGTACACCTGAAACTAACATAACACTGTATGTTAATTATATTTGAATAAAATAAAAGAAGACAATGATACTTGGTGGGATGGGCATAGGATTTGGCAAGATAAGTATCTGCTGTGATGTCTTAACTTCAGTCCTTGGCTATCTGTTTTTGTTTTTTGTTTTTGTTTTTTGTTTTTTTGTTTTTTGTTTTTTGTAAGGACATCATCTTTCTATGGTTTGGGATAAGGGTACTGAAGTCAGAGGTACTGGATGCTATTCTAATTAACTTGTCTTGCAGCAGCCATAGAGAAAAATCACCCCCTGAGGAAGAGGGAAAGATGTCTTCTGAGGAAGTGGATTCTTGGTTAGTCATCCAAAGAGGGTCTTGAGCAGGTAGAAGAGAAGACCCTTCCTCTATTAGAATCTCCCTCTCTTGGATCTAGACCTCACAGAAGGAAACTATATGGATATGAACTTCAGAAGAAGGGCAATAAGATTATGTGGAAGACAGAATAATAGCTCCCCAAAGATGTCCACACCCTAATCCCTGAAACTTTTGAATATGTTACCTTAACATGGTAAAATAAACTTTGCAAATGTGACTAAGTTAAGAATCTTAAAGTGAGGAACTTATCCTGGATTATGTGGGTGGGCCCAATGTTAACACTAATGGTCCTTAAAACAGGGAGGCAGGAGGTCAGAGTCAGGAGATCTGTCAATGGAAGCAGAGATGGGAGTGATGAGGCCACCAGCCAAGGAATTCAGGCAGCCTGTAGAAACAAAAAGGCAATGAAATAGATTCTCCCCTAGAGCCCACCAAAAGAATGCAGTTCTGCTGACACATTAATTTTGCCCCATTGATTCCACCTCCAAAACTACTAGATAATAAATTTGCATTGCTTCAACTAAAAAAAAATCAGTTAAAGCTTTTCAATGTTGCTGTGTCAACATTTACTTTTTCAGAAGTCATCATAGCTCAATGTAAATCCTCAATTTTCATTATTTAAAAAATCAACCTCTAAAATGTCATATTTACCACTCATCAAAGCTTCCAGTTGTTGAAAGATACACTGAGAGTATTTAATGGGACTTGAGAGGCCATCTTTTTGTTTTTTAAATTACTCTTAAAAAATGTAGAAATGAAACATCTGATTGGTTGCATAAAGTTTTTCCCTAAAATGCCTAGAATTCAAGGTACTTTCCATAGTGTCTGTAGTATAATCATTTTTTTTTAATTTTAAATAATTTGTTTAAGTTTATTTATTTTGAAAAAGACAGAAACAACATGAGTGGGGAAGGGGCAGAGATAGTGAGAGAGAGAGAGAGAGACAGAGAGAGAGAGAGAATCCCAAGCAGGCTCTGCCCTGTCAGCACAGATCCCAGTGCAGGGCTTGAACGCACCAAACTGTGAAATAATGATCTGAGCTGAAACCAGAAGTTGGATACTTAACCGACTGAGCCACCCAGGTGCCTCTATAATCATTTTTTTTTAAAGTAAGAACTATCATGGTAGAAATGAAGTTGGTAGCAACTATCGCCCAAAACTGAAATAATCTTTTGATGTTCCTAAAAATATGCTCTGCTGCACAAAAGTCTGTGAACTGCAGACCCTACAATTACAATACTCATGTGTATCTTTTCAATGTATAAGCCTCTCTTTTCTTACAGTCAGAAGACATTGAATCATTGATTCCCAGAGGATTGTCAGAGTTTACAAAACAGCAAATTCGCTATATTCTGCAGGTAAGATGGGGTCAAGAGTGGATGTGAAATCAACAGTGACAAACCACTAGCCAAGGATGCTTCCCTTAATTAAGAACAGAAAGTTCTAAATAAAAATCCTGTTTTACAAGAGTTGATTATACTTTGATTAAAAAAGGGTTGCATACCACTTATATTGAATAATTAGCATTCAGGAAAGCATTATAGAAATAGTAATGCCCTTATTCTCTCCTGACTCCTATAGCAAAACCTGATTCTAACTTGTAGTCTTTGTCCTCATCTTTTCTATTTTGTATTCTTCCCCTCCCCACCGTATCCTTGTAGTAAGATGAGAAAGGCCAGTGCCTTGCTTTTTCTGATTTACAGAAGGGTAGAGACTACTGGAGTAGTAAACTTCCCTACAATGAAATGAGAAACAGAAGAAGATAGATGCTAAAAGAATATGGTTAGATTCTCATTTGGAGGGATTGGTCGGGAAGACGGCGGTGTAGGAGGACGCTGGGCTCACCGCGTCCTGCTGATCACTTAGATTCCACCTACACCTGCCTAAATAACCCAGAAAACCACCAGAAGACTAGCAGAATGGATTCTCTGGAGCCAAGCGCAGACGGGAGGCCCACTGAAGAGGGTAGGAAGGGCAAAGAGGTGGTGCATGCTACACGGACTGGCGGGAGGGAGCCGGTGGGGGGAGGGGCGGCGCACCGGCCAAGCAGAGCCCCTGAGTCTGGCTTGCAAAACCGGAGGGGCCGGACAGAGTGTGTTCTGACAGCAAGCGGGACTTAACATCTGGAAGGTTATAAATTAACAGCTCTGCTCGCAGAGGAGGAGGATAGCAGGATAATGGGAGGGAGATTTGTTGAGCCCCGGACAACAGAGCTCAGCTTGGTGGGGAACAAGGGTGCTTGCCAGAGCCATCTCCCTCACCCATCCCCCAACCAAAATCCCAAAGGGAACCAGTTCCTGCCAGGGAACTTGCTTGCACAGCGCAAACACCCAATGCTGTGCTTCTGCAGATCCATCCCTCCATTGGCGGGTCTGACTCCCTCCCATTGCCGCAGGGCCCTTCCTGAAGTGGATCACCAAAGGATAAGCTAGCTGAGCCTGCCCCTCCCACCCTGTGCACCTTGCCAATCCACTCCAGCTAATACGCCAGATCCCCAGCACCACAAGCCTGGCAGTGTGAAAGTAGCCCAAACGGGCCACGCCACCGCACAGTGAATACCGCACCTAGGAGAGGGGGGAAGAGAAGGTACACACCAGTGGCTGACAGTGGCCCCAGGGGTGGGCTGGGGCAGACATCAGGTCTGACTGTGGCCCCGCCCACCAACGCAAGTTATTCCAGACAGCACAGGGGAAGTGCCCTGCAGTTCCGAACCACTCCAGGGACTATCCAAAATGACGAAATGGAAGAACTCCCCCCAAAAGAATCTCCAGGAAATAACAACAGCTAACAAACTGATCAAAAATGATTTAAACAATATAACAGAAAGTGAATTTAGAAAAATAGTCATTAAATTAATCGCTGGGCTTGAAAACAGTATAAAGGACAGCAGAGAATCTCTTGCTACAGAGATCAAGGGACTAAGGAACAGTCAGGAGGAGCTAAAAAATGCTATAAATGAAATGCAAAATAAAATGGAGGCAACCATGGCTCGGATTGAAGAGGCAGAGTAGACAATAGGTGAACTAAAAGATAAAATTATGGAAAAAGAGGAAGCTGAGAAAAAGAAAGATGAAAAAACCCAGGAGTATGAGAGGAAATTAGAGAACTAAGTGATGAACTAAAGAGAAATGATCTACGCATATTTGGTATTCCAGAGGAGGAAGAGAGAGGGAAAGGTGCTGAAGGTGTACTTGAAGAAATCATAGCTGAGAAGTTCCCGGATCTGGGGAAGGAAAAAGGCATTGAAATCCAAGAGGCACAGAGAACTCCCTTCAGACGTAACTTGAATCGATCTTCTGCACGACATATCATAGTGAAACTGGCAAAATACAAGGATAAAGAGAAAATTCTGAAAGCAGCTAGAGATAAACGTGCTGTAAACGAGCTCTAAACGTGCTCTAGAGATAAACGTGCTTATCTAGAGATAAAGGAAAACCTACAAGATGCCTGACGGATCTGTCTACTGAAACTTGGCAGGCCAGAAAGGAATGGCAGGAAATCTTCAATGTGATGAACAGAAAAAATATGCAGACGAGAATCCTTTCTCCAGCAAGTCTGTCATTTAGAATAGAAGGAGAGATAAAGGTCTTCCCAAACAAACAAAAACTGAAGGAATTCGTCACCACTAAACCAGCCCTACAAGAGATCCTAAGGGGGACCCTGTGAGACAAAGTACCAGAGACATCGCTACAAACATAAAACATACAGATATCACAATGACTCTAAACCCATATCTTTCTATAATAACACTGAACATAAATGGACTAAATGCGCCAACCAAAAGACATAGGGTATTAGAATGTATTAAAAAACAAGAACCATCTATTTGCTGTCTACAAGAGACTCATTTTAGACCTGAGGACACCTTCAGGTTGAAAGTGAGGGAATGGAGAACTATCATGCTACTGGAAGTCAAAGAAAGCTGGAGTAGACATACTTATATCAGACAAACTAGACTTTAAATTAAAGGCTGTAACAAGAGATGAAGAAGGGCATTATATAAAAATCACAGGGTCTATCCATCAGGAAGAGCTAACAAATATAAATGTCTATGCACCGAATATAGGAGCCGCCAAATATATAAAACAATTACTCACAAACATGAACAACATTATTGATAAGACTGTGGTAATTGCAGGGGACTTTAACACTCCACTTAAGGAAATGGATAGATCATCTAGACACATGATCAATAAAGAAACAAGGGCCCTGAATGATACATTGGATCAGATGGACTTGACAGACATATTTAGAACTCTGCATCCCAAAGCAACATAATATACTTTCTTCTCGAGTGCACATGGAACATTCTCCAAGATAGATCCATACTGGGTCACAAAACAGCCCTTCATAAGTATACAAGAATTGAGATCATACCATGTATACTTTGAGACCACAATGCGATGAAGCTTGAAATAAACCACAGGAAAAAGTCTGGAAAACCTCCAAAAGCATGGAGGTTAAAGAACACCCTACTAACGAATGAGTGGGTCAACCAGGCAATTAGAGAAGAAATTTAAAAATATATGGAAACAAACGAAAATGAAAATGCAACAATCCAAATGTTTTGGGATGCAGTGAAGGCAGTCCTGAGAGGAAAATACATTGCAATCCAGGCCTACCTCAAGAAACAAGAAAAATCCCAAATACAAAATCTAACAGCACACCTAAAGGAACTAGAAGCAGAACAGCAAAGACAACCTAAGCCCAGCAGAAGAACAGAAATAATAACGATCAGAGCAGAAATAAACAATATAGAATCTTAAAAAAATGTAGAGCACATCAATGAAACCAAGAGGGTTTTTTTAAAAAAATAAACAAAATTAATAAACCTCTAGCCAGATTTCTCAAAAAGAAAAGGGAGATGACCCAAATAGACAAAATCATGAATGAAAATGGAATTATTACAACCAATCCCTCAGAGACACAAGCAATTATCAGGGAATACTATGAAAAATTATATGCCAACAAACTGGACAACCTGGAAGAAATGGACAAATTCCTAAACACCCACACAATTCCAAAACTCAATCAGGAGGAAATATAAAGCTTGAACAGACCCATAACCAGCGAAGAAATTGAATCAGTTATGAAAAATCTCCCAACAAATAAGACTCCAGGACAAGATGGCTTCCCAGAGGAGTTCTACCAGACGTTTAAAGCAGAGATAATACCTATCCTTCTCAAGATGTTCCAAAAAATAGAAAGGGAAGGAAAACTTCCAGACTCATTCTATGAAGCCAGTATTACTTTGATTCCTAAACCAGACAGAGACCCAGTAAAGAAAGAGAACTACAGGCCAATATCCCTGATGAATATGGATGCAAAAATTCTCAACAAGATACTAGCAAATCTAATTCAAAAGCATATAAAAAGAATTATTCACCATGATCAAGTGGGATTCATTCCTGGGATGCAGGACTGGTTCAACATTCGCAAATCAATCAATGTAATACATCACATTAATAAGAAAAAAGAGAAGAACCATATGATCCTGTCAATCGATTCAGAAAAGGCATTTGACAAAATTCAGCCACCTTTCTTAATAAAAACCTTCGAGAAAGTCGGGATAGAAGGAACATACTTGAAGATCATAAAAACCATTTATGAAAAGCCCACAGCTAACATCATCCTCAATGGGGAAAAACTGAGAGCTTTTTCCCTGAGATCAGGAACACGACATGGATGTCCACTCTCACCGCTGTTGTTTAACATAGTGTTGGAAGTTCTAGCATCAGCAATCAGAAAACAAAAGGAAATCAAAGGCATCAAAATTGGCAAAGATGAAGTCAAGCTTTCACTTTTTGCAGATGACATGATATACATGGAAAATCCGATAGACTCCACCAAAAGTCTGCTAGAACTGATACATGAATTTAGCAAAGTTGCAGGATACAAAATCAATGCACATAAATTAGTTGCATTCTTATACACTAATAATGAAGCAACAGAAAGACAATTAAGACACTGATCCCATTCACAATTGCACCAAGAAGCATAAAATACCTAGGAATAAATCTAACCAAAGATGTAAAATATCTGTATGCTAAAAACTATAGAAAGCTTATGAAGGAAATTGAAGAAGATATAAAGAAATGGAAAACCATTCCCTGCTCATGTATTGGAAGAATAAATATTGTCAAAATGTCAATACTACCCAAAGCTATCTACACATTCAATACAGTCCCAATCAAAATTGCACCAGCATTCTTCTCAAAGCTAGAACAAGCAATCCTAAAATTCATATGGAACCACAAAAGGCCTGAATAGCCAAAGTAATTTTGAAGAAGAAGACCAAAACAGGAGGCATCACAATCCCAGACTTTAGCCTCCACTACAAAGCTGTAAACATCAAGACAGCATGGTATTGGCACAAAAACAGACACATAGACCAATGGAATAGAATAGAAACCCCAGACCTAGACCCACAAACATATGGCCAACTCATCTTTGACAAAGCAGGAAAGAACATCCAATGGAAAAAAGACAGTCTCTTTAACAAATGGTGCTGGGAGAACTGGACAGCAACATGCAGAAGGTTGAAACTAGACCACTTTCTCACACCATTCACAGAAATAAACTCAAAATGGATAAAGGACCTGAATGTGAGACAGGAAACGATCAAAACCCTAGAGGAGAAAGCAGGAAAAAACCTCTCTGACCTCAGCCGTAGCAGTATCTTCCTTGACACATCCCCAAAGGCAAGGGAATTAAAAGAAAAAATGAACTACTGGGACCTTATGAAGATAAAAAGCTTCTGTACATCAAAGGAAACAACCAACAAAACTAAAAGGCAACCAGTGGAATGGGAAAAAAATATTTGCAAATGACATATTGGACAAAGGGCTAGTATCCAAAACCTATAAAGAGCTCCCCAAACTCCACACCCGAAAAACAAATAACCCAGTGAAGAAATGTGGAGAAAACATGAACAGACACTTCTCTAAAGAAGACATCCAGATGGCCAACAGGCACATGAAAAGATGCTCAATGTCGCTCCTCATCAGGGAAAAACAAATCAAGACCACACTCAGATATCACCTCACGGCAGTCAGAGTGGCCAAAATGAACAAATCAGGAGATTATAGATGCTGGAGAGGATGTGGAGAAATGGGAACCCTCTTGCACTGTTGGTGGGAATGCAAATTGGTGCAGCCACTCTGGCAAATAGTGTGGAGGTTCCTCAAAAAATTAAAAATAGACCTACCCTATGACCCAGCAGTAGCAGTGCTAGGAGTTTACCCAAGGGATACAAGAGTGCTGACGCATAGGCATTTGTACCCCAATGTTTATAGCAGCACTTTCAACAATAGCCGAATTATGAAAAGAGCCTAAATGTCCATCAACTGATGAATGGATAAAGAAATTGTGGTTTATATACACAATGGAGTACTACAGGGCAATGAGAAAAAATGAAATATGGCCCTTTGTAGCAACGTGGATGGAACTGGAGAGTGTGATGCTAAGTGAAATAAGCCATATAGAGAAAGACAGATACCATATGTTTTCACCCTTATGTGGATCCTGAGAAACTTAACAGAAACCCATGGGGGAGGGGAAGGAAAAAACAAAAAACAAAAAAAAGAGGTTAGAATGGGAGAGAGCCAAAGCATAAGAGACTCTTAAAAACTGAGAATAAAGTGAGGGCTGATGGTGGGTGGGAGGGAGGGGAGGGTGGGTGATGGGTATTGAGGACGGCACCTTTTGGGATGAGCACTGGGTTTTGTATGGAAACCAATTTCACATAAATTTAAAATAAATAAATAAATAAATAAAATTAAATAAATAAATAAATAAATAAATAAATAAATAAATAAATAAATAAAAGAATATGGCTAAAGAGTACATCTGTTTGCAAGAATGGATTCTAGAGATAACCTAGCATTGTCTAAGTGAGGCCAATTTCTAAGTTTGTTCTTAAACCTTTTTTGGTCATCCAAATATTGGACCTGATGTCATTTTTGTGAAACTAAAATAAAATAATTTATGTGTCATACAGTCTGTATTATAAAGAGACAGTGGTATAGACAACACATATGCTCTGCAGAATCTGAATCTTGGAGGCATTCTTGATATTATCTCTGATGGTCGGATGTCTATTGAAAGTGAATTCAAGACCTATTTCTTTGAAAAACTCTTTTGGAGGATTTTTGCATCTAAGTTCATGAGAAACATTGGTCTATAGTTTTCTTGTGTTCCCTTTGGTTTTGCTATCAGGATAATACTAGTTGCATAAAATGAATTGGGGCGTGTTTCATCATTGTCTACTTTCTAGAAGAGACTATATAGACTCTGTATTAATTCTTTAAACATTTAGTAGAATCATTCAGTAAGAATATGTGGGCCTGGTGATTTGTTTTCTGGGGAGTTTAAAAAATTCTAAATTCAAATCCTTAATAGTTATAGGTCTATTCAAATGATCTATTTCATATTGGGTGTGTTGTGGTAACTTGTATTTTCCAATGAAGTAGTCTATTTCGTCTAAATTGTCAAATTTATAGTGTATAGTTGTTCATAGTATTCCCTTATTATCTTGATGTCTGCAGGGTCTGTATTACTATCCCCTACTTAATTCTTGATACTAGTATTTTGTGTCTTCTCCTTTTTTTTCTTTGTCAGTCTTGCTAGAGGTTTATCAATTTTATCATTTTTTTCATAAAACTAGACTTTAGTTTTATTGATCTTCTTTATTGTTTTCCTGTTTATACTTCCACTAATTTTTGCCCCTGTCTATATATTTCCTTCTTTTGCTTGTTTTTGATTTGTTTTTCTCTTCTTTGTCTAGTTTCTTGATATAGAAAGTTAGATTATTGATTTGAGACCTTTTGTGTTCTCTAATGTAAGCATTTAGTGCTATAAACAGCCTCTCAGCATGGCTTTAGCTGTGTCCCACAAATTATGATATATATTTTTATTTTCTGTCAGCTTTATGTTCTTTTTAGCTACCTTTAGACTTCTGCATTGACTTGTGGATTATTTTGAAGTATATTATTTACTTTCAGAATGTTGAGAGATTTTCCTGTTCTCTTTCTGGTATTGATTTTTAGTTTGATTCCACTGTGCCCAGAAAATATATTCCATATGAAATTAATTGTTTTGAAATGGTTAAGTTTTGTTTTATGGTCAAGGATATTGTATATCTTGGTGTATATTCCATGGGTACATGAAAGGGTTAGATACTTTGATTGACGGGGTTGTTGAGTTCTTATTTATTTTTGCTCATTTTCTGCCAAGTAGTTCTTACCATTTGCTGAGAGAGGCATATAGAAATCTTCAGTTATAACTGTGAGCTTGTCTTTTTTCTTTCAGTTCTATCAGTTTTTGAAGTACTATACATTTTGCACCTCTGTTGTTTGGTGCATAAACATTTAGGATTTACCATGTATTCTTGGCGAATTGACCCTTTTATCATTATGTAATGGTCCCTCTCTATTTCTGGTAATTTTCTTTGCTCTGAAGTCATTTTTATCTAATATCAACATAACACTCTTGTTTTCTTTTGATTAATGTTTGCATGGTATATCTTTTTTCCCCAACTTTTTACTTTCATTATATATTTTTAAATTTTCATTATATTTGAAGTTAATTTCTTGTAGAAAACACGTAGTTGGGTCAAGGTTTTTTCACACTCTGTAAATCTCTGTCTTTTGATTGGTGTATTTAGACCACGTTGCAATTATTTAAACGTTAGGGCTATATTTCCTATTTTTATTTTTTGTTTTCTGTTTGTTCTGCTTTTTTGTTTCCTGTTTTCTTTGTCTTGCTTTCCTGTGGATTAGCTGAACATGTTTTATAACTTAATTTTTATTTATCTCTGATTCTTTTGATTATATCTTTTAGTATAGCCTTTTTAGTGGTTGCTCTAAGAATTACATTATGTATCCATAATTTATCCTAGTTTTTGTTGTCAACAATTTGTCAGTTTCAGTGAATTATAGAAAAGTTTGCTTCCTTTATCTCTCTTTACTCTCCACATTTATAACATAATTGTCTTAAATATTTTCTCATCATGCATTGAGATCCACATCATACAGTGTTATAATTATGCTTCAACCACCAAGTATAATTTAGAAAATGCAAAAGAAGGCAAACCTACTCTGTTTACTCACATTATTACTTAAGATGTTATTTCTTCCTTTTTGATGTTCCAAATTCCATCATCATCTTCTTTCTCTTCAGAGAACTTCCTTCAGCCAGTTTTTAGGGTAGGTCTGTTAGTGACAAATTTTTTTCAGTTTTCTTCATCTCCTAATTTTGTGATTCCCTCTTAATTCTTAAAGGATATTTTCATTAGATACAGAATTTGTAGGTGACAGTTCTTTTCTTTCAGCACTTCAAAAATGGTGTGCTATTTCCCTCTGGCCATTAGGATTTCTGATGAAAAATGTGCTGTCATTTGAGTTGTTATTACCAATAGTTAAGTTTCTCTTGCTGGTTTAAAGATTTAAAATTTATCTTTAGTTCTAAGAAGTTTCTTTGGATTTCTTTGGATTTATCCTATTTGGAATTTGCCCAACTTCTTGAACTTATATTTACTATTTTTGCTAATTTGGAGAAGTTTACAGCCTTTATTTCTTCGAATACTTTTTCAACTCCCCCCTCTTTTTTCTTTCCTTTGAGGATTCTTATGACATGTATATAAGATATGTCTTATACTCCCACAGGTCTCTGAGCCTCTGTTAAATTATTTTCCAATCTATTTTTTCTCTGATGTTGTGATTAAGTACGTTTTTATTTTTCTACCTGATTCTTTGCTCTGTTGTTTCCATTTTGCTTTTTAGTCCATCCGTTAAGGTTTTTGTTTATTTTTTTAGTTATTGAGTTTTATAATTCTAAAATTATTGTTTAGTTATTCTTTATACCTTCTATTTCTTTTCTGAGATTTTCTGTTTTGTTGCTGAGACTTTATTTTTGTTTTAAGTCTGTTTGTAAATTTTTATTAAAGTATGTTTATAATGACTGCTTTAAAATCCTTGTCAGACAAGTCTAACATTTCTGTTATCTTGATGTTGGTATCTGTTAATTGTTTTTCTTATCAAGCTAAAATTTTCCTGGTTCTTAGAATGACTAGTGAGTTTTTAAATTGAAATCTGGACATTTTGAATATTATGTTATGACTCTGAATCTTATTCATATCTTCTGTTTTAGTAGGCTTCCTTTATTTTTTATTATTTTTAATATAATTTATTGTCAAATTGGTTTCCATACAACACTCAGTGCTCATCCCACAAGTGCCCTCCTCAATGCCCATTACCTACTTTCCCCTCTCCCTACCCCCATCAACCCCCAGCTTGTTCTCAGTATTTAAGAGTCTTTTATGGTTTGCCTCCCTCCCTCTCTGTAAGTTTTTTTTCCCCTTCACCTCCCCCATGGTCTTCTGTTAAATTTCTCAAGATCCACATAGTAGGCTTCCTTTAAACTGAAACAACAGAGGACATGGGAGAACTGCCTGTTACTATCAGCTGTGGGTGGATGTCCAGGTTCCCCACTCAGCCTCTGTTGACACTTATCAGGGGAGGAACTCCTTGTTCCTCCTAGGCCAGGGTAGAAATTGTGGTTCTCTACTAAGCCCCCACTGATTTCACTGTGGTTTGGATGTAGAGAAGTGCCTCATAACTGTTCCCCAGTTGGCCGCCACTGACATTGCAAGGTGAGCGGCCTCATTTCTGTTGGGCAGTGATGAAAGTCCTTACTCTTCATTGAGAAATCTCTGACATCACCCTAGCAGGGAGGCAGAGCAGTATTAATACTGGATAAAGTGAAAGCCTAGGCTCCTTTCATACTCTCAACTGAACCACAGTGCTGAGGGTCTCATTTTGTTCCCAGCGAGGATGAAGGTCCCATCTCTCCACCTTGCCTTCTCTAACACCAACCTGGTAAGCGGTGTTGATGGACCTTTTTAGAGCCTAGTAAGAGAGAAAGTCTACGTTCCCTTCTTGACATTTGATAGTTTAGGTGGCAGTAAATTTAAAAATTATTTCCTGTGGTGTTTGACTGGAATAACTGGATATTATCTAAAAGTTCTCTGCCTTGCTAGGCTGCTCTTTTCATGGTCCTTTGGCTAGATAAAGCAGGCTTTTCTAAAGACTTTTGTTGTCTGTTTCCAGTGCTGTTTCTCCAACACCAGTCAGTGATAACAAGAAGCAAGAAAAAAAAAAAAAAAAACCCAGGAACTCACTTCTGTGTTATTTTTTGGGTACAAATCTTCCTAACCAGACTTCCTTCTTTCCACCTTTCCAAGTCTTCTTTTTTATACACAGTAATGTCCAGGGGTTTTAGTTATACTTAGCAGAAGGAATAAAGAAAATTATTTCTACTCTAGCTTACCAAAAATGGAAGTTGTTTGTTTTTTAAACCATTTTTCTAATTTTTTTTAAGTTTTATTTATTTATTTTTGAGAGAGAGACAGAGAGAGTGAGTGGGGGAGGGGCAGAGGAGGGAGAGAGAGAGAATCCCAAGCAGGCTCTATGCTGTCAGCACGGAGCCCGACGCGGGGCTTGAACTCACACACTGTGAGATCATGACCTGAGCCGAAACCAAGAGTCGGACTCTTAACCGACTGAGCCACCCAGGTGCCCCTAAACCATTTTTTTAAAATAAGTGAGTTTAATCTAGTGAAAGGGATTTTCTCCATCTTCTTTAAAAATTGAGATGTTTCTATATTTCAAGGTTAAACTAAATTAATATTATATTCTTCTCACTTCAGGAAAAATCCATGCATTTGGAAGCACCTTAGGGATATGCATTTTATTGTTTGAAGTTTGAATGCCTCATGTTTTCTAATCTTTAAAGTATAAAAGCAAATTTAAAAATTTGCTGATAGATTTCTGTCTTGTGAGAAAGATGAAACTTCATGGAAAAAATAATAGACCCTTGTTCTAATCACATAGCTATGATCTCTTCAGGAATGCTGATTGGATTACTTGTGCATGTTATTGACAAAATGCCTTGTATCACTATTCTAATATTGCTACATAAAAAATAAAACTTTAAATAAGTTTGTTTATGGGAATAGAAAAATAAGACTACTATTACTTATATTGCCTATTTGTAAATGCTAGTAAATACAAACCATCAATCGTTTTCTTCCTCCAGATGAGGGGTATGTCTGATAAATCACTCCGGCTAGTGCTGTCCACCTTCAGCAACATACGGGAAGAGCTTGGACATCTTCAAAATGACTTGACAGTAACACTTATTTTAATTTTTTTTCCCAAAGACTTACTAGTTCTTACCTTTCTAATGTAGAAATGAAGTCATTTAATCTACCTTGCAAAATTCAATACAATGCAACAATATTATGCTCATCCAGACATATATTCTTGAAACAGTTACTTGGGGTTGAGAGAGGAAATAAAAGATCCCCAATGTCAAAATGAAAAAAGTTGGGTATACACTTATTATTTAGTTTGACACAAAGGTAATTTGATACCTAGAGCCAGGAAGTAGCTTCCAAAATTAGAATAGTCTAACCCATTGAATGGGAATTTCCCCTTTTTTCTGTAATAATAAAGCATACTTTGAATTTCTTAGAATACTTGAAAACATCTTTCTCCAAGAACTTAACCTTTTTAGTTGGTGGTTTTGGTGCCATTATCTAAATATATTTAGAATACCTTGAGCCTTTTTAGTTGGCATTCTTGGTGGCATTATCTAAATATATTTAGAATATCTTGCATACAATGAAGCCTGGAGTGGGTTATTTCATTTCTGGGTTCTGATGAACACATTTAGATTATAATTTGAAAATTCACCATCTGCTGGGATTAACAAAAAGTCTTTGTAGATTGGGGCAAAACATTAAAATAATTTGAAGGTTCTGCTTCATTGAACTTAGAATGGGTTCATCAAATGTCTCTTAGAATGCAAATTTTTAAAGTTTCATCCATTTGTATCCTATATTTTGCTTGATTTTTTAGAATTATGTTTTATTAGACAGCTGCAAATGAACCAAGTGCTTATTTAAGGCTTCAAATATAAACAAATCTTTGTATTATGTGATTGTTGACAAGTTCTGAATTATAACAAATAATTTTGCTTCTAGGCACTGGAAAATGACAAGATAAGACTTGAGAAAGACTTGGCATTCAAAGAAACTCAAATAAAAGAGTATGAAGAACTCTTGGCATCAGTGAGAGCAAATAATCGCCAGCAGCAGGTAAGTTGATATTTTCATTGATGATAAAGTAGATTGATAGATTTTCATATGCACAATTATTGACACATTGTAGTTATGACATATAATAAAGACAGAATTAAAATATGATGGAACAATTTATTCATATGAGACTTGAGTGGCTTTGGTTATTTACAATGACTGAAAGACTTCTCATAAGAACAGATAACCTTGTATGATATAGATATAAAGTATATACAATCCACAATTATCTGTGCTGTTGGGAGACAAAAATTGTATAAATATTGAAGAGCTAAGTTCACTCATTCATTTAATCTACTAATATATTGATTAAAAAGGTTCTGTAGTCTCAACACATGTTTGTGCAGTGAATAAATGAATAAACTCTGGAAGTATTATCCAGATGTCTGAGCAGAGATGATTCCTAAGAAATTGTTATGAGTCCCTAAGGCTCATCCCTTCCTAATCTTCACTCCTATGACAGTCTCACATTTTTTCTCAGTTTCCACCTAAATAATCAGGTATATCATCATTTTGGTGCCTATTAGAAGGCAAAATATTGTCAAAGAGTAGCAAGAGTCAGATTGCTAAATTGGAACACTGAAAATTTGTTCAGTCTTAATTCCTTCTCATTCAGGATAAGCATATCACACTAGGGGCAAGAATCTATTTTATGGCTGATCTAATTTACCATGTAAGGGTAAATATATAATGGAAAAATATTTGCTTTATTTCATTGAATTAATCAACTAAGAGAGTACTCTCCTCCAAAAAAGTAGATCCTTTTGTCTTATTTACTTGTGTCTTTTTTATAGCAAGGACTTCAAGACTCAACCTCAAAATGCCAAGCATTGGAAGAAAACAATCTCTCTCTTCGATATACATTATCAGACATGGAATACAAACTAAAAGAACTGGACTACTGTAAGCGTAATTTAGAACAAGAGAATAAAAATATCAGAATACAGGTATTAAAATTTTGTTTTAAATACACATTATTGCCTTAGTTATACCATTGTAATTCTAGAATTTCCAACAGTAAATATATGCATATCTTACATGTGTATATATCCCATTCCTCTTGAGAAAATATATGGACTGCTTTCTGATGATTTCATATGTGGTTATGTCTCATCTCACTGCCATTTGAACTATATAATGCAATTCCTAAACATCACTCTTGTTATTTCAATGCTTTGTTTAATCGTGTGAGTTTCATCTTATAATAAGTCTTATAATATAATATGTATTTCCTTCATAACAATCCAAGTACGGAAAGTTATTTTGCCTTCTGTAGGTTTCTGAGACTTGCATAGGCCCGATGCTGCAGGTGAAAATGGATGAGATTGGCAATCATTACATGGAGATGGTAAAAAACTTACGAATGGAGAAAGATAGAGAGATCTGCAAGTTAAGGGTATGTTGATCCTCCAGTGCATAAATACACAGGTCAGCACAAAGTTTCTAATAAGATTATGATGGTTTCAAGTTTAAAGCTACAAAAAAATCAACTAAAGGTAGAGTCAGGAATATGGCATAGAACCTTTTTTAAATACATATTATTGTGTGTAGATATTGCTAAATTGTTTTCTAATTTAATCTTCTTAAATTTAATCACCTTAATTTAATCATGTTAACCTTCTCTAGAAAAGCAAAATAAAACATTAAGTTCAGTGTTTTGGTTTTTTATTTTTATTCATTTACTTTTAGTGGTTGGGAGGAACCCGTTATGATTTTGCTTACAGCATGCTTGTGCAGTCAAAAGCAACATTTGAGATTATCCAGCAAAACCACAGTTTGATTTTTAAAAATCCTCACTTGACTTTGAAGGATGATACATAGCAAGAACTTT
This sequence comes from Lynx canadensis, assembly GCF_007474595.2. Taxonomy (NCBI): domain Eukaryota; kingdom Metazoa; phylum Chordata; class Mammalia; order Carnivora; family Felidae; genus Lynx; species Lynx canadensis. The sequence goes on along the minus strand of NC_044321.2, from coordinate 69,082,325 downwards.
GTCAAGCACAAGGATAAAAACAGTGTTGAATTATGTACCTTTAATTGGCTTCAAAATTAGGATTATATTTGTGAGAATAAGTATATGTTACCTTATCTTGCAATTCTACATCAAATTGACTAATTCTTAATTTAATGATTCCTAAAATAGTTAAATATACTTAAATATTTAATGGAAAAACTGACCATAGGTTTTTCCTCTCCAAATACCACCATAGAATTTTTTCCAAAAACCAAAATGAAACAAAATGTAGTTTGTTCAAAAGCCTACCAATTTTTCTAGAAGATTACCTTCACTTGTTTCTTTTTCATCCTAACATAACTAATAACACTTCAACCTAACATCCGTCTATGTACACATAATGTAGTGCAGAAGAAAATGGGTGGGGTTTGGAGTCAGAATACCTGTTTTGGAATTGCAGCTATGTTGCTTACTAGCTGTGGCACTTTATGTCATATAACCTCTCTGGTAATCTCATTTAACTATTTTGTGAATAGGATTTTTTTTTAAATTTTCTTAATGTTTATTGATTTTTGAGAGAGAGAGACAGAGAGAGAGAGAGAGAGAGAGTGAGCGAGCATGAGTGGGGGAGGCACAGAGAGAGAGGGAGACACAGAATCCAAAGCAGGCTCCAGGCTCTGAGCAGATAAATCATGCCAGAGGAATACTTTGTGAACTATAAATCACAATACAATATTAGTTATTATTAGTGAGTTTTCTTTAATTAATATCTGAAGGAATCTAAAGTACCTATTTCTTAGTTTTATTTTAATCTTTGTGGCCTAGGACTGCTACTTAAGTAATGCTTAGCCCTATATAGTAAAGACACCTTTAAAAAATGAGAAATTCTTATTGGCATTTTAATTCACATTTTTTATTCATCAAACTCTACAAATGTTTACAACTATTGGCACTTTGCTCTTCATTTCATAATTTCCTGTATGACTTTATGCCACTTAACCTCTTGGAACTCAATTACCTATTTTGTAAATCATATCTATAATAATTCTTATTTCTTTTAAATCACTAGACTCAATTAAATCAGTACCAAAAAGATGTTTCAAGAAGAGAAGGAACTTGCAGTGACTTCCAATTCAAGCTTCATGAACTGACAAGCTTGCTGGAAGAGAAGGACTCTCTTATAAAACGTCAGTCAGAGGTAAGAAGGGAAGTGATAGAGGTGGAGAGGAACTCAGTTAGGTATGGTAAATACTTCCCATGAATTAGACAAGGGCACGTTTCCAAGACTCACTTTATTCATTAAGTAGAATGTAACTACGAAGAAGAACAACATTCATATTTGAAGAGATATAATTCAAATGAAAGCAAGAATTAAAGCAAAAAGAGTGCTATTGTGCATTTAATATTTGTACATTTATATCTCATTAGCAGTGAAACTTCCAGGAAGACTGTGAGCTCTTTACTAGAATATTAGCTGCTTCAGCAAAGGACTGTGTTATATTCCTCTCTGTATCTGTAGCATGTGGTCCAGGATCTGTTATAAAATAGTTTATATTGAAGAAAGGAACTACCAAAAACGGTGGCTGATGTTATATTGTTGTTATTGAACTAATGGTGTTTGTAATAATGATCAGTGATAGATTTTCAGTTAGAAAATAATACCTGCTTCCATATTGAAGTTTTAGTGCTTTTCTGCTATGACTATACTTTTCAAACTTTTTAGGACAAAAACTTTCACATCTTTGAGAACCATGTCCATTCAATATCATGTAATCCCTCAAATAAAGAGATCCTACACCAGTTAGTGAATTCCTGCACAGGCATATAACGTAACTTATTTGGCACCATAAAGCAATAATATAAGGTATTTAACAGATGGGATTAAAACACTCTTATGTCCAAGCTAAAGGGGGAGGAAAAAAAGTAATTATTCTTACTAACCTTATTAAATGATCAAACATTGCTTCTTACCTCATGTTTCTACTTTTTTCAAATAATTATATTTTCTTTTATTTGTAAGGAACTCTCAAAATTGAGACAAGAAATGTATTCATCTCATAACCAACCCTCCAGTGGTGGAAAGACTACTATTATCAAAAAAAAGTAATGTATTTTTAAATGAAATTTGAATGCAACTTTGGTTATTATATAATCCAAGTTATAGCATGTTTAATTTATATATATATACAATCCAAGTTATAGCATATATATATGTGTGTGTGTGTGTGTGTGTGTGTGTGTATATATATATATATATACATATATATATACATGCACACCCCTAGACAGAGTTTCTTTTCTGCAGGGCAGTAAATCTACTGAAGAACGGATATTTGCACAAGGGCATAGCAATTATAGTAAATAAAATTCTGTAGCACCTTTCCTGTATTTATAATATATCAAATACAACGTAAGTGAAAAACAAAATTTGTTGTTTAACCAACCATATTAGTCAATATTCTTTTAGTTGCACATGCCAAAAATTCAACTTAACATGGAAATTAGTTAATTCACTTAATTGGAATTGCTTGGTGTCCAGATGGATTTGTATGCTCAAAACATGTCTTCAGAAATATGTCTTTCTTTATCTCTTGGCTCTGCCTTTTCCTATGTAGACATCATTCTTAGGCATCTCCTCTCATAATAGCAATTTGACCATAGCTTACATCCCAGAAATTTAGCAAAATCAAATAGAAAGTGACTCTTTAAGAACAGTTTCAGCAAAAGTCTATTTTGGATATTTCATATAAATGGAATAATATAAAATGTGGTCTTTTGTGACTGGATTCTTTCACCTTGCATAATGTTTTCAAGATTCATCCATGTTTTAGCATGTGTCAATACTTCGTTGCTTGTTGTTACTAAATAATATTGCATTATATGGATATACAACATTTATCCATTAATAAATTGATGGACATTTGGGTTGTTTTCACTTTTTGACTATTAAGAATAATGCTATTGTTAATATCTGTGTGCAGATTTGTGTGGACACATGTGTTCATTTCTTTTGAGTATATACCTAGGAGTGGCATTGCTGGGGCACATGGTAACTCTACATTTAACTTTTTGAGTAATGGCTAAACTGTTTTCCAAAGCAGCTGTACAATTTTACATTCCCACCAGCAGTGTATTGAGTGTTCCAATTTCTCTCCATCCTCCTCAGAACTTGTTACTGTTTGTCTCTTGGATTATAGCCATGCTAAGGATGGGAGGTGGCATCTTATTGTGGTTTTCATTTGTATTTCTCTAATGATTAATGTTTAGTATTTTTTCATGTGCTTATTGGCCATTTGTATATCTTCTTTGGAGAAATGACTATACAAATTTTTTCTCCATTTTTAAACTGGATCTACTTGCTTTTTTTACTGTTGGATTGCAAGAAATATTTATATATTCTGAATACAATTCCCTTATCAGAGATATGATTTGTAAATAGTTTCTTCCATTCTATGGGTTGTCTTTTTACTGTCTTGATAGTATCATTTGAAACACAAGTTTTTAATTTTGAGGCAGTCCAATTCATCTATTTTTTTCTTTTCTTACTTGTACTTTGGGTATTATATTAAGAAACCATTGCCTAGCCCAAAGTCATCAAGGTTTATACCCAAGCTTTCTTCTAAGAGTTTTATACTTTTACCTATTACATTTAGATCTATGAACTATTTTGAGTTAATTTTTTATATGGTGTTAAGTAGGGTTCCAAGTTCATTCTTGTGCATGGGGCTATACAGTTGTTCCAATATCTTTTGTGGAATATACTATTTTTCCTCCCCCGCCCCAATAAATTAACTTGGAATCTTTGTCAGTAATCAAAAGATCATAAATGTAAGGCTAAATTTATAAACTCTCAGTTTTACTCCATTGATCTACTTGTATTTATATAAGTACTGATCTATTTGTCTGTTTATTCAAGTACCACACTGCTTTGATTACTATAGCTTTTTAGTTTGAAACCAGGGGTATGAGTTTTTAAACTTCTTTTCAAGACTGATTTGGCTATTTTTGGTCCTTTGCTTTTCCATATGTGTTTTAGGATAAGCTTGTTAAGAGATTAAATATGTAGAAAACTTTGGGTATTATTGCCATGCTAACAGTATTAAGTCTTTTTATCCATGAGCATGGAGTCCTTTTCCATTTAGATCCTCTTTAATTTCTTAAAATAGTATTTGATAATTTCACTGCATAAGTCTTAGCCTTCTTTTTTGTTAAATTTATTTCTAAGTATACTATATTTTTTATGTTACTGCTAAGTATACTATATTTTTTATGTTACTATAAATAGAATTGTTTTCTTTTTCTTTTTTTATGTTTTAAGTTTTTTATTTAAATTCTAGTTAGTTAACATATAGTGTAATATTAGTTTCAGGAGTAGAATTTAGTGATGAATCACTTACATATAACACCCAGTGCTTTTATTTGAGTATAGTTGACACACAATGTTACATTAATTTCAGGTGTATAATGTACTGATTCAACTTCTCTATATGTTATGCTACATTTATCACAAGTGTAGCTACCATTAGTCACCATGCAACACTATTAGAGTATAATTGACTATATTCCCTATGCTGTGCCTTTTATTCCTGTACTTACTTTTTCCATAATTAGAAGGCTGTGTCTCCCACTCCCCTTTACCATTTTGTCCATACTGTCACAATACTTCCTTCTGTCAACCATCAGTTTGTTCTGTATTTACAGGCCTGATTCTGCATTATGTTTGTGTATTTTTTTTTAGGCTTCGTATGAATGAAATGCTATAGTATTTTTCTTTCTTGGTCTGACTTATTTCACTTTGCATAATGCCCTCTAGTTCTATACATGTTGTTATAAAAGGCAAGATCTGATCCTTTTATGGCTGAATAATATTCCATTTTATATATCTATATCTATAGATATAAATATAGATAGATATAGATAGATACAGATACAGGTATATAGATATAGATATATAGATATATATCTTCCTTATCCATTTCATATATCATTTCAAACTAGTATTTTTGTTTTCTTGGTTAAGTACTCAAGAGTAGAAATATTAGACCATATGGTATTTCTATTTTTAATTTTTTAAGGAAAGTTCATGCTGATTTCCAGAATGGCTGTACCAATTTTCATTCTCATGACTAGTACACTAAGTTTCCTTTTTCTCCACATCCTCACCAACACTTGCTATAGCTTGACATTTTTTATTTTCGCTATTCTGAAAGTTGTAAGGTGATATCTTATGGTAGCTTTGATTTGCATTTTCTGATGATTAATGATGTTGAGCATCTTTCCATGTGTCTATTGGATATCTATATGTCTATTTTGGAAAAATGTCTACTCAGGTTCTTTGACCTTGTTTTGAACATATTGTTGGGTTTGTTTGTTTTTTGGTTTTGAGGTATAAAGTCTTTATATATTTTGGATGTTAACCACTTATCAGATATATCTTTGCAAATATCTTCTTCCATTCAGTAAATTGCCTTTTTGTTTTGATGATGGTTCCTTTGCTGTGCAATCTAGAAAATGACTGCCAAGGCCAATGTCAGAGAAGTTATTACCTGTGATTCTTCTAGGATTTTTATGGCTTCAGGTCTCACATTTAGGTCTTCAATCTATTTTGAGTTTGTTTTTGTGTGTGGTATAAGAAAGTGGTCCAGCTTCATTCTTTGCATGTTGCTGCCCTGTTTTCCCAACACCATTTGTGGAAAAGACTATCTTTTCCCCAGTATGTTCTTGCCTGTTCTGTTATAGACTAATAGACCATATAGGTTTGGGTTTCTTTCTGGACTTTCTATTTTGTTCCATTGACATATATGTCTAGTTTTTGTGCCAGTTCCATAATGTTTTAATAAATTCAGATTTGCAGTATATCTTGAAATTTGGAATTGTGACACCTGCTACTTTGTTTTTCTTTATTTTTTTCCTACTAGAGATGAATATAAGATTCACATATTTTTTTTTAATTTTATTTTTTATTTTTTAAAATTTACATCCAAATTAGTTAGCATATAGTGAAACAATGATTTCAGGAGTAGATTCCTTAATGCCCCTTACCCATTTCTCAAGATTGCTTTGGTTATTCAGGGTCTGTTGTGGTTCCATAAATATTTTAGGATTGTTTGTTCTAGTTCTCTGAAAAATGTTGTTTTTTTTAAGGGATTTCATTGTATCTGTAGATTGTTTGGGTAGTATAAACATTTTAACAATAGTAAAACTTCCAACCCATAAGCATGGTATATGTTTCCATTTGTTTGTTGTCTTCAATTTCTTTCATCAATGTTTGACATTGTTTTCAGAGTATAGGTCTTTGACCTCTTGGTTAAGTTTATTTGTAGGAATTTTGTTCTTTTTGGTGCAATGTAGATGGGATTGTTTTTTAATTTTCACTTTCTGCTGCTTGACTATTAGTTTATAGGAATTTAATAGATTTCTGTACTTTGGTTTTGTATCCTGTGACTTTACTGAATTCATTTATTACTTCCAATTGTTTTTTATAGAGTCTGTAGGATTTTCTATGTTATAGTATTATATCATCTACAAATAATAAAAGTTTTACTTCTTCCTTACCAATATGGATGCCTTGTATTTCCTTTTCTTATCTGATATCTGTGGGTAAGACTTTCAGTACTATATTGAATAAAAATGGTGAGTGTGGATATCTTTATCTTGTTTCTGATCTTAGAGGAAAAGCTCTGTTTTTCACCATTGAGTATGATGTTAGCTGTGGGTTTATCATATGTGACCTTTATTATGTTAAAGTATTGTTCCTCTGAACCCACTTTGTTGGGAGTTTTTATCATGGACAGAGTTGAATTTTGTCAAAAGCATCAGTTGAGATGATCATATGATTTTTATCCTTCCTTTGCTGATGTGGTGCATCACTTTGATTGATTTGGGAATATTGAACTATCCTTGCATCCCCTGAATAAATCCCACTAGATCATGGTGAATGGTCCTTTTAATGTATTGTTGAGTGTAGTTATCTTTGTCTGGTTTTGGTATCAGGGTAATGCTGGTCTCATAGAACGTATTTGGAAGCTTTTCTTCCTCTTTTATTTTAGGAATAGTTTGAGGAGAATAAGTATGAATTCTTCTTTAACTGGTAGAATTCACCTATGAATCCATTGGTCCTAAACTTATATTTTTTGATAGTTTTTTTCCAACTAATTCAATTTTGTTACTTGTAACCAGTCTGTTCATATTTTCTATTTCTTCATCCAGTTTTGGAAGATTGTATGTTTCTACGTATTTATCCTCTTCTTCTAGGTTGTACAATTTTTTGGTTATAATTTTTCATAATATTCTCTTATAATGCTTTCTATTTCTGGGGTGTCAGTTGTTACTCATTTCTTTTCTGATGTTTTTATTTAAGTCCTTTCTCTTTTTTTCTTGATGAGTCTGGCTAAGGATTTATTAATTCTGCTTATCTCTTCAAAGAGCCATCTCTTGGTTTTATGCATTTTTTCTTTTTCTTTCTTTTTTTTTTTTAGTCTTTATGTCATTTATTTCTTCTCTAATCTTTATTATATCCTTGCCTCTACTCACCTTGGGCTTTTTTTTGTTTGTTCTTCTTTTTCTAGTTCCTTTAGGTGTTAAGATTAGATTGTTTATTTGAATTTTTCTTATTTCTTGATTTAGGCCTGTCATCATTATATATTTCCCTCTAAGAACTGCTTTCATTGCATCTGAAAGATTTTGGACCATTGTGTTTCCATTTTCATTTGTCTTCATGTTTTTTTTTTTTTATTTATTCTTTGACTTGTTGGTTGTTTAGTATCATTTTGGTTAGCCTCCATGTGTTTGTGTTTTTCCAGTTTTTTCCCCTTGTGATTGATTTCTAGGTTTATACTAATGTGGTTGGAAAAGATGTATGGTATTTCAATCTGCTTGAATTTATTGAGACTTGTTTAGTGGCCTAACATGTGATCTATTCTGGAGACTATTCCATGTGCACTTGAAAAGAATTTGCATATTTTCCTTTGTGAGGGAATGTTCTGAATATATCTGTTATATCCATCTGATCTAATGTGCCAAAGACAGTTTTCTTATTGATTTTCTGTCTGAGTGGTCTATTCCTTGATGTAAGTGGGGTGTTAAAGTTCTTTGCTATTACTATCAATTTCTGTCTTTATGTCTGCTAACATTTGCTTTTATGTAATTTAAGTTCTCTAATGCTGGTTGCATAGATATTTACAGTTGTCATATTCTTTGGTTGGGTCAATCCTTTTATCATCATTCAATTCCCTTCTCTTTCTCTTGTTACAGTCTTTAAGTCTGTTTTTTTCTGATATAAGTATTGCCACTTTAGCTTTTTTGTTTTTTATTTTTTGGCTTCCATTTGCAAGGCAAATGTTTTTCCATACCTTTACTTTCAGTCTTTATGTGTCTTTAGGTTGGAGGTGAGTCTCTTGTAGGCAGCATATAGATGTGTATTAATTTCTGTAGCCATTTTACCACCTATGGCTTTTGATTGGAGCATTTAAGTCATTTACATTTACAATAACTATTGATAGGTAACTATTGATAAAATAACTTATTGCCATTTTGTTATTTGTTTTCTTTCTTTTTTTGTAGTTCTTGTCTTTTCTTCTCTTCGTGTTCTTTCTTTGTGATTGGTAAATTTCTGTAATGGTGTGTTTGGCTTTCTTTCTCTTTATTTTGTTGTATATTTATTATAGGTTTTGTGTTTGTGGTTACCATGTGGTAGAATTGTTTTTCTTAATTTCATTTTCAGATCATTTATTGCAAGTACACAAGATTAAAATTGATTTTTGTGTATTGAATTCTATTCTTTAACTTTGCTTTTAAGTATTTCTTTTAAACTGTTAAAACCTATAGTCTGGGACTAATGTCATCCCACTACTAAGGCAATATTTTTTCTGTAGTTTCTTCCTGATGCCCACCATATTAGGAAGGTCTTCCCACTCTTGTTAGTGACACACAAACTATTCCCTTTACTGTGTGAGCTCCAGGGATTTCTAGGCTTCTCTTTCCTAGTTCTTTCCCCAGGTTCAGTAACTTTTTCACATGCCTCCACTAATCAGTACTCACCCAAAGACTTGTAGAAAACCCTCTACAGGTCTCTTGACCTCTATCTATATAGTTCTCTCCTGTCTGGTGTTCTACCCCACACTGGCTGCTTTGGCACACCTTTACTTGAAATTCAGTCACTTCAACTTTGTGAGACTGCAGGGATCTATTTGGCTTCCTTTTCCCTGTCCCGTGACCAAGAAACTCTCTAGGCAGTGAACTAGGCACTTGTATGGTTCATATCATTTGGTTCCCTTCTGTAGGATCATTGTCTTGTGCTGCCAGTGGTCCATCATTGCCAGAAGCAGAAGTATTTCCCTTTTACCCTTTTAAAATAATAGTAGTAAAGCTTTGTACAGTAAGAGGGGATTTTCTTTTTAGAGTTAAAAGGCATTCAGAGCCATGTTAGTTTAATAAGGGGTTTTGAACTAGGAGTGACTAAAAAGGAAGGAGAGTCATTTTTTTGTGCAGCTGGTAAATTAACTTTTTTTTGTATAGGTACAGGACACAATATCCAATCCTAGGACTCCTTTATGATGACTATGAATATATACCACCAGGTAGTGACACACAGACTATTGTGATTGAGAAAACAGAAGACAAATGGACTTGTGTAAGTTCACTTGGGTATTTATAGTCATATTAGTTGTAGAAATTTATATATATCCTAAATATAACAAATAGCCTTCAAAAATTGTGGTAAAATACCAAAGCAAACTAAAATATTCTGGTTTGATTTTCTCTTAAAGACTTTTCCATGTTTTCCTTACTGATATATAATGTGAATTAAGAAACTTTGGGATGATTCATACATGGATAATATAATTCTTATTGAACTAATTCCATTCAAATTTTCAAAAAAAAAAACCCTTCTTTTTTCTAAAGCAGGTAGATAGTTATGAAGAATGACAGACGGAGAAGAGACATGTTTTAATAGCGTTTGTCTTGCAGTCTTGAATATGCTACTTATTCCTGTAGATAGAAACTTTTTAATATTTTGAAAGGAGGTGTGTCTGTCTTTGTCAATAGATTGTAAGAACCCCCAGCTTTAAATCCCACAGTTATAGTGGTGCTGATGAAGGATACTTTATAAGTCATGTACTCTAAAACCTACCTTTTATAACATCCTCCAAGATGACCAAGTGACATGGACCTTAGCATCTTTCTAAGTAGTCCAATGCATTGCTAAGTTGGCTGATTACTAAAACCCTGTTCTTATAAAGGACTGAAGCTATTTTCCTAAAACTTTTACTTATTGTTCTGTTAACTTTTAAAGTAGTGAACATCAAACAAGGGACATATTTACCCTAGTGCAGTGGTTATCAGGGACAATTTTCCCCCCTAGGGGGCATTTAGCAATGTTTGGAGACATTTTTGTTTTTCACAACTAGGGATTGGGTACTACTGGCATCTGGTGGGTGAAAGCTAAGGATGCTGCTAAGGATCATACAATGAGCAGAACAGTCTCTCACAACAAAGAATTGTCCAGCCCAAAATTCTAATACTGCTGAGGGCTGAGAAACCTTGTTAACATGACAGAATCATCATGGGGGTTTTCCTCCTAATTGTATACTCTACATTACTGCCAAGAGAGTCTAAAAGTAAACCAATGATAATGATGGGAATGTATGATATCCCTCAATTATAATGGACAGAAAAAAACATTGAGGATCATAGCTTTAAAACACACAGAATCTAACTTTAACAGTGAAAATGACAGCCTTTGTTTTATTATATTAAAAACTGCTTAAATACCAAAAGCAGATAAAACTAAGCTATGGTTATTAAAATCAGGAAATGGTTATCCGTGAGGGAAGGTACTGATTGGAAGGGAGCATAAGGAGGATTACTAGGATCTTAATGTGCTGTTACTTGATCTGCATAATGGTTGCATATATGTGTTCAGTTTGGAAAAATTAATTTAGTTGTATACATATTTGTGTACTTTTTCTATAGGCTTATTATACTTGAATAAGTTTTAAAATGCCTAACTATATATACAATGATAAGCAATAGATAAATACACAAATGTCAATTATTCTGCAGAACCTGTTAAAGAACTTTTAAAATTGCAGAGTTATAGTTAACAAAATATTGCAGAAATATTGTTAATAAATTACTGCTAATATATAGTTAATAAAATTAAGTCTCTGTTAAATAACTCACACTAAAAATGATCTTTTAGATGAATAAGCTCAAATATTTGAATAACAAAAATTTCAAAAAGTTTTTAGCCTTGAAGCCCATCTCTTAAGTACAATCAGCCATCAATCTTGATTATATGGTTGTCTATCATCAGTGAAAGCAACCAATATTTGGTAGCCCCCCCCCCCCCACCAAATAATAGTTTGAGCTTTGACATATATTGTGTTTCTCAGTCCATTAGTTAGCTGAGAACTATTTATTACTAATTAAATGATAAATGCTACTTGATGGCCCAAGAACCAGTAGCAAGAGCAAGTCAGCATAGGATCTAAAATTTGTCACTCAGAGATTATTTGATACTGAAATTTAAGATTGGAAAGCAATCACTGCTACTAACCACATGTGCCCAAGAGGTAGCATCAATATGAGGACTTGCCAAATAAAAGATCTACATCTACATCAAACTGATATTTGAAGGGGATTAGATAGTGAGAGAAAATTCAAAATATATTTTAGTAACTTCACAGATGATAGATCTATATTTATTAACAGATATGTTTGAACATATTTCACCTGTAAATAAGACACCAAGGAAGAAATCTATTCAATCCTCCCTTCAGTTATTGAAACACATACCTTGAAAAAAGTCAGAGAGACCATTGTTTCACTGAATATACATATAAAATGTTACCACAAAAGTGCAGTACATTTCTTTTGGATATATATATATATATATATATATATATATATATATATCAATTTAAATCATTGTCCATAACTGTATACATACAATAAGAATATCTTAAATGAATTATGAACCAATTGTAAACTAACTTTTTTTTCATTTTCTAGCCATGAATGGATCTCCAACTCATAGTTTTTTTTTTTTGTATGTGTCTACATTAGTACTTCGTTATTTCCCATAACTAAAGGCCAATCCAAATTTTGAACCATGCTACTACCCAGTGAATCTAATGGAATTAATTAGTTCTGCAAATGACAGTTTCTTCAGCCACTTATGAAGCCTGAATGCTTTCTGTCACATTTTTGTATTCAATATAGCAACATGCTGTTTGTTTAAACTCCAATTCCAGATACTGTAGAACATAATCTACTGGTTTTCAATAGGGTGCTTTCTAGACACTGAATTAATTTGTTGGGGTAGAGACTTTACAAGTTATTATTAGAAGACTTTCTCTGTTATTAGATGTGCAATTCAGCTACAAAATACTGTTTTTAACCAAACAAAAGAAAAAAAATACTGTGTTAAAAAAGTTTAACTAGTATATGGTATATACAGCATATATTTGCTTTCATCACATTAAACCTTGTGACTAAGAGATACTCTATTACATGCTATTTATACCTCTTAGAAACAACTAAATCAAAGGTGATGGTTAATTTCATTTAGCAGAGAAGTAGGATAATATCTTTTTAAAAAAACTAAATCCACTACATTAGTCATTATGCTATTATAGTTCTAAGAACATATCAGTGTCTTGATTTGGCAAATCTGTTCTTTCAAAGCATATTGTCCCCAAATGAGCCTACCTCACTTCTTTAAAAATATGTAATACCATATTGTAGTAGTGGGAAGAAGGCAGGCAGGCATTTTTACAGAAGTATAAAACATGTAACATTGAATTGTATAAAGGCTTAGGGAATACAAAGAGCAAGAACAAATACTTGCTATCTATATCCTATTTGGGAGAAAAAGATTTTATAGTAGAGTATTTAATGCATTTAGAAGTTGGTTGATTAATTGGGTTCTAATGACTTTACAAAGTGAATGAAAGTATTTTCCAAATACATTAGTAGATGAAAATTAAATCTTAATTTCAACCCCTCTGGTTAAAGTTAAGAATTGGCAAAAATTAAAATGTTTACATTTGACAAAGTATAGATTAAGGCAGTAAATATATTTGGGTTACATGTGAATGAGGTTTTGCAATGAAATACCTTTGAATATATCTATATAGAATTGCCATGCCTGACAATTATATGCTAATAATTACTCATTATACTAAGAAACCATTAAGGTAGGAACAGATGAGGAATTACACTAAATCAAACCATAAATGAGATAAATGTTTTTAAAATTCTTATATAATATTTAAATAGGTCTTGATATGAAACTAAGAACCTTATTTTATTATCTTAATACTTTGACTAAAATGTTAAGCTTATAATGTGGATTAATACAATTCCAATTTTATCACTATTTTGTGATATTAAATGTTAATATTATTCATGAGCTATACTGTCCTTAAATTTTTTTCCTTGGTGTAGGAACAACAGAGCAGTTTCTCTTCTGCTAACTACACATACATGTAACTACAACAAAATTACGCCTTGTTATCTACCCATTACATATGATAAAATGGAAGTTTTTAGTAGCCTGATAGATATGGTAGTCATGCTACCATGACATATGAAAATTAGAACAAGTGTGATTTTCCTAAAATGTTCTTAAATAAAAATCACAATGTCCAAAATTTGGGGCAGTTAAGAAATCAACAGTTCAGTGACTCAGTTGATCCATGCACAATGGATGGGTATTATAATGAGGTGCTCATTATACTTAACAAACTTAAATGTATGTATTCCTTTTCCAATTTGTGGTTAAGATTAATAGAAATAGTAGTGATATTTTTCCTCTCACAAGTTTCACACAGCTTATCTTTGAAAATTGCACAGTTATTGTCAAGTGAGAAATACCTGTTTATCTAATTTCTATTCCAGTATGTTTTGCTTTAGATATCAAATAAAATGGAGGCTGTGCAACTACATGCAAGGCAATTTGTTTAAGTGTCTAAATAAAATATGTTGAGGCACCTGGGTGGCTGTTGGTTAAGCGTCTGACTTTGGCTCAGGTCAGGATCTCAGCATTCATGAGTTTGAGCCCTGAGCCCTGCATCAGGCTGACTGTTGTCCACTCAGAGCCTGCTCCAGATTGTCTATCCCCCTCTTTCTGCCCCTCCCCTGCTTGTTCTCTCTCCCTCTCTCTCTGTCTCTGTCTCTCTCTCAAAAATAAACAAACATTAAAAAATATGTTAAGGGGCACCTGGGTGGCTCAGTTGGTTAAGCATCCAACTTCAGCTCAGGTCATGATCTCACAGTTTGTGAGTTGGTGTTCCATGTCGGACTCTGTGCTGACAGCTCAGATCCTGGAGCCTGCTTCAGATTCTGTGTCTCCCTCTCTACCCCTCCCCTGCTCATGCTCTGTCTCTCTCTCTCTCTCTCCCTCAAAAATAATTTTTAAAAAAACATAAAAAATATGTTAAGTATCTGTATGGTTTTTGTGGAAGTCCTAGCAGGAAACATATTTTTAGCTTAGCTGTATATTTTCATCACAAAGTTATTATCATGTGAATGTTTATATTAGAACTAATAAGCACAACCTTAATTTTTTTTAAAAAAAACGCCTAATGTGAACTACTAGAGACAACACTGTAACATAGTTGGACCTCTGGTTGATGCAAGTTTCTGCTTTAAATGAGAATTTCTTTGCTTACAAACTTAGTCTTTCAAGTTCCATAACTCATTGTTTCAAATGTTTTATGTTTCTCCCTAACAAAAAACCATTCTCACTTATTTCCATTATTGTAATCTACAGAGATGACATGTAGACATAATTCTTTTGAAGGTAAATAATAAGCTGTGAAAATACTTTTCTCTACAAGGTACCTCTCCACCACAAAACACCATTATTAAATTTATTGGATTTCCATAGTACTTTTTTTCAATAAAAATATAAAGTATTTCATGCTCATCCTAGAATATATAAAATAATAAATATAATCTTTTTAAAAGTAAGGAATGTAATAATTACATTCATCTTAATAAAACCTTTAACATTTAGTGACAAAATAACACATACCTCTTTTGAGTCTGCAAAAGAACACTGGAATTGTTATATAACATAATTAAATGATAACCAGGCAGTCTTGGTAATCTTGAATTGGTCTCTTGTAAATGAGATGTCGTTAAGTCCAGAGTCTTTATGTTTGGTATCCATCCCATTACGTTAAAATAATTTTGTTATTAAAGTTTATGTTCCAGAGATCCTTTATGTTAAGGGATAGCCTTTACAATATGCTTTGCCTCAGTAATTGGTATGCTAACATAATCAGTGTTGAACACTCCTAGCTTATGTGTGCCCAGATGAAACAGACCAATTTATTAAAATGGGAGAATATATAAGCTTTTTGAGATGGTTCCCTAAAGGGTTCTGATGACCCAGCCATGTTATGATAGGGAGGTGGTGCTGGAATCTAGGATGACAGGGTTTTGGACTCAGGAGGTGACTGGGACATACATTATGGGTTAAAAAGGATAGTTTCAATATTGCCAATTGGTCCATATTTTAAAACAGAGTAGCGTTCTCTTTGGAATACTCAGATAATGCTCAATAGAAAGGGATAGCAACTGGAACAAGGCATAGGAAAACATTTTTAGTTCAGGGTACCTAGTGCTAGACCATTGACTCTACAAATTATACAATTTCTTCTGTGAGGCCTCCAAATTCCAAATAACAATATCCACTTCTCATTCTAGGATCCAAGGTTCTTAGACCTTTCTTAAACAGTATCAACTTTACAAAGCTAATTCTTTTGGAAGGACAGGGTGAACCTGAACAAAGTTGGTAAGATTATCTAATCCAATGATATTCTACGGTTTTAATTTAGTTCTGTGTTTTCTCTAAGTGAAGCCTTATTAGTCTCAAGAACATTATTGAATAGAATTCCAAGTCTAGCCAGTTTTTTTTTCCTTGATTCTCACAAGGGGAATAGAAAGATCTGAATAAGAGGATTCTTTTGTTCCTCCACCGTCATGAGACATAATTTTTTTTTCCCCTGGAAGTAGGCATATTTAAGAATTGTGCTGTATTTTCCTTCAAAAACTTTTAAAAAGATGTCAGGGATTTAGTTCAAATTAAACCACTGGGAAAAGGGGATCTTAAATTAAACCAGTGAGGGGTAGGTAGGTAGGTAGGTAGGTGAGGGGAAGGGTGAGGAAGAATACAAATGAGACAAAACTGGCCATGAAGTGATGATTGCTGAAGCTGGTTGATAGCTATCTAGGGCTTCATTATATTCTATCTTTGCAAATGGTTGAAAGTTTTCTGCAATAAAAGCTATCATATCATATATATGTGTATATATATATATATATATACATTTCTATACATATATTATACATATACATATATATAATACATATCTCTAAGGGAAGTTCAAAGTACAAACTGGTGGTTGTCCTGTATGAGATACAAGTTGAATTTGAAAGTCCTACCTGAGTAACAATTTCCTCTGCATCATGGTATAGGTCATTTAGAAATGACAATCATACAAATGCATCTCCACATAATGACTGTGAACTGTTCTGGAAGAATTATTTTGTGGCAATTCCCAAATTATTTCTCCTTCTCTAAGGGTACTTTGACCTGCATTTTTAGATGAAATCTGTTTTACCATATAAGGTGAGCCTTGCTGGTAAAATGTGTATTTTTTTTAAATGTGTATTTTTTAAGAAAATCTTGTTTGTAACATGGACTGAATACTTTTTTGATTTTTAACTATATGCTTAAGTAATTTATTTTTTTTATATAATTTATTGTCAAATTGGCTTACATACAGTACCCAGTGTTCATCCCAACGAATGCTCTGAATTCTTATCTGTTGTATCTTGACTGAAGTTTTCTAGACCAAATTCATAAGTGAAAGAAAGAAAATGCATCTATTTTTCTCCAGCTACACTGTAACTATGAACTGGAATAACCTCTTCACATGGCTCTCTGCTTCTTTCAGCTTCTCTACAATGCCTTCCTCACATAACCTCCAGAGTGATCTTCAAAATGTAAATCATATTAATCCCGTAAAATCCTCTAATGGTTTCCCGTATCAATTTCTCATCTCTTATCAGTCAGTCTCCCTCACTGTGGTCCAGCCAAAGCTTGTTCTATCAGGTTATTTGTATTTGCATGCTTCTTTGCCTTGTATGCTCTTCCACAAGATCTTAATGACTCGTTCCTTCTTGTCACTCATGTCTCAGCTGAAAATCCATGTCTTCAGTACAGATTGCCTCTATCCACTCATGCACAGCTATCTATTTAAGCAAATTTGCCAAAGCATACCAGAATTACACTGGAGGATTTTGTCTACCACATTATTAATCCTATGGTGGTAACACATGGGAGCTTACTAGAAATGCAGAATTGTATGTCCCATCCCACACCCACTGAATCAGAACATGTATTTTAACAAGATCCCTAGGTGAACCCCATTAAAATTAA
Source organism: Lynx canadensis (assembly GCF_007474595.2). NCBI lineage: Eukaryota > Metazoa > Chordata > Mammalia > Carnivora > Felidae > Lynx > Lynx canadensis. The sequence goes on along the minus strand of NC_044321.2, from coordinate 69,064,906 downwards.
AGCTTAAAAAGCACTGGTCTAACATGTAATGACTAAATGATTTCTTCTTTTTCTGTTAGTGATCACTAAAGAATAATTAACCCAATTGACAGTTTTAAGCAATAGGGCTATATATCTAAGTACATGAATTCTATTAAATGTTGACTGCTTTAAATATAGCAGGTTAAGTGTCATTTGCAAAAATCTTTCCCAAATACTTGATTTAATGCTTTTACTTTTGAATGTATATTGGTCTATTTGGAACATAATTAAATTCTTTTCTCAGGATTGTGTTACTTAAGCAGGTTAGGAATTTTCAGTTTTCTCTAATCTCAAGTCTTAAGATGAACACCTTTATAGCATTTCATCATGGTTTTAGCAGAAATATACATTTTTAAGGACTAATCATGCCATAGTCATCATAATTATTTAAGTTCTTAGCTCGTGTTGTTTTGAATGCACAAAATCTATTAGACATTACATTATGGACCAAATTACCTGTAACAATTTTAAGTAAAAAGTCTTTTAATAAAGAGTGAACATTACAACATACTTTAAATAAATTCATAAAACCCTGAAGTGCAATAAATGCTTTTTATTGTATGCTCATTTCAATGAGTAACATTTAGAAATAATAATCCCACATAACAATGACAATCTTATTTTACAGCGTGTACATCATTTACAGCCACATAACACACTATTTTAGATTTTCCAAATTTAATATTCTGAAGTTAAGAAAGATAAAAAATTTATTCTCAAGGAACAGATCCTTATCTGGTGCAAAAACAGAAAGGTGAACATTATTTAAAACACAAAGTCACAATATAGCATAAAGTAAAATTACATTTTAGTTATGTTGAACAGCTGAGTGTAAACATGAAGCAACTATAACTTAAAAGTACACATCATATGCATTACATTTATGAACAGGAGTTTCATTAAATTTCCCTAAACCAGCTTTTTATATTAAGCGCCATTTTGATTTGCAGCATGCTAACACAAAGCATTGTTAAAGGGATGCATATTTTAAATTTATACACTGTAAACTGAATATCCACCTCCAAACTCTACTGGCAGCATAGTGTTTTGTTAAATACTGCATATATACTGCATCATATTGAAAATTCATGTTAATAATATGGTATATAGATTTTAAAAAATCAACATTTCCAATAATGGCATAAAATTGCACCTTTAAACATTAGAGCAAGTACAAATAGAACAATCATACTTGCTAAGACTGCCCTAAAAAGAAACTTCTAAACATAGTATTTAAGAAAACTGTTCTCCCAGTTTAAACTTTAGATCATTAAGAAATATAGTGCTAACTTTATTTGCAACACTACTGTTGCATCTGTTTTAGAAAGCCACATTTGACTCAAACATACTTTTGTCATATATGCCATACTGAAAAATCAACCTGAACATCAGAAAAAAGAGAACTGTAATCCTAAACTTCACTTTACACTTCAGGAAAGAATGCTATATTTTAAACATCCTATCCTGTGATAAAATCTTAGCAGCTCTGAAATTCTTTTTAATAGTACTGAATTAATATAAGCTGTTTTCCAGTGGAATTTCTTTTAATGGATACATAAAACTTTTGCCATTTCTGGAATTCAATTTTCAGGTACCATAAAAAAGGCCCAATGACTAAGTGACTGATGCATGACTAAATTTTATTTCCCCACTTCATTTCTAAAATCACATAAAAGTGAGGCTTGCTTGCCATAGCAAAGCATTGTTAAACTCAATTATGTATGATCTTTTCAGAAGTATTGATCTCTAGTATGATCAGCCAATAAAGTCATTGTCTTTGCTCTTCCCTTCTGTAGTTTATGCATATAACACTATTAAATAGACACTTAAGAGTTTTTCTGCAACCATTCTATGGTGCTTCTTAAATTCTTTAAGTAATTTTCAAAGGGGTATAAGATCCCCTGTCATTTCAAATATTTCAAGATCTCTAATACAAAGAATGTAAAGTTATGATTTACTATCAAGCTTTGGAACTAGATGAAACAGTTCATGAAATTTTCATCCCATGTAGTGTATCATATTTTCTAAATAGCTTCTTTCTTTATATTGATCTTATTACATAAGAGCCTCCTTGTGGTGCCTCATAATATGCTGATTTTTTTCTGATGGTCTTCGGAATCCCTTCTTGCAGAATTCACACCTGTGTGGATAGTCTTTTGTATGTATTGATATCACATGTCGTTTAAAGCCCGATGCATCTGTAGTGCTGTATTCACAATACTCACATTGGTAAATCTTCCTTCCAGTGTGGGTCTTCATATGTTTTTTGAGTTCATTTTGTTGCCTGAACCCTCTTTTGCACCTTTTACACTTCAATGACTGATCCTTAGTATGAACTGAAAGGATATGACCACTAAGAATAAATGGATCTGATGTTTTAAAGTCACAGTGCCTACACTGATGAATCTTCCTACCCTTATGGATATCACTATGCTTTTTGAGCTCAGAAGGACGATGGAAACCTTTTTCACAGACCTCACATTTGTGAGGAAAATCCTTAGTATGGACAGATATGATGTGCCGCTTAAGGTCACTTGAGTTGGTGCTCTTATGGTCACAATGAGGACACTGGTGTGTCTTATGTCCTTGAAACAAATCCAGATGGTGTTGAAGCTCCCTCTCATCACCAAATGCTTGAGGACAATGCTCACATTTATATGGCAAATTGTTACCATGTTTAGACTTAATGTGAGTTTTCAGATTTGACTGATCTGCACACCTGAAGACACAATACTGACACTGATATGGCTTCTCACCAGTATGGGTTCTCATGTGTTTCTTGAGTTCAGAAGGATGTCGAAAGCCCTTACCACACTCAACACAAACATGAGGAAAATTTTTGCTATGAACAGCCAGTAAATGTCTGTTTAACAGTCCTTGTTCTGCAGTTTCATAGTCACAGTATTTGCACTTGTGCATCTTCGGCTCCTTGTCTCTTAATATAAGTTTATTTGAACTCAGTGGACTAGCCTCTCTGTATCTTCGTGTGTATTCTGTAAATTCATGGGTTTTGTCAACTTTGTTTATAAGCTTATGGCTTTCCAAGTGGTTATGGAAACTCACTTTCTTGTTAGTTGTGAAGTCACAATCTGTACACTGGTATTTTTTTCTCATCAAATGATCAGGATGATTCTTCATGTGTCTTTTCAAGAATCCCCTGGATTTAAACTTTTTTGTGCAAATATGGCAAGGGTATACTGTCAGGGGCTGTCCATCAGGGCCTATTATAACAGCTAGATAAAAAAAAAGGAAGTTATGACAGTTGGCCAGATTGTTTTAAAGGGTTTTACAACAAAGGTGCCAAAATTAACTGACATTCACAATGTGAGAACTATACTAGTAGAATAAAATCCTGTAGAATAAAATGCACATTAAAAGTGATTTGTGATAAAATACCTCATTAAAAAGTAATGAACATCACCATAGTATAGACCATTCACCTGTCAAAATGTTATATACATTTTGTAAACCAGAAATAGGCAACCTCTGTGAAACCAACCTGAAAATTCTCTTTGAAAACAACATTTGGGTAAAGAGCATACAAGCATAGTTTTACTAAATGTCAAGCACTTAAAAAAAAACCCAACTATTTAAATCAAACGCAAACAGGTATATGGGAATAGGACTACTCTGTAACAATGGACTCCTTTTCCTTTGTTTACCAAAAAATGTTTCCACGTTTCAAATCATTATAATATTCATAAAGTATTAGTATTTTTACCTGTTTGCCACTGCCTGGTTTCTCCCCTTCTCCTCTTCTTGGCTTTTTGTTTAAGTACTTTATTTGCATTAATGCTATCACAAATTTGAAGGTACTGTGCTGCTGTACTACTTCTGCTTTCTAATGTTGAGTCCAAAGTATTTCCTGAAAAAAAAATGATACACTATTAAATTACATAATATTTATACTTTTTGGTTTTGGATAGATGAATTACTAGAGATGACATGGCATTAAGTTACCATTGCGGTACTAAATTCACAAAGTATACCCATATTCTTTCTTTTATACCCTTACACACACACACACACACACACACACACACACAACTACAAACACTTTAAATATCATGTGAAATTAACTTTAAACTATCTCAATTTATTCATCCTAACGGAATAAACTAATAAGGTGAATGTAACATGAGACAATGAATTTTATGACCCAAACAAAATATTGGCATCAGATCAATTTCTCACCAATGAAGGCCGATGATGTCAGGCTCTGCGCTGACAACGCAGAACCTATTTGGAATTTTCTCACCCTGCCCGCCTCCCGACCCTCTCCCTCTCTCTGAAAATGAACGAATAAACAAAAAAAAAAAAAAACTTAAAAAAAGAAAATAGTTCTGCCCCAAAGAAGACATTAACAAGCAAATGGTATCAAGGAGAATTTTTACTTTAAAATAATTTCTATTTTAACCCTGGCTGCAGCAACTTTTTACTAGACATGTCTCTGGAGGCAAGGGAAACAAAACAGAAGCAAAAATCAACTATTGGGACCTCATCAAGATAAGAAGCTTCTGCACAGCAAAGGAAACAATCAACAAAACAAAAAGGCAACTGACGGAATGGGAGAAAATATTTGCAAATGACATATCGGAAAAAGGGTTAGTATCCAAAAATCTATAAAGAACCTATCAAACTCAACACCCAAAAAACAATCCAGTGAAGAAATGGGCAAAAGACATGAACACACTTTTCCAAAGAAGACATCCAGATGGCTAACAGACACATGAAAAGATGCTCAACATCATTTATCATTAGGGAAACACAAATCAAAACCACAATGAGGTATCACCTCACACTTGTCAGAATGGCTAAAACTAACAACACAGGAAACAACAGATGTTGGCCAGGATGCGGAGATACGGAACACTTTAGTGAGAATGCAAACTGTGCAACCATTCTGAAAAACAGTATGGAGGTTCCTCAAAAAAGTAAAAATAGAACTAACCCATGACCCAGCAATTGCACTACTAGGTATGTATCCAAAGGATACAAAAATGCTGATTTGAAGGGGCTCATGTACCCCAATGTTTATAGCAGCACTACCAACAATAGCCAAATTATGAAAAGAGCCCAAATATCCACTGAGTGATGAATGGATAAAGAAGATGTGGTATATATATACAATGGAATATTACCCAGCAGCAATCAAAGAGGATGAAATCTTGCCATTTGCAACAACATGGAAGGAATTTGAATGTATTATGCTAAGTAAAATCAGAGAAAGATAAATATGTGATTTCACTCATATGTGTATTTAAGAAACAAAACAGGTGGACAAAGGGGAAAGGAAAAAAATAAGATAAAAAGAGAGAGGAGGTAAAAAGAGACTTTAATACAGAGAACAAACTGAGGGTTGCTAGAGGGCTGTTGGGTGGGAGGATGGGCTAAATGGGTAATGGGCATTAAGGAGGGCATTTGTTGGGATGAACACTGGGAGTTTTATATAAGTGATGAATCATTAAATTCTACTCCTGAAATCGTTATTACACTATATGGTAACTAACTTGGATTTAAATAAAATTAAAAAAAAATTTAAATAAATAAAAAAACACCATTACATTTAAAAAAACAAATAAAATAAAATAATTTCTATTTTATAATTTTCTCCATAGCAGCCTTTTATGATTCATATTGTAAGCTGCCCAACATCTGTATCATGAGATAAAGCTAAAATGAACTGCACTTGCAGAATAACATGCATTATGTTTGTACCTAAATTAATCAATTCCCCAAAGAGGAAAACTCTTATGTAACTAACTAGATAAGATATGACCAGGCAAGTAAGAGTCTAACCTATGTGTCCATACACACAAACCAGTAACTGGTTATTTTCCAAACACTATATAAAAACTGGCTATTTAACTTATATGTCGCATATAATGTTCTCTTACCTGATGCTTGACAATCTTCATACCTCCGGGAAACTCTTCTTTCATCTCCTAAAAAAAAAAGGCTAATTAAAAACTGATATGCTGAGTATAATGATTACTAGTGGATCACATCTTAATCTACAAAACTCTTACTTTGACCATTGTTCCTTGGATTAAACTTTTTTGTTGTTGAGTTCTTCCACTCCCATAGATTAGATATAATTTCACGCACTGAAAATAAGGGCTACTGTTAGCATCCTTGGAACTGTTAAAATCTAGAACAATCTTATTTTTAAAATAAAAATTGAGTATATATTTCTGCAGAATACACTCAAAATTGAAGATGTTCAATAAATGACTGTTGAATGAATGAACCTTTGGAAAAACTGAGCTAAGATAATGCATTTGAACACCAAAACTTTTCAAAATAAAGAGTATACCTGGACCATCTTGTAAATTAAGTAGGAATGAGGTTACATAGAAAGAAAAAAAAAAAAACCCTGATAAATTTACCTTCCGTTAGATCAATTTACCTTCCATTAGATACTTTCTAGAAGAGCACACCTGGTTTCCTGTTTCTTTTCAAACCCCCCAAATCTTATTTGTGGTGTTAATACATGAAATAAGTTTTTGAAAAAGGGGAAGGATCAATTTTCAAAGGATATTCCTATTTTAGAAAAATAAAACTTTTTATGACACTCACTTATACAGGTAGGATTTTGAATAAAGCCTACTGAAAAACAATAATGCATTAAGCAAGGCTTATTTTAAATAACACAAGATATATGGTAGGAAAATCACGTATGTAACTAGAGATTAATCAGTCCACAGCAAAACATTTTATATTAGTCAACTCATGAGGGCCATTAGCACAGCATATTTAATGACCTAAAGGCTGATCAAATAGATATGTTATGTACTTAGCAGGTGAAAAAATGCCAGTGTCCTACCATATGCCGCAGCCCAGACAACAGGGACAATTGTTTTATTAACATCAGAGTCCTCAAGCTGAGTCTCAGGGAGAGAAGTTCCTTCCTCTTCCCCTACAATGACTTCCATGTAAACTTCATCTGCTATTTCAGCGCAACCTAAATTTTAGAAATAATTGCTTGTTTATAACCCCAAATATTTAATAAATGGGTAAAAAAATTCCAAACAATTAAAATTTTTCCAACTGTCAAGATTTCAATTTTGTTAATTTTAAAATTACATTAGGCACTTGGGAGACGAGTGCCTCTAGGAGACAATCATTTATTAAAACTCCTATTCTCCTCTTAGAACCTATCCTATGAAAATGACTTTTAGATTACATAAAACATTTGCGCTTGGAATATATTGACTAATTTTATAGTCCACTGGGCATTACGAGCTTGTAAAAAATGCTGCAGTCCGTAATTGTGCTTGACTGATCTTTAGAACTCAGAAAGCATTTCCCATAGAATCAATACTAGAAAGTGATCCTTGCTACCCCATATACTATAACTTAAATGCAGTTCTGTACGCACATTGAAAAGTAGTCAAAAATACTAGTAATTGAAAAAAATTTAAATAAAAATAATCAAAGTCATATATATGTATATATAAAACATAATGTATATATAAAGTGGTCTTCATGAGTATGTGGACATCCTTTAACAGGCAGGATTTTCAGAGACTCTACTGAGAAAAGAAGCATTAAGTGAGACTCACTTTTTAAAAATATAGTATTGGAGTAAAAAAATATAAACCTAGAGAATCATTTAGTATATTTTATGTGACATAATCATTTCGATTTAAGCTGTTAGGTAAAAAAGTGGCTTTGAATTTATGCTTTTCCTTTGATTCACATATTGGGAGCTTCTATTCACTATGGAAGCAATGTGGAAAAAATGTGAGAAAAAAGTGTCCCTTTTCTCCCAAGTTTCCCTTCTTTCAATTAACGAGAAAGAGACACTGGTCTAAGCTTTCCACTTAGACAAGGAATTCTGGCATCAGTTAACTTAAGCTTCAGTCTCCCAACTTTTATTGTGCCCCTTTACTGATCAATGAGTAAAAAATAATAATAAAGAATTTAAAGACCAAATAGAAATTACTTCATTTAACACTTTTCCTCTCCAATCAAATCCTCTAGACTTACTTGTTTTTAGATTATCAACTGTGGTGTATTATTCATGTTTGGGATTGGAATTCAGCTTCCCATGGCTTCTAAGGAAGGAAATCTGAGGCGTGGAGGTCAGAGCACAGTCTAGGAAAAGCTGAGTATTATCTAGGTAATGCACTCAAGTGGAGGCTTTTGCCCTTCCAGGGCAAAACAAAATAGTTTTGTCTCAGCATGGAAAGAAGACAGAAAAAGCCATAGTGAAGGGCTGCATTCCTACACTGAGGTGAGAAGAAAATAGGCAGAGTGTAACATGCCCTCATAAGGAAATGGGCAGCATGGCAGGAAAGGAAATCTGAGGAGTTATTTTCACCGTATGGTACTCAGCCCCAAGAAACCTTAAGCAGCAACTACTTGGAGACCATCAAAGGCATAATAAGTAAAGATCCTGGGAGCTTAACTTACTTGGGAGAATACTTACTCATCTAATCCTTCAGTGACAGAAGGAGAACAACCAGTTAGCCTTTCCACTGCTAAATCCAGAGAGGCCAATGGTGTTCACTGCCATGTGGAAAGAACACTGGCAGTAGAGTTAGATAGCTAAGAGTTGAAATTGTACATTCCTCCCTTAATATTATAATGATCTTGGGCAATTACTTAAGTTCCCTGAGCACTTTTTTCCTCCCATAAAACAAAGATAATACCACCTACCTCGGAGACGAGTTGTGAGTATTAAACATTTATGCAACATATCCAGTAACACAGACAAAATAGATGCCCAATAATTACCTATGTATTTGTGGGCTCTAATGAAGTCAGGAACCCTATGTTGTGTGTCTCTGTATCCCTAGTATCTGAGACATAGTATTTCATGTTTGCTGATTTGAATAATACATGTATGCATGAATGGTCAAAAGGACTGTTTTCTTTTAAATTAATTACAGCAAAGGTCTGACTTATTTTATTGAACTTTGCTCCTATATAGTGCTTATATCTCTGAGATTGCTTATTTTTTTTTAAAGAACGCATGATGGCTACTGATAAGTCACTACAGTGCCCCTTTTTCTTACTAATATCATCTTCTTCTTGAGAAGAATCTTTAACTGCCATGTAAACCATCTTCTCCCGCTGCATTCGACTCTGGTCAAGCACTCCAGCTACAGAATGTCCATTGGTGTACTCACTCTCTGTGACAATTTCTGTTCCACCTTAAAAATTAAATCACATATCAATATAAAGAAATATCATGAAATAATTCCCTAAGTCAATAAGGAAGATATATAAGAAATATTTTCCTTTGGAAAAATATTCCCCAAAATATTCCAATATAATGTCTAAGTGTCAAGAGAATTTTGTTATAAAATACACTCTGAATTTTCAGTAACCACTGAGAAATAACAACAAATGTTAACATTTACATCATACTTATATGCAAAGCACTATAGAAGTCTTTAATATGTATTTTACCCATTTAGTCTTCACAATAGCCCTATGAGGTAGTTACTATCATCATGGCCATTTCATGGATGAGGGAACTAAGGCAGAAAAAGGTTAAGTAACTCACCAATAACCACTCAGCTAAATGGCAGAACTAGGATTAAAATCCAAGCAGCCTGCCTCTAAGCCTGCCCTTAGATACTCATTATAACTTCCTACTCTAAATCAAAGCCTCTCCACTCATTTGTTTTGATAATCCCAACCATAACATTCTACTTATGTTGAAAGAATCCAAGAATGATATATTCTGCATTCCTGCTTATTCACATACAATTTTTTAATATTCCATCCCCAAAGAAGTCTATAAAAATCTGCACTGGGGTGCTGGGGTGGCTCAGTCGTTAAGCATCTGACTTTGCCTCAGATCATGATTTCACAGCTCATGGGTTCGAGCTCCGGGCTCTGTGTTGACAGCTCAGAGCCTGGAGCCTGTTTTGGATTCTGTGTCTCCCTCTCTCTCTGCCCCTTCCCCTCTTGTGCTCCATCTATCTCTCTCAAAAATAAATAAACATTAAAAAAATCTGCAGTTTATGGGGCGCCTGGGTGGCTCAGTCAGTTAGGTGTCTGACTTTGGCTCAGGTCATGATCTCGCAGTTAGTGAGTTCAAGCCCCGCATTGGGTTCTGTGCTGACAGCTCAGAGCCTGGAGCCTGCTTCAGATTCTGTGTCACCCTCTCTCTGCCCCTCCCTTGCTTGCACTCTGTGCCTCTCTCTCAAAAATTAAAAAAATAAATAAATAAAAATTTAAAAATCTTCACTTTAAAAGATAGTCACCAGAAAAGAATAAGTTTTCATTCATAACTATTACAGCAATAAATTAAAATTAGTCTTTGTACCTATTTCAACATCATCTTCAGCCTCAGCTTTAAATATATACACTTTTATTACTTCTGAACCAAATCCATCTTCTTTAACATCTTCCTGTGAACCATCACTGCCAATTTTTAATGGTGTGTTCCCCATATGCTCTAATTTTTCCCCAACATCATCCACTGTAAAATATAAAGAAGAAACTATTTTAGACAAAAAGTATAACTGACATTTAGTGGATGTCATAAGAGCAACATGAAATGTGTTGATCACCTATCCACTGTATTCACTTTATGACCTATTATGCAACTACTGAAAGTGCTTTGTTTCATGAAAAAACAATATACAACATCAGATATACTACACAATTGTAACTACAGAAAAAATTTATTCAGAGATTTTAATTTATATATATGAAATACTTAATAACCACAGAGCCTTAATTAAGATGGCTTTGGAAACAAATAATCTTCCATTACATTCAACATTTTAAGTTAAATCCTAACACCAAAATTAATAACAGAAAAAATCAGAACATAAAAATACATAGTACTCATAAAATAAGCTCACATAAACAATTCCCAAACTAAATAGCAGTATTTTTAAAACCAATCAGCATATGAAATTTAGAATTGGGAAAAGAGTAAACATCACCTGAATGATTTTATAAAAAGGCCTTTTCAGAAACTATAAAAACAATATCTTAATACTCTTAATTTCTGTTGAGTCAATGGAAGACAGCTTCAAACCAGAAATTTTGTATACTTCTATATTCACAAACATATGCTAGACTTAAAAATCATATAGAAAGGTAAAGCAACAATATTTGAGAGTATTACTTACATTTTAAGTATACATAACATTTTTATTCTCTACAGTGTTTAAGAATAACATTTATTTTCACATGAATACTATGCACAAACTATGCGATAAGTACATATCAATAAACTTTGTTCTTTAATCATAAATATTAATATATTCCTTCAAATATTATATAACTACCATTTTTTATTTCAATGCTATACCTATAAAAACTGAAATATAATCTAATTGAAAATCTGCTTCTACCTATTATGTATATTATAGCATCATATATGAAACATAAAATCCTAAAGCCTCTGACTATATCTAAACAATTCCAGAGCTACTGAAAAAAGAATAAACTGACATAAAAATTATTAATTCAGTATTCTTAAAAAACGAATTTCAAGAAGATCTAAATAGGTCGAAGTCTAGATTTCCCGTACCTCCATTTTAAATTGATACATGCAAATTCAAAAATATTCTTTTGGCCTTTCAAAATGGTGGAAAACACATTTCAGAAATTCTTTTTACAATGCAAACCTACTTCAACTCTGTGATTAAATATAAATTATTCCATACTATTTAAGAGTTCAAAGAGTTTGTCTATGAAAGAAAGGACCTAAATAATCAAAATAAATTGACTAAATATGTTCATTCCAACATAGCCCCTAATTCTATTACTGCATTTCCTGGAAATTTTTTTTTACAATGGGACAGATTAAAATGAAAGAAAAAAAGATGAAGTATCTTATATTATCGATTTAATAATAGCTTCTCTTTTAAAACATGTTGAATAAAGCAATGACATCACAGAAAAAAATTAAAAGAGGCAAGTTAAGATTTCAGAAAATGTTTTCTCATTCTTGAAAATAAAGACATAAGATATACAAAACCTCAAAAAGTGGCCAAAATATGAATTTCTTAAGTTGGAATAACTTATAGTAAATAAATGAAATACTGAAAATACTCTCATTTGATAAATACTGCTTTATTATCATTGAATGGTTTAAAGTGATCATAGCTACTTCTGGAACAAATGGAATTAAAACTATAATTCACAAAATTAAAGCTCATGAAATGAAATACACATTTTTTTGGTCACTTCTCAATAATTTTGTACCATAGTTTTTGCTTTAAATATTGAAATAACTGTTGCTTTCCTGATTCCATTTATACCTTAAGGTCATCCATGGTTTAACGTATCCATTATTTTCTACTTAGATTCCTCAGAATGAGCAACTTTGAAATGTATTGAGTAACCAAACTTGTTTTGTATTTTAAGATTATAGAAGGTTATAAGGTTATTAAAATGTTACTATGCAGTTTTAAGAGATAAACCATCAACTTCACCAAGATTTATTCTATATTCTTTGTTACAGAAAGTACAAAGGTAACAAAGATTTAATGGTCAATCAAGCAATTTTAGAAATGGATCCTCAAAGACTCTTAATGCAAATACTAAAAATACCCCAAATTAAGGCTTGCAATATCCAAGTCCCACAGTGTTGTTTCTTAACCCACAGGACATTCCAGACGGTAATAGCAAGTAATATTATCCACATCACAGAATTCTACTGGTGCTAAATGTAACATAAAACAGTAAGATGCATTGTTGGTAAGTCTGCTAATGTTTGATATTCCTTTATAGAACTCAATAGCACAATTTGATTAAAAATTCAATATAACATTCCTTTTAAAAGCTAAGTAGGCTTTTTACTGCACCCCTTTTATGTTACATCTACCAAAATTATATTATGGATATGTTATTATCAGTATAGAGTATACTGATGTACTACAGAGATTATTAGATCAGGCAATATGTAAAGAATCTGTATTTCACAGCACTAAAACAAACACAAGTTACTAACATTTAGATGACAAAAGTGTTCCAGTCCCAAGTGTATACCCAAGAGATCTGAAAGCATGTCTGCACAAAATCTTGTACATGAATCTTCATAGCAGCATTATTGATAACCAAAAAATAGAAACACCATATGTTTATCAACTGATGGATAACTAAAATGTTTATCCTTATAATTTAATATTAGTAATGAAAAGGAATGAAGTACTGACACATGCTACAATATGAATGATCCTTGAAAGATTATGCTAAATGAAAGAAGCCAGACACAAAAGGCCACAAATTACATGACTCCCTTTATATGAAATGTTGAGAATAGGTAAATCTATACAGACAGAAATTGGATTAGTTGTTGCCAGAGGAGTGGGAGTGGTATGTGGCAGAGAGGTGACTGCTAAAGGGCATGGGGTTTCCTTTTGGAGTGAAGAAAAAATTGTAAAATTGATTGTGGTGATGTTTATACAATGCTGTGGAATATACTAAAAATCACTGCACACCTTAAATGGTGAACTTTATGGCATATGAATCATATCTCAATAAAGTTGTTATGTTAAAAAAAACACAAAGGTGTTAACTTTTCTTTTTTACCCTTGAAATTGGTGAGGTTTGATGACATCTCCCATAATGACTATACCAAGACATTTTGCTTTTTACAAGATTATGTTCCCAAAAGAAATATACAGTAAAACCTTGGTTTGGGAGCATAATTCATTCCAGAAGCATGCTTGCAATCCAAAGTAATCACATATCAAAGCGAATTTCAAGAACCACTGGCTCAGTTGTGATCATGTGACATTCAGCATCACATACTACTCATATTGCAAGACATTGCTTGTTTATCAAGTTAAAATTTGTTAGAAATGTTTGCTCCCCTGGCAGAACACTTGCAAAACAAGTTACCTGCAATCCAAGATTTTACTATAAACTGATTTTATAGGTAAAAAACAATTTGAAAGCATTATATTGGTTCATTATTTAATGGAACTTCCTTCTTCCAGTGAAGCCTTTATAAAGATATTATGGATGTTAGTTATTTTTAAAGAGCACACCTAGGATAATTTTAGACAGATATAGTTACTCTACATTACTTTACAAGTTACTTAGCACAAGTGGGAGAGCTCACCCATCTGTTAAGATAAACAATTTGTGATGTTTGGCTTAAAAGGGGAAAAAGCTCAGATGCACCTCAGATATGAGACAAAACAAATTCCCTACCTCTAAAACTTAGCTATGGTAAGAGTTCCTTATAGGAATATTAAGGGACTCAGAAATAAGACAAATGTCTGTTTTAAGTCCTCAACTTTATCTCTTAAACATTTTGAAAATCTCTATCTTGGAAAGAAAAACAGAGAAGAGGACTTTTTAAATTAACACTGAGGCCTTTAAGGTAATTTATTCTCTTCACTCCTATAAGATTCAAAGGCCAAGAGAAACCAAGAGGTAAAGAAAATGAAGTGAAGATTAAGAGATGAAGGGAAAAAAGGGAAAAACTAAATCAAAAGAGAATAAAATAAAACAAATGAAAATGGTAAGGAAGAGCAACTAGTTCCAATTTGAGTAAAATAATCATTATAAAAATGGTCAAAGAACTGGGTGGTAGGAAAATGGGTGATATAAAAAAAATATTTAATTTTTGTATATTCCATGTTCCACAATAAAAAAAACTGCTTAAGTTTGTTGTTGTTGTCCTTACTAATGATTAAGGAGTTCATTAATTCTCAGACTAAATTTCCCCTAAAATGATCCCACAGCAATCCCAGTATTTGAGCAATACAATGTTCTTTATAATCTTCAGTTTACTCCTATTAGAGTAGAAAGACAGAAGTCCTTTGCATTTGACATATAGGGCAATATAAAAATAAATACTGTGAATTAAAATATTCTAGAAACTCTTTCAAAAAAAACTTCTGCAGAATCAAATCACATAAGACATGTTAAGGTATGACAATTCACAAAACATAGAATGTCTAAATTTTAAACTATTTTAATATCAGAGTTTGACTTGACAAGTACTCTCTTTTAAAATATTTATTTATTTGGAGAGAGAGAGAGAGAGAGAGCAGGGGAGGGGCAGAGAGAGAGAGAGAGAGAGAGAGAGAGAGAGAGAATCCTAAGCAGGCTCTGTGCTGTCAGTGCAGAGCCCAACATGGGGCATGATCCTATGAACTGTGAGATCATGACCTGAGCCGAAATCAAGAGTTGGGCACTTAACTGACTGAGCCACCCAGGCACACTGACAAGTACTCCTTTAAAGGCACAATATTATTTTGGTACTAGAAAGGCTACCAACTTTTGTCACACCATTTTATATAATCATAACCATAGTTGTTTTTTTTAAAACATCAGGTTAAGATATAAATATGGAATTGCTTTAGTAATGGACATCAATTTAAAAAGACGTAATAACAGTTTGCACAGTCTTTTAGTGACTTAAATCATTCCCTTAAAAACAATGTAAATATTCACCTCCAAAAGTGGTTGTAGAGGGAAAAAGTTAACATGCTATACTTCAGAATCATATTTACAAATTAAATCTAATTTGTTTTTAGTTTTAAATTCACTGATACATGTATCACCACTTCATGCACACATACACATTACTCTACTTGTTGATGCACTTCCCAATCAGTCCTTTTTTATTTTAAAAATAAAAGAAAAATCCACCATGAAAAAGTGAACTTTATCTAATTTTTATTACTTCCAACATGATCCCTCCAAATTGTATAAAGAACAGACCTACTTCTTCCTCAAGTTCCATCAATAACTCATCATGAGATTTTTATTATTGTTGCTGTTCAGGCAAACCCACCACTTAAAATGAGAACAAGATATTTCTATCTTCCTCCTTCAGATAGAATGTCTTAAAGACATCATAAAGCAATCTGAAATAAACACATCAAGGCATTTTTCGCACAGAATATACACACGCATATTTAGACAAAAAATAAACACAGGGAGAACTGCAGAATACAATCTGAGTTTAAGATTTCCTTTTCAAGTATTTGGTAAAAAATTAATTACACATTCCTTGATATATTATACTTAAATTCCTAAGCAAAACTTAACTGACAACTCCAGTACCTACCACATTAAAAAGCAAGCAGTGGTTGCATAAAATAAACTTCCTATTTTGAAATATACATATTTACCATTAAAAATTTTATCAGTTAATGTTCTTGTTGAACCTTCCTTTTGGTGCTAATGTATTAATAAATTACATTAATTTACCTAATTGTGGTATGAACTTTCATTGAGTAAATTAAAAATATGAGCAAGTTCAAAAAGCATCTCAACAATACAGCTTTGTAAAAAAATATTTTGCAAAATGATTATCCTCGTGTCTTTTATTGACTAGATCCCCCATCCCAGAAAACCTTTCCAGGTTATATATAAATAAATCTCCCAAGTAATTATGTACTTTTGTTTCACTTACAAGATATCATTAAGTAGTCTTCAGAAGTGCTCTTGACATCATCATCATCATCATCATCATCATCATCTTCGGTTTTAATAGTAACTGAAGAACCAGGAACACCACCAGCTGCTTGAATCACAGTTTCTGTATCTGAATTAGTTACAAGAACCTCCTCTGATACCATTGTGGGAGAGTCAACTCCTGAAACACAATCTTGGACCACATGTTCTAAGTGTCCATCAGGACCAGTAACAAGGTCAGCCACAAAAACCTGCTCAGGTACTCTAACGGTTTCTGTAATTAGCTCAGAAGTCAAGATATGATCACTATCATCTTCCTCTAAATCTTCTTCAATAGCAACATCAGCTTCAAGTACAGCTTCAGGAACAATTACCCCTTCTGTTACTACATCAGTCTCAGTGATGATATCAGGCCCATGGACAACTTCAGCTGCAAGGCCATGATCAAGAGTTATCCCATCATCTGTGACAACATCAGAAACTAATACAGCCTCAGGAACCGAAACAACAATATGGTCTCCATCGATATGCGCAGTACCAGCCATTCCAGCCACTATAATACAAACAATTATCCAAAAAAAGTAAAGTTATTTTATTAATTAAAAGTACTATATTTAATATATCAGATGACATAAAACATTTCAAAATATGAAGTAGTCCATGCAAACTATCATCTTAAAAATCACTGACAATTTAAATGCAATAAAAACCATCACCAGGAGCATCTGGCTGGCTCAGTTGGTAAAGCATGTGACTCTTCATCTTGGGGGTTGTGAGTTCAAGCCCCACATTGGGTGTAGAGCTTACATTAAAGTAAAAAAAATAAAAACAAAAATAAAAACACAAACACAAAACATCACCAACCAGGAATTGGGGTGGAGGTAGGTGAAAACAATGTTAGTAAAATCTAAATTAAGAGCTTAAAAACAATGCACTTTATTTTCAAGTAAAACGTAAAAGCCACAATGAGATATCACTACATTAGAACAGCTAACATAAATGAACAATAACACCACAGGTTGGTGAGGATACAAAGAAACGATCTCTCATACATTTGATGGCAGAAATGTAAAATGGTAGCAACCACTCTGGAAAATATATGGCAGTTTCTTAAAAAACTGAACATGTATTTACCATAAAACCCAACATTTACACTCTAGGGCATTTTCCCTAGAGATATTAAAACATATGTTTACACAAAAAACTGTAGATAAAAATTCATAACAGGTCATTGTGGCTATTACACATAATTGCAAAAAAATAGAAAACAACCCAATTGTACTTCCAGCAGATAAATGGTTGGTAAAACCAACTCTGGCACATCTCTATCATGGAATACTACTCAGCAATAAAAAAGGTGACAGACTATTGATACATTCAACACCTGAATGAATCTCCAGAAAATTAAAGCAAATTACTAAAGATTATGATACTATATAATGTATAAATGGAATCATTAATGTAACATTCTCAAAATTACAAATTATAGAGATAGACAACAGATTCAAAGTTGCCAAAGGTGAGGGTATGTGTAAATATATTGGCATAGCATATATATGGTAATGGAATAGTTCTAGATCTTTATTGTGGTGGTGTTTACAAAAATCTATATATAGGGTAAAACTACACAGAACTATATACACTTACACAAATATATGTAAAAATAATGGTGATAACTTCAGAAGGTCTTTAGTCTAGTTGACAGTAATGCACCAATGTTAACTTCCTACTTTTGATACTGTAGTACAGTTATATAAGATGTCACCATTCCAAGAGGAGGAGTACAAGCTACATGGGACTCTATGTACTATTTTTTCTACTTCTTGTAAGTATAGTATTTCAACAAAATTAAAATCAAAATAAGAAGGACACACAAACATAAATGCGTACTAATATGTTAAATTAAGTTTGTAAAATATGGCAAGCTTAATACATTATAAAATATGCATTAGAAGCATAAAAGTCCCTAGAATTCTTTATCTTATAAGAATTACTATATTCAAAAGTGGAAAGCATCTTTTAACACCTGATTTGGGGGGAAAAACCCAACTCACTGTAGACAAAGATTTGGTTTGATAAAATTCATACATAGGGACTCTAAATTTCACTAAGTTCTAAACCAGTAAGTCTAAAGGAACAAAGCTTTAAACAATGTTTTTCTTGAGCACCAACTCCTACCTTCTTTACAAATATTATAAAAGTATAAAATCACTTCATGAAGAGCTCTTAAGTTTTGCCTCACTGAAGTGTACAGGAAACAAATTAATAGAGTCTATAGTCCAGGTTATAACAAAATCATCTACATTAAATAATCTAATACAAAGCCTTCTCCACATAATGATCACTTTCTATAAAGTCATACCTGAAAGAGTGCTATACAGTGTTCACTATTATTAACCAATTCATTATGGAAGTTAGTTAACAAGTTAATATGGAAACCAGTACACTATCAAAAGATAAAGTGAGAAAGGAAAACTACCTTTCAGGATTATCTTCCTTTCTACCCCTCTGTACTGTCCTCAATATTCTCAAACTCTTACCTAAACCACCATATTACCCCAAAAGGAGAGAGCTTCAATCTTGAAAATCTGGTAAGCAAAGGGAGTATGTATAAAACAAGTACTTTCTATTCACTGGTTACTCCACCAGCCATTTTGGAGATGGGGAGTTGGTGGAGGTTCAAATCGAACATTCAACCAGACTAGAAATGTGGTTTTTAACAAGGAAAAATTAAATGTTAAGCCTATAAAATTCATAGTATTGGAGTTCTATGTATATAAACAATAAAATTAATATTTTATAAAATCCTTCCACAAGTCAGACTTAAAATATGGAAAATTCTGGAGGTTAGTTTGGTTCCTGAGAGT
This sequence comes from Lynx canadensis, assembly GCF_007474595.2. NCBI lineage: Eukaryota > Metazoa > Chordata > Mammalia > Carnivora > Felidae > Lynx > Lynx canadensis. Next base: position 69,045,659 of record NC_044321.2, on the reverse strand, counting down.
ACACACTAGGGAATGATGGAAAGATAGAATAACACCAAATGCTGGCCTGGGTTCAGATTAACCTGACTGGGAAGATTCTAGCCTCTACTCTAGTAGGAACTTACAGGTCAAAATAAACCAGATGTAAGCATTAAAATAAATCCAAATATGCTTGTTCACACTGAACTAAATAAATAATATCAAGGATCCTAGACCAAGAACTGACAAGTTTCCCACCGGGTGCTGACATATTACTCAGACCAAGATCCAAGATGTCCCCTATTAAATTTTGCTTTTTCCTCTCATCAGCTCATCTGCTTAGTTAGATCTCATGAGCTTAGTTAAGCTCATCTGCTTAGTTTTCCTCTCATCTGCTTAGTTAGATCTCATTAAACTTCTAAACAAAGTCACTTATTTAACTACGCACTAGCTGTATTTATTGCTTCCTGACTATGCATCAAGCAACCTACTAATATTTTTACAAATATTATCTTATTTAAACCTCAGAACAACTGTATGATGTATTATTATCTCCTTTTTAAATATGAAAGAACTATGGTTTAGAGAAGTTAAATAAACTTGCCCAAGGTTTAAGCTGAGGACTGAGCTTATTGTTTAACTCTAGACTGGCTGTTTTCTACCTGTCTACAGGAGGAGAATAGAGTTTATTTACTCTACATACTGTTTTTAAGAGACTTATAGGGTTAACCAAGTGAGTCACTATTAAAGGAACAGTTTGAGAGAGAGAGTAAAAAGATCTATCACAAAGTCACTCAATTAAATTTTAAAGCATTTAATAAGCAGCATTAAATGGTATTAAAAATGTATCTCACTAGGTAACAAATTATAAATGGTAAAAAATCATTTAAAAAGTGTGAAATCAATGAGGTAACCAAATAACAATAAGAAATAAGTCATCATTTCAAGAATTTCCCATTTCACTAAAGTTATTTCATTTAAATGTGAATACCTGAAACTTCACCAGAGGTATAGCATAAAATTTGGTATTTGTTGGGTCTGTCTTGGGCCACATGTAAGGCTGTTTTGCTATTTAAATCACTGAGCAACCAACATACTTTTTGCATCAATAAAATCTTAACTATTACATTCAATGGAACAGATTCCAAAGAGAACCATTGTACCGAGACACAAGCAAAGTTATACAAACCGTTTTGTAAATTTAAAAATCTCAAATATCCTTCAAAAGAAACTGGCCTACTAAGTTTCTGAATTAATGTTTCAGGTTCTTAATATAATAGCCAGCCCATCCTGACCAAGAACATTATAGAATTTAGAGATCCTCTGACACAGTATATTTACTTGACTAGCTCTACTTGTGTATGCCAACTCTGTTTCACAAAGATCACTAATTTTAGGGATTCCAAATATCTAAGTTTCTATGTTGACAGAAATTTAATTTTTTTTTTACATTTATTCATTTTTGAGAGACAGAGAGAGAGCACAAGCGGGGGAGGGGCAGAGAGAGAGGGAGACACAGAATCCGTAGCAGGTTCCAGGCTCTGAGCTGTCAGCACAGAGCCTGATGTGGGGCTCGAACCCACAAACTGCAAGATCATGACCTGAGCCAACATCGGACGCTTAACCGACCGATCCACCTAGGCGCCCCAATTTGAAGAGAAACTGATACAGGCTGCAACATGGATGAAACTTGAAAACCAGGCTAAGTGAAAGAAGCCAGACACAAAAAGGCCACATATGGTATGATTCAATTGATGTGAAATGTCTGGAATAGGTAAATCCATAGAAATATTAGTGGTTGCCTAGGTCTGGAGCAGGGTAGGGGGTGACCACTAATGAGTATTAGGTTTTATTTCTTCAATGACAAAATGTTCTAAAATTAGGTAGTGGTGATGTTTGTACAACTCTGTGAGTATAATAAAACCACTGAACTGTATTCTTTAAAATGGGTAGGCTGTATGATATATGGATTATTAACTCAATAAGAAAAAAAAGGATGTACATAATATATTTCAACATGCATGTTCTTCTTCCCTACCAACTAAAAGGAAGTAAAGTATTAGATGTAATAAGGGGTTGATTAAACCTTAAAACACTGAAGAAGAATAAGGAAAAAGAAGGTAAGAGGAGCCTCAAGGAAATATTCACCAGCAGTAAATGGACATTTTTTCCCCAATCTTTGAAAGGAATCAGGCTTTACTTGCTAATACGCAACTTCTTCAGGAGTGAGGGGGGTCTGGAAGTTCACCAAATGCTACAGGGTGGATTAAATTTTCTATCATATGGAGACAATACTGTATTTTTTCCATTTCTAAGGTATCTTATTTTTAAAATTTTTAAAGGTTTATTTATTTTTGAGAGAGAGAGAGAGACAGAGTGAGAGTGGGGGAGGAGCAGAGAGAGCGGGGGACAGAATCTGAAGCGGGTTCCAGGCTCCAGGTTCCAAGCTGTCAGCACAGAGCCTCATGTGGGGCTTGAACTCACGGACCGTGAGATCATGACTTGAGCTGAACTCAGAGGCTTAACTGACTGAGCCGCCCAGGTGCCTCATAAGATATCTTATTTTTAAAAAGCAAAAAATTAAAGGTGACATTTCAACCAAAACTTATTAACATACTGAAGTTAAAGTGTTCCAGTATTTTAAAAACTACCTCTAAGCAAAGAATTCACAACATTCGTTGTGAAAGCTTTACTCTTGAATTCTTTGTCCTTCTTGTAGAATTTATTCCTGTACTTTTTACACCCAAATCACTTCTAAGTCATTCATAATCAACACAATTGACTTCTGATTCACTTAGCAGAATAAATTAATGATTGCTTTCTACTTCATCAATTGACTATATTGTCATCTTGATCTCAACCATATTCAATCTTGATCTGTGCACCACATCTTTATTCATCAGACAGAAGTGTCATGGAATCAGAACTGGAGAAGACCTTAAATGTTATCTAGTCCAATCCCTGCACAAATCTGAATTAAGTAATTTGCCCAAGTTTACACAGATAGTTAATAGGACAGCCAAGACTAGAATCCAGTTCTTCTGATTCTTAACATTGTGGGCTTTACAACAGGGGAGAAAATAACATATTCAACCACATTAATGTGAAAACAGTAGTAACATTTTCTTAATTGAGAAAAGTATCACTAGTTGTAATCCTCCATCCCTAATATCCTCTTTGACAATTCCACAATACCTTGTGTTTGTTTATCCCAATTTACTATTTGTTTTTTCTACTCTCACTCCACTTTTCCTCAATTCTTACCACTCTATCCTTGCCTCTAATAGTTCAGATACCTCAATCTCTTCTATAATTCAGACTGACCCTACCCAAATTCAGTTTCTTTGTTGACTGTTATACAGTCTTAACATCTTCATGAAAATAACTACTGTTAAGAGGCTACTGAAAAACCTGGCCACAAAAGCAGAGAATCTTTTCTTTTTTAAAAAAAGAAAAATGTAATGCTATTAGAAACAACTTTCTGAAGATACTGCATCAGAATATAATTAACCACCTAATGCATGACTTTCCTATATCACAATATAAGCATCTAACTTCTTTGAAATGATTAAAGTAGTTCCTTTACTAGTTTTATTAACAAAAGCAATTTAAAATGTATTTTAGAAAACCAATTTAAAATTCCCTATATTCAAGAACTAATGTGGTTAATTATGTAAGCTGAATTTTTTCATTTTCAATGCCATATTATTACTATATTCCAAGTTTCCTTACCTCAACCTTCCCACAAAATTTTAAGAATGACTTTAAGCAGACTACTGACACATAGCTTTACTTTAAGAAAATGAACCCTACAAATGGATTTTCCCAGCAAAAGAACAACTTTTCATAAATTCTCCCCTTCCTCAACATAGTTTTGACATTTAATATGCTCTGATTTTAAAAAGAAAAAAAATATAACAAAGAAAATGCTTTACCAAAATCCTGCATAATCATGGTATGGGCCATTCTACAGTCTGATGTGTGCAATCCAAGACTTCCACCACCTGAATCCATACTTAGCAAAGTTCATTCACAAATCTCTGTAAAAGAAATGGTTTTAAAATAGTTTAAATATGTTTAGGCCAAAGTCAGTTGTTCTGAGAAAAAAAAAATGCAATGGAAAGTATGCCTCAGAACCAGGTATGCAAATCTCATTACAAAAGAAAAGAAAACAAACCATAAACCTCAATTAGATGCTTTATGTGAAAAACATAAGTAAAAGAAGGGCTAAATGAAAGGAAATAAATCAAATGGATAATAAGACACAGTAAAGGTGAGGAGCCACAGGGGAAGTGATAGAAGCAAGCAAAAGAACAAAACTGTAGCACTGACATTCCAGTTAAAATGTAGGTTATAAGAGAAGAAAAAGAACAAGATGACGACAAACAATAGTTGGGATATTTATACATTACTAGAGGACTCAGGTGTCTAGTATTAGTGAATTTCATCCAGTGGCTCTCATCCATTTCTTCCAGACCCAGATCAGCCCTGCAGCGGAGCTCTGCAGATAAACTTGTGTTCCACCTCTGGCTCCCGGGATTCTACTTATAATGTAAAATGTTCTATCCCAGTTTCCCTGGAGTTCTTTGAGCCAGTAAGGACTTCTGGCCTCACTCTACTACATTCTCTTGTCACATAGTTTTGAGGACTCATGGAAACATGACTGCTTCCTAAATATGGTAGAGATAAGATCAATCACATATAAACATTTAGCAAATTGTTCCTTTCAGAATATCATTTACTTGTAATTGTACAACTGATTTTTTTCCTTAGTGATTAATAAAGTCATGTTAGCTTCATGTTAGTTTTGAAAGCAAGGATTCAATCTATTTCACTTCAAGTGATGTATCCTATATTTAGGATCCACAGACAGTATGGAACCTAAAGTCGGATGCTATCACTAAACATTATTTCTTACAATTACATAGGTGTATTTCCCATTCAAACATAAGATTCTAAGTATATCAATCAAAGTAATCTGTCAATTTTATAAAACATTTGTCTCATTTTTATTTAGGAGTGTTTAATAAATTAGGCTATACTGCACAAAAGATGAGATTATCATTAAAGTTTTAGAAAGCTGCCATGTAAAGCAACTTAATCTATCCTTAAATAAGGAGATTACCAAGATTTTTTTCCTTGCCTTAAAGTTCTGTAGGAGGCAGAAGAGTATAACATTTGAATGGTGCAGATAAAAATCCTACAGTAGTAGGTGTCATTTCTGTGTATCAATTGATTGGACAAAATCACTTTATGTATGAACAAAATTACAAATTTTTAGAAACTCTTCTGTATTTTTCAAATATCACATTGTTTTCTGTCTCCAAAATGAAGTCATCAGAGGCAAGAGAGTTCATGATAAACTATCCATATGTTCACAGAGATATATCAAAATGTCATAAGGACTGATTTTAACATTTAAAACAGTGTACTATATCAACTTTACAGTATTGTTTTCTTTATCACATAACTAATAGAACTACAAATGCCTTAAAATGTTTTAAACACTTAATTTTAATTATTAAATAAGATAAAACATTAAATTGTTAATCACCTTAATATGACTGTCTTGAAGAAATTGTAGATTTTCTTACATATTGTAAAATAAAATCTGCAGCAATTTGTTTTTGTTATTTTTCCTTCTGAACTATGTTATTTTCTTTGGAAAAGCGTTCTCTTTACCTATTGTAAAAATACATTCAAAATTAGACATTTTAAAACATTTTCAACCAAATCTCTTACACAACTTAAGAATTTTCTTTACACTTTAACGTGCAGAGTGAGGTAAAGAACGGCTCAAATGCTCAAATCTGTTCATCTAAAAAGCATCCGGAGGGATTCCAACAGAAATAACTACCTACTACGATATTAACAACATTATTACAATTGAAATTCGATCACTTCATTAAACCAAAATCTTCTTTCTCTAAAGCACATTTAAAAAATCACTAGCTATACCTTATTTTGTAAAGTGAAAGACAACCAACCAAGGGCAAGCTTTATCCTTGCCCAATCGATAGAGAAAAATCTGCACTAGTGCTCAAAGAAGTGTAAAAATTTTAACACATAGTGTAACTACTGTGGGAAGTATTATACTGTATGAATACCCAATAAATAAACTGGAGCACCTTTTCCCATATAGGACGTTGAAATAAGATCAATAATAAATGAGGTATGAGTACAGCAGTGTGTTAAGTATTCAATAGCCAATAGATAGCTGGGCTTCTCAACATTCTCAAGAGTGTATCTTACATCCTGATTGAATGGAGCTAACCACTAAGTACGCTTCAAGTAAACATCTTTCTATCAATGTACGGGGAGCAGAAATCACAAAACAAACAACAACAAAAAACATTTTACTCTCATCTGTCTCCTCCAAACAGCTCACTCAGGACCTAGCTTCTTGATGATGTAAACAGGGTGAGAGGTAGAAGAGAAATCTTAAGGCAGCAGAGCAAGAGAAGGCGAAAGTAGTATTTGCAGATAGGAAACAAAGGAGCCCTGGCAAGTAGCAGTATTGCAGCTTTGGACGCAACCAGCTTCCCGCATAAGTCTCCCTTCCCGTGACCATGCCAAGTTTCAATCATTTCGAGCAGAACGCACAGACGTGCCCTCTTATATATTACCCATCTGACTGGATCTTAAGTCAAACAAGAGAACCTTCTCCGTGGAAAGGCAGGAGGCGAAGAGACAAGAATACCCTTTCCCCTCCTCCCTCCTCTCACTTGGTGCAGCGGTCGCTACCGCTGCTACCCACGCCGTGCTGCCCAGCCCCTCATCCTCCTCCCGCTCTCTCTGCCCCGCTACATGGGAGACGGCTGGGAACCAAAATGGTGGTGTTTTAACGGAGGCGACAACTGCCGCACACACCCGCCCCCCCCCCAGGCTCTGGCTGTTCCCTATTCCCTAAAATGCCCGATTCTGTGCCACCTCCTCGCAAACGCCACCATAACTCGCGCATTCCAAGGTTACCATAAGCAGAGGAAGGGGTGGGGGGGGCAGAGAGGTGGAAGAGAGACGAGAGTGAAAGGAATATGGGGGGGTGGGGGTCGCCGGGAGAAAATGCCAGGGGGACGCCGCATTCTTCAATTCACCGTTTTGTTTTCCGCCATTTTCCCGTTACCCTAAACCACCGACGGTCTCAACGACGGCTCTAGACCTTAGGGGCTCTGGCCTAGTAGAAGGAGAGGTTGCCTGAGGGGGAAAACACTCACTTCCCTCAATTCCTCCAGTCACCAGCTGTGGCTGAGGAGAAAAACTGTCAGACCGAGAGGGAGGCAAAGCTTAGGGACTAGACGCCCCTTCCATTGTTCCCTTCGCCCTACACTACAGGCTGGGTGTGAGCCTCTCCTCTCACAGGAGCGACACTGAGCGCAGCGGACCCAAATCCCTCTACTTTCTCTTCAGGAGTCTCCTTACCTGCTGCCACTGCTCCTCCACCGCCGCCGTTGGATTGTGACCGCGCTCCAGATTTCTGCGGGGGTCGCCAGCTGTGGATCTGTAAGGTCCTCACATTCGGGTTTCCGAGGTTCCGTAGCCCGAGCCAATCACAAGCTACTCTGCGTCTGGGAGGCGCGCCGCCTAGTCCTTCTTTTTATCGCCGCCGACATGCTGAGGTTGCATTACGTCACGCTGCCCTTGCTGCAGGGTAGGGGGCCAAAGGGAGAGCGCGCGCGCGCGCGCGCGCGCGATCTGGAGATCAAGAATCCCGCGCAGAGTTTGTGCTTGGAGACGCCAGGGACTTGCAGGGGGTGGGGGTGAGGGTGCAGCACGGGCGAGTCCAAGTAAAGAAGCTTGGATCTTGGGGCGCCCCTGAGGAGTTTCCGTGGGAAGATTTTCAGTTTTCCAGGTTTCCCAAGGGAAAGGAAGAGGGGGAGGGGGAAAAATCAATGACTGAATGGCCATTCACTGAACCTCTAATACAAGCTGAAGACATTAAAAAAAATCGGCCCTGCTCTCGAGGATTTGACCAATTAGGTGGTCCAGAGTGGTAAGAGGTATGCCACCCCCCCCAAATTACCTCTGTGTGTTTTGCAGTTTCCCTCCCTCCCTTCATTCTTTTTTATATTTCATAATGGTAGGCAATTAGATCAAGAAAGTAAAGAAGGAAGAAAGGCATAGAAAGGAAAGGTGGATAAGGGACCTAAATGAAATGAACGCTAAATATCTCTTCAGCGTGTCACTTTCAGCTTGTGTCTGCACAAAATGGGAGAACAGTGAGAAATTCAGTGGTGATGGGTGGGGAAAAGAGAGATGAGATATGACTAAAAGGTTGTATTTGCAAAGGGCTTTATATTCTGAAAATTTAGCTTTAGTACTGTAAGCATTTGGATTGAATAGCAGTGTTTAAACAGGGAAAGGATAGGATCCTAAAACAATAAACGAAGGTGACTAAGTACCTTTGCATGAATAATTGGAATATTTTATAAATAAAACATGTTATTGTTCTCAATTAGCTAATTTCACCAGTTCCCTATAACCTAATATACCACTAAAGGATTTGACAAAATTAGAGGAGGCACTATGTGAAAGCCCTAGCACAGTACCTGGCTCATAGTAGACTAGGAGTCAGCGACCAGGACCAGATAGTAAACATTTTAGGCTTTGATAGCTGTAGGGTCTCTGTCACAAATATTCAAGCCTGCAGTTGTAGTCCCAAAGCAGCCATAGACTGCTTGTATACATAGTATGTACACAAATGAGCATGGCTCTATGCCAATAGAACTTTTATTTGTGGACACGGACTTTTGAATTTGTATCGTTTTAAGGTGTCATGAAAAATTATTTTTCTTTGAATTATTTGAAATGTGAACACCGTTCTTAGTTACAATCCATTAAAAATATAGGCAATGCTCCAGATTTGGCCTGTGTCCGGTAGTTTTCCAACTCCTGTAGGTGTTATACTTTTAGGTTCCCTCCTAAATGAGGAAGGTATTTTTATGAGTGTAGTCCCATATGTGACGTGTTCTACATTGGCTACTCTGGCAAATACTACTTGAAATGTCTTCTCCCAGCGACAATTCCAGTAGGTCACTGATGGAAGAAAACTAAGAAAGATGTGAAGTTTTTTTTAACATAAATCACCTTTGTGAAAAATTGTGATATATAATTTTTAAAACCTGAAGATCATTCTTGTTCCTCCCTCTTTGTTGAATCATCTGATCCATGAAAATGTTCGGAGAATTCTATTTCCTTAATATTTGTGGAATTCATCCCTTTTGTTTCATTCCTAATATCAATCATTACCTTATTCAGGTTCACATCCCTTCTTACCTGGATTACTGCCATACCTTTCTAACTAGTTTCTCTGTAGTCATTTGCTCATCAAATCCTGAAATCAGAAATCACCAAATGTGAAAAATATCTCAAATCAAGCCTCCCCCTTCGATTTTCACTTTAGTTGAGGTTCTCAGCCAATAGGACTATGCAATACCTTCCTGACTCATTTTTCTGCCACAATTACCTCTTTACTCCACTTGATAGCTTTTACAGAGTCTACACCACCACAGGGTCACTTGCATAACAAAACAAAGGAAATTGATTATCTCACTCTCCTGCTTGAACATTGCTGTCAAATCCCTCTAGAAGTCAAAGATGGCACCCTGTCAAGGACAGAAATGGACTTGTGGGAATCCCAGCTGGGCAACAATGTAGAAGACCATCCAACATATGTTCTTTATATATTTGGTCAGTATTTATTTAGAGGAGTAAATTGAATGCTATGTTAAGGATGGCTGTGCTATTATTTTAAATAGTAAGTGTTTTTATATCCATGCTTCAGCATTTTTGCAGTTTCATATTAGCACCAAGACCAATAATATTAATTAGGTGCTATAAACTCTTTTTAATTTGTAGCCTTCTTTGTTTTGTAGCTTCTTCACTTCACTCCTTCTACTTCACCCATTAATCTTGGCCAACCAGTAGTGTTTTGCTGTGGAATATTTAGATGCCACATATTGCTGTCTCTTCTTCCTCATATGCCTCTGGAATCACAGTTTGTTGTCAGCTATATTCCAATATCAACCTCTTTGAAAAGTTAACCTTCTGTCTTTAACTGTAACTTGATCTAAATAATCTAAAATAAATGTGGTTCGTGGGTTTGAAATAATCTAAATATCTAAAATAAATAATCTAAAATAAATGAACTAAATAATCTAAATAATCTAAAATAAATGAACCAAGGAATAATCTAAATAAATAATCTAAATAAAGGAAATAATCTAAAATAAATGAACATGAGCAATATTCTGGGTCATCTAAAAGACCACCTTATAATTGAACCCTGTCATACATTATCAACACTTACATTTGTGTTTACAAGCACATTGACACTAGATAATACCACTTTAATTATTTGATTTGAAATGAATGAGTCAGATGTTGTAAATTATATGGTCCTATATAGGTATGCTATGCATAATACAGTTTCTTGGTAGTTGGAATTAAGTGGTGAGAAGTGAGTCATCCCATAGCATACCAGACCAGCTGCACCTTAATACACTATCACTGTGGAGTCGTATTCATGTTGTGAACTGTAATTTAGTTTTGGCAAAACAATATAATGCCTAACTTTAATGCTGTTAATTCATTAGGTTTTTGTTTATTGTTTTGATTTTATAATTATAAACACCCAAGGTGTTTACTTACACATAGCTCCACTGATGTTTATGTTTAAGTAACATAATAAAACTAATTTAAATCAACATTGAGAGGACAAATTTTCTTCTGTAATAAAAAAAATACAAAATGATGCACAAAAGGTCTCTAAATACTATTCTACATAAAAAGCAGCAGGACTTCTTCAGGGAGGGGGGAGAATAGTTAATCCCAGGTTTGAGATAGGAAATAAATAAGATAAATTGTGTTAAATTGTGTCAGTGAGCAAAAACCATCAAAGATGAATGGGAGCATGTCAAAAGTACACAAAAGCATCAAATAATAATAGTAAGTAGAAGTAATTGAAACACACGGAATATATAAAAAATCATGAGATTATTAAGAATATAGAAAGAGAAATAGAGATCCCCCCATTCCCAGAGAAAAACCTCACTCGATACCATTTGAAGTAAATATCAACTTCTTACTCTGAAAATTAGCAATTAAAAGAAAAAGAACTTAGTATTTTATTCTGCTTTTCTTTTTTTTTAAGTTTTTTAAAAAATTTTTTTACATTTATTCATTTTTGGGATAGAGAGAGAGAGAGAGCGAGCATGAGTGGGGGAGGGGCAGAGAGAGAGGGAGACACAGAATCTGAAGCAGACTCCAGGCTCTGAGCTGTCAGCACAGAGCCCGACGTGGGGCTCGAACCCACGAACCGTGAGATCATGACCTAAGCCGAAGTCGGACGCTTAACCAACTGAGCCACCCAGGCACCCCTTATTCTGCTTTTCTTGTACAAACTATTTCAGGGAAACCAAATAGCCCTAACTTGATGAGAGAAAGTTCTTCTTTTCATAAGAAATAAAATTAATAACTGTAAAAGAAATGTTGAAATAAATGTAGAAAATCACCATTTTACAACCTCTATTGAAGTAATAGGTCCAGAAAGTGATCACAGGTGGGTGAAACATAAGATGAAACACTGATGGAAAAATAGTAAAGGAGTTTGAACTGTCATCACCTGAACCCTCTAATCAGCTTCTCTGTATCCTCAGCAGCATTTGGTATTATAACTATTTTTTACTTCAGCTTGTCTAATAGGTGTGTTGTGATATCACATTGTGGTGTTAATTTGCATTTATCTGATAGCAAATGGTGTTAAACATCTTTTTGTGCACTCATTTGCTATAACCTCTTTGGTGAAGTGTCTGTCCAGGTTGTTTGCCCATCTTTTAATTTGGTTGTTTCCTTAGTGTTGAGTTTCAGAGCTTTAAAAATATGTACTGTGGAGCAAGTCCTTTATCAGATATGTTACTTGTAGGTATTTTCTACCCATCGTCACCTGGTCTTTCCTTTTTCTTTATAGTATATATACTATACTATATACTATACCCTAGATATGGCAGAGCAAAGTTTTTAATTTTGATAGTCTAATTTATTGATTTTTTCTTATATAGATTGTGATTTGATATGGATTTTAAGAATTCTTTGCCTACTTTCAGCTCACAAACATCTATTTTTTTCTAAAGGTTTTTATTGTTTTAGGCTTTACATTTACTTCTATGATCTATTTTGAGTTAGTCTTTATATAAAGTGTGAGATTTAGATTGTAGTTCATTTTTATGCATATCAGTGACTAGAGGTTCCAACAACACTTGTTAAAAAGACTGTCCTTTCTTTCTCTGACTGACTTCACTCATATGAGGACTTTAAGAGACAAAACAGATGAAATTAGAGAAGGGAAACAAAAATAATATAAAAACAGTGAGGGGGACAAAACAGAAGAGACTCATAAATATGGAGAACAAACTGAGGGTTACGGGAGGGGTTGTAGGAGGGGGGATGGGATAAATGGGTAAGGGGCACTAAGTAATCTACTCCTGAAATCATTGTTGTACTATATGCTAACTAATTTGGATGTAAATTTTAAAAAACAAAAAATAAAATTAAAAAAAATCAACTAAAAAAAAAGACTGTCCTTTCTTCAATGAGATTTTGCACCTTTGTAAAAAATCAAATGGCCATATTTATGGAGGTCTATATCTGTCGTATTTATTAGGTTCCATAGAGCTATGTGTATCTATCCTTTCACCTGTACCACACTGACTTGATTACTTTAGCTTTTTAGCACTAAAATTGGGTTATTCAATTCTTTAATTATTTTTCAAAATTGGACTAACTATTCTTGTTACTCTTAGTATCACCGTGCCTATAACTATAAAAAAATCTGTTGAAGTTTTGATTGATATTGTGTGAATCCATAGATCTTTGAGGAAAATTGACATCTTTACTATTTCAATTTTTCTAATATATATAGCACAGTATGTCCATTTATTTAGGTCTTCTTGGGTAATTTCATCAGCATTTTGTAGTCCTTAGCATTCAGATTCTGTACGTGTTTTGTTATATATACACCTAAGTATTTCACTTTTTGGAATTATTGTAAATATTTTCTTTAATTTTGGTTTCCAGTTGTTTTCTTTAGTATTAATCAGGTTGATTATAATGTATCTGGGCTTGTACTTTTTTGGATTTACTGTTCAGAGTCCATTCAACTAATTTTTTGCATATTTATGTCAGATAATTTGCCAAATTTGAGACATTTTCAGCCATTATTTCTTTGAATACTCTTTCAGCACCATCGTATTTTTCCAGTCCTTCTGAGACTTTGATTATATAAAGTTGAGACTTTTTTTGTCACCCAGTTCCCTGAGGCTTTGCTCATTTTTTCAATCATTTTTCTTTTTGCTGTTCAAGTTGGATAATTTCTACTGGTCTAACTTAAAGTTCGCCAACTTCTTTTGTCATCTCTATTCTGTTGTTGATTCCAGAAAGTGAGGTCTTGTGGGTTTTAGACTTTTTGGTTATTTTATTTTTAGGTTATAAAATTTCCATTTGATTCTTCTTTATATATTCTATTTCTTTGCTGATACTTTATTTTAATATTTGATTCAGGAGGGTTCATGATTGCTTATTTTTTCATGTTAATTCCAGTATAGTTAACATAGTGTTATATTAGTTTCAGGTGTACAACATAGTGATTCAACAATCTCACACATCACCCAGTGCTCATCACAACAAATGCACTCCCTAATCCCCATCATCTATTTCATGCATTCCCCCACCTACTTCCCCTTTGATAACCATCAGTTTGTTCTCTATAGTTAAGAGTCTGTTTCTTGGTTTGTCTCTCTCTCCTTCTCTCTCTTTTTCCCTTGCTCATCTGTTTGGTTTCTTAAATTCCACATATGAGTGAGATGGTCAACAGACACATGAGAAGATACTCAACATTACTCATCGTCAGGGAAATGAAAATCAAAACTACAATGAGATACCACCTCACACCTGTCAGAATGTCTAAAATCAAAAATACAAGAAACAACAAGTGTTGGTGAGGATGTAGAGAAAAAGAAACCCTCTTTCACTGTTGGTGGGAATGCAAACTGGTGTAGCCACTGTAGAAAACAGTATGGAAGTTTCTCAAAAAGTTAAAGCTAGAACTATCCTACTATCCAGTGATTGCATTACTGGGTATTTACAAAAACAAACAAAAAAAACAAAAAACAAAAAACCAGAAACACTAATTCAAAGGGATACATAAACCCTTATGTTTACAGCAGCGTTATTTACAATAGCCAGATTATGGAAGCATTTTCACTTGTTTCCATGTATTTTTTACTTCTTTAATATATTGGTTGATCCATTCAATATTTAGTAACATGTTTAACCTCCATGTATTTGTGGACTTTCCAAATTTTTCCTTGTGCTTGACTTCAAGTTTCATAGCATTGTGGTCAGAAAAGATGCATGGTATGATCTCAATCTTTTTGTACTTGTTAAAGACTGATTTATAACATGGTATATTATCTATTCTGGAGAATTTCCCATGTGCACTTGAAAAGAATGTGTATTCTTCTGTTTTAGAGTAGAATGTTCTGAATATATCTGTTATGTCCATCTGGTCCAGTGATTGTAAGCCATTGTTTCCTTGTTGATTTTCTGCTTAGATGATCTGTCCATTGCTGTAAGTGGGGTGTTAAAATCCCACTATTTGTATTATTATCATTGAGTTCCTTTATGTTTATTATTAATTGATTTCTATATTTGGGTGATTTCATATTGGGTGCATAAATATTTACAATTGTTAGATCTTCTTGTTAGAGTGTACCCTTTATTATAATATAGTGCCCTTTTTCACCTCTTATTACAGTCTTTTATTTAAAATCTAGTTTGTCTGATATAAATATTGCTACTCTTGCATTCTTTTGACATTCGTTTGCATGATAAATGTTTCTCCATCCCCTCACTCTCAATCTGCAGGTGTCTTTAAATCTAAAATGAGCCTCTTGTTGGTAGCATACAGATGGGTCTTGGTTTTTATTCATTCTGACACTGTATGTCTTTTTATTACAGCATTCAGTCCGTTTGCATCCTTAATGCAAATTATTGATTTGCATTATTGATAGATATGCATTTTGTGCCATTTTATTACTTGTTTATTACTTGTTTCTGGAAATTTCCCATGTTCCTTTCTTGTCTTTGTCACTTTTGGTCTCTCATTTTTACTCAAAGAGTCATTATTTGAGTTAGCCAAAAACTGGAAACAAACCAAATGTCATCAAGTCATTCATACATTCATAATCTCTGAGTGCCTATCACATGCCAGCCATTTGCCTAGTGTGTCTTTGCCTCTTGGAGCTTACATTCTCGTTGAGACATATAGATAATAAATAAACTAACAAGCAAATTTTGGGAAGTGCTATGAAGGAAATGGTGTGAGTGCTTACATAATGTCTCTCTGAGGAAGTAACAAATTGAAACCTAAAGTTTGAGAAATTTTTCGTCAGAAAATGAGTTGACGAAAAAGTAGCACACAGAGAGCAAACATAGGCAAAGGCCCTGAAGCTGGAAAAATATTGATGCATTTAAGAAATTGAAAGAAGGGGCGCCTGGGTGGCTCAGTGGGCTGAGCGTCCGACTTCAGCTCAGGTCATGATCTCATGGCCTGTGGGTTCAAGCCCCGCGTCCGGCTCTGTGCTGACGGCTCAGAGCCTGGAGCCTGCTTCGGATTCTGTGTCTCCCTCTCTCTCTGCCCCTCCCCTGCTCATGTACTGTCTCTCTCTGTCTCAAAAATAAATAAACATTAAAAAATTTAAAAAATAGATTGAAAGAAGGCCTATGTAGCTGGATCATGGTAGGTGAGGGGGAGAACAGTACAAGATGAAATTGAAGGCACACAGAGCCCAGATCATTCAGGGTCTTGTAATGAGTTTGGATTTTATTTTATTCACAATGAGAAGTCATTGAAAGATCCGATTGATGCTAACTTCTAAATATTTTTTGTATTCTTCATCCCCCAGGGCCTATACTATATTTCAATCTGTCATCATCTCTTACCTTGATCACCGGAATAGTTTCCTAACAGGTCTCTTAACTTGTTCTGCCCCTTTCTTCAATCTATCCTTTCATGTCCATAAAAGAGCTCTTTTAAAAATGAAAATCTAATCATTCTGATATTTTCTTATATCCTTTGCTTGTTCCTTTTTATTCTAAAGTTCAATTCCTTAACTATGCTTATAAAATTTAGTATGCAATAGCACATCATGACTTTCATAGGCCCTGGGCATTTTTGCCTTCCTCCCTAAGAATATGAGAAAAATTACATTTTGCAACTGCATTAGTGTAAAGACTAATATTATATATTCACTTTTATTCTATTCCTTTTTTCTTCTGATTTTAAAATAAAGTAAAGCATTTTTATGATCTTTAAAGGTATCGTGGGGTCATAGGCATGGTGACTATTGTACTTAATGAATATGTCAACCCTGCTAGTGTGATTTAATTCCAGCCTAACTCTTTATATACATTCACTGATTAATTTGATAGTATCTATTGAGTGCCTTCTGTATGCCAGACACTGTTCTAGGAACTGAGTATTAGTACATCAGTAAACAAAAAAGAAAAATAAACATGACTTCATATCATGTTCATTCTATTAAGAAGGAAGGGAGACAAAGGTTAAGCAAATGAATAAGTAAAATGAGTAGTATGATAGACAGTGATGAAGTAGGTTAGAAGGATAAGAATTTGGGGAATGGCTTGCAATTTGAAATATGATGTTCAGGGAAAACTTTACTGAGAATATGTTATTTAAGCTAGCACCTGAAAGAGATGAAGGAGTGAGATAGGTGGATGTCTGGAAGAAAAACATTCCAAGTAAGGGAACAGCAAATATAAAGGTCTTGAGACAGGAATTTGGCTAGTGTATCTCTGAGTAGCAAGGAAGCCAGTGTGGTTGGAATCAGAGAGATAAAGGTTGTTCAGATCGTGGGTTTTTTATCATTATAATAACTTTGACTTTTTGCCTGAAGGAAATGGAAACCTAATGGAAGACTTTTACTATGGAAATGACATGATTTGACATATATTTTTTTAAAGGATGATGCTGTCTGCTGTGTTGAAGGTAGACTATAGCAGTGCAAAATATGAAGCAAGCAAACCATTTAGGAAGTAATGACGATAATTCAGATGAGAAATAATGATGGCTTTGACCATGTTGGTAGCAATGGGTGGTGAGAAATGGTCAGATTGTAGATATATTTTTTAGGTAGACCTAATACATTTCACTGATAGATTAAATGTGAGGCAGAGACAAAGAGGGAAGTCAATAATGAAGAGAAAAAAGGATGATTCCAAAGTTTTCAGCCTGAACAAATAGAAGGATGGAGTTTCTATCAACTGCAATGGGGAAATCTATAGAAAGGAAGCATGTTTTTAGTGAGTTAGTTTTGGGCCTTTCAAGTTCATGGTGTCTGTTAAATATGCAAGCGGATTGTGGATTTTAGGGGAAAAGTTCAGGATAGAAATATAAAACTTAGAGATGATCAAGACAGAGCATAGATACAAAAGAAAAGGACTAAACTCTAGGGAAGCAAATTGTTTAGAGACCAGAAAAATTAGAATAAACTAGCAAAGGAGACTGTGAAGGAGAGAATGGCAAACAAGGAGGAAAATCAGTAGAGTACATCATTTTGGAAGCCAAATGAAGAAAGCTTTTTGAGAAGGGAGTGATTAACTGCATCAGACGCTCCTGATAGTTCAAGTAATAGGAGGACTGAGAATTGATCAGTAGATTTAACAACATCACGGTCATTGGTGACCTTAATAAAAACATTTCCAATTGAGTGGTGGTAGTAAAAGCCTAGTTAGAATGGATTCTAGAAGGAATGGGATGGGAGGAACTGGAAATCATGAATGTAGAAAATTCTTTTCTGTTTTACTGTAAAAGGGGCAGAAAAATGGGGCAATAGTTGGAGGGGGGTACAAGGTGTCTAATGAGGACTTTTTAATGTTAGAAATGAGAGTAATGTTAATATAATGATTGGGGTTGATCCACTAGAAAGGGGATAATTAATCATGCAAGTGGGAAAAATGAGAATTTTTGGAATGATATCTTTGAATAAGTGAGAAGGGATGGGTCGTAATGCACAAAAGGATATGCAGGGATAATGGCAAGGGGAAGAGAGAATATGTGTGCACTGTTGCAGGTGGGTCAGTAGGAACCTTTTTTCCAATTGGTTGTGGAAAATCCCTCTTTTAAAATGTGCTGTATTAATCCTAAAATTTGTATGGAACCACAAAAGACCCCGAATAGCCAAAGTAGTATTGAAGAAGAACCAAAGCAGGAGGCATCACAATCCCAGACTTTAGCCTCTACTACAAAGTTGTAATCATCAAGACAGCATGGTATTGGCACAAAAACAGACACATAGACAAATGGAATACAATAGAGATCCAGAATTGGACCCACAAAAGTATGGCCAACTAATCTTTGACAACGCAGGAAAGAATATCCAATGGAAAAAAGACAGTCTCTTTTACAAATGTTGCTGGGAAAACTGGACAACAACATGCAGAAGGTTGAAACTAGACCACTTTCTCACACCATTCACAAGAATAAACTCAAATTGGATAAAGGACCTGAATGTGAGACAGGAAACGATCAAAACCCTAGAGGAGAAAGCAGGAAAAAACCTCTCTGACCTCAGCCGCAGCAATTTCTTACTTGACACATCTCCAAAGGCAAGAGAATTAAAAGCAAAAATGAACTACTGGGACCTCATGAAGATAAAAAGCTTCTGTGCAGCAAAGGAAACAATCAACAAAACTAAAAGGCAACGGACGGAATCGGAAAACATATTTGCAAATGACATATCGGACTAGTATCCAAAATCTATAAAGAACTCACCAAACTCCACACCCAAAAAACAAACAATCCAGTGAAGAAACGGGCAGAAGACATGAATAGACACTTCTCTAAAGGAGACATCCAGATGGCCAACAGGCACATGAAAAGATGCTGAACGTCACTCCTCATCAGGGAAACACAAATAAAAATCACACGCAGATACCACTTCACGCCAGTCAGAGTGGCTAAAATGAACAAATCAGGAGACGATAGATGCTAGAGAGGATGTGGAGAAACGGGAATCCTCTTGCACTGTTGGTGGGAATGCAAACTGGTGCAGCCGCTCTGGAAAACATTGTGGGGGTTCCTCAAAAAATTAAAAATAGATCTACCCTATGACCCAGCAATAGCACTGCTAGGAATTTACCCAAGGGATACAGGAGTACTGATGCATAGGGGCACTTGTACCCCAATGTTTATAGCAGCACTTTCAACAATAGCCAAATTAAGGAAAGAGCCTAAATGTGCATCAACTGATGAATGGATAAAGAAATTGCAGTTTATATACACAATGGAATACTACATGGCAATGAAAAAGAATGAAATATAGCCTTTTGTAGCAACATGGATGGAACTGGAGAGTGTTCTGCTAAGTGAAATAAGTCATACAGAGAAAGACAGATACCATATGTTTTCACTCTTATGTGGATCTTGAGAAACTTAACAGAAGACCATGGGGGTGGGAAAGGAAAAAAAAAAAGAGAGGGAGGAAGCCAAACCATAAGAGACTCTTAAAAACTGAGAACAAACTGAGGGCTGATGGGGGGTGGGAGGGAAGGGAGGTTGGGTGATGGGTATCAAGGAGGGCACCTTTTGGGATGAGCACTGGGTGTTGTAAGGAAACCAATCTGACAAAAAATTTCAAAAAAGAAAGTAAAAAAAAATAAAAATAAAATGTGCCTTATAGATGAATTGGTAAAGAAAATGTGGTTTATATATACAATGGAATACTACTTGGCAATGAGAAAGAATGAAATTATGCCATTTGCAGCAATGTGGAATAAGTCAGAGGAGGACAGATATCATATGTTTTCACTCATATGTGGATCTTGAGAAACTTAACAGAAGACCATGGTGGGGGAAGGGGAAAAATAGGTACAAACAGAGAGGGAGGGAGGCAAACCATAAGAGACTCTTTTTTTTTTTTTAATGTTTATTCATTTTTGAGAGAGAGAGAAACAGAGTACAAGTGGGGGAGGGGCCGAGAGAGAGGGAGGCACAGAATCCGAAGCAGGCTCCAGGCTCAGAGCTGTCAGCACAGAGCCGGATTCGGGGCTCAAACCTACAAGCTGTAAGATCATGACCTGAGCTTAAGTCAGACACTTAACCAACTGAGCCACCCAGGCACCCCAAGAGACTCTTTTTTTTTATGTTCTATTTTATTTTATTTTTTTTTATATGAAGTTTATTGACAAATTGGTTTCCATACAACACCCAGTGCTCATCCCAAAAGGTGCCCTCCTCAATACCCATCACCCACCCGCCCCTCCCTCCCACCCCCCATCAACCCTCAGTTTGTTCTCAGTTTTTAACAGTCTCTTATGCTTTGGCTCTCTCCCACTCTAACGTCCTTTTTTTTTTTTTTTTTTTTTTTACCTTCCCCTCCCCCATGGGTTCCTGTTAAGTTTCTCAGGATCCACATAAGAGTGAAACCATATGGTATCTGTCTTTCTCTGTATGGCTTATTTCACTTAGCATCACACTCTCCAGTTCCATCCACGTTGCTACAAAAGGCCATATTTCATTTTTTCTCATTGCCACGTAGTATTCCATTGTGTATATAAACCACAATTTCTTTATCCATTCATCAGTTGATGGACATTTAGGCTCTTTCCATAATTTGGCTATTGTTGAGAGTGCTGCTATGAACATTGGGGTACAAGTGCCCCTATGCATCAGTACTCCTGTATCCCTTGGGTAGATTCCTAGCAGTGCTATTGCTGGTGTTCTATTTTATTTTTGAGAGAGGGAGAGAGAGAGACAGAGCATGAGTGGGGGAGGGGCAGGAAGAGAGGGAGATACAGACTCCAAAGCAGGCTCCAGGCTCTGAACTGTCATCACAGAGCCCAATGTGGGGCTCGAACTCACAAGCCGGAGATCATGACCTGAGCCGAAGTCAGATGCTCTACCGACTGAGCCACCCAGGCACCCCCATAAGAGACTCTTAAATACAGAGAACAAACTGAGGGTGAATGGGGGTGTGTGGGAGAGGGGAAAATAGGTGATGGGCATTGAGAAGGGCACTTGTTGGGATGAGCACTAGGTGTTGTATGTAAGCAATGAACCATGGGAATCCACCCCAAAAACCAAGAACACACTTTACACACTGTATGTTAGCCAATTTGACAATAAATTATATTAAAAATTAAAAAAATAAAATGTGCTTTATTATGGAAAAGTTCAAACATATACAAAAGTAAAAAGAACAAGATAATGAACCTCTATGTTGCCATTACCCAGCTTAAAAAAAAATGTTTCCTTGTTTACTTAGAGAGAGAAAGGTACAGCATGAGCGACAGGGGAGCAAGAGAGACAGAGACAGAGAATCCCAAGCAGGCTTTACAGCTTTAACAATTATCTGTTCATCACCTATCATTTCTCTTATATCCCCACCTACAGTCTCTCTTTTCCTCAGATTATTTTGAAGGAAATCCGTATGTCATATTATTACAGCCGTAAACACTTCATTATATGTCCCTAAAAGATGGCTCTTTAAAAAATATAACCACATTACCACACTTAAAAGGTTAATAATAATTCCTTAATATCACTAAGTGTCCAATCACAATTCCCCAATTGCCTTTTAGCAATGTTTTTTTTTTTTGAAACAAGATATCTGAATAAGGTCCATTCATTGCAATTGATCAATATGTATCTTAAGTCACTGTTAATTTATAGATTCTCTTTCCATCTATTTTCTCCACTTTGTTGAACAAAACGGAATTATTTGTCCTATACAATCTCCTAGTCTAGATGATTCTGTTCACATCCTCATGGTGACTTTTCACATGTGTTTGAAAATTAAGCATGCTATTACCAACTAACTGCCAACTTTCTTAAAAGAAAAACAACTCATGAATTGCAGGCTCCTAACACAGAGATTTTGTCTCTCATTTGGGGACCATAGCTGGACCTTTGTCTGGTTTAATAAAGGAGAGAAATAAGTTTAGCAGGACTTGAGTTTCAAGAACTTCTTGAAAAGATGAAACATGTTCTGATTTCTTTACCAATGTTAAGAGATTCAGACTTTTAAAATCCGTTTATAATGGAAAACTACAAAATTGGGTGCTTTTAAGATCATGATAATGTAAAACATCTTGTACTATTTATCAGGAGAAAGTTATTGCTCGTGTACCTGGGTGGCTCAGATGGTTAAGCGTCCAACTCTTGATTTCAGCTCAGGTCATGATCTCACCATTTGTGAGTTCGAGACCCATGTCAGGCTGTGCACTGACAGCACAGAGCTTGCTTGGGATTCTCTGTTTCCCTCTCTCTCTGTCCCTCCCCCATTTGCGCTTTCTCTCTCTCTCTCTCTCTCTCAAAATTAAATAATTTTTAAAAAGAAAGTTATTGCTAAAAGAAAAAATTATTTTCTTCCTATAAATAAAATATGGTAATTTTCAGGCTTTTAATAACTCACTCAGAAACATAATTTTTATTTAGGAACTTTCCTTTTGAACTTACCTTCAATCCCTGACAAAGACCATTTCTATTATGGTCATTATCTAGAATTATCTTTTCCCATCCTCCTCCAGTCCATTTCTTCAAATAGTTACTCCTGCTTTTGTGTATAGATTTAAGCCTGTACCTATGTTGAAAACTATCCTGAGTGACCCTGGGAAGGAGGCATGTAAGAAGTTCCTTCCTAAAAGTGTTTTTGGCTCAGTATCAAGCATCTCTGCTGATATCTTGCTGATGTCCTATGCCTATCTCATAGATCCCTAATTAGATAGCAACATTTTGTGGCCCTGATTATTTGGTATAAGATCTTTATTTCCCAATTAGCAAGCCTGAGTTTCTTTTCTCTAATTGTCCTCTTCTATTTGACCCACTTTCTGGACCAGGGTCCTATCTTGGCTCACCCGCCAGGATTTGGATGATGCAATATAATGGCTGGGAGGGAACTGAAAGGTCATCTAGTCTAACCTTGTCATTTTACAGAGGAGGAACCCCAAAATTTGACCTGTCTTTTCTCTTTGGTTCTATCATATCTCCCTTTTCTTTTCTTTTTAATTTTTAAATGTTTGTTTTTAATTTATTTGAGAGAGAGAGAGAGAGAGAGAGAGAGAGAGAGAGAGAGAGAGAGAGAGAGAGAATGATCAGGGGAGGGGCAGAGATAGAGGGAGACAGAATCCAAAGCTCTGAACTGTCAACACAGAGCCCAACGCGGGGCTCAAACTCGTGAACTGTGCGATCATGACCTGAGCTGAAGTTGGACACTCAACCAACTGAGCCACCCAGGTGCCCCTATTGCCTTTTCTTTGTCTTAGATAGCTTCCCTGAAATTCTCTTTTCTGCCTTACTCAAAATATTACCCCCTTTTCCAGTCTAATAAAACTTCCAGCCAAGCACTCACCTAATACCAAGAATTCTCTAAGTTACAAGTGTCATAACACAACCTTTGTGGGCAAGGACATGGGATAATTCCTAAGATAAAATAGTTTTACCGTGTATCTCACAGTATCTCAACTAGATGATATGAAGGCACAAACCTTGAACATGTACTACCTAGACCAATGATAACTGAATGCACAATGTGTTCGAAATATCTATTAAGATAAAATACTGAGGAAAAATAGAAAACTCCTCTTAAACTCTTAAAAATCCCAGAAGGGATGAATATTGCTTCAGAAAAGACCATGAAAACTTTGTATATAAGACTATAAAGTTGTAGCCATCTTAAGGATAACTAAAACAAGAGCTATTGTGTATAAACTTGAAAATAATATTAGCTAGATATTTCTAGTTTAAAAAGTAATGTAAAGTGGAATATTTTATTCCTTAAGAGTTTAGTAAAAAATTCTCTCCTGCTTGAGGAGAACCTATTTGTGTGGGTACTTACTCTCTTAAACTCTTATCTATGTTGTTTTTTTTTTTTAGCTGCGAGGAGCAAGGGATATAAGGACATGTGTATTGTTTGACAGTGTCAGAAAGGCAAACCAAAATCATACTTGTGCCTAGAAAGAAGCAATTTAAAAACAAATTGTCGTCACCCAGGCACCCCTATTCCTAGTATTTCTGAGATATTTCCATTCTAATTGCCATGATCCACAGTTCCTAATCAGAAACTAACTTCAGAGTATGCTAGAGAATTTACCTGCTTCCATTCAGCAAAACCTGCCCTCAACGGTCTCAGATCATTGGCTTGAAGGAGAAAAGGTTTGCTTAATTCCATCTCCTATCTGCTGAACAGGTGCTTATCTCTCACCTGCAATATCTAATGAGGAATGCAAGAAACTTACAAACTCTACTTTTCTGAATATTTCCCACAAAGTTGAGCTTTGGTTGGCATGCAAAGTCCTAAGAAATAATGCTGCAGTTTAACTTTGTTATCAAGAACTATTAGTTTGTCAACCTGGGACAAACTAATACGTTCTTCAAGAACCTGCTCCTGATTCACTTTGCTTATTCCATATTTTAGAATTTGTCAGTTATATACCCACTTCCAGATACCAACAGAGACACTTTGTGTTTGCAAGTGACAGAAATCTAATTTGAACTGGCTTAATCATAAACCAAAACTTACTATCTCTCAGAATCCAGGAAAGGATTAAACAATAAAATGTAGATGAGCCTCAATAAAAATGAATCAACAAGAAAAAAAAATAAAATAAAAAATAAAAAATAAAAACAAATTGTCTTTATCACTGTGAGATATAGGAGTCAACAAAACAGACCTGGTCATATTAATAATTAGGTATTTAAATAAGACAGTCCAGGTGGCATACACCAGAGGAATAGACAGGATTGGAAATCGCTAAGGACGGTATAATGAAGCATATACTGTAAATTCAAATGTGATATTTGTTCCTTAGAGGGTCAAAAGCATAAAGGATAAGTCACTTACCCAATTTCCCATAGCTAGTAAGTGGAGAAGCTAGGACTTTAATGCAGAAGGCTGACTACAGAGCTGTCTAGGCTGTTAGCCACTATGCTACATTATCTTCTGTGTATAGACTATACCTTTGAACATCCTAGGTCTTTCCTGCTCTAACTCCGAAGTTTCCAGCAATTTTGGAACTCTTCAGTACATACAGACAAAATTTTTAACTATCTAGAATAGTTCTTACGCCGGCCTCATGAAGAGACCAATACTGAACATACCCAACATATATTACTGCTTACACCTCTAAAAGCCAGATAGAGCCTGCTCTTGTGTTGTATTACATACCTACAGAAGTTCTACCATCCAGGGTCTTGTCCTACACAACTATTGAAAGGAAGCTTTCAATAACCCGAAGCCTGTTCCTGTTCAGGACTATATGGCATTTCATACAAAACTTTTAGCCATCCAGGAACTCTTTCAGGGTCAGCCTAACTTAGAGGCTTCTTTCTGGGATGGCTACATTTTCCAGAGAAGAAACATCTGCATGCCAGGGACTTATTTCTGATTAGGTTATCTATGTATAGGGAACTACATGTATAAAGGTTCTGAAAGAGAAACAGAAAGCCCAGTATGATTAGAGCAGAGAGCAAGATGGAGAATGATGTGTGAAGAAACTGGAAACTTAAAAAAAAAAAAAAAGCACTGCAATAGTTACAGACTTTGGAGTCAAGCTTGTTGGGTTTGAATCCTGGCTCTGATACTAATTGTGGGGCCTTGGGCAATTAAAGCCTCAATTTCCTTATTTGTAAATCAGTAAAAATAATACTATCTACCTCATAGGGATTTTGTGAGGACTTTATAAGATGATGCATGTAAAACATTTCAGTACTTACATCATAGTAAGTATTCTGTAAGTATTATACACTAACACACACTTGATAGATACAGATATAAATAGATTAGATAGATAGATGATAGATAGATAGATAGATAGATAGATAGATGTTAGAGAAATAGAGACCCTAGGTATTGGGGTTTTGGAGGGCCTTATGAACTATGGTAAGGGTTTGAAGCCTTATTCTAGGGTAATTGGAAAATATTGAAGGTTTTTAAGGGAGAAGTAACAAGGTTAGGTTAGCATTTTAAAATATTACTCTGGCTGTACTGTGGCAAAAAGGATTAGATGGAGGGAAGTGAAGATGTAGAGAGTTTAATTAAGAATCTGTTATGATAGTCCAGGGGAAAGATAGTTGTGTCTTAGACTAGGACAGTGTGCCTAGAGATAAAGGTAGTAAAAGGAACATATTAGAGATATACTTAGGAAGGAGAAGAGATAGGGAGTGGAGGCAAGTGAAATAAGACTTGCCAGCTAATTCTTCACCCCCTCCTCACTTCTCCTCAGAAGATTAAGGAGGGATGACTGAAGAACAGGAACAGTAATTGAAAAGTTAGTGCAGGACACTTTGTGATGTAAATGTAGGAGGGGCAATTGCTCTCTTACTATAATAGTTTTGGCAGATAAATGTGTTTGATTTTAGATTTTTTTTTATTTTTTTAAATTTTTTTTTCAACGTTTATTTATTTTTGGAACAGAGAGAGACAGAGCATGAACGGGGGAGGGTCAGAGAGAGAGGGAGACACAGAATCGGAAGCAGGCTCCAGGCTCTGAGCCATCAGCCCAGAGCCTGACGCGGGGCTCGAACTCACGGACTGCGAGATCGTGACCTGGCTGAAGTCGGACGCTTAACCGACTGCGCCACCCAGGCGCCCCTGATTTTAGATTTTTTAAAGAACAATTAGCCTCACTGAAGCCCACACTGGAATACCTCTATATTTTTTTCATCCCCACTCCATCCATGAAATCTGAAGAGATGCTACATTCAACACTGGAGGCTATGAAATTTGCGAATCCAAAAAGGGTCTTAGGATTTGTTCATTTTTGTAGGACTTTTTGTAGGAGACACTGACATAGAAAGTTGGCTGGGGAGGGAAGGGGCAAAAAGGGAAAGGGGTGCTGGAAGCCCGGGTAGAGCAAGAGAGTAATGGAGACAAAGAGACAGAATGAGATAGAGATATTGAGTAATTAAGGAATGAGGGGATGCACTTGGTTTATTCTTCCAAGGCTTAAGGAGGAGATACATGATCCCATAACCTCTACAAAGGAGGCCTAATCAGATCTTATCCATTATGCAATAAAGGGGGTAGAGTAACTGCCAAAAGTACTATGCCAGATTCTTCCTCCCCCAACATTGGAATAATCATATGAATCCCTTCTCTCCAGTTGTTGACAAGAGTGACAGCATCTTTCCTGTGGAATACTAAGTAGCAATTGAACATTTTCTTGAAACAATAGCCTAAATGGAGAAACTGTTAAGTCAATTCCCCATTTACCCATCCCCATATGCCTTTCTAAAAACAAGTGCTGCATGGGTCAGAATTGTATTTGGGGAATGCGTCAGACACAGCATACCATTCCAATATCCATTCTCTCCTTCCCTCTTGCTAACACAACTCTCACTGTGATCAAAGCAACTTATTTATTTAGAAATTTAGAAAATCTTGCAATTAGGACTAGCTGTCTGACTAGTTCTGACCAATGAAATTTAAGGGGAAATTGCTGACCAGGACATCCAGGAAGGTTTCCGAAAAGAGACAGACAGCTGACAAATACTTTGTCTTTCACCCTTTACTCATTTGCCACTACCCATTCCTCCTAAACATTTATGTGAAGCTATAGGTGAAGCAGCCACCCTGTAACTATGGATGGTTGTCACATGCTAAGGATGAAAGCCACATGTTGAGAAGTGTGAACTAGAAAGATGATATTCTTGAAATATTCTGCACCAGCGATAGGCTGTTGAGCTCTGGACTTCATGTTATATGAGATAAATAAATCCATCTGTTGAAGCTATTGGAATTAGGTTTTCTCTTACTTGCAATCAAATGAGACCCTAAAAGACATAGGATACAAAGAGATTAATGAGTAAATTATGACTCTTAAGTTTCTGGCTTAAACAGTGGAACAGTAGAATAATGCCTTTCCCCCAAAGATGTCCATGTCATAATCCCTGGAACCCGTTAATGTTACCTTAAATAGTAAAAGAGAATTAAGGTTGCAGAGGGAATGAAGATTGCTAATCAGCTCACCTCAAGATAAGGAGATTATCCTAGATTTATCAGGGTAGGCCCAATGTAATTCTTAAAAGTGAAAGAGGGAGACAGAAGAGGAATTTGGAGTGATGCAATATGAAAGGTCAACCCACCATTGTTGGAGGCCATGGAGGCCATGAGCTAAGGGATTTTGGCAGCCTCTAGAAACTGGAAAAGTAAAATAAATGGATTTTCTCCTAAAGCAGAAGGAATGAAACAACATCTGTACCTTTATTTTAACCCAGTGAGACTCATGTCAGACTTCTGACCTATATAGATTTCAAGATAATAAATATGTGTTATAAGCCAATTAAATTCCTGATAATTTGTTACAGTAGCTATGGTAAAATAATACATGCAACTAGATAGATGAGCTCACTTTTAGAAATATTGAGATTTCAATGTTTTTGAGATATACAAGTGGAGATGTCCAATAGGCAAATGGCTACATGGGAAGGTCAGGAAGATGTCTAGACTGCAAATATGGACTTGAGAGTTATTGCAGATAATTAAAACAATGGGGGAAAATTAAATTACTTATGGAGAATGAATAGTGTTAGAAGAAAAAAAAAAGGCCTAATTCTAATAGTGAATTGAGTAAGGGGAGAAGCCAACAAAAGAAGCTGAGAAAGAGCAAAGAGTTATATATAAGACAAGGAGAACATAGCCTCACAAAATCAAAGGAAGAAAATGTTTCAAGGAGGGTCATTAATAATGAATGCTGATGACTAGTAAAATAACAGATTAGAAATCATATATTAGATTTTATGACACAGGTAATTTATGACCTTAGTGAGAACATTGTGGATGTAATAGTAGGTATAGTAGGTATTGAAGATAAATTGATGTGAATTGAGGGATGAGACAGAGAGAAAGAAGTGAAAAAAGGGAGTAAAGATAACTTATTCCAGAGGCCTGACTGTGAAGGTGAATAGACAAGTTGCAGAAGAAAATGGTGTTGAGAAAGTATGTTTAACTAGTCCCTCCCAGAAGTAAACATCAGGACGGGATTAGACTGTGCAAAGATTTTTTTTATTAGAGTAAACACCTGTTGAGAGAAAATGGGAAGGGATTTGGAAAAGGTTGAGAGAATCTTACCCTGAGTGAAGGAGAGAAGTAAGGAAAGTTGGGAGGAAGTGTTCTAGACACCTGTGCAGTCTGAAGAATGTTCAGAAAGCCATTAGGGAATCCTCAAACCAGTCAGCATTCAGAGTAGTCCCATAACTCTTAGAGATGTCCTCACATGAGTATCCCTCTTTCTCTCTTGCCTAAACTAGGTGCAGCATTGGGAAAGCATAGCCTCCAGGCAAGTGCAGGGATGTATTTCAGAGCACTGTAGCTTGGGCCCTTGGTTAAAAGTCTGCCATGCACATTCTCACAGCTTTCATAGAGGGATTTTCTTTTTTTTTCTTTTTTTAAAGTTTAGTGTATGTTTCAGCTGATCAGATGGAGCCAGTAGACAGGGAAAGGTTGAAGATGCCCAGAATAAAAAGAAGATAATTGATGCAGCAAGGGCCAGATAAATTCTGGGGAGGATGGAATTCAGAGAACAGGTAAAAGTGTTGCCCTTAAATGAGATGTGAGACACCTTGAAATAAGCGGGTGAATTCAGGACCATTTGTAGGTCTGGGAATTCCCATCTCTGGTTTCCATTTACCCTTTAAATCACAAAGTGAGGTCATCTCATAGGAAAGGGGGTGTAAGAATGGGAAACTGGTCAAAGTTCAAGGAAAGGCCAACAATCACTGTGGGGAGTTGTAGAGCGACCTATCTCATGGTCAGATGGCTGGTGGTGTTAATGGCCCAGCTAAATCTGAAGGTCATAGGTTTACAGTGACATTAATTTGCTGCTATCCTTCCAGCTCTTCCATTCTTTTACCCCCACCCTCTCTGCTCTCTTCTTCCTCTCATCTCTGACATCTCATGAGCCTCCTGCTCTGGTAAATTTACTTCCTAGAAGTTGCTTCAATATGCCTTTATTCTCAGTCCTTTTTCTCACTGTTCCAGTTATAGTACTCATTATCTCTGCCTTCTAAATGGTTGCTCTGCCTCTCATTTTTGTTTCCTTCAAACCCATCCTTCACACAGCCATCAAAGTGATCAGTCTAAAACATAAAATCTGGCTATGACTATTTTAAACCATTCAATGGATCCCCATAACTAATAAGATTTAGTCTAAACTCCTTAACAAGGAATATGAAAGCCTCCATGACCTAGTCTTTAGCTACCTCCTCAGCCTCATCTCTTATCCTATTCTCTTCCTCTGTTTTACACTCCAGCAGTACTTTAAGTTCCCTGCATATTCCATGTTGTTTCTTACTTCCTTGCCTTTTGCTTTCCTCATGTCTCATGAAGCTACCATTTACCTTTTGTAAAATTTTATTTATTTGTTTGGAGAGAGAGAGAAGAGCAGGGGAGTGGCAGAGAAAGAGAGAGGGAGAGAGAGAATCCCAAGCAGGGCCTGAGCTATCATTGTGGAGCCCAATGCAAGGCTCAATCCTACAACCATGAGATCATGACCTGAGCCAAAATCAAAAGTCAGATGCTTACCCAACAGAGCCACCTCTACCTTCTATGACAGCTTAAGCATCATCCTTCTTTATCTCCTTCTTCCTTCACCTTTATCAGCGCATTTTGCCCCTAGATTTGGTTAATTGTTCTTTGATTTCCCACTTTCTTGTATACATTTTTATCATTCTATTGATCACACTGAATAATAAGTGATTTTTTTAATTTTAAAAGTTTAGGTTTTATTATTTTTTAGCTTGTATGTATACATTTTATTCATTCATTTATTCATTCATTTATAAAGTATTAAGTAAGGGCTGGAAGTTTTTTTTTTTTTCAAGTTTTTATTTAAATTCCAGTTAGTTAACATATAGTGTTATATTGGTTTCAGGAGTAGAATTTAGTGATTTATCACTTACATATAACACCCAGTGCTCAGGGGCACCTGGGTGGCTCAGTCAGTTAGGTGTCGGACTTCAGCTCAGGTCATGATCTCACAGTTTGTGAGTTCGAGTCTTGCGTCAGGCTCTGTGCTGACAGCTCAGAGCCTGGAGCCTGCTTCAGATTCTGTGTCTCCCTTTCTCTCTGACCCTCCCCCACTCACACTCTGTCTCTGTCTGTCTCTCTCTCAAGAATAAATAAACATTAAAAAAAATAACACCCAGTGCTCATCACAAGTACTCTCCTTAATATCCATCACCCATTTAGCCCTACCCCACCCACTTCCTCTCCAGCAATCTTAGGTTTGCCTCCCTCTCTTTTTTTCTTTCTTTACCTATGTTCATCTGTTTTGTTTCTTAAATTCCACATATTATTGAAATATTTTATTTGTCTTTCTCTGACTGATTTAATCATTTAGCATAATATACTCAAGCTCCATCCACATTGTTGTAAATGGCAAGATTTCATTCTTTTTTTATATGGCTGAGTAATTTTCCATTGTATATATATACCACATCTTCTTTATCCATTCATCAGTCTATAGACATTTGGGCTCTTTCCATAATTTGGCTATTATGGTTAATGCTGCCATAAACATCAGGGTGATTGTGCCCCTTTGAATCAGTATTTTTGTATCCTTTGAGTAAATACCTAGTAGTACAATTTCTATGTGACAGGATAATTCTGTTTTTAACTCCATACTGTTTTCCACAGTGGCTGCACTAGTTGGCATTCCCAGCAACAGTGTAAGAGGGTTCCCCTTTCTCTGTATCCTCGCCAGCATCTGTTGTTTCCTGTGTTGTTAATTTTAGCCATTCTGACAGGTGTGAGGTGTATTTCCCTGATGATGAGTGATGTTGTGCATTTTTTTCATGTGTCTGTTAGCCATTTATGAATAATAAGTGATTTTTGTCTGTGTCTCTTCTACCAGTCTTGAGCTGCAGGGACTGTCTCAGATTTGTCTTTGTACCTTAGCAACTAACAAATGCTTGGCACATAGGTAGTGTGAAATAAGTGCCTTTTAAAGAAAAGAGAGATAAAGGGGAGAAGAAGGAATAGGGGAAGAAAGGGAAGAAGGAAAGGAGGAACATAGATCTAGGGATCACTCACCACTCAGTTTACAGAAATCATTTAGCAATCCTTACTTTATTTTAAGGAATTAGTTTAAAATCAAATTGCTTATTTCAAATAGAATTGATTACTTATATGCCTATGGTTTGGTGCAATTTCTTAGATTTATCCAGTAACTAAAAAGTATTTACTATTATTTATAAGCAATTTGCAACCAAACTTCAATGCATTTCACTAACCATTTTATGAAGATACATGTCTTAAATCAATAAGCAAGCATTATGCTGAATTCTGGAGTTAAGTATTTGCCATCTCTTCTGAGTTAATGAAGTTAGATATTGGAAATCAAAATTTTGCTCTGTAGTCATAGGGTGAGGGGAATGAAAAGTTAAAGGTATAAAGAAATAAGAATTAATAGCATAAATACAGAAATAAAAGCAAAGTATAATTGACAGCAGAGTCACACTCATAGTGTTTTCTTAAAGTATTATGAGTATGATTTTTAATAATCATATGTATGTGTGTATAAATATATATAAACATTTTTTTCTGCAGGAGATTTTTTAATAGTTGGGTTTCATCTGCATATGTCCTACCTTATAAAGGATTTCTGGCTCTTCAGAACTTGGGTATCCAATTTGTTGTTTATCTTTTTGAATGTAGCTTGACTTTGGGACCTCTGGTGTGGAAAATCTCTGCAAGGAAGTTAAAAAATATCAATTGTAATTAAATGGCATTTAATAAAATTTTTATTCTTGTTTAGATACACTTATGTATTAGAAAATTGGTCATATAATATCTGAGTCATTTTAAAAACATATTTAATCACCATTATAAATTTTACTGATTTAAAACAACATACAAAAATAGTTTATTTTAGCAAATGAATTGTTGGCTATTTTTAAATAACCATTAAATACTGTAGTTGTAATACAGTTGCTCCAGACAAGTTTAAATATTGTACAATCCAGAATCTCTACTAAAGTAAGAAACAAACATTACAGGAACAAATTTACATAAAAAAACAAATATCTCTACTTTTGAAAAGTTATAATACTTCACACGCTGATCTTGCACAGTGATGACTGTTAGTACTGTAAAACTGCAAAATTAAATTTGTTGCTTTTACAAAGTATTCCACTTTTCTCTTAGTGTATGATTATTTGAACAAATGTTAAATTACATCATTAGTGTTTTCACATCATGTTATTATAGCAATATTGTTTATGTCATACTAACCAGACTTTTGTCACTGCTATAGAATTGTTTTATGATAGGGTTTCATGCTAAAACCTCATTTTTTCAGCATAACATGTTACTTAATTATTTTTATTTCAGTGTAGTTGATATGTTACTTTTTGACAATTAAAATTCTACACTCACAGAGTCACTTTTCTATTGCAGAGACCCAGATAAAACATGTTCATGAGCATTTTGAAATATCACTTAAAAATAGATTTGAGAAAGTATGAACACTGAAGGTCTTTATTTTTACAGTTCTCTCTCTATTTTTTTTTTAGAACATGGTACTGGGGCACCTGGGTGGTTCAGTTGATTGAGCGTCTGACTTTGGCTCAGGTCATGATCTCACGGTTCGTGGGTTCAAGCTCCACGTCAGGCTCTGCACTGACTGCTCAGAACCTGGAGCCTGCTTTGGATTCTGTGTCTCTGTCTCTCTCTGCCCCTCCCCCATGCATGCTCTCACTCAAAAGTAAATAAACATTTTTAAATTTTTTTTAAAAGAAAAACAGTACTGATCACATTTTCCATTTCTAAAAGAATGATCCAAAGATAAATAAATACATAAAAATATTTAATTAATTATAATAAATAATTATAACATTATACCTTAGTACAAGAATGAAGGCAATAACAGCTGTTGGGAGGGCAGATGACAGAGCACTACCTCTGCTTAGACATTTGGGAAAGGCTTCAGGAAGAATGTGATGTTTAAAGTAGATATTTTAAGATGACTGAAAGTTTCCCAGTCATGGATCCATAAATGCTTGAGAACCATATACTTGGAAAACCATACATTTGACATGGCTGATACATAGGGCACAAGCCCAGGATCAGCAGGAGATGAAGCTGGAGAGCTGGAGAGATGAGGGAGGTTAAAATATTAAGGACTTTTATATTTTGAAGTAAATCTGTAGGCAATAAGAATTGTGTATGATATTTTAAACTGGATCACAATAAGATCGTATTTAGTTTTAGGATGATAACTTTGACAGCAGTGTGACAGTTAAGTCTGAAAGGGAGAGACAAATGTTAGGGAATTTAGTTAGCAATAATTGAGTAGGGACAAGATCAAGACTTAAATTAAGTCAATGGCAGAGGGAATGGGTTTTTCCAGGATAGAGGGAGTTCCTGTAGGACTTTCAGTTTTAAAACAAAAACTGTCCCAAACAAACTGTGATGATTTGGTCATCCTAGATTTAGGATAAAATAATCCATATGGCTTTGTGCATGATTAGATTTAGGGAGGGCAGTAAGGGAGTGAAGAGAGTCTTCTGGTGTTCACAGACTTCAGTTATAGAAAAATGGAAAAATGACAACACTCACTGAGGTACAGAATACTGGAGAGGAGGAACAGGATAGAGTGAAGAGACAATGACTTAGGTTTTTAAGAGGCCTGCTAGAAATAAAAATGTACAAATATCTTGTAAACTATTAAAATCACTGGTATAGATCTAGAGAGACTTTTATGGGTTGAAATTACTTGAAATCACCAGTAAGATGGAACCCTGAAAAATACCACCATTTAAGTTTGGACAGAGTTAAAGGTGTCTCAGAGTGAATTTGGGGAGTAATAGAGAGGTATGCAGACAACCAGGACAGTGGTGTCCAGGCAGTCGAAGGAAAAGTTCAGGAAGCAGTGAGTATCAAATGCCAAGAGACACATCAGGTTAGGTATAGTCTTAACAATAGACATTTAGGTTTGACAAATACGGAATTACAGGTATACTCAATGAGAACACTTTTAATAATATCGTTTAAGGGAATGTTTAGTTTGCTTTTCAAGTGTCCATTAAATCATAGTGCAATGAGAGATCTTTTTAAAAATTTTTTAAAAAGATTCTTTAATGTTTATTTATTATTTTTGAGAGAGAGATAGAGACAGATTGTGAACGGGGAGGGGCAGAAAGAGAGGGAGACACAGAATCTGAAGCAGGCTCCAGGCTCTGAGCTGTCAGCACAGAACCCAAAATGGAGCTCAAACTTGTGAACCCTAAGATCACATGATCTGAGCCAAAGTTGGACACTTAAACGACTAAGCCACCCAGGTGTCCCACTTTCTTAAAAGATTTTTATTAAAATTCCAGTTAGTTAATATACGGTGTAATATGAGTTTCAGGTGTACTAGTTATTCAACACTCCCCTACAACACCCTGGTGCTTATCACAAGTGAACTCCTAAATCCCCGTAACCTATTCAACCCATCCCCCCATCTACCTCCCCTCTGATAACCATCAGTTTGTTCTCTATAGTTAAGAGTCTGTTTCTTGTCTTGCCTCTCTTTTTTTTCTCCCTATGCTCATTTCCTGTGTTTCTTAAATTCCACATATAAATGAAATCATATGGTATTTGTCTTTCTTCAACTTATTTCACTTAACATAATACTCTCTAGCTCCATCTATCTCATTGCAAATGGCAAGATTTCATTATTTTTTATGGCTGAGTAACAATCCATTGTGTATATATATACCACATCTGTAATGAGAGATTTCTTGAAAAAAAAAAAAGTTCAAGCTGTCAAAAGAAACTCAGATGAAATTTTCCCTCAACTATTTCCTAAACAGCTCTGGGCACATTCTTTCTTGTCTGATGCACTATCTTCTAGCCTTATCAAAATCAACTTCACCTCAACTGTTTCTCTAACCTTGCCTCCTCTACTTCTAATTCTGCCCCTACTTCTCAGAAATTATTGCTACTATTATTTTACTGAAGAAGCCATGAAAAGGAGCTTTGGCCCATTTTCACCCTTTTAAGTCTCTTGTTCACCTCTTGTATTTTATTGATTTTCTTTTATTGGCTATATTTAAGAGCAATGTTGATAATACACACTGCACTGAAGGTGATTGCACCAGCTTAATTATTTTCTGTCACTATTCTCTGAGCTATTCCTTCATAGCGCTTATTGCAATTTGTAATTCTTTTTTTTAATATGAAATTTATTGTCAAATTGGTTTCCATACAACACGCAGTGCTCATCCCAACAGGTGCCCTCCTCAATGCCCATCAACCACCATCCCCGCCCTCCCATCCCCCATCAACCCTCAGGTGTTTTTTTTTTTTTTTGCAGTTTTTAAGAGTCTCTTATGGTTTGGCTCCCTCCCTCTCTAACTTTTTTTCCCCTCCCCTCCCCCATGGTCTTCTGCTAAGATTTTCAGAATCCACATAAGAGTGAAAACATACGGTATCTGTCTTTCTCTGTATGACTTATTTCACTTAGCAGAACACTCTTCAGTTCCTTCCACATGGCTACAAAAGGCCATATTTCATTATTTCTCATTGCCACGGAGTATTCGATTGTATATATAAACCACAATTTCTTTATCCATTCTTCAGTTGATGGACAGTTAGGCTCTTTCCATAATTTGGCTATTGGTGAAAGTGCTGCTATAAACATTGGGGTACAAGGGCCCCTATGCAATTTTTTTTAATTTTTTTGAAATTTATGGTCAAATTGGTTTCCATACAACACCGAGTACTCATCCCAACAGGTGCCCTCCTCAATGCCCACTACCCACCCTCCCCTCCCTCCCACCTCCCATCAACCCTCAGTTTATTCTCAGTTTTTAAGAGTCTCTTATGGTTTGGCTCCCTCCCTCTCTAGCCTTTTTTTTTTCCATCCCCTCCCCCATGGTCTTCTGTTAAGTTTCTCAGGATCCACATAAGAGTGAAAACATATGGTATCTGTCTTTCTCTGTATGACTTATTTCAGTTAGCATAACACTCTCCAGTTCCATCCACGTTGCTACAAAAGGCCATATTTCATGCTTTCTCATTGCCAAGTAGTATTCCATTGTGTATATAAACCACAATTTCTTTATCCATTCATCAGTTGATGGACATTTAGGCTCTTTCCATAGTTTGGCTATTGTTGAAAGAGCTGCTATAAACATTGGGGTACAAGTGCCCCTATGCATCAGTACTCCTGTATCCCTTGGGTAAATTCCTAGAAGCGCTATTGCTGGGCCATAGGGTACATCTATTTTTAATTTTTTGAGGAACCCCCACACTGTTTTCCAGAGTGGCTGCACCAGTTTGCATTCCCACCAACAGTGTAAGAGGGTTCCTGTTTCTCCACATCCTCTCCAGCATCTATAGTCTCCTGATTTGTTCATTTTAGCCACTCTGACTGGCGTGAGGTGGTATCTGATTCTGGTTTTGATTTGTATTTCCTTGATGAGGAGTAACGGACATTGAGCATCTTTTCATGTGCCTGTTGGCCATCTGGATATCTTCTTTAGAGAAGTGTCTATTCATGTTTTCTGCCCATTTCTTCACTGGATTATTTGTTTTTCGGGTGTGGAGTTTGGTGAGTTCTTTATAGATTTTGGATACTAGTCCTTTGTCTGATATGTCATTTGCAAATATCTTTTCCCATTCTGTTGGTTGCCTTTTAGTTTTGTTGATTGTTTCCTTTGCAGTGCAGAAGCTTTTTATCTTCATGAGGTCCCAATAGTTCATTTTTGCTTTTGCTTCCCTTGTCTTTGGAGATGTGTCAGGTAAGAAATTGATGCGGCTGAGGTCAGAGAGGTTTTTTCCTGCTTTCTCCTCTAGGGTTTTGATGGTTTCCTGTCTCACATTTAGGTGCTTCACCCATTTTGAGTTTATTTTTGTGAATGGTGTAAGAAAGTGTTCTAGTTTCATTCTTCTGCATGTTGCTGTCCAGTTCTCCCAGCAACATTTGTTAAAGAGACTGTCTTTTTTTTCCATTGGATATTCTTTCCTGCTTTGTCAAAAATTAGTTGGCCATACTTTTGTGGGTCCAATTTTGTAGTGTCTATTCTAGTCCATTGGTCTATGTGTCTGTTTTTGTGCCAATACCATAGTGTCTTGATGATTAAAGATTTGTAGTAGAGGCTAAAGTCTGGGATTGATACCTCTCGCTTTGGTCTTCTTCTTCAATATTATTTTGGTTATTTGGGGTCTTTTGTGATTCCATACAAATTTTAGGATTGTTTGTTCTACTTTCGAGAAGAATGCTGGTGCCATTTTGATTGGGATTGCATTGAATGTGTGGATAGCTTTAGGTAGTATTGACATTTTAACAATATTTATTCTTCCAATCCGTGAGCATGGAATGTTTTTCCATTTCTTTGCATCTTCTTCAATTTCCTTCATAAGCTTTCTATAGTTTTCAGCATATAGATGTCTTACATCTTTGGTTAGGTTTATTCCTAGGTATTTTATGCTTCTTCCTGCAATTGTGAATGATCAGTGTCTTTATTTCTCTTTCTGTTGCTTCATTGTTGGTGTCTAAAAATGCAACCTATTTCTGTACATTAATTTAGTACCCTGTGACTTTGCTGAATTCATGTATCAGTGCTAGCAGACTTTGGTGGAGTTTGCCAGGTTTTCCATTTAGATTATCATGTCGTCTGCAGAAAGTGAAAGTTTGACTTCATCTTTGCCAATTTCAGTGACTTTGATTTCCTTTGGTTGTCTGATTGCTGATACTAGGACTTCCAATACTATGTTAAACAATGGTGGTGAGAGTGGACATCCTTGTCACCTTCCTGATCTCATGGGGAAAGCTCTCAGTTTTTCCCCACTGAGGATGATGTTAGCTGTGGGCTTTTCATAAATGACTTTTATGATGTTTAAGTATGTTCGTTCTATCCCGAATTTCTTGAGTGTTTTCATCAAGAAAGGATGCTGAATTTTGTCAAATGCTGTTTCTGCATCCATTGACAGTATCATATGGTTCTTTTCTTTTATTAATGTGATGTATCACATTGATTGATTTACGAATATTGAACCAGCCCTGCAGCCCAGGAATGAAACCCACTTGATCATGGTGAATAATACTTTTTATATGCTGTTGAATTCGATTCACTAGTATCTTCTTGAGAATTTTTCATCCATATTCATCAGGGATATTGGACTGTAGTTCTCTTTTTTTGACGGGTTTCTGTCTGGTTTGGGAATAAAAGTGATGCTGGCATCATTGAATGAGTCTGGAAGTTTCCCTTCCCTTTCTATTTTTTGGAACAGCTTGTGAAGGATAGGTATTATCTCTGCTTTAAATGTCTGGTAGAATTCCCCATGGAAGCCACCTGGTCCTGGACTCTTATTCATTGGGAGATATTTGATAACTGATTCAATTTCTTTGCTGGTTAAGGGTCTGTTCAAGTTTTCTAATTCTTCCTGTTGGAGTTTTGGAAGAGTGTAGGTGCTTAGGAGTTTTTCCATTTATTCCAGGTTGTCCAGTTTGCTGGCATATAATTTTTATTAGTATTCCTTGATAATTGCTTGTATTTCTGAGGGATTGGTTGTCATAATTCCATTTTCATTCATGATTTCATCTATTTGGGTCATTTCCCTTTTATTTTTGAGAACCCTCGCTAGAGGTTTGTGAATTTTGTTTATCTTTTCAAAAAACCAACTCTTGGTTTCATTGATCTGCTTTACAGTTTTTTTTAGATTCTATATTGTTTATTTCTGCTCTGATCTTTATTATTTCTCTTCTTCTGCTGGGTTTGGGGTTTCTTTGCTGTACTGCTTCTCTTTCCTTTAGGTGTGCTGTTAGATTTTGTATTTGGAATTTTTCTTGTTTCTTGAGATAGGCCCGAATTGCAATGTGTTTTCCTCTCAGGAATGCCTTCGCTGCATCCCAAAGCGTTTGGATTGTTGTATTTTCATTTTCACTTTTATATGTTTCCATATATTTTTTAATTTCTTCTCTAATTGCCTGGTTGACTCATTCATTCTTTAGTAGGGTGTTCTTTAACCTCCGTGCTTTTGGAGGTTTTCCAGACTTTTTCCTGTGGTTAATTTCAAGTTTCATAGGATTGTGGTCTGAATGTGTGCATGGTAGGATCCCAATTCTTGTATACTTATGAAGGGCTGTTTTGTGACCCAGTATGTGATCTACCTTGGTGAACGTTCCATATGCACTCGAGAAGAAAGTATATTCTGTTGCTTTGGGATGCAGAGTTCTAAATATGTCTGCCAAGTCCTTCTGATCCAATGTATCATTCAGGGCCCTTGTTTCTTTATTGACCCTGTGTCTAGATGATCTATCCATTGTTGTAAGTGGGGAATTAAAGTCCCCTGCAATTACCACATTCTTATCAATAAGGTTGCTTATGTTTGTGATTGTTTTATATATTTGGGGTTCCCGTTTTCGGCGCATCGACATTTATACTTGTTAGCTCTTCCTGATGGACAGACCCTGTAATTATTATATAATGCCCTTCTTCATCTCTTGTTACAGCCTTTAAATTAAAGTCTAGTTTTTCTGATATAAATATGGCAAGTCCAGCTTTCTTTTGCCTACAGTAGCATTATAGATAGTTCTCCATGCCCTCACTTTCAATCTGAAGATGTTCTCAGGTCTAAAATGAGTCTCTTGTAGAAAGCAAATAGATGGGTCTTGTTTTTTTATCCATTGTGATATCCTGTGTCTTTTGTTTGGAGCATTTAGTCCATTTACATTCAGTCCATTTACATTTATTATTGAAAGATATGGGTTTAGTCACTCTGATGTCTGTAGGTTTCATGCTTATAGTGATGTCTCTGATACTTTGTGGTCCTTGAAACATTTCACTCACAGAATCACCCTTAGGATCTCTTATAGGGCTGGTTTAGTGGTGTTAAATTTCTTCAGTTTTTGTTTGTTTGGGAAAACCTTTATCTCTCCTTCTATTCTGAATGACAGACTTTCTGGATAGAGGATTCTCAGCCACATGTTTTTTCTGTTCATCACCTTGAATATTTCTTGCCATTCCTTTCTGGCCTGCCAAGTTTCAGTAGATAGGTCTGCCACTACTCCTATGGGTCTCTCTTTGTAAGTTAGAACCTGTTTATCCCTAGCTGCTTTCAGAATTTTCTCTTTATCCTTGCATTTTGCCAGTTTCACTATGATATGTCATGCAGAAGATTGATTCAGGTTACATCTGAAGGGAGTTCTCTGTGCCTCTTGGATTTCAATGCCTTGTGCCTTCCCTAGGTCAGGGAAGTTCTCAGCTATAATTTGTTCAAATACACCTTCAGCCCCTTTCTCTCTCTTCTTCTTCTTCTTCTGGAATTCCTATGATACGGGTATTGTTCTGTTTGATTGCATCACTTAATTCTCTAATTCTCCCCTCACATGCCTGGATTTTTTTATCTCTCTTTTTCTCAGCTTCCTCTTTTTCCATAATTTTATCTTCTAATTCACTATTCTCTCCTCTGCCTCTTCAAACTGTGCTATGGCCACCTCCATTTTATTTTGCACCTTTTTTTTTTAGCATTTTTTAGCTCCTCATGACAATTACTTCGTCCTTTGATCTCTGTAGCAATAGATTCTTTCTGTCCTCTATGCTTTTTTTCAAGCCCAGTGATTAATTTTATGACTATTATTCTAAATTCTTTTTCTGTTATATTGTTTAAATCGTTTTTTGATGAGTTTGTTAGCTGTTGCTATTTCCTAGAGTTTCTTTTGAGGAGAGTTCTTCAATTTAGTCATTTTGGGTAGTCCCTGCAGTAGCTCCCAACTGCAGGGCACTTCCCCTGTGCAGTCTGGAGTAATTTGTGTTGGTGGGAGGGGCCACAGTCGGACCCAATGTCTGCCCCCAGCCCACAGCTGGGGCCACAGTCAGACTGGTGTGTACCTTATCTTCCCTTCTCCCAGGGGTAGGACTCACTGTGGAGTGGTGTGGCCCCTGTCGGGGCTACTTGCACACTGCCAGGCTTGTGGTAATGCTTTGATGGGATCTGGCTATTAGCTGGGGTGGATTCTCAAGGTACACAGGGGCGGGAAGGGCAGGCTTAGCTCGATTTGACTTTGGAGGTCCCCTGCTGGAGGGGCCCTGAAGCACCAGGAGGGAGGCAGACCCATTGGAGGGATGGCTCCACAGGAGAACAGCATAGGGTGTTTGTGCGTGCAATTTAGGTTCATTGATGTGAACTGGTTCCCTTTGGAATTTCAGCTATGGGATGGGAGAGCGAGATGGAGCATGCCAACACCTTTGTTCCCCTCGGAGTTGAGCTCTGTCTACCGGGGCTCAACAAATCTCCCTTCCCGCGTCCTCTCACCCTCCCCACTCTCTGAGAGCAGAGCTGTTGACTTTTAACATGCCAGATGTTAAGTCCCATTGTCTGTCAGAACTCACAGAGTCCAGGCCCCTCTGCTTTTGCAAATCAGAGTCCGGGGCTCTGCCTTGCCAGGCAGGCTGCCCCTCCAATATCCCAGTTCCCTCCTGCCAGTCCATGTAGCACACACCGCCTCTCCGCTCTTCCTATCATCTTCCGCGGGCCTTTTGTCTATGCTTGGCTCCAGAGAGTCCATTCTGCTAGTCTTCTGGTGGTTTTCTGGGTTATTTAGGCAGATGTGGGTGGAATCTAAGCAGTCAGAGGACGAGGTGAGCCCGGTGTCCTCCTACATGGCCATCTTCCCCCTGAGTCTGCAATTTGTAATTCTATATGTGTTTACTTGCTTAATGTCTGTTTCCCCTACTATATTATAGATCCATGGAGCAGGCATAGTAACTTTTATCATTGTTTAACTACAACAACAATGCTTGACACAACATGGACAACCACTTGGTTGAATGAATGAAAAATGTCATGTTACTCAGTTAACGTCACTAAGTTTTAAAAGATTATCTGTCCCAAGATTTCTCTAATTTCATAAACTTGAATGGTCGCCACATGTATACTTTTTTCCTGTTCACCTTGCCTTAAAGTAAAAAGCTGAGCTATTTCATTTAGTACCACTTTAGTCCCTTTTAATGGCTAACATGTTATTTATCTGTTCACACCTTAATGAATGATCCCCCCCAATGGGTCATGTCCCTTGCATTACCCCCTACTCTTGAGTGTGAGCAGAACCTGTGACTTTCTTCTAGCCAACAAAATGTGGAGAAAATGTGAGGGGATATAAATGGGATCGTTACTTCCTTGAATAGGTTTTGTTGTATAAGACTCTGTCCTAGCATAATGGTGAGTAGGGAAAGGGTTAACATTAGGCCCAGAGACATAAGGGACCCTCTGG
Source organism: Lynx canadensis (assembly GCF_007474595.2). Classification (NCBI taxonomy): domain Eukaryota; kingdom Metazoa; phylum Chordata; class Mammalia; order Carnivora; family Felidae; genus Lynx; species Lynx canadensis. The sequence continues at coordinate 69,002,429 of NC_044321.2, read as the reverse complement.
GAGGAGGAGGAAAGCTGTAGCTTCAAGTGGGAAGCTGAAGAAGTGGTGGGGAGTTTTGGGGGGGAAAAAACGATAAATTTATTCCAGACCTTCCTGGGATAGGTGCCATGAGTGGAGTCTCACAAACTTTCTAATAAGGTCCCATTCAGGGACAAAACTCCTCCATGGCAACCCAGTAGGAACTCCTCTCAGTCTTGAGAGCTTTATGCTTTCCCTCAATAAACTCTATCGTTTTGCTCACTCTCTGTTGTCCGGGAGATTCATTCTTCGACTCCGTGAGACAAGGATCAGTGTCTCAGCCTCTATCACCCTCATGGAACAATGGACCTAGAGATTCTTCCACTAGCCTTGATGAAAACTACAATGCTGTGAGATGGTCTGTCAGAGGTCCACATGGCAACTGTAAATGATATCTAGGAACTAATAGCAACTCCCTAGCTGACAGACAGCAAGGAAAGAAATGGGGTGAGAGGAGACTACCTAAATTCTACACCTGCAAGGAACTGGATTCTGCCAACAACCATGTGAACTTGCAAGACAACCCAAACTCCAAATGAGAATTAAGCCCACCTAATGCTTTAATCGCAGCCTTGTGTAAGACCCTAAGCAGAGTGCTCAGGTAAGTCATATCCAGACTCTGGACCCACATAAACTGTGACATAATGAATGTATGCTGTTTTAAGCTGATAAGTCTGTGGTAATTTGCAGCAACAAAACTAATCTACATATCAAAACTAATTCTGAAGCTACTTGCATTCAAACTCAGCCAGTTTTCCCTCTATAGTCTCAATATCAGTCTTTCCTCTTTTATTACTTAGACTTTCTCTTCTTGGATTTCCACATATAATGACCCACAATAAGTTCAGTACCACTCTCTTATTTCCTCCTCTTTCTAACTAATTTCACATGTCCTTTAAATGTTCCCAGGTTCTTCCCAGTACTATCTTCCAGAATCACTGGTCCGCATAGATGGTACCACCTATGTAATATGTGCTGAGCAAATTACAAAAATCAGTTTTTATTCTATCACACATCCAGCATTTTGTCTGTATTTTGCACAATTAACATCTTTAAAATTCCATTTTTGCATTTCCTTAATTTACCTCTCTGATGCCACTCATCAGATTTTTTCCCAGTTTTATTGAGAAACAATTGACTTACATCCCTGTACAAATTTAAGGTGTACAGCATGATGGTTTGATTCACATATATCGTTAAATTATTACCACAACAGGTTTAGTTAACATTCATCATCTCTTATAGATACAATAAAAAGGTAAAAAGTATCTTTGTGGTGAGGATTCTTAGGATTTACTCTATTAACAACTTTCCTATATATCACACAGTAGTATTAACTATAGTAATCATGTTTTACATTAACACACCTAGTACTCATTCATCTTATGACTGGAAGTTTGTACGTTTTGACCACCTTCCTCCTGTTCCTCCTCCCCTCACCCCAACCTCTATTAGATTCCACATATAAATGAGATCGTACAATATTTGTTTTTCCCTGTCTCACTTATTTCACTTATCACAATGCCTGAAAGGTCCATCCATGTTGTTGCAAATGATAGGATTTCCTCATTTTTTTAATGGCTGAATATTCCTTTTGGATACATATACCACAACTTCTTTTTTTTTTAATGTTCATTTATTTTTGAGACAGAGGGAGACAGAGGGTGAGTGGGGGAGGGATAGAGAGAGAGGGAGACACAGAATCTGAAACAGGCTCCAGGCTCTGGGTTGTCAGCACAGAGCCTGATGCAGGGCTCGAACCCATGAACCGTGAGATCATGACCAGAGCCAAAGTTGGGCGCTTAACCAATTGAGCCACCCAGGCGCCCCATACCACAGCTTCTTTATCCATTCATCTATGGATGGACACTTATGTTGTTTCCATGTCTTGGCTACTGCAAATAATGCTGCTGTGAACATGGTAATGCAGATATCTTTTTGAGTTAGTGTTTTCATTTCCTTTGAATATATTCCCAGAAGTGAAATTGCTAGATCATCTCATAGCTCCTTTATTTATTTATTTATTTATTTATTTATTTATCCTCTATTTGTTTGTTTGTTTGTTTGTTCATTTAGAGGAGCCTCCTTACTGTTTTCTGTACTGGCTGTACCAGTTTATAATCCCACCAACAATGCACAGGGGTTCCATTTTCTCCACATCCACACCAGCATTTGTTATTTCTTGTCTTTTTAATAATGGCCATTATAACAGAAATGTGATGATATCTCCTTATGGTTTTAATTCTCATTTCTTTGATGACTACTGATGTTGAGCATCTTTTCATGTACGTGTTGGGCATTTGTATATCTTCTTTGGAAAAAATGTCTATTCTGCTTCTTTGCTCATTTTGGATTATTTGTGTTTTTTTTTCTATTGAGTTGTATTTGTTCTTTATATATTTTAGATGTTAACCTCTTGTCAGATGTATGGTTTAAAATATTTTATCCCATTCCATAAGTTGTCTTTTCACTTTGGTTATGGTTTCTTTTACTGTGCAGAAGCTTTGTAGATTGATGTAGCCCCAATTGTTGACTTTTGATTTTGTTGCTTGTGTTTTAGGTCTTATTTTAAAAGAATCTGCACTGTGGCTGCTTCCATTTTATTTTGCACATCATTTATAGCATTTTTTAAAATTCATCATGACTATTTTTTACTTCCTTGGTCTCTGCAGTAATAGATTCTCTGCTCTCTTCTATGCCTGTTTCAAGCCCAGTGATTTAGAGACTCTTAAGGACTGAGCACAAACTGAGGGCTGATGGGGGTGGGGTAGAGGGGAAAATGGTTGATGTACATGGAAGAAGGCACTTGAATGAGCACTGGGTGTTGTATGTAAACCAATTTGACTGTATATATATATATATATATATATATATATATATATATATGTTTATATATTTATATTATTAAAAAAAACAAAAATAAATATAAAAGAATCAAGGGAGGGGCAGAGATTAGGTCTTACTTTAAAAGAATCAAGGGAGGGGCAGAGAGAGAATCCCAAGCAGACTCCACGCTGTCAGCACAGAGCCTGATGGGGCCTGGATCTCACAAACCATGAGATCATGACCTGAGCCTGAAATCAAGAATCAGATGTTTAACCAACTGAGCCACCCAGGCACCCCTTCAGTTCTTACATTTAAGTCTTTAATCCATTTTAAGTTTGTTTTTGTGAGTGGTGTAAGATGGGGGTCAAGCTTCATTTTTTAATATGTAAATATCCAATGTTTTCAGAACCATTTATTGAAGATACTGCCTTTTCTTCATTAAGTATTCTTGGCTCCCTTGTCAAATATTAGCTGATGGTATATGCTTGGTTTTATTTGTGTGCTCTTGATTGTTTTCTGCTGGTCCATTTGTTTTTATGCCAGTACCTTACTGTTTTAATCATTATAGCTTTATAATATAGCTTGAAATCAGGAAGTATGATGCCTCCTGGTTTGTTCTTCTTTCTCAGGATTTCTTTGGCTATTTGGGGTCTTTTGTGTTTCCATATAAATTTTAGGAGGGTTTTTTTTTTCATAAAAAATACCATTGGGATCTTGGTAGGGAATGCATTGAATATACAGATGGCTTTTGATACGATAGATATTTTAACAATATTAATTATCCCAATCCACGAACATAGAATACCTTTCCATTTATTTATGCCTTCTCCAATCTGTTTTATTAATCCCTTATGGTGTTCAGAGTACAGATCTTTCACCTCCTTGGTTAAATTTATTCCTAAGGATTTTATTGTCTTTGATGTTATTGTAAACGGGATCATTTTCTTTTTCTTTTCTTTTTTTTCAGAAAATTTCCTGTTAGTGTATAGAAATGCTATTGATGTTTGTATATTAATTTTATATCCTGCAACTTTTCTGAATCTGTTGATAATTTCTAAGTCTTTTTGGTTGATTCTTTAGGATTATCTATATATAAAATAATTTCATCAGTAAATAGAAACAATTTTAATGGTCCTTTCCAATTTTGATGTTTTAATTTCTTTTTCTTCTCTGATTGCTCTAGCTAGATTTCCATTACTATGTTGGATAAAAATGGCGAGAGTGATAATACAACAATACATTAAAAGAAGTATTCACCACAATCGAGTGGGGTTCATTCCTGGGATGCAGGAGTGGTTCAATATCCACAAATAAATCAAAGTGATATCTCACATTAATAAATAAAGGATAAGAACCATATGATCCTCTCAATAGATGCAGAAATAGCATTTGACAAAATACAGTATCTTTCTTGATAAAAACCCTCAAGAAAGTAGGGATAGAAGGAACATACTCAAAACCATAAAGGCCATATAAGAAAGACCCATAGACAATATCATCTTCAATGGGGAAAAACTGAGAGCTTTCTCCCTGAGTTCAGGGATGTCTGTTCAACATGGTACTGGAAATCCCAGCCTCAGCAATCAGACAACAAAAAGAAATAAAAGGCATCCAAATCAGCAAGGAAGAAGTCAAAGTTTCACTCTTGGAAGATGGCATGATTCTCTACATGGAAAAGCTGACAGACTCCACCAAAATACTGCTAGAACTGATACAGAAATTCAGCAAAGTTGCAGGATATAAAATCAATGCACAGAAATCATTTCCATTTCTATACACCAATAGTGAAGCAGCAGAAAGAAAAATCGAGGAATCAATCCCATTTACAATTTCACAGAAAACCAAAAAAATACCTAGGAATAAACCTAACCAAAGAGGTAAAATATCTGTACGCAGAAAACTATAGAAAGCTTATGAAAGAAATTGAAGAAGTCACAAAGAAATGGAAAAACATTCTATGCTCATGGATCAGAAGAATATTGTTAAAATGTCGACACTATGCAGAGCAATCTACATATTCAATGCAATCCCTATCAAAATAACACCAGCATTCTTCATAGAGATAGAACAAAAAAATCTGAAATTTATGGGAAACCAGAAAAGACCCCGAATAGCCAAAGTAATGTTGAAAAAGAAAATCAAAGCAGATGTTGGTGAGGATGCAGAGAAAGGGGAACTCTTTTGCACTGTTGGTGGGAATACAAGCTGGTGCAGCCACTCTGGAGAACAGTATAAAGATTCTGCAAAAAATTAAAACAGAGCTATCCTACGACCCAGCAATTGCACTACTACCAGGTATTTATCCAAAGAATACAAAAATATAGATTTGAAGGGACACATGCACCCCATTGTTTATAGCAGCACTAGCAACTATAGCCAAATTATGGAAAGAGCCAAAATGTCCATTGACTGATGAATGGATGAAGAAGATGTGACGAATACTACTTGCCAATCAAAAAGAATGAAATCTTGCCATTTGCAACAACGTGCATGGGAATAGAATGTATTATTCTAAGTAAGACAAGTCAAGCAGAGAAAGATAAATATCATGTGATTTCACTCATATATGGAATTTAAGAAACAAAAGAGATGAACATAGGGGAAAGAAAGGAAAAATAAGATAAAAACAGAGAAGGAGACAAACCATGAGACTCTTTTTAAAAAAATTTTTAATGTTTATTTTATTTTATTTTTTTTAAAGCTGAAGGATTTGTTTTTTAACGTTTATTTATTTTTGAGACAGAGAGAGACAGAGCATGAATGGGGGAGGGTCAGAGAGAGGGAGACACAGAATCCGAAACAGGCTCCAGGCTCTGAGCTGTCAGCACAGAGCCCGACGCGGGGCTCGAACTCATGGACCGCGAGATCATGACCTGAGCCGAAGTCGGCCACTTAACCGACTGAGCCACCCAGGCGCCCATTTATTTTATTTTTGAGAGAGAGAGAGAGAGAGGCAGAGAGAGAGAGGGAGACAGAATCTAAAGCAGGATCCAGGCTCTGAGCTGTCAGAACAGAGCCTGATCTGGACTCAAACCCATGAACCATGAGATCATGACCTTAGCTGAAGTCAGAGACAACCGACTGAGCCACCCAAGCGCTCCCATAAGTCTCTTAAATACAGAGGACAAACTGAGGGTTGCTGGAGGAAGGTGGGGGGGGTGATGGGCTAAATGGGTGATGGGCATTAAGGAGGGCACTTGTTGGGATGAACACTGAGTGTTGTATGGAAGTAATGAATCACTAAATTCTACTCCTGAAACCATTATTACACTATATGCTAACTTAGATTTGATTTTTTTTAATGGTGACATTAAGTCCCCTTGTCTAGTTCCTGATTTTAGAAGAAAAGCTCTTAATTTCCCACTATTGAGCATGATGTTAGCTGTGGGCTTATCCCATATGTCCCTTATTATGTTGATATATATTCCTTCTATGTCTAATTTGTTAAGTGTTTTTATCATGAACTGATGTTGAATTTTGTCAAATGTTTTCTGTCTATTGAGATAATCATCCTTTTCCTTCATTCTATTAATGTGATGCATCACATTGATTGATTGGCATGTGCTGAACCATCCTTGCACCCCAGGGATAAATCCCACTCGATCATGGTGAATGATCCTTCTAATGTGCTGCTTAATTTGCCTTGCTAGTATTTTATTGAGAATTCTTGCGTCTGTATTCATCAAGGATATTGGTCTATAATTTCTAGTAATGTCCTTTTCTGGCTTTGATTTGGATATTAAGTATTAGGATATTAGCATAATTAGGATAAGGCTGGCCTTGTAAAATGAGTTTGAGAGTGTTCCCTCATCTATTTATTTTTGCAAGAGGTTGAGAAGGATTGATGTTAATTCTTATTGAAATGTTTGGTAAACTTCACCAGAGAAGCCTCTGATCCTGGGCTTTCATTCACTGGGAGATTTTTGCTTACTGATTCAACCTCCTTACTAGTAGTTGCTTTATTCAGATTTTTAATTTTTTCCTGATTCAGTTGGTAGGTTGTATGTTTCTAAGAATTTTTCCATTTCGTTTTGTAATTTTTAAAAAAAAAATGTTTGTTTATTTTTGAGAGAGAGAGAGATAGGGCACGAGCAGGGGAGGGGCAGAGAAAGAGAGGGAGACACAGAATCTGAGGCATGCTCCAGGCTCCAAGCCCTAAGCATGGAGCCCAACGTGGGCCCCAAAAACACATGAACCGTGAGATCATGACCTGAGCTGAAGTCGGTTGCTTAGCCGACTGAGCCACCCAGGCACCCCTAAATTTTTCCATTTCTTCTAGGTTGTCCACTTTGTTGGCATGTAGTTATTCATAGTAGCTTCTTATAATCCTTTGTATTTCTGTGGTATCAGTTGTAATGACTTTTTCATTTGTAATTTTATTGATTTGGGTCCTCTCTCTTTTTTCCTTGATTAGTCTAACTAAAAGTTTGTCAATTTTGTTTACCTTTTCAAAGAACCAATTCTTAGTTTGGGTAATCTTTTCTATTGTTTCTCTGATCTCAACTTCATTTATTTCTGCTCTAGTCTTTATTTTGTCCTTCTGCTAACTTTGGGCTCAGTTCGTTCTTCTTTTTCTAGTTTCTTAAAGTGTTCAGTTAATTTTTTTTATTTGGTATATTTCTTGCTTTTTTTTTTAAATTTAGACATTTATTTTGATAAACATTCCTCTTAGACTTGCTTTTGCTGCAAATCGTAAATTCTAGTATGTTTGGTTTCCACTTTCATTTGTCTCAATACATTTTTTTCACTTATTTTCTCTTTAATTTCTTCTTTGATCCATTGGTTGTTCAGAAGAGTATTGTTTAATTTCAATTTATTTGTGAACTTTCCATTTTTCTTCTTGGTATTGATTTCTAGTTTTATGTGATTATGGTCAGGGAAGATACTTGTTATGATCTCAGTCTTGAATTTGCTAAGACTTATTTTGTGGCCTAACGTATAATGTCTCCTAGAAAATGATCCATGGGCAATTGAGACAATGTGTACAGTGCTGTTATTGGATAGAATGTTTTGTATATATCTGTTAGGTCCATTTGGTCTATAATTTTGTTCAAATCCACTGTTTATTGATTGTCTGGATAGTCTATTTATTTTTTTATTATTTTTTAATATGAAACTTATTGTCAAATTGGTTTCCATACAACACTCATTGCTCATCCCGACAGGTGCTCTCCTCAATGCCCATCACCCACTTTCCCCTCCCTTCCACCCCCATCAACCCTCAGTTTATTCTCAGTTTTTAAGAGTCTCTTATGGTTTGGCTCCTTCCCTCTCTGTCACTTTTTCCCCCTTTCCCTCCCCCGTGGTCTTCTATTAAGTTTCTCAGGATCCACATAAGAGTGAAAACATATGGTATCTGTCTTACTCTTCCTGGTTTATTTCACTTAGCAGAACACCCTCCAGTTCCATCCACGTTGCTGCAAAAGTCTATATTTCATTCATTCTCATTGCCAAGTAGTATTCCATTGTATATATAAACCACAACTTCTTTATCCATTCATCAGTTGATGGACATTTAGGCTCTTTCCATAATTTGGCTATTGTTGAAAGTGCTGCTATAAACATTGGGGTACAAGTGCCTCTATGCATCAGCACTCCTGTATCCCTTGGGTAAATTCCTAGCAGTGCTATTTTTGAGAGTGGGATATTATGTCCTGAACTATTATTGTATTTCTGTTTATTTCTCCTTTCAGCTATGTTTCCTTTTGCTTTATATATTTAGATGTTCTAATGTTGGGCACATAAATATTTGCAATTGTTATATCTTCTTGATGGGTTGACTCCATCATTATGTAATGACATTCTTTGTCTCTTTTTACCATTTTTACTTTAAAGCATATTTTGTCTTATATAAGTATGACTATCCTATATATGTGTGTGTGTATATATTTTATGTATATATATATATATATATATATATGTGTGTGTGTGTGTGTGTGTGTTACCATTTGCTTGAAATGTATTTTTCTATCCTTTCACTTTAAGTCTATGCATGTCTTTAAGGCTACTGTGAGCCTCTTGTAGGCAGCCACTCTATGTGTTTGAATTGGAGAATTTAATCCTGTTATGTTTAAAGTATTGTTTATAGGTAAGGACTTACTTTTGTCATTTTGTTAATTGTTTTCTGGTATTTTGTAGATTCACGGTTTTTGGCTTCTTATTCTGCTGTATTTTTGTGTATATTTTGATATATTTTGTATCAGTATAATTTGACATCTTTATCACATTATTTTGTGTAATTACTGCAGGTTTTTCCCTTGCAGTTACTATGAGGCTTACATAAAATATCTTAAATTATAACACTCCAGTTTTAAGCCAATAACAACTTAACTTCAATATAATTCTTAAACTTTACAGTTTTACATTTCCTCTCCTTCAAATTTTAGGTTACTGCTGTTACACTTTACATATTTTTTATGTAACTAATAATAGATTATTTTCATTACAGTTATTTTTACTACATTTGTTTTTACCTTTAAATTAGAATTGTAAGTGAATTATTTACCACCATTGCCAAATTACAGAATCTAACTTTGACTATATGTTTACCATTGAGTGAGTTTTACACTAACTTTTTGTGTTTTCATGATGTTAATTAGCATCTTTTATTTCCACTCAAAGAACTCCTTTGAGCATTTCTTGTTAGGCAGGCCTAGTGGTAATAAATTCCTTCACCTTCTGTTTGTTTGGGCAAGTCTTTATCTGTCCTTCATTTCTGAAGAAAGCTTTGCCAGGTATAATATTCTTGGTTGATACGTTTTTTTTTTTTCTTTCAATATTTTCAATATGTCATCCCATTGTCTCCTGCCTGAAATGTTTCTGTTGAGGAATCTACTCATAGTCTTATGGAGTTTTTCTTGTATGTAACTTTTCTTTTTTCTCTTTCTGCTTTTAAAATTCTTTTTTTTTCTCTTTGACTTTTGATGATTTGATTATAATGTGTCTTGATGTAGTTCTATTTGGGTTCAACCTATTTGGGATCTTTTAGGCCTCATGTATCTGGATGTCCATTTCTTTCCTCAAGTTCAGAAAGGTTTCAGTGATTATTACTTTGAATATACTCTCTGTTCTTTTCTATTTCTCTTCTTCTGGAATTCCCATAATGTGAATATTGTATGTTTCCATTATGTTGCATAAGTCTCATAGGCTTTTTTCACTCTGTTTCATTAAAAATAATTTTTTTTTTGCTCCTCTGACTAAATGATTTCTAACGTCCTATCTTCAAGTCGTTGATTCATTCTTCTGCATGGTTGAATCTGCTTTTGGAGCTCTCTGTTGAACTCTTCATTTCAGCTATTGTATTTTTCAACTCTAAGATTTCTGGGGTTATTTTATGGTTTCTATTTGTTGAACTTCTTGTTTAGTTCACGTCTTGTTCACTTAATTTTGTTTAGATTTTGTGTGTTCTTTTAGTTGCTAATCTTCTTTAAGAGAATTATTCTGAATTTTTTGACAGTTCATAAATATCTATTTCTTTAGGGTGACTTACTTGGAGCCTTATTAGTTTCCTCTGGTGGTGTCATATTTACCTGATTTTTCGTTATCTTTGATTCCTTATATTGGTATCTGTACATTTGAGTAATTGAGGTTTTCTTCCAGACTTTATAAGTTTACTTTGGTAGAGGTAGATATTCACCATTAGGTGTAGCTTGCATTTCTGGGTATCTTCTGGTAGTGTCCTTGGGTAGGTGGAGATGGCTATTAAGGTCTATTTTTAGGTGAGGCAGCTGTTAAAGCTCTGAGGTCAGGAATGAAGGAGGCGTACCACTGGCTGAGAACAGTTGTATAGAATTGCTGGCTTGGTTCACTGCTCAAGTGAAGCTGTAGTATGGGCTGTGGGGTTGCCCTGATTCTCTGGTCAGGCTTACTAGATGGTTGGAACTGACCAGGCTTACTAGATGGTTGGAACTGGGTACTATATTCAGTAGTAAACGGGACTATGAATTAGCTTCCCTGCTGGGAAGCAGGTTGGGATGCAGGGTCTGGGCTCATTGTTTGGGGACCCCAATCATGCAAGAGTGTGACTGAATTCCCTTGTCAGGTGAGGCCACTAGTTTTGCTCTGCAGTTGGGGAAAGCCACAGGCCATGCTTTGTTCAAGTGCCACTGTGAGCAAGACTGTTGGATGAGCTACACAGCTTCCCATGTGTTCTGGTTAGGTTCCCTCGTCAGGCAGGCTGAAAACTATATTCAGCAATAAGTGAGGCTATGAATTAGTTTTCTTTACTAGGTGCAGCAGAAGAAGCAGCTCTCAAGCTGATAAAGCTCTTTGTTGTCTTAACTCAAGCCAACCCATACTCCAAGTTTCCTGGCCACAGAGAGCCACTGGCTTTACTCTGCAGTCTGTTGGCTCTGCCTGCCTATCTCTCAGCTAGAGCATTACTGAGTTACCTGTGTAACCAGATCTTACTTCCAGTCATTTTGTTCAGACGGGGTTGGGAGACACTCTCCACAGTGGATGGAGCTGTGTCTCAGTTTCCTCGTTTGGGCAGAATAAGAAAGGGCCCTTCCAGGCCCCTTACATTTTTCACAAACAGCCTTTCCAGTTCAGAGGGACTGGGAGCTACTTTCAGGCTTGGCTATAAATTAACCCTCCTGCCTGGGCATAGCAGAATAATCCTCCATGCCTGCTACTGGCTTTTCTTTGGGAGCAATCACCATCACGTGCCTCTCAGCAGGAGCATTGCTTGACTACACAGCTTCCATGTGCTCTTGCCAGCCCCTATGGTCAGATGGGGCCCAGAGACACTCTTCCCAGTTGGGGGTTTTCCTGGGAATGGACAAACCAGACACTAAGGCCTGAAAAACTCAATTGAGGACCCAAATCAGGCAATTCTGCATCCTAAAACTTCTCTAGACAAAGTGTACTGCCAACTTCTTCAGATGAGCAGAACTGCTGGTTGGAATTACTACTTGGACACTGCAGAGATGAACTCAGTTTTCCAAGATATGTAAATTGGTTGTTGCAAGCCCCCCACCTTCTCTGTCACAGATTGCCGGTGGTTGAGCCCTGCAGATTCCACTGTAGCCCTCATGGGATGACACCACATTAGGGACTCCCATAGTGCTGGGGGACTAGTTGTCCCCTTAGGATCTTTTTTCCCACTGGAGGAACTGGAGACTCAGGAGAGATGTCTCCCAGTGGTGGTATGCTGGCCTAGGGGAGGGACGATGTGGTCACCGTGTAGCTGCTTCTTTTACCCTTCTAATGAAGTCTGTCTTGTTCTCTGTGGTGCTGGCGGGTGTTTCAACCTCAGCCCCATGTTCTAGGATTCTCTCAATGGTGTCTTGTTCATAAATAGTCATTAGTTGTTCTTCTTGTGAGAGGAAGTGAAGTCAGGAAAGACCTATGTTGCCATCTTGGTGATGTCACTCCCCGCAGTGAGTTTTTTGGGGAAGGTTATTTTGTCATGTGGTCAACTTAACTAAAACCGTCTCCTCAAAAAACCACTTCAATATGTCAACAAAACCAGGTATTCATTTTTGATGAATTTTTAGTCCCATTTTTCTATAATTTATTACATTTCAAGAAAATCCATAAAAATAACTTTTAGGTGATAATCCATTTCACTATTATTTTGATTGCTGTTTCTACTTGTACAGAGAAACACAGTTTGCACTTTATGTTAATTATTAATACGTCTTGTAACTAAAGATTAGCAATTAGCTAGTGTTCAGCATTAGCTTGAACAATGTACTATTTAATGTGTTATTTGAAACACAAAATAGCAGGTAAATTCTGAAAGTTAATATTATAATAACATAAGACTGTTCTAACCTCTGAGTTAATCTCATAGCATTTAACTAGTCTTCCTGTGATATCAAATCTCCTTTCTAAAAATTGCAAATTTCACTAAGGTATATATAGTATATTAATACATTTGAATTATTACATATACTATACTTTTGACTCATATTTCTAATGATTCATGTATACTTTATATAATATTTTACATAATATTTTATATACATGAAGTATATGCATGCGTATGGAGTATTAAATACACTATATCTTTGACTCATATTTCCTAATCTCATTTTACAAATGAAATAATTGTGATAGCAAGTCTTGTAAGCTAATCTTTCCATCTTTATCTCAACTGATATTGTCATATCATTTTGCTATAGCAAAGTCTTAGTATTCATTGTGTTATTTTTACTTGAATTATGATGATGATAACCACATATAGAGATTGAAATGCATGATACATACGAAGAGTGGCTTCAAGTATGTGGTTGAAGAATACTTGCTCCCATAATTTCTTTCAAGTTTAGCTGTTCCCAGAGAGCCATCCCATTTATAAGATAGATAGATGAAAGGATTGTCCTCTTTGTGTTCATGAATCATAAAGCTATTTTAAATGAAAAAAATAAATATGAAATATTTCAGGATGCTTTAAAAAATAAAATACATAGTGTTAAGTATTATAATAAAATAGATTGTTATTACCATACTCTACAGGAAACAAATAAATAAAATAATCCAGAAGCCACCTTTGATTGATATAACACATATAATAAAATAATGGCATCCTCATAAAACAAAGAAAATCATTCTCCTTTTATTCAATTTCTCACTAAAACTAGGGGTTTTGTTAGGGGATATTTCCTGTTCTTCCTCAGAATGTTTGAGAAATTACTATGATATTTAGATAAATGAAGGAAGTACAATTTTAAAAATCTTGCAGATTAATTTGGTCAATACTGCCTTTTTCCTCAATAAATGTGTCAAAGAGTTACCTTCTAGTCTGGTATAAATACAGCGACGGATACTTCTGGTTAGAAACATTGTTATCTCTGACAGTGCCTCTTCCTCTCTGCACCCCCACCTCCTACTGAAAAATAAATACATAAAACTCTCTACTAAAATTATTTCCAAATAAGATTGGGCTTTCTTTTTCAGTATTTACATGTTTTAACTTTCTTTTTAAGAGAACTTACTTGTAATTTCTTCCAGAGAACTTTAGCGGTGGAGATACAGGACTTCTAGGAAGGATACTCTGACAGGATGAGCTCCAGGGATTCTGCACATACATTTTTTTAAGGGAGTGAGGAAAAATTTAGCCATGATTTTAAGGAAATTTGAAACACAATAGCCCACAATGATTCTACATGCTAAATATTTAAATGCCAATATATCTCCAGACTTCATTATTAAAAATGACCAATAAACAAAGTTATTGCTAACAGGCAAATGCTTACTTATAGCGATAACTTAGCAAATCTGTCTCTCATATCTATCTATCTATCTATCTATCTATCTATCTATTGCCTATCTATCTATCATCTATCAACATCTATCTACCATCTATTTATCTAGGATGGAGAATGGTTTGCTGAAGGGGAAATGCAAATGGAAGATTCATTTCAGCTTCCACTCTAAGAGTGCTTAGTGAGCTAAGCACTAAGTGACCTTTCTAGCCGAAAGGATTATATATGAAAACACAGTTGAAGAAGTAACTCAGAAAAATAATACTTTTCAGCTTTCTGAATATAGACAGCTTCAATATCAGTCACAGCATACTGCAGAGAGCTTTGGAGAGAAGGTAATACATACAAATCAATTGACAAATACTTGGTAATTCAAGACTGCATTTTGAGTAATTGCAGTAGAAAGAGTAAGTTGTATTAATAGGGGCATTGAAACAAGAAATTGGCATTTTATCACAGATATGAGGCATATAACTGGATTCATACTGGATCTACACAAAGCCTATTCTTACAGCCACACTAGTTATATGGGTACATAACATTGTTGACATGGTCATTTTGATGGAGCCATATTGAAATCAAGGATATTGATTTTGTTTTACCTTGTTACGTTGGTAGAGATATTTTGACATGGGGAAATTTGATGCAGACTATAAAACATTGCACTTTCTGATTTAAAAAAAAAAATATTCAGTGGGGTGCCTGAGTGGCTCAGTTGGTTAAGCATCTGGCTTTGGCTCAGGTCATGATCTTATGGTTCATGACTTTGAGCCCTGCGTTGGGCTCTGTGCTGACAGCTCAGAGCCTGCTTCAGATTCTGTGTCTCCCTCTCTCTGCCTCTCCCCTCTCATGCTCTCTCTCGATCTTTCCCAGAGAATAAATAAACACTAAAAAAATTTAAGAATGTGTAATTGTCTTGTACTCGTTTAAGATATAACAGCCAAACATCTTACTGAATTACTTTGTACCATTTAAAAGACTTTTGATTTTATAAGTAAAGTTTTCTCATTCTCACTCCATTTCTTTCTTTTTTTAATTTTAGAAGGTGGGGAAGATAAGGGCCAGAGAGAAAATGAGAGAAAGATTCTCAAGCAGGCTCCACACTGAGCACAGAGCGTGATGCAGGGCTCAATCCCACCACCCTGAGATCATGACCTGACCTGAAATCAAGAGTATGATGCTTAACAAACTAAGCCATTCAGGAGCCTTTTGCTCCATGTCTGAGTGTAGTTAGAATCTCATGAACCTTTCATACTAGAACATAAACTCCAAGAGAACATAAACGTTTTGCCTGTTTGTTTACTGATGTATCCCAAATATCTGGAGTATTGCTTGGCACTTGTCTGTGCAAAAAATGTTTGTTAAATGCATGAATAATTCAGGTTCTCTTAGCTTGGAAATTTTCACAATTGGAAAATGGCCTTGATTACATTTAGTTTCTTGATGTTTATGGAGGAAATGTTTTGCCATGCAAGATAATAATGCAAATACTTTTTTTGGAATATATCTAAGCTACCTCAGAGAACAAACTGAGATTTAAAAACACAAACTCCTTTCAAATATTTGCTATGCTATTTTCAAACTCTCTTAAAAATCTATTCACTAAAGCATTTCTATGTGAAGTTCTTTGTAATTTGTAGCTTCATTTAAATTTTTTTTTCAACGTTTTTTATTTATTTTTGGGACAGAGAGAGACAGAGCATGAACGGGGGAGGGGCAGAGAGAGAGGGAGACACAGAATCAGAAACAGGCTCCAGGCTCTGAGCCATCAGCCCAGAGCCTGATGCGGGGCTCGAACTCACGGACCGCGAGATCGTGACCTGGCTGATGTCGGACGCTTAACCGACTGCGCCACCCAGGCGCCCCTGTAGCTTCATTTAATGGCTATAAAATTGCAAGTTATAGAACTACATTTCTTTTAAAATTATTTATAATCATTTTTATTTATTTATTTATTTTTTATATATATGAAATTTATTGACAAATTGGTTTCCATACAACACCCAGTGCTCATCCCAAAAGGTGCCCTCCTCAATACCCATCACCCACCCTCCCCTCCCTCCCACCCCCCATCAACCCTCAGTTTGTTCTCAGTTTTTAACAGTCTCTTATGCTTTGGCTCTCTCCCACTCTAACCTCTTTTTTTTTTTTTTTCCTTCCCCTCCCCCATGGGTTCCTGTTAAGTTTCTCAGGATCCACATAAGAGTGAAACCATATGGTATCTGTCTTTCTCTGTATGGCTTATTTCATTTTTAGATTCATGCTTCCAACTAGTGAAGAGAAGAGCTGGTTTATTACTTGTTAAAAGAAAAATATTGACTGAGCTTCAGTTACAGTTGTGCAATGTAGCATGATCTAATGTTTATTTGAACATGCAAATATATATTTCACTCATTGACAATATGAATAATTTAATATTCCATTTACTCAAAAATAACTCAAGGCTCTTAATGTTACTTAGAATATTTAGCTTGTGAAATCTAATTTTATACGGAATTGCATGCTGCTTTGTATAGTTGTTAATTATTTGAAAATGTGCCAATATTTGCTGCCCAAGCGAGTTTTTAAATTTCTTTATAAGATGAAACCAGTCATTATTTTTTCCTGAGTCCTCCATAAGATGTCTTCCAAGGCTTACATGAAAGTAGGTTCTCAATTAAATATATAGTCACTGATCAAGCCAACAAATGTTTACTGTGGATCTTCAACTGTGTGCCAGGTATTCTTCTATATATTTGATGCAAGTTAGTGATTAGAGTTCCACAAAAATGTGAATAATGCACTAATGGATTATCTTAGTCTGATTAGAAATCAATTTCTAGTTTATGAAGTGAAACAGCAGCTTGTTTTCCCTCTAAATGAGTGGACCTTTACACAGAAAACATAGACTTATATGGTAATGGTGCATGCAATAAGAACAAACTCTAATTTCACCAACCCCAAAAATAATTAAAGGATTCTAGTTTCTCACTACTCCAAAAAAAAAAGTCGAACATATTAAAACATCATTAAAAGAGGGTGGGCATTATTACAGGAATCTTCAATTTGGCATTGAATTGGACCTGCCTCATCTAGTTGATCCAGTAGGGAGAAAAACAGCAATCCTTTCAGTGGGTCTCAGTGAGTATATCCACAAAAAACATAGATGCAGTCTTCCAAGGAGAAAGTGAACAACAGCACTCCCTTTTCCCCCCCAGATTGTGTAGTCATAACTTTTACATGGATTGTGCATGCAAATTTTTTTAATAATCCTCTTAAATTATGTGCTAAGAGTTGATCATTACATTTCAAAAATAGCATTTGCCTAAGCTCAGATCACTGTCTCATAAAAGAGTAGATTCAGCCATATTTTAAGCCCTATGGTCTCAAACTAACTGGGTGGCAATAAAATCAGACAGAAAAAAGAACTGATAAATGAGTAATGAAAGGTACACCTGAGTGGCTTGGTCGGTTAAGCATCCGACTCTTGATTTCGGCTCAGTTCATGATCTCAAGGTCATGGGACCGACACTGCATGGGGTTCCTTTCTGAAAGCCCAGGGTCTGCTTGGGATTCTCTCTCTCCCTCTGAAGGAGGTAACCAGGTTCTAAAAAAGGATTATTCCAGGGACCAATATCAATATTTGAATGAGTTTATTATTGATCTTTCCTCCTATAAATGTTGATGGCTATTTCTCCTCTAGCCATAATTTACAGGATGTATCCTACTCTCAAGCTTCTCAAGTAAGATATTCAAAGGACAGTTAACACTGCCAAGAGTTAACAGAGATTCTTTTCTAGTAATTCAAATATACATCCTATTTTTTTCAGCCTGTTTATATCTTGGAGTCACAGGAATTGAAGAATATAGGAATTACCCAAACTATACAAAACTTTTTCACCCACTATAAATTAATAACAGCGGATCAAATCAACCCTCAATTAAAATGTGGTCACAACTTAAGTGGACATTTTGGTGTTTGTTAAAATTGTTCACACTTTAGTTGCCTTTCCACAGAGGTTATATTGTTAGCTACCAGAATCCCAGCCTATAATAGTGTAGTGGTTGATTTGGGGATCTATATTCAGACCACATAGGTTCAAAGTTTGGTCTTACAATTTAATTGTGTAATTGCAAAAGTTTCTGAAGCTCACTAAGAACATATATAAAAAATTCAGAACAATAATTGGTTTGTAGTAAACCCTCAGTGAATGCTAGTCATTCTCCTTCATTCCCCACCCCTTTCTCTTGGCAAATTATTTCTCCTTTTTAAATATTGACTTCAAATGTAATCTTTGTAAAGCTTTCCCTAAGACTCCCAGATAGACTTGGTGCTCATATTGCCTTTTGTGAATGATTAAGCTATAACAATTCTTAGGATACTGTATTTTAATTATTAATTTTCATATCTGCTTCATCATTTGACTGTAAGCAGCATGTCTGGCTGAGTTAGTCATCCTTTCCCTGGACTTATGGATCTAGTATATACCTCACTTACCCCTATCACATCATATGGCAATTTGATGTTCACATTGTCTCTGTATCCCACTAGAATATCAGTTGTGTTTTTGGTGACCAGATCAGCACCTGGCACACATTAGATGCCTAATAAATTACTATTGAATGAATGAATTAATTCTGTGTAAATAGCAAGTAGGGTAAGATGAGGGTGCAGTATTAGTGAGGGTACCAGGAATTTTATCAGCCATGAGAATTGCTATTGCAAGATCAATCAATTCTTTAACTCAGAAGCCATGATTTAATAAAATGGTTTTCAATTGCAGCTGCATGTTACAATCACCAGGGGAATTTTTAAAAATTACTGGTAACTAGGACATACCCCCAATATACCCCTAGGAGCAGACCAGACATTCATATCTTTTTTAAAAATAGTTTTATTGAGATATAATTTACATATAATAAAATTCATTCATTTGAAGTGCACAATTCAGTAGTTTTTAAATAAATGTACAGTTATGCAACTATCACCAAAATCTAATTTTAGAATATTTCTACCAACCTCCCCAATCCCCCATCCATTTACAGATACTTCCTCTTCTCACCCTCAGCCCCAAGCCACCCCCAATCTACTGTGTCTCCATACATTTTCTTTTTATTGAGATAAAAATATTTACCCATTTAAAGTGTACAATTAGGTGGTTTTTAGTATATTCTAGGAGGTGTGCAACCATCACTGCCTTCCAATTCCAAAACTTTCATCACCCCTAAAATGAAACCTGTACTCGTTATTAGTCACTCCCTATTACCCCCAAACCTTGGCAACCCTGAATCTGTTTTCTATATTTATGGATTTTCCTATTCTGGAAATTTCATATCAAAAAAATTTTGCATGCCTTTTGTTTCTGGTTTCTTTCACTTAGCATAACGTTTTCAAGGCTCATCATTGTGCTAGAATTTATCAGTATGTCATTCATTTTCATGGTTGAATAATGTTAGATTTTATAATGAATATACCTCATTTTGTTTGTCCATTCATGAGTTGAACAATTGGGTTGTTTCCACCTGGGCCTGCCAGAAATAATGTTAGTAAAAACACTTGGTGCATTTTTGTGTGAACATTTGTATTTTTATTTTTGGGGGGCAGCATAGAGACCTGTAGGTGAAATTACTGGGATAGGTAATTATATGTTTACATTTTTGAGAAGCTATCAAACTATCTCCCAAAGTGGCCATACCATGTTACATTCCCACCAGTAGTGTATGAATGTTCCAATTTTTCAATATCCTTGTCAACACTTGTCATTTTTTTTTGTGTGTGTCAGGTTTGGGTGCTGATGGTAGAACTGCTGTTTCATCCTTGAGCCCTAGGGAGAATATGCTACAAAAACTCTTCATTTTATGAAGTTGTTTATTTATTTATTTTTTTAAAATTGTGTTTAGTTTTGGGAGAGTGCAAGCAGGGGAGGGCTAGAGATAGGGGGACGGAGGATCCAAAGCAGGTTCTGCACTGATAGGCTGACAGCAGCATGCCTGATGTGAGACTCAAACTCACGAACCATGAGATCATGACCTGAATCAAAGTCAGACGTTCAACCGACTGAGCCGCCCAGGTGCCCTAAGGTTGTTTCCAATTACAGTTGTAATGGCATGAGAATTAGGTTAATGTAAAAGTATAGAATTGATGTTAGTTGACTGATAGTGATAAATGAACATTCAGCTGGCTGTCCTCAAATTTATGTTAGTGTTAGTAAGTCTGCTATTAATAATCAGAATAAGCATTCATAGGGGTCCAAATATTATACTTCACTGTTTTGATGTCTGAAGTATGGGAATGAATACTAGAATTAAGATAGAAAAGATTAAGTAGGGCTAGTACACCTCCTAATATATTAGGGATGGAGCAGAGGATCGCATAGGCAAATAAGAATCATTCAGGCTTAATATGTGATGGGGTATTTAAAGGGTTGGCAGGGTTGTAATTGTCTGGGTCTCCTAAGAGGTCAGGTGAGAATAGTACTAGAGCAGATAGCATTAGAATAAACAATAAGAGTGGCTGCACCAATTCGCATTCCCACCAACAGTGCAAGAGGGTTCCCGTTTCTCCACATCCTCGCCAGCATCAACTGTCTCCTGTTTTGTTCATTTTAGCCACTGACTGTCGTGAGGTGATACCTGAGTGTGGTTTTGATTTGTATTTCCCCGATGAGGAGCGACGTTGAGCATCTTTTCATGTGCCTGTTGGCCATCTAGATGTCTTCTTTAGAGAAGTGTCTATTCATGTTTTCTGCCCATTTCTTCACTGGATTATTTGTTTCTTTTGGGTGTGGAGTTTGTGAGCTCTTTATAGATTTTGGATACTAGCCCTTTGTCCGATATGTCATTTGCAAATATCTTTTCCCATTCTGTTGGTTGCCTTTTAGTTTTGTTGATTGTTTCCTTTTCAGTGCAGAAGCTTTTTATCTTCATGAGGTCCCAATAGTTCATTTTTGCTTTGAATTCCCTTGCCTTTGGGGATGTGTCAAGTAAGAAATTGCTGAGGCTGAAGTTGGAGAGGTTTTCCCTGCTTTCTCCTCTAGGGTTTTGATGGTTTCCTGTCTCACATTCAGGTCCTTTATCCATTTTGAGTTTGTTTGTGTGAATGGTGTAAGAAAGTGTTCTAGTTTCATTCTTATGCATGTTGCTGTCCAGTTTCCCCAGTACCATTTGTTAAAGAGACTGTCATTTTTTCCATTGGATATTTTTTCCTGCTTCGTCAGAGTTGTTGGCCATACATTTGTGGGTCCAATTCTGGAGTCTCTATTATATTCCATTGGTCTATGTGTCTGTTTTTGTGCCAATACCATGCTGTCTTGATGATTACAGCTTTGTAGTAGAGGCTAAAGTCTGGGATTGTGGTGCTTCCTGCTTTGGTCTTCTTCTTCAAAATTCCTTTGGCTATTCGGGGCCTTTTGTGGTTCCATATGAATTTTAGGATTGCTTGTTCTAGTTTCGAGAAGAATGCTGGTGCAATTTTGATTGGGATTGCATTGAATGTGTAGATCGCTTTGGGTAGTATTGACATTTTGACAATATTTATTCTTCCAATCCATGAGCATGGAACGTTTTTCCATTTCTTTGTATCTTCTTCAATTTCCTTCATAAGCTTTCTATACTTTTGAGCATACATATCTTTTACATCTTTGGTTAGATTTATTCCTAGGTATTTTATGCTTCTTGGTGCAATTGTGAATGGGGTCAGTTTCTTTATTTGTCTTTCTGTTGCTTCATTATTAGTGTATAAGAATGCAACTGATTTCTGTACATTGATTTTGTATCCTGCGACTTTGCTGAATTCATGTATCAGTTCTAGCAAACTTTTGGTAGAGTCTGTTGGGTTTTCCATGTATAATATCATGTAATCTGCAAAAATGAAAGCTTGACTTCATCTTTGCCAATTTTGATGCCTTTGATTTCCTTTTGTTGTCTGATTGCTGATGCTAGAACCTCCAACACTATGTTAAACAACAGCGGTGAGAGTGGACATCCCTGTCGTGTTCCTGATCTCAGAGAGAAAGCTCTCAGTTTTTCCCCATTGAGGATGATATTAGCTGTGGGCTTTTCATAAATGGCTTTGATGATGTTTAAGTATGTTCCTTCTATCCCGACTTTCTCGAGGGTTTTTACTAAGTAACGTGGCTGAATTTTGTTAAATGGTTTTTCTGCATCGATTAACAGGATCATATGGTTCTTTTCTTTCCTTTTATTAATGTGATGTATTACATTGATTGATTTGCGAATGTTGAACCTGTCCTGCAGCCCAGGAATGAATCCCACTTTGTCATGGTGAATAATTCATTTTATATGATGTTGAATTCGATTTGCTAGTATCTTATTGAGAACTTTTGCATCCGTATTCATCAGGGATATTGGCCTGTAGTTCTCTTTTTTTTCCTGGGTCTCTGTTTGGTTTATGAACCAAACAATGCTGATTTCATAGAACGAGTCTGGAAGTTTTCCTTCCCTTTCTATTTTTTGGAACAACTTCAGAAGTATAGGTATTATCTCTGCTTTAAATGTCTGGTAGACTTCCCCAGGGAAGCCATCTCGTCCTGGACTGTTAATTTGTTGGGCAATTATTGATAACTGATTCAATTTCTTTGCTGTTTATGGTTCTGTTCAAGTTTTCTTTTTCTTCCTGTTTGAGTTTTAGAAGTGTGTGGGTGCTGAGGAATTTGTCCATTTCTTCCAGGTTGTCCAGTTTGTTGGCATATAATTTTTCATAGTATTCCCTGATAATTGCTTGTATTTCTGAGGGATTGGTTGTAATAATTCCATTTTCATTCATGATTTTATCTATTTGGGTCATCTCCCTTTTCTTTTTGAGAAGCCTGGCTAGAGGTTTATCAGTTTTGTGTATTTTTTCAAAAAACCAACTCTTGGTTTCATTGATCTGCTCTATAGTTTTTTTTAGATTCTATATTGTTTATTTCTGCTCTTATCTTTATTATTTCTCTTCTTCTCTTGGTTTGGGGTGTCTTTGCTATTCTTCCTGTATTTCCTTTCCATGTGCTTTTAGATTTTGTATTTGGAATTTTTCTTGGTTCTTGAGATAGGCCTGAATTGCAATGTATTTTCCTCTCAGGACTGCCTTTGTTGCATCCCAAAGCGTTTAGATTGTTGTATTTTCATTTTCATTTGTTTCCATATATTTTTTAATTTCTTCTCTAATTGCCTGGTTGACTCATTCATTCTTTTGTAAGATGTTCTTTAACTTCCATGCTTTTGGAGGTTTTCCAGACTTTTTCCTGTGGTTGATTTCAAGCTTCATCGCATTGTGGTCTGAAAGTATGCATGTTATTATATCAATTCTTGTATACTTATGAAGGGCTGTTTTGTGACCCAGTATGTGATCTATCTTGGAGAATATTGCATGTGCACTGGAGAAGAACATATATTCTGTTGCTTTGGGATGCAGACTTCTAAATACATCTGTCAAGTCCGTCTGATCCAATGTATCATTCAGGGCCCTTCTTTCTTTATTGATCCTGTGTTTGATGATCTATCCAATGTTGTAAGTGGAGTATTAAAGTACCCTGAAATTACCACATTCTTATCAATAAGGTTGCTTATGTATGTGATTAATTTTTTATGTATATTTGGGGGCTCCTGTATTCGGCGCATAGACATTTATAATTGTTAGCTCTTCCTGATGGATAGACCTGTAATTATTATAGAATGCCCTTCTTCATCTCTTGTTACAGCCTTTAATTTAAATCTAGTTTGTCTGATATAAGTATGGCTACTCCAGCTTTCTTTTGACTTTCAGTAGCATGATAGATAGTTCTCCATCCCCTCACTTTCAATCTGAAGGTGTCCTCAGGTCTAAAACGAGTCTCTTGTAGACAGCAAATAGATGGGTCCTGTTCTTTTTTTATCCATTCTGATACCCTATTTCTTTTGGTTGGAGCATTTAGTCCATTTGCATTCAGTGTTATTTTAGAAAGATATGGGTTTAGAGACATTGTGATGTCTGTTTTCATGCTTGTAGCGAGGTTTCTGGTGCTTTGTCTCACAGGATCCCCTTTAGGATCTCTTGTAGGGCTGGTTTAGTGGTGATGAATTCCTTCAGTTTTGTTTGTTTGGGAAGACCTTTATTTCTCCTTCTTTTCTAAATGACAGACTTGCTGGATAAAGGATTCTCAGCTGCATATTTTTTCTGTTCATCACATTGAAGATTTCCTGCCATTCCTTTCTGGCCTGCCAAATTTCAGTAGACAGATCCATCACGAGTCTTCTCAGTCTCCCTTTATAGGTTAGAGCCTGTTTATCCCTAGCTGCTTTCAGAATTCTCTCCT
This sequence comes from Lynx canadensis, assembly GCF_007474595.2. Taxonomy (NCBI): domain Eukaryota; kingdom Metazoa; phylum Chordata; class Mammalia; order Carnivora; family Felidae; genus Lynx; species Lynx canadensis. Next base: position 68,978,101 of record NC_044321.2, on the reverse strand, counting down.
CATCTTTTTATTTTGCCAGTTTCACTATTATATGTTGTGCAGAAGATCGATTCAAGTTAACGTCTGAAGGGAGTTCTCTGTGCCTCTTGGATTTCAATGCCTTTTTCCTTCCCCAGATCTGGGAACTTCTCAGCTATTATTTCTTCAAGTACACCTTCAGCACCTTGCCCTCTCTCTTCCTCCTCTGGAATACCGATTATGCATATATTATTTAATTTAATTATGTCACTTAGTTCTCTAAGTCTCCCCTCACACTCCTGGATTTTTTTTATTTCTTTTTCTCAGTTTCTTCTTTTTCCATAATTTTATCTTATAATTCACCTATTCTCTCCTCTGCCTCTTCAATCTGAGCTGTGGTCGCCTCCATTTTATTTTGCTCATTTATAGCATTTTTTAGCTCCTCCTGACTGTTTCTTAGTCCTTTGATCTCTGTAGTAATAGATTCTCTGCTGTCCTCTATACTTTTTTCAAGGCCATTGATTAATTTTGTGACTATTATTTTAAATTCATTTTCTGCTATATTTCTTAAATCGTTTTTGATCAGTTCATTAGCTGTCGCTATGTCCTGGAGTTTCTTTTGAGGAGAATTCTTCCATTTCATCATTTTGGATAGTCCATGGAGTGGTGGGGAACTGCAGGGCTCTTCCCCTGTGCTTTCTGGAGTAAGTTGCATTGGTGGGCGGGGCTGCAGTCAGAATGATGTCTTCCCCCAGCCCACCCTGGGGCCACAGTCAGACTGGTGTGTACCTTATCCTCCCCTCTCCCAGGGCAGGACTCACTGTCGAGTGGTGGGGCCTCTCTCTGGGCTACTTGCACACTGCCAGGCTTGTGGTGCTGTTTTGATTGGATCTGGCATATTAGCCGGGGTAGACCTGCAAGGTGCACAGGGGCAGGACGGGCAGGCTCAGCTTGCTTTGCCTTTGGTGGTCTGCTTTGGGAGGGCCCTGTGGCACGGGGAGGGAGGCAGACCCATCAGAGGGATGGATCTGCAGAAGCACAGCATTGGGTGTTTGAGCGGTGCAAGCAAGTTCTTGACGGGAACTGGTTCCCTTTGGGATTTTGGCTGGGGGATGGGCGAGGGAGATGGCGCTTCACAGCACCTTTGTTCCCCACTAAGCTGAGCTCTGTCCTCTGGGGCTCAACATCTCTCTCTCCCAATATCCTTTAGCCCCCCGGCTCTCCGAGCAGAGCTGTTGACTTATAATATTCCAGAGGTTAAGTCCTGCTGGCTGTCAGAACACACTCTGTCCTGCCCCTCCACTTTTGCAAGCCAGACTCAGGGGCTCTGCCTTGCTGGGTGGGCTGGCTGCCCCTCCACCGCCCTGGCTCCCTCCCACCAGTCTGTGTAGTGCGCACTGCCTTTCAGCCCTTGCTACCATCTTCCATGGGCCTCTCGTTTACGCTTGGCTCTGGAAAGTCCGTTCTGCTAGTCTTCTGGTATTTTTCTGGGTAAATTAGATATATGTGGGTGGGATCTAAGCAATCAGCAGGACACGGTGAGCCCAGTGTCCTCCTACACTGCCATCTTCCTCGAGGGGTGTGACATTTACCTTTTAGTATTTTTTTAAGTTTATATATTTATTTTGAGAGAGAGAGAGAGAGAGAGAGAGAGATAACAAGTGGGGAAGGGCAGAGAGAGCGGGAAAGATCATTCCAAGCAGGCTCTTCACTGTCATTATTGGGCCCCATGTGGGGCTCAAACTCATGAACCGTGATCATTACCTGGGTTGAAACCAAGAGCTGGATGCTTAACTGACTGAGCCACCCAGGGGCCCCCATTTAGTTGCTAGTATTAATGAAATAATATAAAGTACTAAAGAGCTGAGTAAGATGATCATCAGCATGTTGTCATGAAAATGTAAGTATTCTTTTATCATTGGAGATGTCACATCTTAGAAACCTAATTGAAAGGGGTATGCCATAGAAATATACAGGACTTCAACCTATAATTTAACTTTGACAAAGTTTTGTAATTTTTAATAACATCTCATTATTGAGAAAAACGTAATGGTTATGGTGTTGGCTTGAAACAAGTTTGAGAAGTTTTGACTCCTTCCTTTCTTATTTTAGACTTATGCAAGTGGATTCTTCAAATATGTGATATGGAGGACGGAATCAGAGTAGTCATTTGAAGTTAGAATTAATCGCCTCTACCATTGCTACTTCTCATTTGGATGCAAAAGCTTCTCAAACTATAAAGATTATGAATATAACTCTGGTGATGAGATGAATGAGCCTGTTTATGAGATGGTATTTCATGTTGTGTACACATCTGGATAATTGGAATAGCATGAAGGTATTCTTGATAAGTCAGGAAAGTGTTGTGGGAAGAAGATTATATCAACCTCAACAAATATAATTATGAAGTGAACTTTTGCCTAAGTAGAATTAAGTGTGCAGACTGAAAATAGAGGGAATCAATGAATGAAACTTCCAATAATAGCAAATACTGCTTCTACTGATAAGACATAGTGGAAATGTGCTACTATATAATATGTGTCATGGAGGAGAATATCTAGGAATGAATTAGCTAATACAATTCCTGTTAAGCAGGAATTAAACATTAGTTATTTAAGATCTGGTGAATAATGGTCACCTAACCAGGGAATGAGTCAAAGAAATGGAATAAAAGGAAAGAAGTATGTAATCTTCAATCCCTTACTCTAGGATTACTACAATAATCAGAAAAGAATTGTTTCTCTTTCTGCTTCTTCCCAAAATAATAATTTGGTTCACCAAAAATAGTGACTCTAGGCCTACTTTGAGTTCTTTGGAATTAGTTATGAAGTGAATTTTAATTTTCTTAATGTTCTTCAATTCATGGTAGACTGGCCTGTTAAACTCAGAAAAGTTTCATATCCACAACTGGAAAAAAATCTATAAATATGTAGAAAGTACATGTAAATGGAGCAAAAATCACTCATTGAAAGCATACCTTAAAACAGATCAAGTGAGTTTCTGTGAAATTCTCTTTGACTCCACCTCTAAATAGGTTTACTAAGTTATTTTCTCTACTTCCTTTCCCTGTTCTTTTCCTTTGTAGCACAGTGTATTTCTTTCACTTGTCACAACTCTGATATTATCCTTAATTTTCTTTTACTTTTTTAATGTATTCTTCCTCATTAGATTCTAATGAATAGAGTGAGCACATTTTTGGTCATCTATTAATTTGTAGCATCCTGTACTAAAGTTGAATAAGTTGAATCAGTATTAAGCAGCTACTACTGTCAGGCAATGTACTAAGAGAACATAAAAAAAACGAATGTGGTAATATGTGCCATCAGGAAGCTCACAAATTAATGGGAAGAAAAGTATTTTATTTTTTTAATTAATTTATTTATTTTGGGAGAGAGAGAAAGCAAGCATGGTAGGGGCACGGAGAGAGAGGGAGAGAGAGGATCCCAAGCAAGCTCTGTGCTGCCAGCACAAAGCATGATGTGGGGCTTGAACTCAAAAACTATGAGATCATGACCTGAGCCAAAACCAAGAGTCAGACACTTAACCAATTGAGCCACCCAGATGACCCAAGAAAAGTATTTTTTTAAAAAACTGACAACAGTAGATGAGTTTAGGGTTATAATTGAGAATTGAATGTATGTTAAATTTGCAGAGAGGAAGGTCACCTGAAACACAATGAAGTCAAGACAGATTTATGAAAAATGCTTAAGCTAAGGTTTGAAGAATGAGTTCACATGTAATGAAAGGGAGAAAATGATATGCAAATTGGGACAAAATATAACAAATAGAATTTGTAAAGAGGAAGAAAGCGGGAGAGAACTTAACACTTCAAAGATATTGTTTAGGATCTCCACCCCTCTTCCCTGAGTCCCGGCTACCATATCACCTTCTCTTCTCCTCCCACGCCCCTGGACAGAGCATCCCTTCCAGCAGAAATTATATGAGAAGAAACTTGGGAGAAGATCTCGTTAGCAGAACTTGGGATTCATCATAGATCTCCTTCCCAACCCAAACCAATGTAGATGCAGGTTATTAGTCAGAAGACTTCAAATGTCTCACACTAAAGTTCCTGCTTTGTAAAAATTGTCAGTGCAATTAAGAAAGATAGCTAGTGGGAGGACCCAAGATGGCAGAATAGCATGGAAGTTTTCTTGCATCTCGTGTCCATGAAATACAGCCAGATCAACACTAAACTATCCTGCACATCTAGAAAACTGATTTGAGGATTAACACAACAATCTGCACAACCTGAACCACAGAACTCAGCAGGTACACAACACAGAGAGGTGAACTGGGGGAGGGAGAAGCTGCAGAGGGCAGGGAGCTCTTTTTGCTTGTGGAGAGACGACAGAGATGGGAGAAGAGGATGGGAAAAGCACCCCCCGCAAAAGCTGCTGGAGAGAAAGTGGAAAAGTGGAAACAGCCACAGGGACAGAACTAAAAAGGGAGAAAGGAGAAAGGAGAGGGTTTAAATTTCATCAAGACTCTTTAAACAGGGAGGCACAGAGTCTGAGTTTCCACAGCTCAATACCTGGCGGTGTTCTGGTGGGAAGGGTGAATCACCAGGAGCAGAGGGAGGCCAAGGGGGTCCTCAGGCCACACGTGGAGAGGTGGTTCCCCTGCTGGGAGGTAATTTGGTAGAGGCTGTGTGGCTGCCCTACAAGAAATGTTCCCAGCGGGCCTGGAGAACAATCACATTCACTGGTGCTGGAACAAGGACATTACAGGGGAAGCCTGGTGCCAGATGGATGCTGTGATTTTCCAAAATCCCTGAAATGCTGCTGCTACACGATTGCATGAACTTTTTCCGGGGCGGGCTGGCACCCAACCACAGTCTCTGGGCATCTGCAGCAGCACGGTGCCATGAACATTCCTGGACATGACTGGCACCTGGCCATTGCTCAGTGAGACCCTCTTCCAAAAGGTCTGAGGAGGTGAAAGCTGCAGTCCCTCAGAAGTGAGGGATAGGGAAACACAGCCGCATCTGAGATAAAAGTCAGGAGAGAGGTGCCACCTGGCAACCTGACAGTTTGGTCATGGACAGTGTAAAAGTGGAGAGTGGACAGAAGCCAGAGGCAAAGGACGGCTGCATGATTGCTGAGTGGGGATAACAGAGTTCTGATATTAGAGACTGGGTAGCTGGGCGATGCCATTTTCACCCCTCTTGCACATGCACATACACACCTACATGTGCCACAACAATCCACCCCAGTAAGCTAAGTAGTGCCATCAAGTGGAGAATGGAGCTGTTACACTAAGCCCTGCCCAACTGAGCCAACCTTGCTCTTCAGGAACACAAGTCTCTCCAACTGCTTGGTTTACAGACTATAAAGTGCTTCACAGTTTGAATTCTAGTGGAAAATGATGTAATTTCAATCATATTTCAGTCTGTTCGCTGTTCCATCTATTCAATTCCTGGGTCTTTTTTTCTTTTTCTTGAATACAGAAAGAGAAAAAAAATTATTTTCTTTTCAATTTTTATTAAAAACATTTTTCCTTATTTGTCTACTATATTTTTTATGTTTCTGCAAATTTTTCAAATTCTATTTTACTTCCATCATTTCATTTTATTCTATTTCATTGTATTCATTTTTTTCAAATTTTCAAACGTTTTCCTTTTTTTTTTCTTTTTCCCCCTTTTTTCTCTAATCTATCAAGCTCCTTTCAACAACCAGACCAAAACACACCAAGGATCTAGCATCATTTATTTGATTTTGTATGTGTCTGTGTTGTCTTTAATTTTTTAATTTAGATTTTTGACCTTATTAATTCTTTTTCTTCCTTCAAAATGACAAAACGAAGGAATTCACCCCAAAAGAAAGAGCAGGAAGAAACGACAGCCAGGGACTTAAGCAACACAGATACAAGCAAGATGTCTGAACCACAATTTAGAATCACAATAAGAATACTATCTGGGGTCGAAAATAGATTAGAATCTCTTTCTGTGGAGGTAAAAGAAGTAAAAACTAGTCAGGATGAAATAAAAAATGGTATAACTTAGCTGCAATGTTGAAAGGATGCCACGGCCGCAGGAATGGGTGAGGTAGAGCAGCGAATCAATGATTTAGAGGACAAACTAATGGAGAACAATTAAGCAAAAAAAAAAAAAAAAAAAGAGGGAGGCTAAGGCAAAAGACCATGATTTAATAATTAGATAAATCAGGGGCTCTTGGGTGGCTCAGTCGGTTAAGCGTCCAACTTCAGCTCAGGTCATGATCTCGTGGTTTGAGAGTTCGGGCTCCATGTTGGGCTCTGTGCTGACAGCTCAGAGCCTTCAGCCTGCTTCTAATTCCGTGTCTCCCTCTCACTCTGCCCCTCCCCTGCTCATACTCTGTCTCTCTCTGTCTCTCAAAAATAAATCAATGTTAAAATTTTTTTTATATTAAAAAAAAATTAGAGAAATAAGTGACTCATTAAAAAAGAACATCAAAAAAAAAAAAGAAAAAAGGAACAACATCAGAATCATAGGGGTGCCAGAAGAGGAAGAGAGGAAAAGGAGTAGAAGGGTTATGTAAGCACATGATAGCAGAAGACTTTCCTAACCTGGGGAAAGGCACAGACATCAAAATCCAGGAAGCACAAAGGATTCCCATTAGATTCAACAAAAACAGATCATCAACAAGGCATGTCATAGTCAAATTCACAAAATACTCAGGCAAGGAAAGAATCATGAAAGCAGCAAGGAAAAAAGTCCTTAATCTACAGTGGAAGACAGATCAGTTTGACAGTAGGCATATCCACAGAAACTTGGCCGGCCAGAAAGAGCGGCAGGATATATTCAGCATGCTGAATTGGAAAAATATGCAGCTAAGAATTCTTTATTCCACATGGCTGACATTCAAAATAGAAGGAGAGATAAAAAGTTTACCAGACAAAAATTAAAGGAGTTCATGACCACTAAACCAGCCCTGCAAGAAAATTTAAGGGGGACTCTTTGAGGGGAGAAAAGATGAAAAAAGACCAAAATTAACAAAGACTAGAGAGGACCAGAGAACACCACCAGAAACTCCACTCTACAAGCATCATAATGGCAATAAATTCATATCTTTCAGTACTCACTCTAAACATCAATGGACTAAATGCTCCAATAAAAAGACATAAGGTAACAGAATGGATAAGAAAACTCTATATGCTGTTTAAAAGAGACCCACTTTAGACCTAGAGACACTTGATTGAAAGTAAGGGGATGGAGAACAATCTATCATGCTAATGGTCAACAAAAGAAAGCTGGAGTAGCCATACTTATGTCAGACAATCTAGACTTTAAAATAAAGCCTATAACAAGAGATGAAGAAGAGAATTATATCAAAATTAAGGGGTCTATCCACGAAGAAGACCTAACAATTGGAAACATTTATGCACCAAATGTGACAGCACCCAAATATATAAATCAATTAATCACAAACTCATTGAAACTCATTGATAATAATAACATAGAGTAGGGGACTTCAATACCCCAACTACAACAATGGACAGATCATCTAAACAGAAAATCAACAAGGAAACAATGGCTTTAAATGACCAATGGGACGAGATGGACTTAACAGATACATTCAGAATATTTCATCCTAAAGCAGCAGAATACACATTCTTCTCCAGTACACATGGAGCATTCTCCAGAATAGATCACATACTGGGACACAAATCAGCCCTCAAGAAGTACAAAAAGATTGAGATCATGCCGTGCATATTTTCAGACCACAAGGCTATGAAACTCTAAATCAACTACAAGAAAAAATTTGGAAAGATAACAAATACTTGGACACTAAAGAACATTGCACTAAAGAGTGAATGGGCTAACCAAGAAGTTAAAGAGAAAACTAACTTCTCTTTAACATGGAAGCCAATGAAAATGATAACACCACAGTCCAAAACCTCTGGGATGCAGCAAAGGAAGTCATAAGAGGGAGGTATATAGCAATCCAGGCCTTCCTAAAGAAAGAAGAAAGGTCTCAGATACACATACTAACCTTATACCCTAAAGAACTGGAAAAAAACAGCAAACAAAATCCAAAACCAGCAGAAGACAGGAAATAATAAATATTAGAGTGGAAATCAATGCTATCAAAATCAAAGAAACAAAAACAAAAACAAAAAACAGAACAGATCAATGAAACTAGAAGCTGGTTCTTTGAAAAAATAAACAAAATTAATAAAACCCTTGCCAGTTTGATCAAAGAGAAAAAGGAAAGGACCTAAATAAATGAAGTCAATAATGAAAGAGGAGAAATTACAACCAACACAGCAGAAATAAACACAACAATAAGAAAATATTATGAGAAATTATACACCAATAAAATGAGCAATCTGGAAAAACTGGAACATTTCCTAGAAACATATAAACTACCAAAACTGAAACAGGAAGAAATAGAAAAGTAGAACAGACCCATAACCAGTAAAGAAATTGAATTATTAATCAAAAATCTTCCAAAAAACAAGAGTCCAGGGCCAGATGGCTTTCCAGGGGAATTCTACCAAACATTCAAAGAAGAGTTAACACCTATTCTTTTGAAAATGTTCCAAAAAATAGAAATGGAAGGAAAACTTCCAAAATCTTTCTATGAAGCCAGCATTACCTTGATTCCAAAACCAGACAAAGGCCCCACTAAAAAAGAGAACTAGAGACCAATTTCCTTGATGAACATGGATGCAAAAATCCTCAACAAGTTATTAGCCAACCATATCCCAAAATACATTAAAAATTTTTCACCATGACCGAGTGGGATTAATACCTGGGATGCAAGGCTGGTTCTATATCCACAAAACAATCAGTGTAATTCATCACATCGATAAAAGAAAGAACAAGAAGTATATGATCCTCTCAATAGATGCAGAGAAAGAATTTGACAAAATACAGCATCCTTTGAAAGTAGGGATAGAAGGATCATACTTTGAGGTTATAAATGCCATATATGAAAGACCCAAGGCTAATAGCATCCTCAATGGGGAAAAACAGAGTTTTCCCACTAAGGTCAGGAACAAGATAGGGATGTTCACTTTCACCACTGTTATTCAACATAGTATTGGAAGTCTTAGCCTCTGGAATCAGACAACACAAAGAAATAAAAGGCATCCAAATCACCCAAGAGGAAGTCAAACTTTCAGTCTTCACAGATGACGTGATACTCTATATGGAAAACCCAAAAAATTCCAACAAAAAACTGCTAGAAATGATCCATGAACTCAACAAAGTTTCAGGATATAAAATCAATGCACAGAAATCAGTTGCATTCCTATACACCAACAATGAAGCAACAGAAAGAGAAATCAAAGAATCAATCCCATTTACAATTGCACCAAAACCCATAAAATACCTCGGAGTAAATCTAACCAAAGAGGTGAAAAATCTATACACTGAAAAGTATAGAAAACTTATGAAATAAATTGAAGAAGACACACAAAAAGTGTAAAACTATTCCGCGCTCTGGATAGAAAGAACAAATATTGCTAAAATGTCAATACTACCCAAAGCAATATACATATTCAATGCAATCCCTATCAAAATAACATCAGCATTCTTCACAGAGCTAAAAAAAAAAAAACAATTCTAAAATGTGTATGCAACCAGAAAAGACCCCGTATAGCCAAAGCAATCTTGAAAAAGAAAACCAAACAGGAGGCATGACAATCCCGGACTTCAAACTGTATTACAAAGCTGTAATCATCAAGACAGTTTGGCACTGGCACAGAAACAGACATATAGACCAATGGAAAAGAATATAGAACCCATAAATGGACCCACAAATGTATGGCCAACTAATCTTTCACAAAGGAGGAAAGAATATTCAATGTAATAAAGACAGTCTCTTCAGCAAGTGGTGCTGGGAAAATGACAGCAACATGAAGAAGAATGAACCTGGACCGCTTTCTTACAACATACCCAAAAATAAGCTCAGATGGATGAAAGACCTAAATGTAATACAGGAAGCCATCAAAATCATAAAGGAGAAAGCAGGCAAAAACCTCTTTGATCTTGGCTGAAGCAACTTCTTACTCAACACATCTCCAGAGGCAAGGGAAACAAAAGCAAAAATGAACTTTTGGGACCTCATCAAAATAAAATCTTCTGCACAGTGAAGGAAATAATCAGAAAAACTAAAAGGCAGCCGACGGAATGAGAGAAGATTTTGCAAACGACATATCAGATAAAGGGTTAATATCCACTACCTATAAAGAACTTATCAATCTCAACACCGAAAAAACAAATAATCCAGTGAAGAAATGGACAAAAGACATGAATAGACACTTCTCCAAAGAAGACATGCACATGGCCAACTGACGCATGAAAAAATGCTCCACATCACTCATCATCAGGGAAAGACAAATCAGAACCACATTGAGATAACACCTCACACCTGTCAGGATGACTAACATTAGCAACTCAGGCAACAACAGATGTTGGCGAGGATGTGGAGAAAGAGGATTTATTTTGCACCGCTGGTAGGAATGCAAACTGGTGCAGCCACTCTGGAAAACAGTATGGAGGTTTCTCAAAAAACTGAAAATAGAACTACCCTATGACCCCAGCAATGGAACTACTAGGTATTTATGCACGGGATATAGGTATGCTGTTTCAAAGGGTACATGCACCCCATGTTTATAGCAGCACTATCAATAATAGCCTACATATGGACAGAGCCCAAGTGTCCATAGATGGATGAATGGATAAAGAAGATGTGGTATATATATATACAATGGAGTATTACTCGGCAATCAAAAAGAATGAAATCTTGCAACTACATCCATTTGCAACTACATGGATGGAACTAGAGGGTATTGTGCTAAGCGATATTAGTCGGAGAGAAAGACAATTATCATATGACTTCAATCATATGAGGACTTTAAAATACAAAAAAAAGAGGAACATAAGGGAAGGGAAGCAAAAACAATATAAAAACAAGAGAGGAATAAAATATAAGGGACTCTTAAATATTGAGAACAGAGACACTGGAAGGGTTGTTGGGGGGGAGATGGACTAAGTGGGTAAGATGCATTAAGGAATCTACTCCTGAAATCGTTGTTGCACTATATGCTAACATGTACGTAAATTTAAAAAATAAATTAAATAAAGATATTGTTTGTTGCGACCGGCGCAACAAACACCGAGATCAGGGTCCTGAGGGTAGGGGAATGTAAGAAAAAAAGAGAGAAGAGAAGCCAGTTTGGGAACAGGAGGGTCCCCTGGGCTGATGGCCCAAGTGATGGCTTTATTGTTGCTGTACACAATCTTTTGTAATATAAGACTCTTATGGATCAGGTCATTCTACGAATAAACAGGTTTCACATGATCACTGCCAGCCAAAACATTTAGTTCTGTGTACCTTGTGAACTTTCTAAACGGGTCACAGCAAGACCTTGTTGATAGATTGCTAGCAAAACACAGTTCCCATGTTTGTTTCTATTTGACCCGGGGTAGAAAAGGGGGGGTAACATTACTGCCAACACCCACAGACCACAGGCTTCAGGAATTAACTTTCTCAGCCTTGACAAGGCTTTCATATGCCCTTGCAAGTGGGGGAATGGGAGGGGGAACCACCAGGTTGGCTGAGTCAACAGGGAGCCGTTGCTCTACCCGGTCTCATCCTGGCACCGGGGCCCATCCTCCCACAATTGTTTAGCTGTCTATGGACCTCCATTGCTTTTGATGTCATTTATTTTTTTTTTCTTTCTGGCTACTTCTTAGTTGTTCCCTTAGTTTTTTTTTTGTTTTGTTTTGTTTTCATCAGTTTAACCATAATGTGCCTAGGTATAGCTCTCTTCATGTTTATATTGCTTCGTTTGCCAAGCTACTTGTAACTGTAAGTGTATGTTTGTAGCAATTTAGTGAAATTCTCATCCGTTATTTCTCCAAATATTCTTTTGTATCCGTCTTTCTGTTATTCCAAGTAATTGCAAACTGGACGGCTTCTTTGTAGTCCTTTTTATTTCTCTCTTTAGATTAGATAATTTCTACTGACCTATCATCAGGTTGGCTGGCACTTTCTTTTGCCATCTGCCTTTTGTTATTGAGTTTCTTCAGTTCTATTTACAATACCCAAGGCATACAAATACCTAAGTGTCCATTTATGAATGAATGGATAAAGAAGTGATATATACATACAATGGAATATTACTTAGCCATAGAAATAGTGAGATCTTGGCATTTGTAACAGCATGAATGCACCTAGAAGGTAAGTGAATCAATTCTCATAAAGACAAATACCATGTGATTTCACTTATATGAGAAATCTAAAAAAATAATACAATAAAAAAACACGAAGAAATAGACTCATAAATACAGAGAACAAACTGGTGGTTTCCAGAGGGGAGATAGTGAGGTTATAGACAAAATGGGTGAAGGGCAGTGGGAAGTACAGGCTCCTTGTTATGGAATGAATGAGTCATGGAGATGAAAGGTACAGCATAGTGAATATAGTCAATGGTATTTTAATAGCATTGTATGGTAACAGATGGTAGCTACCCTTGTGGTGAGCAAAACATAATGTATGGAGAAGGTGAATCACTATGTTGTACACCCTAAACTAATGTAATATTGTATGTTAGCTATACTTCAATAGAAAATGAATAAGATGGGGTTCCTGGGTGTCTCAGTCAGTTAAGCATCTGACTCTTGGCTTTGGCTCAAGTCATGATCTCATGGTTCATGAGTTCAAGCCCCATGTTGGGCTCTGAGCTGACAGGACAGAGCTTGGTTGAGATTCTCTCTCCCTCTCTCTCTTCCCCTCCTCCACTCACACATACATGCCCTTTCTCTCGCAAAATAAATAAACTTTAAAAAATGAACAAGTGAAAAAAAGTATAGTAACACACAATACAAAATTTAAAATGGGCCTTTAACAGAAGGCATGAACAGACATTTCCCAAAGAAGGTGTACAGATGGCAACAAACACATGAAAAGATGCCCAACATCAGTCAGTATCAGGAAAATGAAAATCTAAACTACAATGAGATATCGCCTCACACCTGTCAGAATGGCTAAAAGAAAAAAAAACATAAGAAACAAGAAGTGTTGGTGAGGATGTGGAGGAAAAGGAACCCCCATGTACTGTTGGTGGGAATGCAAGCAGGTGTGGCCACTGTGGAAAACAATACAGAGGTTCCTCAAAATGGTAAAAATAGACCTACTGTACCATGCAATAATCACACTACAAACACTACAAAACACTAATGCAAAAAATGCAAGGGGCACCTGGGTGGCTCATGAGTTAAGTGTCCAACTCTTGACTTCAGTTCAGGTCATGATCTCACAGTTTGTGGAATCGAGCCCTGCATCAGGCTCTGTGCTGGAAGCCCAAGTCTCCACCAATAGATGGCTAGATAAAGAAAATGTGATTATATATATAATCTGGAATATTATTCAGCCATAAAAAATAAAATATTGCCATTTGCAATAACATGGATGGAGCTAAAGAGTATTATGTTAAGCAAGATAGGCCAGCCAGAGAAATAAAAATAACATATGATTTCACTTATATGTGCAATTCAAGAAACAAAACAAATGAACAAAGGGAAATAGAGAAACCAAGAAACAGACTCTTAACTATACAGGTAAAATTGATGGTTAGCAGAGGGAAGGTCAGTGGGGGAATGGATTAAATAAGTAAAGAGAATTAAAGAGTCCAATAATCATGATGAGCACTGAGTAGTGTATAGAATTGTTGAATCACTAAATTGCACACCTGAAACTAATGTAATACTGTATGTTAACTATAATGAATTGAAATAAAAACTTTATACAAATATAAATAAAATAAAAGCTATTAAAACTAGTATAATAGAGCCTTAATTTCCTTTAAAAATTCATGTTGTTAACATTCTTTTATGCTATGTTTAAATTCTCCCTAGCCAGAAGCACAGAGTCTAATGAAATTATTTTATTTTGTTTATATTCAAAACAGTTATATATTTTCTAAGTTTTTATTAAATTCCAGTTAGTTAATATACAGTGTAATATTAGATTTGGGTGCACAATTTAATGATTCAACAATTCCATACAATACCAAGTACTCATCAAAATAAGTACACTTCTTCACCTCCATCACCTATTCATTTAGCCCATCCTCCTTCCATCCCCCAGAGTGGTAGCCATCAGTTTGTTCTCTATAGTTAAGAGGCTGTTTCTTTGTTTGATTTTCTGTCTCTATTGTTCCCTTTTCTGGCTTGTTTTGTTTCTTAAATTCTACACATGAATGGAATCATATGGAATTTGCCTTTCTCTAAGTAACTTATTTCACTTAGCATAATTCTCACTAGCTCTATCCACATCTTTGCAAAAGATTTCATTATTTTATATGGCTGAGTACTATACCACTGAATATGTATATCACATCTCATTTATCTATTCATCAGTCAATGAATAGATATTTGGGTGATTTCCATAATTTACATATTGTTGATAATGCTGCTATGAACATTGTAATGCATGTATCCTTTTGAATTAGTATTTTTGTATCCTTTGGGTAAATACCTTGTAGTGCAATTGCTGGATTGTAGGATAGTATTACTTTCAACTTTTTGTAGATCCTCCATACTGTTTTCCAGAGTGGTTGCACCAGTATACATTCCGTGTGAGAGAGTTCCCCTTTCTCTGCATCCCCGCCAACAGCTACTGTTTCTTCTGTTGTTAATTTTACCCATTCTGATGGGTATGAGGTGATATCTCATTGTTCTTTCGATTTCTATTTCCCTTATTATGGTGACGTTTAGTATTTTTCATGTGTCTGTGGGCCATCTGTCTTCTTTGCAAAAAATGTCTATTCATGTCTTCTGACCATTTTTTAACAGGATTATCTGTTGTTTGGGTGTTGAGTTTTATACGTTCTTTATATATTTTAGATACTAACCCTTTATCAGATATGTCATTTTCAAATATCTCCTCCCATTCCGTAGCTTGCCTTTTAGTTTTCTGATTGCTTCCTTCAATGCCCAGAAGCTTTTTATTTTGATGACGTCCCAGTATTTTCTTTTGTATTTTGTTTCTCTTCCCTAGGAGAAATATCTAGTAAGAAGTTGTTAAGGCCGATGTCAAAGTGGTTACTGCCTGTGTTCTCTTCTATGATTTTCATGGTTTCTTGTCTCACATTTAGGTCTTTCATCCATTTTGAATTTATTTTTGTGTATGGTGTAAGAAAATGGTCCAGGTTCATTCTTCTGCATGTGGCTGTCCAGTTTTCCCAATCCCATTTGTTGGAGACTGTCTTTTTTTCCATTGGATATTCTTTCCTGTTTTGTCACAGATGACTTCATCATAAAGTTGTGGGTACATTTCTGGGTTTTCTATTCAGTTACACTGATTTATATGTCTGTTTTTGTGCCAGTACCATAATGTCTTGATGACAACAACTTTGTACTGTAGCTTCATTCTGATGCTTCCAGCTTTGCTTTGCTTTTTCAGGATTGTTTTGGCTACTCAGGGTCTTTTGTGGTTCTATAAAAATTTTTAGAATTGTTTTTTCTAGCTCTGTGAAAAATGCTGTTGGTATTTTGAAAGGGATTGCATTTAATGTGAAGATTCCTTTGAGTAGTATAGACATTTTAACAATATTTGTTCTTCCAATCCATAAGCATGGAATATTTTCCATGTCTTTATTATTTTCAATGTCTCATAATTTTTCTATAGTTTTCAGAGTATAAATCCTACCTCTTTGGTTAGGTTTATTCCTAGGTATCTTATGGTTTTAGTTGCAATTGTAAATGGGATCAATGTCTTGATTTTGCTTTCAGATGTTTCATTATTGGTGTATAGAAATGCAACAGATTTCTGTACATTGCTTTTGTATCCTGGAACTTTACTGAATTCATGTATCAGTTCTACCAATTTTTTGGTGGAGACTTTCAGGTTTTCTCCATAGGATATCATATCATCTGTGAATAGTGAAAGCTTGACTTCTTTGCCTATTTGGATCCATTATTATTTCTTTTTGTTATCTGATTGCTGAGACTAGGACTTCCAGTACTGTGCTAAATAACAATAGTCAGAGTGGACATCCTTGTCTTGTTCCTGACCATAGAGGAAATACTCTCCTTATTCCCAGTCAAGGATGATATTAGCTCTGCTTCTTTTATATTTGGTCTTTATGATGTTGACGTATGTTCCTTCTAACCCTACTTTTTGAGGGCTTTATCATGAATGGAGGCTGTATTTTGTCAAATGATTTTTCTGCATCTACTGAGATTACCATATGTTTCCTGTCACGTTGATCAACTTGTGAATATTGAACCATTCTTGCAGCCCAGGAATAAATCCCACTTGATTGTGGTGACTGATTCTTTTAATGTACTCATGGATTTTATTTGCTAGTATTTTGTTAAGAATTTTTGTATCCATGGTCATCAGGAATATTGGCCTGTAATTCTCCTTTTTATGTGGGATATTTGTCTAGTTTTTGAGCCAAGGTAATTCTGGTCTCATAGAATAAATTTTGTAGTTTTCTTTCCATGTTTATTTTTTTGGTACAGTTTGAGAAGAATTAAGTATTAACTCTTCTTTAAATGTTTGGTAGAATTTGCCTGTGAAGTCACTTTGCCCTGAAGTTTATTTGTTGGGAGATTTTTGATTACTGATTCAATTTTCTTTTCAAGTTTTCTATTTCTTCCTGTTTTAGTTTTTGATTTGCTTTTACTAATTTTGGTGGGAGTCTACTGTGCTTCCTGGAATTGGATGTCTGTTTCCTTCCCTAGATTAGTGAAGTTTTTAGATATTATTCCCTAAAATAAATTTTCTGCTCCCTTTTTTTCTCTCTTCTCCTTCTGGTACTCCTATAATGTAAATGTTATTACAGTTGATGGAGTCATTGAGTTTCCTAAATCTATTCTCCAGTTCCATAATTTCTTCTTTCTTTCATTTATCTTCATTATTTTCCATTATTTTGTCTTCTGTATCACTTATTCATTCCTCTACTTCTTTCAGCTTTGTGCTCATTGAATATAGTCTGTTTTGAATCTCTGTTATTGCCTTTTTCATTTCTGACTGATTGTTTTTTAACTCTTTTTTTAATTTTATTTTTTATTTTTTAAAATTTACATCCAATTTAGTTAGCATATAGTGAAACAATGATTTCAGGAGTAGATTCCTTAATGCCCCTTACCCATTTAGCCCATCCCCCCTCCCACAACCCCTCCAGCAACCCTCAGTTTGTTCTCCATATTTATGAGTCTCTTCTGTTTTGTCCCCCTCCCTGTTTTTATATTATTTTTGTTTCCCTTCCCTTATGTTCATCTGTTTTGTCTCTTGAAGTCCTCATATGAGTGAAGCCGCTCTGGAAAACAGTATGGAGTTTCCTCAAAAAACTAAAAATAGAATACCCTACAACCCAGCACTTGCACTACTAGGCACTTATCCAAGGGATACAGGTAAGCTGTTTCAAAGGGACGCATACACCCCCATGTTTATAGCAGCACTATCAACAATAGCCAAAGTATGGAAAGAGCCCAAATGTCCATAGATGGATGAATGGATAAAGAAGAAGTGGTATATATATATATATATATATATATATACACACATACACAATGGAGTATTACTCGGCAATCAAAAAGAATGAAATCTTGCCATTTGCAACCACGTGGATGGAACTGGAGGGTATTATGCTAAGTGAAATTAGTCAGTCAGACAAAGACAAACATCATATGACTTCACTCATATGTTTTTTAACTATTTTATCTCTGCATTAATGGTCTCCCTGAAGTCTTCCATTCTTTTCTCAAGCCCAGCAAGTATCCATATGATTGTTGTTTTAAATTCTCCGTCAGGCATATTACCTCAGAGAATGCTACAACTCTGGGACAAATTTCAAGAAGAGTAATAATCTCCCCCTTTTTTTGCCCCAGGGTTCCTCAGATCTCTGTTTCCACACTGTATGCACTCGGATTGTTTGCCTGCCTTCTTTCAAGAAGTAGAGCAGCACTCTGGCCTCTACCCCAGCCAATCCTGATGACTTTTAATACTCCAGTCTTCAAGCCCTGCTGATTACAAAAACTCACAAAAACCAGTCCCTCTTGTTTTCCCAACCAAGGGCTTTGGGGAAGTGTTCTCCTTGTTTGTTCCCCTGTGTGCTCCTCTCTCACACGCCTGTCTCTGACATCACATCTCCCTCCCCTCCGCAGCATCCATGATTGTTTCTTCCCCAAATTATGACTCTGCATTTCCTACCTTCCTCAATCTGGCCTCTTCTCTCCTTCTAGTTGTGGAGTCTGTTCTGACAGCCTTCATGTTGATTTTTTGGGTATCCATTATGATTTGATAGTTTTTTAGTCATGTTTGAGGGGCGAGAAGAGTCTAGCAGCCTGCTACTATGCAACCAACTTAGCTTCTCTCTGCCTCACAGATTTTTGTTATAAGAATTAAAGGAGATAATGTGTATCAAGTGTTGAGCCCAGTGGCTGGCAAGGCATATCTTCTCATCTGGTTTGTGTGAAAGCAAAATCTTTAACATAGGAATATAACTTCTTCAATTATTTATGCCATAATTTATTATTGAGCACCTTCTATGTGTCAAGCATCTGGACATAGAGATAGGACACAGATAATACATTTTGGGAAGAAGAGACAACAGAAAAATCGTCTAATCCCTATCTCTAAAGAATGATGAGGGTATTAAATAGGAGATCATGCATGAAATATTCTTAAAATGTAAAGCAGAACAGTATAATCAGAGAATTCTGGTCATTTGCACTTTTTCACTTTCTTTTCAACGTTTATTTTTGGGACAGAGAGAGACAGAGCATGAACGGGGGAGGGGCAGAGAGAGAGGGAGACACAGAATCAGAAACAGACTCCAGGCTCCGAGCCATCAGCCCAGAGCCTGACGCGGGGCTCGAACTCACGGACCGCGAGATCGTGACCTGGCTGAAGTCGGACGCTTAACCGACTGCGCCACCCGGGCGCCCCTCACTTTCTTTTCTAAAAGACAGTTTTATAGAGATATAATTCACATACCACAGAATTCACTCATTTAAAGTGTGAAACTCAATGTTTTTAGTATATTCAAAGTTTTGTGCAACCATTACTGTAATTTCAGAACATTTTCATCACCTCCAAGAGAAATTCTGTACCCAGTAGCAGTCATTCATCATTTACCCCCAAGTTCTGTCCTTCCAACCTCTGCCCTAAGCAACCATCAAATAAATTTGCCTATTCTAAATATTTCATATAGGGGCGCCTGGGTGGCGCAGTCAGTTAAGCGTCCGACTTCAGCCAGGTCACGATCTCGCGGTGCGTGAGTTCGAGCCCCGCGTCAGGCTCTGGGCTGATGGCTCAGAGCCTGGAGCCTGTTTCCGATTCTGTGTCTCCCTCTCTCTCTGCCCCTCCCCCATTCATGCTCTGTCTCTCTCTGTCCCAAAAATAAATAAACGTTGAAAAAAAAATTTTAAATATTTCATATAAACGGAATCATACAGTATGTAATCCTTTGTGACTAGCTTTTTTCACTTAGCACAATTTTTTCAAGGCTCATCCATGTTGTTGCACTAATCAGTATTACAGTCCTCTTTTTTTTGCCAACTAATATTCCATTCTATGGATGTACTACATTATGTTTATCTATTCATCAGTTGAAGGAGATTTATTTCTACTTTTTGACTACTATAATGCTGCTGTTAATAGTTGTGTAAAATTTTTGATTGGGCATAAAATTTCAATTATTTTATGTAAATACCAAAGTGGAATTGCAAGTCATATGATAACTCTATGTTTAACTTTTTGAAGAGCTTCCAGACTGCTTTACAAAGTGGCTGCACCATTTATACATTCCTGCCAGCAGTGTTTCACGGTTCCAATTTCTCCACATCCTCACTGACACTTATTATTGTCTGTCTTTTTTTAATTATTATTTGTTTTCGAGAGACAGAAACAAAGCATGAGCATGGGAGGGAGGGAGGGACAGAGAGAGAGGGAGACACAGAATCTGAAGCAGACTCCAGGCTCTGAATTGTCAGCGCAGAGCTCGACGTGGGGCTCACCCACCAACTATGAGATCATGACCTGAGCCGACATCAGATGCTTAACCAACTGATCCACCCAGGTGCCCCTGTCTGTATTTTTTTTATTAAAATAACCATTCTGGGGCGCCTGGGTGGCTCAGTCGGTTAAGCGTCCGACTTCAGCCAGGTCATGATCTCGCAGTCCGTGGGTTCGAGCCCCGCGTCAGGCTCTGGGCTGATGGCTCGGAGCCTGGAGCCTGTTTCCGATTCTGTGTCTCCCTCTCTCTCTGCCCCTCCCCCGTTCATGCTCTGTCTCTCTCTGTCCCAAAAATAAAATAAAATAAATAAATAAAAAAAAAGTTAAAATAACCATTCTAGTGGGTATGAAGCAGAATCTCACTTTGCATTCCCCTGATGGCTAATAACATTGAACAATTTTTCATGTGCTTATTGACCGTTTGTATATATTCTTTAGAAAAGTGTCTATTCAGATACTTGTAGGAATGTGTTGGGTATACTATGTTTCTTCTTTTAACAGCTAATACCCTGTTTTGTTCTCCTGTCTTGAGGAATGCACACCTTTATGAAATAATTTAGCTAGCTTAAGTTCAATCTTTAAATGTTGTCATAGTGATCTTTGTAAAATGCAATTCTGAACACCCTCAACTTTCTGAGACACCACAGAAAAAAATTATTTTGATACATACCCATACTTCCTGCTTTTCTCTAGCTTCAATTTAAAACGTTTCCTTCCTTCTGAATCCCACTCCAATCATCAACTTTTTGATCCTAAGTTTTCTCCAAGAATAGCACTATTTCTTGAGCTCTTCATGCTCAGTATTCTAAAAGTGTGGGCCACACTACTTCTATTTCTTTACTACCACTCTTCTCAATCTACCACTATCTGTTTTTTTGTCCTGCACTAGTCCATTTAAAACATGCTCGCTCTGAATCTGTAGCCCAGAAGAAAAGCCTTGGCTAAAAGTAAAGATTTGGGAGTTATTTACTACAATGATTTTAACTATTATATCTATGGTGATATCTCCCAAATCAATCTTTACAACCAAGATCTTTGTCCTAAGATTCATACTTATATATTCAGCTGTCTACTGTATGTCTCCATCCTCATGACCCACCGGTCCTTTATACTTAACAGATCAAAAACTGTTGTCTCCAAATATGTTCTTCCTTCCTTATTCCCAGTCTTAGTGAATGTTATATATCCAGTACCCAAATCAGTAACCCAAACCAGAAACCTAAGACTATTCTGGAGTCTCTCTTTTACTTAACACACATATCTTATCAGATCTCTCAATTCTATGTTTTAAATATCTTTTTCACTCCCAATATTACTAAGTCAGTTCATGCAATGATTACATTTTGCCTTAATTATAATTGCTGTCTGTCTCTGATCTTGTCAACTGTTTCCTCCACTCCCATTCATTCTGCACACAATTACCAGTGATATTTCTAAAATGCAAATCTGATCATGACACTCTTCTTTTTACAATTCTTCAGTTATCTTCCCCAATTCTCCACTCCCTTATCACAGTCTTCAGGATAAAATCCTTTACCATGACTTAGATAGGCCTTTGAACTGGATCATGCTTTTTTTTTTATCTCCATGTCCCTTATGTTACAGATATATTGAAACATGAATATATTGTGTGCAGTTCTTAAAATGGTTCACACTTTCACTCACTTCCATGTCTTTTCATGGACTCTTGTACCTGGATTATCTACCCTGCTTCTTTGCTTGAGTAACCCCTGCTCTGGGAAGCCTTTCTTAACAACCCTGGGCTAGGCACATTTATGATCACATAATACTCTGTGATCATTTCTCTATTACAAAATTGATCACACTGTATTGTCTTAATTTTTTTCTCCCTATTAGGCTGTGAGTTTGAGTACTGTATTATAAAGATATATTTATCTTTAGCACTTTGCACTGTACCTGGAATCAGTTAGGTGTTCAATAAATATATGGTGAATGAATGATGTGGAATGTAGAGTACTATTGTGTCCTGACGTTTGCATATCTTCCAAAAGTACACAACTGCCACTATAGATACAATAATGGCTTGTTTTTAATTGAAACCATTCTATTATTTTTCGTTTTATTTTTCACTTTTTTAGAAGCATCAAGAGGTATAGTGGAGGTTGAACACTTAGGATTAAAACTTTCCCATCATTTAAAAAATACACATATGCTTTATTTGCAATATATTGTGTATAACTTATTTACCAAACAACATCTATAAATAAAGTCAAACAAATAATCTAACATAAGTTTTTAGAACTTACTAGGTTGTATACATTCTGCTATTCAGTAGGGATAAATAAGAGAATGACACAATTTTTAACCCCAAAGAATTAAAACAACTAATGGGGAATATAGATGTATATCCTTATAATTCAATTCAGTATACAATATAGGGTCAGTTTGTATGAGATGTTATGGGAGCACATGGATAAAGAAAATGACTTCAGTGAAGAGTTGCACAAGGAATGTGTCTTTTGAACTAATCTTTGAAGGATGAATATAAGTTGAAAACAACAACAAATATCTAAATCACCATATGCTCATTATATTCACTTATATTCTACTTAAACAAATGCCAGAAACTTGACCTCTTGGGCAAGAGCACTGACACCGACTATTCCCAGCTCTATCTGGGGGTCTATCTTTGCCCCAGAAGTCAGGCTGTATATTTCACAGGGTTATTTCCCACAAGGTAATAACCCTCGTTCATAGTTGAGGTTTGGCCACCAAGACATCCCACAACATTGTGCCCAAAGTCATCACCTTCATTCTGCAGAACATAATGTTACTATTATTTGAATCTCAAGTGATACATTCAAATTTTAAAAAGGAACAATTGACTTCAATTGAGACTGAAAAAAATGCTTGCAAAGGAAACAATCAAAACATTTCCCAGCTATGCTGGTAATACTAAATTTTATTCTCATTCAATTTAATACTTTAGCAATTCTCTTATGACCAGATGTCAACATGTCTCCTAATGTACATTTGGTTTTATTTTTTTATGGCAGTGCATGCCTTGTACTAGTTGATATATCATTTTTCTTCTGGACCTACATGCATAAATGTTCAAGTGTTTTAAAATCTTTCTTAATGTTTATTTATTCTTGAGAGAGAGACAGAACATGAGCAGGGGAGGGGTAGAGAGAGAGGGAGACACAGAATCTGAAGTAGGCTCCAGGCTCTGAGCTGTCAGCACAGAGCCAGATGCGGGGTTTGAACCCACAAACTGTGAGATCATGACCTGAGCCGAAGTCAGACGCCCAACTGACTGAGCCACCCAGGTGCCCCTATAAGTGTTCAAGTTTTATTTGGTAGGTTAGGTGTGACCTTCTTTTTATTTTACCATATTGGTCTATAAGATGAAATAGAGAAAGGTTAAATCAGGCACTCTGTTCAGGCTGAGACTGTAATCTATTTGTATTTAGAAAAAGAAACAGCAGTAAACTCATGCATTTGACATTTTAATTTTTATAGATTGATCTAGACCTTGTGCCAAGTAAATGACAATGATTGATTATTGGCATATTCATTGTAGGGTAATCCTCTAAGAACCAGTTCAAGTCCTAACTTCACCATAATTAAACTACTCTAGCCCACATTGATCTTTATTTAAACTTCTCCATTTAGCTTTTAACTGTAATTAAATGTATGTTGCTTTAGTCTATCCAACTTTATTATAAGTTCATAGAAGCAAGGAAATACATCTTGTACTTCATTATTCTATACAACATTTAACATAGAAATACTGGATTGGTTGATTCAAATACCATGTATTTAGAATACTTACTTCTAGGGTATGTGAAATTAATTGCCTACATAGTTGCCATTATTCTAAAAGTCTCAGTTTTCACATTGCATCAGTTCTTATGATAATAATTTAATGAGGCTGACTTTTTGTTTAGCTTATGAGAATTGGTCTCATTATTTTATAGTAGAATTGTTAACTTGCTTCTCTTTTGAATGAATGATAAAGCCTGGTGATAACACAATTAAATAAAACTGCTAACTGAATAAGTTCCAATTTTTTAAAAGTTATTTATTTATTTATTTATTTAAAGTAATCTCTACACCCAATGTGGGGCTTGATCTCATGACCCAGAGATCAAGAGTCCCATGTTCATTCAACTGAGCCAGCCAGGCGCCCCAAGTTCCACTTTTTAATTTATTTTGTTAAATAGTAGAATATATATTCTAACAACTAGTACATCTTTTAGCGGGTATTTTCTAAGGTATTCTGTCATTCATGTTGTTAGTTCTTTTATAGCACATTTGTTAATGTATTAACCTTAACATAGTTATCATACCTATTAGGGAATAATACAAGCCAGACTGAGTTTCTCGAAAACTAAGACCATCATCTTTATCCACCTGGGTTAACTGCCAACATTTGTGGATTGACTACTTGTAGATAATTATAAGTTTTTAGTATTATTACTAATGCTACTTTATTTTTATGTCAGATGACTATGACTTTAATTTATTCAAACAGGACAGACACTATTATATGCAAATAGTTATTAGAATAAAATTTTCCTAGTAAGACAAAAAGTTTTTTAGCTGCCAATTTTTATTTCTTATTTCTCAACTTTATTTCTATTATTTCTACTTTTATGTATCTTTCCTACAGGCAAGACTTTTTTATCCTTAGCTCATTAGCCAAATGTAGCTGTGTTAAAGCCATAATTTCAGAATAAATATGTTTTAAAATGATTTTATTAAGTAGCAACCCATAATAACTATAAAGACTGATGCTGGACATTATATTTATTTGTAATTAAACAAAAATGTTTAAGCATGAATAAGTGAATGCTCAAATTTTTGAGGTTTTACATTTCTAAGAAGGAATTTGGTAATTACATTTTTCAATTTAGTAATAGATTGCTATGGGAATAAATTAGAACTCATCAGCAAGGAAATGATTGAAGAAAAGATAAGAGGTTGCTTTCTGTGTGTATTCACTTCTTGAATGCTGCTATTAGCAATTCTGACCAAGCTGTATAGCTAGCAGTTGCCTGACTCCAACTGTGCAATATCCATATTAGAGCAATACATACCAATTGAATATCAAATCCTGACAAGTAGCATTGATTTTCTTGTGTTACAGATGTATTGCTATGCCTGAATTCTGAAAACTTCATATATGATTCATTGACTTCATAGACAACTTTTAAATAAGGAAGGGGGTTTTGAAGCAAAAGTTGCACAAAGTGGCTCCTTTTTGGGGTGCCATATAGCTGTCAGGAAATCTTATGTGATTACATTTAAACCATGAAAAGTGGGGAAGCAAAACACTGTTCCGTACATATACAGAATTCACCAAATTTCACTGCTGGAACATGGTAAAGATCTTTTGATACAATAAAATTGCCACATCAAAATTTGTCTCTTATCAAAAGAGACCCCCTTTGCAACAAGTTTTCTGGGAAGTCATGTGCATAGAACAAGGAATAGAAACTTTCAAAGATAGAACATTCTGGCAAAGCTAACAGAAATGAAACTTCAGTTTCTATTTTTGTCATATATGACTATAATAACTGAAGCCTGACTTCTCAAAAAAAAGGGAGATGACCCAAATATATAAAATCATGAATGAAAATGGAATTATTACAACCAATCCCTCAGAAATACAAGCAATTATCAGGGAATACTATGAAAAATTATATGCCAACAAACTGGACAACCTGGAAGAAATGGACAAATTCCTAAGCACCCACACACTCTCAAAACTCAAAAAGGAAGAAATAGAAAACTTGAACAGATCCATAACCAGTGAGGAAATTGAACCAGTTATCAAAAACCTCCCAACAAAAAAGAGTCTAGGACCAGATGGCTTCCCTGGGGAATTCTACCAGACATTTAAAGCAGAGATAATACCTATACTTCTCAAGCTGTTCCAAAAATAGAAAGGGGAAGAAAACTTCCAGATTCATTCTATGAAGCCAGCATTACTTTCATTCCCAAACCAGACAGAGACCCAGCAAAAAAAGAGAACTACAGGCCAATATCCCTGATGAATATGGATGCAAAAATTCTCAATAAGATACTAGCAAATCGAATTCAACAGCATATAAAAAGAATTATTCACCATGATCAATTGGGATTCATTCCTGGGATGCAGGGCTGGTTCAACATTCGCAAATCAACCAATGTGATACATCACATTAATAAAAGAAAAGATAAGAACCATATGATCCTGTCAATCGATGCAGAAAAGGCCTTTGACAAAATTCAGCATCCTTTCTTAATAAAAACCTTCGAGAAAGTCGGGATAGAAGGAACATACTTGAAGATCATAAAAGCCATTTATGAAAAGCCCACAGCTAACATCATCCTCAACGGGGAAAAACTGAGAGCTTTCCCCCTGAGATCAGGAACATGACAGGGATGTCCACTCTCACCGCTGTTGTTTAACATAGTGTTAGAATTTTTAGCATCAGCAATCAGACAACAAAAGGAAACCAAAGGCATCAAAATTGGCAAAGATGAAGTCAAGCTTTCACTTTTTGCAGATGACATGATATTATACATGGAAAATCCGATAGACTCCACCAAAAGTCTGCTAGAACTGATACATGAATTTAGCAAAGTCGCAGGATACAAAATCAATGTACAGAAATCAGTTGCATTCTTATACACTAATAATGAAGCAACAGAAAGACAAATAAAGAAACTGATCCCACTCACAATTGCACCAAGAAGCATAAAATACCTAGGAAGAAACTTAACCAAAGATGTAAAAGATCTGTATGCTGAAAACTATAGAAAGCTTATGAAGGAAATTGAAGAAGATATAAAGAAACAGAAAAACATTCCGTGTTCATGGATTGGAAGAATAAATATTGTCAAAATGTCAATACTACCCAAAGCGATCTACACATTCAATGCAATCCCAATCAAAATTGCTGCAGCATTCTTCTCGAACCTAGAACAAACAATCCTAAAATGTGTATGGAACCACAAACGACCCCAAATAGCCAAAGTAATTTTGAAGAAGACCAAAGCAGGAGGCATCACAATCCCAGACCTTAGCCTCTGCTACAAAGCTGTAATCAGTAATCTGTAATCTGTCTGTAAAGACAGAATGGTATTGGCACAAAAACAGACACATAGACCAATGGAATAGAATAGAAACCCCAGAATTAGACCCACAAAAGTATGGCCAACTGATCCTTGACAAAGCAGGAAAGAATATCCAATGGAAAAAAAAACTGTCTGAAAAGTGGTGCTGGGAGAACTGGACAGCAACATGCAGAAGAATGAAACTAGAACACTTTCTCACACTATTCACAAAAATAAACTCAAAATGGATGAAGGACATGAATGTGATGGGAAACCATCCAAACCCTAGAGGAGAAAGCAGGAAAAAAAACCTCTCTGACTTCAGCCGCAGCAATTTCTTACTTTTCACATCTCCAAAGGCAAGAGAATTAAAAGCAAAAAAGAACTATTGGGACCTCATGAAGATAAAAAGCTTCTGCACTGCAAAGGAAACAATCAACAAAACTAAAAGGCAACCAATGGAATGGGAAAAGATATTTGCAAATGACATATCAGACAAAGGGCTAGTATCCAAAATCTATAAAGAAGTCATCAAACTGCACACCCAAAAAACAAAAAAAAAATCCAGTTATGAAATGGGAGAAAACATGAAAAGACACTTCTCTAAAGAAGACATCCAGATGGCCAACAGGCACATGAAAAGATGCTGAACGTCACTCCTCATCAGGGAAATAGAAATCAAAACCACACTCAGATACCACTTCACGCCAGTCAGAGTGGCTAAAATGAACAAATCAGGCGACTATAGATGCTGGAGAGGATGTGGAGAAGTGGGAACCCTCTTGCACTGTTGGTGGGAATACAAACTGGTGCAGCCACTCTGGAAAACAGTGTGGAGGTCCCTCAAAAAATTAAAAATAGGTCTACCTTATTTCCCAGTAATATCACTGCTAGGAATTTGCCCAAGGGATACAGGAGTGCTGATGCATAGGGGCACTTGTACCCCAATGTTTATAGCAGCACTTTCAACAATAGCCAAATTATGGAAAAAGCCTAAATGTCCATCAACTGATGAATGGATAAAGAAATTGTGGTTTATATACACAATGGAATCCTACATGGCAATGAGAAAGAATGATATATGGCCCTTTGTAGCAACGTGGATGGGACTGGAGAATGTTATTCTAAGTGCAATATGCCATACAGAGAAAGACAGATACCATGTGTTTTCACTTTTATGTGGACCCTGAGAAACTTTACAGAAGACCATGGGGGAGGGGAAGGGGAAAAAAAGAGGTTAGAGAGGGAGGGAGCCAAAACATAAGAGACTCTTAAAAACTGAGAACAAACTGAGGGTTGATGGGGGGTGGGATGGAGGGGAGGGTGGGTGATGGGTATTGAGGAGGGCACCTGTTGGGGTGAGCACTGGGTGTTGTATGGAAACCAATTTGACAATAATTTTCATATTTAAAAGAAAAAAATTGTCATTTATATACACAATGGAATACTACTTGGCAATGAGAAAGAATGAAATCTGGCCATTAGTAGCAACATGGATGGAACTGGAGAGTGTTATTCTAAGTGAAATAAGTCATGCAGAGAAAGATACCATATGTTTTCACTGTTATATAGATCCTGAGAAACTTAAAAGAAGACCATGGGGGAGAGGAAGAAAAAAAAAGTTAGAGAGGGAGAGAGCCAAACCATAAGACTCTTAAAAACTGAGAATGAACTGAGGGTTGATGGGAGGTGAGAGGGAGAAGAGGGTGCGTGATGGGCATTTAGGAGGGCACCTGTTGGGATGAGCACTGGGTGTTGTATGGAAACCAATTTGACAATAAATTTCATATTAAAAGTAATAATAATAAAAATAATTTATACACCTGAAACTAGTACCACACTCTATGTTAACTAACTGGAATTTAAATAAAAACTTGATAAAAAAAATAATAGATTGGGGTACCTGGGTGGTTTAGTTGGTTAAGTGTCTGACTCTTGCTCTCAGCTCAGGTCTTGATATCAGAGTCTTGGGTTCAAGCCCCATGTTGGGCTCTGACCTGGGCATGGAGCCCTACTTAAACAAAATAATGACGTGTTGTATTTTGAGAGATAGATGATAGATAGATGATAGATAGATAGATAGATAGATGATAGACAGCATGAGCAGGGGAGGGGCAGAGAGAGAGAATCCCAAGCAGGTTCTACACTGTCAGCACAGAGTCTGATGTGGGCCTCAAACTCACAAACCATGAGACCATGACTTGAGCTGAAACCAAGAGTCAGATGCTTAGCTAACGGAGTTATCCAGACATCCCTGAGAGGTGAATTTTTTTAATGTACTGAAAATCCAGGGGGAAAATGTGTGCATTATTTTAGTGCTTAATACTAGAAAACATTTTTTTCTTTTCTCTATAATAATATATTATTTTGTGTAACAATTTGGGTATTTGAAACACTTTACCTTTATTATCTCACTGAATATTCATAACAGCTTTGTGAGGCACAGAAATTGGCACATAGTCCCATCTTTTTTTATAATTTGTTTTTTATAGATGATGTAACTAATATAGAGAACTGTGATTTGATTGTGTTCACATAGCCAAACTCATTACTCCATGCTCTTTCCGAGATTTCAGGATCATAGAGATGATTTACAGGCTTGATTTTACAAATTAGTTTCAGGTTTTGCTTTCAGAGTTAAAGGAGAGGAACTTGTGACTAAGACTCATAATCATTCATCCCTTTCTCCAAGCAAGTTGGATTTGAGTCTGTTCTGGGACAGGCTAGAATACTCCCAGAGATATTGATCTATACTGAATTATCCAGCTCACCCCAAGTAAAACTGAAATGTTAAGTTAATTTGGGAACTGTAATAAGTCTTTAAGTAGGCATCTTGAATCATTCTAGACTTCATATTATTCTTTTGTTCTTCCCCAGACTGAGTCAGAAATGGTATGCCAAAAAAAGAGGAGGAAAGCAACATTTACCTGGGCATTCACTTAAGTGAGTTTTTCTCGATGTTAATTCCAGGAGGGAAATATATGTAGGTATGTGCACACACACACACACACACACACACTCTACCCAGCAAGTTTTTACTTATTTGTTTCAAGTTGAACTATTTTATCAAATGAAAAATTTTACTATTGTTAAATGCTTTTTATGATCTTGGCCAGCACTAACTCTAATCTTTCCACTTAGACTGTACTTAATATCCCCAGGAGCAAAGAAAAGAAAATTAAAAACAATAAAAGATACACTCTAAACCTTAAAATGGTTACAAATACATTTTCAGTGTTATTATAAAATTAAAAGATCTGGAAGGGGAACATTGAAATGTGTGAGACAAGGTAGAATAGGTGAAATAGAATAGAAAAAAACTGGGTAAGGGTTTTATTAACAAAAAGTAGACTTACATCATGGTAATTTTGATTCCAGTCTAACAACTTTTAAATACTTTCTACCTTGGCCCTGCTTACCTCAGTATAAATTAGAATACAACTTGTAACAGGAGCCAAATTTGCAATAAATAATAGATACGTATTACTAACTTTGCTTTCAGATAAATATTCTTGATAAATATTCTTGATAAATTTTATAAATTGTGAATAAGGGAGTCTTCAAGGGATACTGAAAACAATGGAAGAGCAAAATACTTTTAGAGAAAAAAAAAACTAGTTTTATGTATCTTTGCATTCTGCCCACTCTCCCCAAGCTTAGTATAGTACTTTGACATGTTGAACACTCAAGACATATTTGGAAATTGAAGTATAAAGAAGACCTCAAGCCAGTCAATTATGCTTAAAGAAAAATGAGGGTAGTAGAAGAGCTGACTTATCAAATCCTCCTTCAATTCCTAAAGTATTTGACTCTCCTCACTTAAAGTTATTTACTCTGTGTTTTATAATTCATTCTTTGTAAAACTAATACAGTTGTTGGGATTGAAGAGTAATGTATGTAAAATATTTAGCATACTTCTTGGAATATGTGTTAACCTATGTTAGTTACATTAATTTTTTTTTTAATTACTCAGGTGGCAGCTGCAGTGTATTGGAAAGAAGATTGAACTTAAACTTCAAAGACCTGGTTTTGTGTCCTGGTTCTGTTGCTTAGTCCTGTGGCCACATGTCAGTCACTTAACCTATCTTATCCTTGGTATCCTCATTTTAAAAAATAGGAGTAATAAGACTATGCAAGGAAGTCATGAGAATTAGTCATGAAAATTAAAATAGATACCCTACATTACAGATATCTATGATTAAGAAAATGTCTGGTAAATAATAGTTCTTCTCTACTCCATTACCTTACTTCCATCCCAGAGTACCTTGATCATAGTAACAGCTTAATGAGTACTAAATGGATGGTTGATTGGAAAAAAGTCATTGGAACTACTCGACGACCATGATTTAACAGATTCATATTTTATAAATGTAAAAAGATCAAAGTCACAGAACCATTTCTTATCCTCTAATTACATGCTTCAGAGCTTTTCACACTCCAACACAAAGAAGGAAATGAAAGAACAGGTACAAAAGCTACTCTTAGAATTTAAAATTTTATATATTAGAAAAGAGACTATATGCATCATTTTCATTAACTTTTACTTTGGGGATTTAGAAATAGTGCTTGTCTAAAAGTGCTTAGTATGTCAAATAGGTCAGAAGTATCAGAGAAATTGGAAATGTGTAGACTGGTCTATACCTGTTCTATCTAGCCAGATTTGGCTATTTAAATTTAAATCTATTAAAATAAAATAAATCTATTCCTTAGTCAAATTAGCCACAATTTAAGTCCACTATACCCACATACGGCTTGATGCTGATACATTGGACAGCATAGATTTATAGATCATTTCTGTCATCATAGGAAATTCTATTTGAAATCATTAGTGAGGACTTAATCAATATCAAATCATTCTGAACACCCAAAAAAATTTATCATAAGTCTTAGAGAACAAAGCTGCACCTTCTACAAATAGAAAAAAAATGACCTACAGAAGGTAGTAACTGTGGAGAGTTGATTTGTGGGAGAAAAGAGCTACTGGCACTGTTGTGGGGAGGGAGCCCTGACTGCAGAGAAGTGAGCTAGAGAGAAAAAGGGTTTTAAAAAAAGTGAAAACACATGCAAGGTTCTGCACAAAGAAAGTTCCCCACAACCATTGACAGGGAAAAAGGAGACGGTTTCAATATCACCAATATTTCATAAAAACTGGAGCACAGAGTCTAAAGTTTTGGAGGTCAGCACCTGGCCTTGCTCTGAGGAAGCAAGGCAGATCCCTAGGAGCAGGCAGCATGGTCTGAGGATCACATGGGTTGCACAGGGAGAAGAAGTTCCCTTGCTTAGACTGCAACTGGTGGAGATGATGTGGCCTCTCCACAGGCAAAAGACCCTGCAGGCAACATAGAACTGCCCCATTCACCAGTATAGGAACAAAGATACCCACTGAGAGCAGCAAACAAACCCTGGCACCAGGTGTGTGTTGCAATTTACAGTAAACTCAGCTGCTGCTGCTGCTGTGTGGCCATGCCCCAGCCACAGTATAGTGAGACCTTCCCCCAGAGGATCAGAGACCTTCCCCCAGATGGGTCTGAGCTCCAGGAGTCTCTGAAGTATGGGGTTTTGAAACATAGCGATGCCTGAGATAAAACACAAGAATGCGGCACTGAGTAGGGAGGTAGACAGTTTAGTCAAGGAAAGGGTAAGGTGGGGATCTGACAGGAGCCAGGAACACAAGAGGGATGATTGCCTGTCTGTGAGGACACAAACATCTCACTCCAGAGACTAGAACGTGAGGTGAAGCCATTTTCACCCCTAGCCCATGAGTACTGAAGGACCTCAGTGAGCTAAACAGCACCACCGGGTGGAGAATGGAGCCATTACACTAATCCTGCCCCCCTCACCCCCGCACCCTTCAGACACATCTCCGCTAGGGCAAATCCACCTGAGAATCAGAACAGCAGACTCCTCCCCTCACAGAAGACCAGCATAATTCTCTCCCACACATGAATTCTACTGATAATAGAGTTCGGCCAAGCTTCAGCACTAGGGGAAAAAGGACCTAGCTTCCTTTGGGTTGTTTGTTTGTTTTTGTTGTCTTCTTGGATACAGAACACAATTTTTTTTTAATTTTTAATTTTTTCTTTTTTTCTATCGAGTTTCTCTTAGCAAGCAGACCAAAACACACCAAGATCTAGCTTCCTTTATTTTTTTTTTACTTTTAATTTTATTTTAATTACTTTTTCCTCCAAAATACAAGGATGGAGGAATTCACCCCAAAAGAAAGAACAGGAAGAAATGACAGCCTAGAATTTAATCAATACATATATAAGATGTATGAACCAGAACTTAAAATAACAATTGTAAGGATTCTAGGTGGGCTTGAGAAAAGCATAGAATATATTAGAGAATCCTTTACTGCAGAGATAAAAGAGGTAAAATCTAGTCAGGCCAAAATTAAAAATGCTAAAACAAGGATGCAAACCCAAATGGATGCCATAACAGTGAGGATGGATTAGCAGAGGAATGAATTACTGACATAGAAGATAAAATTATGGAAAATAATGAAGTTGAATAGAAAAAGGAAGCAAAGGTAATGGACCACAAAGGTAGATATGAGGAACTCAGTGACTTATTACAATGGAAAAACATTTGGGGGCACCTGGGTGGCTCAGTCAGTTAAGTGGCTGACATCAGCTAAGGTAATGATCTCATGGTTCACGAGTTTGAGCCCCATGTCAGGCTCTGTGCTAACAGCTCAGAGCCTGGAGCCCGCTCCAGATTCTGTATCCCTTTCTCTCCTCCCCTTCCCCGCTGGTTCTGTGTCTCTCTCTCTCAAAAATAAATAATAAAACATTAAAAAAATAAAATGGAATAACATTTGTATCACAGGTGTCCCAGAAGATAAAGAGAGAGAAAAGTGGGCAGAAGGTATATGTGAGCAAATAATACTGAAAACTTCCCCCAATCTGGGCAAAGAAAACAGACATTAAAATCCAAGGGGCACAGAGAAGTCCCATTAGATTCAATAATAGCTGGCCATCACCAAGGCATATCATAGTCAAATTCACAAAATACACAGACAAGGAGAGGATCATGAAAGCAGCAAGGGGGAAAAAGTTCTTAAATTACAGGGGAATACAGATCAGGTTCACAGCGGATCTATCCACAGAAACTTGATAGGCAAGAAGGGAATGGCAGGATATATTCAATGTGCTGAATGTGGAAAATATGCGGCCAAGTACACTTTATCCAGCAAGGCTGTATTTCAGAATAGATGGAGAAATAAACAATTTCCAAGACAAAAACCTGAAGGAGTTTTTGACCACTAAACAAGCCCTGCAAGAAATATTAAGTGGGACTCTTTGAATGGGTGGAAAAAACCCAAACCCAAAAGCAACGAAGATAAGAAAGGAACAGAGAACATCACCAGAAACACCAACTGTACAGGTAATAAAATGGCATTAAATTCATATCTTTCAAAAAACACCATGAATGCAAATAGACTAAATGCTCCAATCAAAAGACATAGGATGACAGAATGGATAAAAAACAAAACAAAACAAAACCAAGACCCATCTATGTGCTATCTACAGGAGACTCTTTTTAGATATAACACATTGGCAGATTGAAAGTGAAGGGATGGGGAACCATCTATTATGCTAATTGATGGCAAAAAAAAAGCTGGAGTAGCCATGCTTATATCAGACAAACTAGATTTTAAACCAAATACTGTAACAGGAGATGAAGAGGGCATTATATGATAACTTTGGGTCTATTCAACAAGAAGATCTAACAACTGTAAATATTTATGCCCTCAACTTGGAGCACACAAATATATAAATTAATTAATAACAAACATAAAGAAACTCATTGATAATAATTCAATAATAGTAGCGGACTTTAACACCACACTTACAACAATGGTCAGATCATCAAATAGAAAATAAACAAGGAAACGATGGCTTTGAATAACATACCAGACCAGATTCACTTAACAGATATATTCAGAAAATTTAATCCTAAAGCAACAGAATACACATTCTTTTTGAGTGCAAATGGAACGTTCTCCAGAATAGATCACATACTGGGTCACTAATCAGCCTTCAACAAGTATACAAAGATTGAGATTATGCCGTGCATATCTTCAAACCACAATGCAATGAAACTTGAAATCAACCACAAGAAAAAACTTAGAAAGACCACAAATATATGGACTTTAAAAAACAATCTACCAAAGAATGACTGGGATAACCAGGAAATTAAAGAAGAAATAATAAAGTATATAGAAACAGATGAAAATGAAAGCATGACAGTCCAAAACCTTTGGGATGCAGCAAAGGCAGTCCTAAGAGGGAAGTATGTTGCAATACAGGCCTACCTCAAGAAAGAAGAAAGGTCTTAAATGCACAACCTAACATTACACCTAAAGGAGCCAGAAAAGGAAGAGCAAATAGAGACTAAAGCCAGAAAACGATTGGAAATAATAGGCTAGAGCAGATATAAATGATATAGAAATAAACAAACAAAAAACCACTAGAACAGATCAACAAAACTAAGAGCTGGTTGTTTGAAAGAATTAATAAAATTGATAAACTCCTAGCCAGACTTATCTAAAAGAAAAGAGAAAGGATCCCATAAATAAAATCACAAATGATGGGGGAGAGATCACAACCAACATCACAGAAATACAAAAATTATTAAAGAATATTATGAAAAATTATATGCCAACAAACTGGGCAATCTGGAAAAAAAGGATAAATGTTTAGAAACATACAAACTTCCAAAACTGAAACAGGAAGAAATAGAACATTTGAACATACCCATAGCCAGAAAAGAAATTAAAATAATAATAAAAATCTCCCCTAAACAAAGTCCAGGGTTTCCCGGGGGAATTCCACCAGACATTTAAAGAAGAGTTAATACCTATTCTCCTCAAACTGATCCAAAAAAAGGAAATGGAAGGAAAAATTCCAAACTCATTCTATGAGGCCAGCATTACCTTGATTCCAAAACCAAATACCCCACTAAAAAGTAGAATTACAGGCCAATATTCCTGATGAATATTGTTGCAAAAATTCTCAACAATATACTAGCAAATCAAGTTCAACAGTACATTAAAAGAATCACTCACTACGATCAAATGTGATTTATTCTTGGGCTTCCGGGGTGGTTCAATATTCACAAATCAATCAGTGTGATACACCACATTAATACAAGAAAGGATAAGAACCACATGATCCTCTCAATAGATGCAGAAAAAGCATTTGACAAAATACAGCAACCATTCTTGATAAAAGCCCTCAACAAAGTAGGGATAGATGGAACATACCTCAACATAATAAAGGTCATATATGAAAGACCTACAGCTAATATTATCCTCAGTGGGGAAAAACTGAGAGCATTTCCCCTATGGTCAGGAACAAGACAAGGATTTCCACTCTCACCATTACTATTTGACATAGTACTGGAAGTCTTAGCCTCAGTACTCATAGAACAAAAAGAATAAAAGGCATCCAAATCAGCAAGGAGGAAGTCTAACTTTCACTATTTGCAGATGACATCATACTCTATGTAGAAAACCCAAAAGACTCCACCAAAAAGTTGCTAGAAGTAACACATGAATTCAGCATAGTCACAGGATATAAAATCAACATACAGAAATCTGTTGCATTTCTATACACCAATGATTAAGTAGCAGAAAAAGAAACCAATAAATCGATCCCATTTGCAATTGCACCAAAAACTGTAAGATACCTATGAATAAACCTAACCAAAGAGGTAAAGGCTTGTACTCTAAAAACTATAGAGCACTTATAAAAGAAATTGAAGACGACACAAAGAAATGGAAAAGCATTCTATGCTCATGGATTGGAAGAACAAACATTGTTAAAATAGCTATACTACCCAAAGCAATCTACATATTTAAAGCAATCCCTATCAAAATACAATGAGCATTTTTCACAGAGCTAGAACAAACAATCCTAGAATTTGTACACAACCACAAAGACCCCAAAAACCCAAAGCAATCTTGAAAAAAAAAGCAAAGCTGGAGGTATTACAATTGCAGACTTCAAATTATATTACAAAGCTATAGGGATTAATACAATATGGTACTGGTACAAAAACAGAAATGAACCCACAACTATACGGTCAACTCATCTTCAACAAAGGAGGAAAGAATATCCAATGGAAAAACACAGTCTCTTCAACAAATGGTGTTGGGGAAATTGTACAGCAACATGCAGAAGAATGAAACTCGACCACTTTCTTACACCATATACACACAAAAAATTCAAAATGGAAAAACCTAAATGTGACACAGGAATCTATTAAATTCTAGAGGACAACAGAGGCAGCAACCTCTTTGATCTTGGCCATAGCAACTTCTTACTAGACACATCTCTGGAGGCAATGGAAACAAGAGTAAAAAATAAACTATTGGGGCTTCATCAAGAAAAGAGTTTCTGCACAGTGAAGAAAACAAAAAACTAAAAGGCAGAGTACAGAATGGGAGAGGATATTTGCAAATGACATGTCTGATAAAGGATTAGCATCCAAAATCTATAAAGAACTTATCAAACTCAACACTCAAAACACAAATAATGCAGTTAAGAAATTGGCAGAAGACATGAATAGACACCTTTCCAAAGAAGACACATAGGTCGCTAACAGACCTATGAAAAGATGCTCAACATCATTCATCATCAGGGAAATACATATCAAACCAAGATGAGATACCACCTCATACCTGTCAGAATGGCTAAAATTAACAATAACAGGTGTTGGGGAAGATGTGGATAAAGGGGAACCCTCTTACACTGTTGGTAAGAATGCATACCTGTGCAGCCAATTTTGAGAACAGTATGGAGGCTCCTCAAAAAGTTAAAAATAGAACTACCCTGGGGTGCCTGGGTGGCTCAGTCAGTTAAGCATCCCACTTCAGCACAGGTCATGATCTCGCGGTTTTTGAGTTCGAACACCACGTCAGGCTCTGTGCTGACAGCTCAGAGCCTGGAGTTTGCTTCAGATTCTGTGTCTCCCCCTCTCTCTGCCCCTCCCATGCTCATGCTCTGTATCTCTCTGTCTGTCAATAATAAATAAAAGTTAAAAATTAAAAAAAATAGAACTACCCTAAAATCGAGCAATTGAACTAGTAGGTATTTACCCAGAGGATAAAAAAAATACAGATTCAAAGGGGTATATTCACCACCATGTTTATAGCAGCATTATCAACATAGCCAAATTATGGAGGGAGTCCAAATGTCCATTTATAAATGGATAAAGAAGAGGTGGTATATAAATATACACAAATATATATACAATGAAAATTCCCTCGTCATCAAAAATAATGAAATCTTGCCATTTGCAATCATATGGATGGAACTAATGTGTATAATGCTTAATGAAATAAATCAGTCAGAGAAATAAAAATACCATATGATTTCACTTATATGTGGAATATAGGAAACAAAATAGATGAACATAGGGGAGAAGGTTAAAAAAAAAAGAAAGAGGGAAATAGAAGACTCTTAAAGGTAGAGAACAAACTGAGGGTTGATTGTGGGTGGTGATTGGGTGGTGGGCAAGACAAGTGATGGGTATTTTGTTTTTTTCATTTTGTTCTCTTTTTTAATGAACAATCCCAAACATACAATATTTCATTGATTCTAAAGCGCATGTAATATTTCAGCTTTTTTTTTCCATTTATATTTTATTTTATTTTATTTTATTTTATTTATTTTATTTTATTTTATTTATTTTTTTTATGAAATTTATTGACAAATTGGTTTCCATACAACACCCAGTGCTCATCCCAAAAGGTGCCCTCCTCAATACCCATCACCCACCCTCCCCTCCCTCCCACCCCCCATCAACCCTCAGTTTGTTCTCAGTTTTTAACAATCTCTTATGCTTTGGCTCTCTCCCACTCTAACCTCTTTTTTTTTTCCTTCCCCTCCCCCATGGGTTCCTGTTAAGTTTCTCAGGATCCACATAAGAGTGAAACCATATGGTATCTGTCTTTCTCTGTATGGCTTATTAAGTGATGGGTATTAAGGAGGGGACTTGTTATAATGAGCACTGAATGTTCTATTTAAGTGAAGAAACACTGAATTCTACTCCTGAAATCAATATTGAACTGTATGTTCACTAACTAGAATTTAAATAAAAATTTGAAAAGAAAAAACACATTTAAATTGTAGGAATTCAAAGATTTACTTTCCCTCCTCTCTTTAAGTTTAAGTACTTGATAATTCAGACAACTTCTAAGGTTAGTTCAAGAAATGCAAAAACTTGAAAATAATTGATATCCAAATCCTGTGGTTCATCTCTAAAACCGTGGCTTTATTTCCACTGGAAATCTCTGAAATTCTTCAAAATGTATTGTTCTGTTGGAGTCAGAACATTCATGCAAAGAAAATTCAGCTTTCTATTAACATCTAGTCTATCCACACAGCCAATTTTCCTGTGAATATCTGAATTTCTTTTAACAAATTAGTACTATTCATTTTTCTCTGTTGTTTTAATTTCAACATGCTCAGATTTCTGGTATAGAACTTCTTTGTGTGACTTGTAATACATTTCTGCCCAGAGCCATGCATACAAGATCATGGGGGGCTTAGTTGGCTTGTACTCTATACTTGGCCTTTGGATCAGAACTGGCCCTTTTGTTCCTGATGCCAAGAGGAATTAACGTGTCTCACCTCCTTAAGCCAGACTAGGATGGTCCCCAGGAATGGATCAGGGAGGGAAGAGGAATATTCAGAGACCCAGGCTCCTGAGATTATCAGATACTATAAGAGAAACAGAAAAATCAGCTCTTTTGGGACTGCACATAGGCAAACAATGACTAAACATAAATCACACATGGGTAGTATATATATTGCCCTGGTGGGAATAGCTAGTTGGAAGTCTCACCTGAAGGGTGGATGCTAAGCCCAGGACCCTCAGTCATGACTCCAACCAGGCTGTTCACTGCAGACTTCCCCAGCTAGACAATTGGATGTTGTGAGTACCTGATTTGATGTATTAAGCCTTCATTGTTATTCTTTATACTTCTCTCCCTCTTTATATTTACTATAATTGTTTGATTCCTTATATTGCCTTTCACTTATAATTAATAAAGTCTTACCCATGAAACTGAAAGTGTGGCTATAGTGAATTCTATTTAGTACAATCACACAAAGGTACAACTTACGAACCACTCCTATCAATCAAATTAGCTCTCTCAAAATATTTTGGCTGAAAAAAATACTTGATCTGAAAAAAAGCAGCTCAATGAATATCTTTCAATATATTTCCATCCCCTGGCCACCTAACACCACATTCTACTTCAACGTCTTCAAATATGCCATAAGGTATTTAAGGGCTCAGCAAATGAAAACAAAAAAAGAATTTCAAACTTGATAATTTTCTCCATCTGTGTTATTAACTTGGCTTGCTAAGTTTATGCACAAACTCTGTTAATGTATAATACAGTGGAAGCTGTACACAAAAATAATTGTCTTTAAACTAAAAAAATCATTATATATATTTTTTTCTTTTCACTGCAAAAAAAATGATTTCTGTAAAGGAAATTTATGACTGATAGAATCAACTAGGATTTCTTTCAGCATTTTGAATAAAGGGGTTGAAATGGTAATAATTTATGTAGACTTTAAACAAAATTTGACAAGTATCCATACCAAAGACCTTTTAAAATTCAGGTAATCTGGGACTAGAGTATATATGGCCCCTAAAGTTTTTGATACTGGCCTTACTGAAAATGAACTGCCAAGCTGACAAGGATAGTCTGCATGGAAATCTCCCAAGGCTGGGTGAGTTTGTAGAACTCAGCAGATAGGCTTCAATGAGCTAAATGTTATTTATTAGAAAATAGGCTTCAAAGAATAACCTTGGCATTTAATATACTGAAAACACAAGAGTTGAAGGGTAGTAAAAACAAGAACTTCCTTGATTCTTCAAATATGAATGAAGTGGAAGCAAATTTAAAGTACAATATGCCAAGAAGCATACAAAATCATACAGTTATCATAGCATCTTAGCTGTTGTCTAGTTTGCTCTTTCTCCTGAAGATGTCACTCCTGTCTCAACCTAGCCTCTTCTGGAATACTTCCAAAAGTGTGTGTGTGTGTGTGTGTGTGTGTGTGTATAATTATTTATTGCTCCACCTGTTAGAAAATAAATGTATTACACTGAGATGAAATTTGCCTCCTGTAATCTCCAATGTTGGTTTTGGTCCTGACTTTTGAAACAATGCAAAATAAATA
Source organism: Lynx canadensis (assembly GCF_007474595.2). Taxonomy (NCBI): domain Eukaryota; kingdom Metazoa; phylum Chordata; class Mammalia; order Carnivora; family Felidae; genus Lynx; species Lynx canadensis. The sequence continues at coordinate 68,936,910 of NC_044321.2, read as the reverse complement.
GAATCCTTCTTCCATTCATATGCCTTACAAGTGCTTTAAGACACCTATCATGTACAACATGTGCATAAATTTACCTGCTCCTGTTAAATTTAGAGTCTGGTGAGGAAACAGACATTAAAAAATAACCACCCAAGTGAGTATATAGTTGCAAAGTTACATGTGTTATGAAGGAGGAAACATCTAGGATCTTTATCATATCCCTCAATACCAGGGATAATGATGTTTGTCTGTATTCCCACATGTCACAGCAGGAATGGGGAACAAAGAAGTTTTCAATCAATGCTTATTTTAAAATATTTTTTTTATTTTTAAATAATTGTGGACTTGCCGACAAATTTCAAAAATTGTGCAGTGAGTTCCCACATTGCCTTGACTCAGCTTCCTCTATTATTAACATCTTACATAATCATAGTGCATCATCAATTAGGAAAATTACAATAGCACAAGATTGCTAACTAAACTACAGACCTTAGGTAAATTTCAACAGTTCCCCACTAATGAAATTTTCCTGACATATGATCCAATCCAGAATCATACAACACATTTACATGCCATCTTGCCTTAGTCTCTTCCAGTTAGTGACAGACCCTCAGACTTCCTTTGTTTTCCATAACTTTGACACTTTTGAAGAATACTGGTTAGTTATTCTGTAGAATGGACTCTTAAATGAGATTTTTCTGATGTTTTTTAATGATTAAATTGAAGCTATTTATTTTTGGCAAGAAAACTGCAGGAGCGATTTGCCCTTATTAGTACATCATATCAGAGGGTATGTAATGTCACTAAGACTTATTAGAAGTAATGTTAATCTTGACCACATAGTTAAGGTGGTGCATAATGGATGGATTTTTTAAAACATGGTTTTAATTATATCATTATTAGAAGCAAAATATTCTGAAAATTTTTGAATGAGTAAAAATTTAAACAATAAAGTTTTCTTTCCCACCTCTTTCCCCCAACCACCCATTTCTTACCCCCCTAGTATTCTAAGCAGTGATCACTTTTATACTTGCTTGTGTATTCATGCAGAGTTTTTAATATAAATATAAGTAAATATGAACATATATTCTCATGTTCTACCCTTTATGCACAAAGGGAAGCATACTATACACAATCACTTGCACCTTCCTCCCACCACTGATCATGTATTATATTTTCATATCAGGACACAGATAACACTCTTCTTTTGTAAAGTTCCATAGCATTCCATTGGATTGATGTACTATAGGTTAATCAGCCTTGCTTGATAGACATTTGTGTTGTTTCCAATCCTTTCCTATTATAATCTACAACTACAATGAAAATCTTATAAATACATCAGTTTGTACCTGTGTAAATATATCTGTAGAATGCACTCTTAGACATGATATTGCTGGGTCAAATTATATATATATTTGTGATTGCCAAACTGCCTTTCCATCATCCATTTTCCTCACAGCCTTTCTGATAGGGTATATTATCAAGCCTTTGGATACTTACTTAAATGATAGGCAAACAAAAAGGTATTTCAGTGTAATTATAGTCACATTTCTCTCATAATAATGAGGAAAGGTAAACATCTGTTCATACTTGAGAGTTATTTAATTTCCTATTTAAGTGAACTGTCAGTTCATCTAATATTCCCATTTTTAGTATATAAATTGACGAACATACAGTGTGTACAGTGTGCTCTTGGTTTTGTGGGTAGAATCCTGTGGTTCATCACTTACATACAACACCCAGTGATCACGCCAACAAATACCCTCCTCAATGCCCATCACCCATTTTCCCCTCTCCCCCACCCCCCATCAACCCTCCATTTGTTTTCTGTATTTAAAAGTCTCTTATGGTTTGCCTCCCTCACTATCTATTTGTAACCATTTTTGCCCCTTCACTTCCCCCATGGTCTTCTGTGAAGTTTTTCAAGTTCCACATATGAGTGAAAACATGGTATTTGTCTTTCTCTGACTGACTTATTTAACTTAGCATAATACCTTCCAGTTCCATTTACGTTGCTGCAAATGGCATGATTTCATTCTTTCTCATTGTCAAATAGTATTCCATTGTATATATAAATTACATCTTCTTTATCCATTCATGAGATGATGGACATTTATGCTGTTTCCATAATTTGGCTATTGTTGAGAGCGCTGGGGTAAATGTGCACCTATGAATCAACACTCCTGTATCCCTTGGGTAAATTCCTAGTAGTGTTATTGATGAGTCATAGGGTAGTTCTATTTTTAATTTTTTGAGGAACTTCCACATTGTTTTCCAGAGCGGTTGCATCAGTTTGCATTCCCACAAACAATGCAAGAGGGTTCCCTTTTCTCCACATCATCACCAGCATCCGTTGTTTCTTAGGTTGTTAATTTCAGCCTATCTGACCAGTGTGAGGTGGTGAGGTGTTATCTCAGTGTGGTTTTGATTTGTATTTCCCTGATGATGAGTGACGTTGAGCATCTTTTCATGTGTCTGCTGGCCATCTGGATGTCGTCCTTGGAAAAGTGACTATTCATGTCTTCTTCCCATTTCTTCACTGGATTATTTGTTTTTTGTTTTTTGTTTTTTGTTTTTTTTTTTGGGGGGGTGTGGAGTTTGGTAAGTTCTTAACAGATTTTGGATACTAGCCCTTTATCCGATATGTCATTTGCAAATATCCTTCCCCATTACATCGGTTGCCTTTTAGTTTTGTTGACTGTTTCCTTTTCAGTGAAGAAGCTTTTATCTTGATGAAGTAGCAATAGTTCATTTTTGCTTTTAATTCCCTTGCCTTTGGAGATGTGTCAAGTAAGAAATTGCTGCAGCTGAGGTCAGAGAGGTTTTTTCCTGCTTTCTCCTCTAGGGTTTTGATGGTTTCCTGTCTCACATTCAGGTCCTTTATCCATTTTGAGTTTGTTTTTGTGAATGGTGTAAGAAAGTGTTCTAGTTTCATTCTTCTACATGTTGCTGTCCAGTTCTCCCAGCAACATTTATTAAAGAGACTGTCTTTTTTCCATTGGATATTCTTTCCTGCTTTATCATAGATTACTTGGCCATACTTTTGTGGGTCCAATTCTGGAGTCTCTGTTCTATTCCATTGGTCTCTGTGTCTGTTTTTGTGCCAATAGCATACTGTCTTGATGATTACAGCTTTGTAGTAGAGGCTAAAGTCTGGGATTGCGATGCCTCACACTTTGGTTTTCTTTTTCAATATTATTTTGGCTACACGAGACCTTTTGTGGTTCCATACAAATTTTAGGATTGTTTGTTCTAGCTTTGAGAAAAAATGCTGGTGCAATTTTGATTGGGACTGCATTGAATGTGTAGATTAATTTGGGTGGTATTGATATTTTAACAATATTCTTCTTCCAATCATGAGCATGGAACGTTTTTCCATTTCTTTGTGTCTTCTTCGATTTCCTTCATAAGCTTTCTATAGTTTTCAGCATACAGATCTTTTACATCTTTGGTTAGGTTTATCCCTAGGTATTTTATAGTTCTTGGTGCAATTGTAAAAGGATCAATTTCTTGATTTCTCTTGCTTCATTATTGGTGTATAGAAACACAACTGATATATGTAACTTGATTTTGTACTCTGTGATTTTCCTGAATTCATGTATCAGTTCTAGCAGCCTTTTGGTGGAGTCTTTTGGGTATTCCATGTAGAGTATCATGTCGTCTGCAAAAAGTGAAAGTTTGACTTCTTCTTTGCCAATTTTGATGCATTTTATTTCATTTTGTTGTCTGATTACTGATGCTAGGACTTCCAACAGTATGTTAAACAACAGTGGTGAGAGTGGACATCACTGTCATGTTACTGATCTAAGGGGGCAAGCTCCCAGTTTTTCCCCATGGAGGATGATATTAGCTATGGGCTTTTCATATATGGTTTTTATGATGTTTAAGTATGTTCCTTCTATCCTGACTTTCTTGAGGGTTTGTATTAAGAAAGGATGCTATATTTTGTCAAATGCTTTTTCTGCATCTATTGACAAGAACATGTGGTTATTATCCTTTCTTTTATTAATGTGATATATCACATTGATTTATCTGTGAATATTGAATGAGGCCTGTAGCTCAGAAATGAATCCCACTTGATCATGGTGGATAATTCTTTTTTTTTTCTGACAAACAAAAAAGAATATTTACTATACATATATGAACACACATATACATACATATATAAATGATCACTAGCAAGGATATATTTAATATTTCTTATGAAAGAGCTTACAAATTAATAAAAATTATAAGTAATCAAATGTAAAGTAAAACAGGCAAAGATACGAACATGAGGTACAAATGACTGTGACCAAGACAAAGTACTGGCTTGGAGCTGATGGGGAGGGGCTTTATTCTAGGATGTCTCCTCACTGTTCCTCAGTAAGTACCATAGCACCTATACATAGTGTAGTTAGTACACATGTCTCAAGGGCAGCATTCTTACTCTGTCTTCCTTGAAGTTCCAATTTGCTCTGTATCTTTTGCACTCTAACAGACTTTACATTCTCCACCTCTACTTCTGCAATAGCAAATGTTCCTTTTTTAGTTGTATTTAAAAGCAAAAACATTTTGTGTGTGATTTTAGTAAAACCCTTTTATTTCATACTTAACTTTTTTATTTTTTTTTATTTTTTTTTTTTGAAGAATTTCTGGGTTTTTTTTTGTTTGTTTGTTTGTTTGTTTTTTATGAAATTTATTGACAAATTGGTTTCCATACAACACCCAGTGCTCATCCCAAAAGGTGCCCTCCTCAATACCCATCACCCACCCTCCCCTCCCTCCCACCCCCCATCAACCCTCAGTTTGTTCTCAGTTTTTAACAGTCTCTTATGCTTTGGCTCTCTCCCACTCTAACCTCTTTTTTTTTTTTTCCTTCCCCTCCCCCATGGGTTCCTGTTAAGTTTCTCAGGATCCACATAAGAGTGAAACAATAGCCAAATTATGGAAACATACTTAACTTTTTTAAATTAAAGATCAGTTTTCTTTTGATATGTTGCTGCAGTCCAAACTAATTCATTTCCCTTCTACACTGAGTTATATGTGATCTGTTGAGAACAAGTGGGTAACATTTCAGTGGAGAGAAGGATGGGTACTTAGTATTTTCATCAGGAATCCCATTCTCAGTGTAACACACAAAAGTATTACGCTTTCAGGAACTTAAAGTAATTGCCTTGGGAAAAAAGTAGAATTTCCCATTTGCTAGTAAAAATAGTAGAGTTCTAATGTATTAAATTGGCTTTAGTGCCATGTTTCCCTCTTAAATAACAGTTGAAAAAACTGCACATAGGTGGATAGAAGTAAAAGAAAAACTTAGTCTTGGATTAGCCACAATAGCATTATGAGAGCTTACAAAAATAAAAAAGTGAGTGTTTTTTCTCTCATGCTGAGGAATTTAATGGAAAAAATCCTCTCTGGAAATGGATTTCTCACTTTTTTCCCCACCCATTCCCCACTCACCTCCTCTCTGGTAACCATCAGTTTGTTCTATGGTTAAGTAGTTAAGAGTCTGTTTCTTGGTTTGTCTTTCTTTCTTTTTTCTTTTGTTCACTTGTTTTTTTTTTCTTAAATTCCACATATGAGTGAAATCATATGGTACTTGTCTTTCTCTGACTTATTTCACTTAGCATTATATATCTGTATGTATTTTGGAGAAATGTCTGTTCATGTCTTTTTTTTTTTTCATATGTTAGGTGTCTTCTTCAATGTGGTCTCTTCTTGCTTTAGTTGTGGAGTTTGTTCTGTCAGTCTTCAGGTCGATTTCTGGGGTATTTAGGATGATTTGATAGTTATCTAGTTGTGTTCACTGAATGATGTGAGCTTAGGGTCCTCCTACTTACTTCACGAACATCTTCCTGCTCCCTCTCTTCTGCCCGTTTTTTTTTAAATTTTATTTTTGTATTTTTAAAAATTTACATCCAAATTGGTTAGCATATAGTGAAACAATGATTTCAGGAGTAGATTCCTTAGTGCCCTTTCCCCATTTAGCCCGTCCCTCCTCCCACAATCCCTCCAGTAACCCTCAGTTTGTTCTCCATATTTATGAGTCTCTTCTATTTTCTCCCCTTCCCTGTTTTTATATTATTTTTGTTTCCCTTCCCATATGTTCATCTGTTTTGTTTCTTAAAGTCCTCTTATGAGTGAAGTCATGTGATGTTTGTCTTTCTCTGACTGCCTAATTTCACTTGGCATAATACCCTCTAGTTCCATCCATGTAGTTGCAAATGATAATATTTCATTCTTTTTGATTGCCGAGTAATAGTCTGTTGTATGTATATTCCACATCTTTATCCATTCATTAATCAATGGACATTTGGGCTGTTTCCATACTTTGGCTATTGTTGATAGTGCCGCTATAAACATGGGGTGCATGTGTCCCTTCGAAACAACACACCTGTATCCCTTGGATAAATGCCTAGTAGTACAATTGCTGGGTTGTAGGGTAGTTCGATTTTTAGTTTTTTGAGGACCCTCCATACTGTTTTCCAGAGTGGTTGCACCAGCTTGCATTCCCATGGATAATTCTTTTAATATGCTGTTGAATTCAATTTGCTAGTATCTTGTTGAAAATTTTGGCATCCATGTTCATCAGGGATATTGGCCTGTAATTCTCCTTCTTTTGTGGGGTCTCTGTCTGGTTTGGGAATCAAGGTAATGCTGGATTCATAGAATGAGTCCAGAATTTTTTCTTCCATTTCTATTTTTTGTAACAGCTTGAGAAGAATAGGTATTAACTCTGCTTTAAATGTCTGATAGAATTCCCCTGGGAAGCCATCTGGCCCAGGACTCTTATTTGTTGGGAGATATTTGATAACTGATTCAGTTTCCTCACTACTTATGGGTCTGTTCAAATTTTTCTATTTCTTCTCGTTTCAGTGTTGGTAGTGTGTGGGTGTCTAGGAATTTGTCCATTTATTCCAGGTTGTCCAGTCTGTTGGCATATAATTTTTCATAGTATTCTCTGATAATTCCTTGTATTTCTGAGGAATTGGTTGTGATAAGTCCATTTTCATTCATGATTTTATCTATTTGTGTCATCTCTCTTTTATTTTTGAGAAGTCTGGCTACGGGTTTATCAATTGTGTTTATTTTTTCAAAAAACCGACTCTTGGTTTCATTGATCTGTTCTACTGTTTTTGGACTCTATATTGTTTATTTCTGCTCTGATCTTTGTTATTTCTTTTCTACTGCTGGCCTTGTGGTTTCTTTGCTGTTCTGCTTCTAGTTCCTTTAGGTGTGCTGTTAGATTTTATATTGGGGATTTTTCTTGTTTCTTGAGATTGCAATGTATTTTCCTCTTAGGACTGCCTTTGCTGCATCCCAAAGGGTATGAACTGTCATGTTTTTATTTTCATTTGTTTATACTTTTTTAATTTCTTCTTTAATTGCCTGGTCAACCTATTCATTCTTTAGTAGGATGTTCTTTAACCTCCATGCTTTTGGAGGTTTTCCAAACTTTTTCCTGCGGTTGATTTCAAGTTTCATAGCATTGTGATCTGAAAATGTGCATGGTCTGATCTCAATTCTTTTATATTTATTGAGGGCTGTTTTGTGAACCAGTATTTTATCTATCTTGGAGAATGTTCTGTGTGCACTTGAGAAGAATGTGTATTCTGCTGCTTTAGGTTAAAAACTCTGTATATATATATATATATATATATATATATATATATATATATATCATGCTTATCTGGTCCAGTGTATCATTCAGGGCCATTGCTTATTTATTGATTTTCTGCTTATATGATCTGTCCATTGTTGTAAGTGGAGTATTCAAGTCCCTTGCAACTACCACATTCTTACCAATAAGATTGCTTATATTTGTGATTAATTGTTTCACATATTTGGGTGCTGCTGAATTGGGTGCTTGAACATAATTGTTAGCTCTTCTTGATGGATAGACCCCATAATTATGATATAATGCTCTTCTTCATCTCTTGTTATAGCTTTTAGTCTAAAATCTAGTTTGTCTGATATAAGTATGGCTACTCCAGCTTTCTTTTGACTTCCAGTAGCATGAGAGATGGTTCTCTATCCCCTCACTTTCAATCTAAAAGTGTCCTCAGATCTAAAATCGGTCTCTTGTAGATAGCAAATAGATGGGTCTTGTTTTTTTTATCCATTCTGATACCCTATGTCTTTTGGTTGGAGCATTTAGTCCATTTACATTCAGTATTATTATTGAAAGATATGGATTTAGAGTCATTTTGCTATCTGTAGTTTTCATGTTTGTAGTGATGTCTCTGGTACTTTGTGGTCTGCAACATTCCATTCACATAGTTTCCCTTAGGATCTCTTGTAAGGATGGTTTAGTGGTGATGAACTCCTTCAGTTTTAGTTTGTTTGGGAAAATCTTTATCTTTCCTTCTATTCTTAATGACAGGCTTGCAGGATGAAGGATCCTTGGCTGAATATTTTTCCTATCCAGCCTATTGAATATTTCCTGCCACTCCCTTTTGGCCTGCCAAGTTTCAGTAGATAGGTCTGCTACTACCCTTATGTCTCTACCCTTGTAGGTTAAAACCAGTTTGTCCCTAGCTGCTTTGAGAATTCTCTCTTTATCTTTGTATTTTGCCAGTTTCACTATGGTATGTCGTGCAGAAGATCAATTCAAGTTACGTGTGAGGGGAGTTCTCTGTCCCTCCTGGGTATCAATTTCTGTTTCCTTCCCCAAATTGGGGAAGCTCTCCAATATGATTTATTCAAGGACACCTTCTGCCCCTTTCTCTCTCTTCTTCTTCTTCTGGAACTCCTATCATACAGATATTATTTTGTTTCATTGAATCACTTAGGTCTCTAATTCTCCCCTCATGGTCTAGAATTTTTCTTTTTCTCAGCTTCATCTTTTTCCATAATTTTATCTTCTATTTCGCTTAATCTCCCCTCTGCCTCTTCAGTCCTCACTGTCACCACCTCTAGTTTATTTTGCATTCCATTTACAACGTTTTTTAATTCATTACTATTTTTTCAGTTCCTTGATCCCTGCAGCAATAGATTCTCTGCTATCTTCTATGCTTTTTCAAGCCCAGTGATTAATCTTATGAGTATTATTCTAAATTCTTGTTCAGTTACATTGTTTATGTCTCTTTTTATCAATTCTTTAGGTGTCATTTCTTCTTGGAATTTCTTTCAAGGACAGTTCTTCCATTTCATTATTTTGGCTAGTTTTCTGTCCCTTGTGTGTTTTCAAAGCTTGTTATGTGTCCTACACCTGAAAGCACTACTATATAAAAGAGGAATCATACACTGTCGAGGGTCTGGCCCTTAAGGAGGTGTTTTTTGGAGTGTGTTACTTGCTTTTTGTTGTTGTGACTCTGGTTGTTTTGTCTCCCTACTCATAGTGATGTTTTGGACCCTCTGCCATGTGTGCTTTGATTTTTTCATTGAAGTAGCCTGGAGAAGAAAACAAACAAACAAAAACAAAATCAAAACCCCCACGACACCAGCTACAACAAAACAACAGGGTGGGGGAAAAGAAAATAAAAGAAAATTGACAAAGCAGAGAAGCTACATGGCTTAACCCAGAGAAAGATAATGGAAAATATAGAAGGAAATATAGAAAAAGTATAAAGAGAATAGATTAAATATGTCTGCTTAAACAAACCAACAACCAGAATAACCAGACTAGAGGAGGGAAAAAATAAGAAGGTGAAAAGGAAGAAAAAATATTTATATAATAAAAATTGTCCAAGAATGAAATCAGAAGATGAAAAACCACTGGGTGCCTTGGAACCAGTGGCAGTGCTGGTCTGGATGAGGGGCTGTCTGGGTGGTCAGTGTTAATTTCAGGTGGTTACACAGTTACCAGGCACAGAGGGGCATGGTTTGGTGTAGGTGGGTTTGCCACCACGATGGGCTTTCTCTCTGATCCCTGAAGCCCCACCTTGTCAGTGATGGGGAGAAAAATGGTGATATCCCAGTTTCTTTTCCATGGACCAGGTGTCTCAAACCACTCTGCTCCTCACAGTGTCCTCATAGTGCTGTGGGTATGAAGGAGGCGGATTGTCCCACTCCACCAACTCCCACTTCTCCCTGGCACTTGGTTTGGATTTAAACTCTGGTGTCTTAAAGGGTCCTGCTCCATGTGCCCCAGTTCTGGCGAAGTGCCGCTCCCCACCACTGATATGGCCTCTGGCTGGAGGGCGCAGTCTTTGTCCTTTGAATGGTTATATACCTTCTTCCCACAGCCCTCCCAACAGAGGATTTCTTTCTCCCACTGTTGACTGTGTCTCTGAACTACTTACCGAGCCTGGGGCTGGCTCCCCTCCTCCCCAGGTGCGTGAACAGGGCAGCCAGCCCCAGTCCAGAGAAAGCCCCGCAGTTAGAGATTGGATCTTTGTCCCTGGTCCGTGGTTCTTCTCTTGTCCAGATACGCTTTCACAGCCTCTCTTTCTCTTCCCGTTGTCTCTCCACAGAAGGTTAATATTCCCATTTTTTAATTGAATTATTGATCTTTTACTTCACGATTATGAAGAGGTTTTACATATGAAGGAAAATTTTCTCTTTGTTATATTTAGGGCTGGATATTTTTGCTTGTTCCTTTAGATCTACTATTCATCTTTCTCCTCCCTGTTCTGTGCCCCAGAATACTGACCTATATCATATCAATGGGCTCCTTGGCCTGTAATGTGCTTGGTTAATGGAAATTCTCATTAGGAGATAAGAGGGAAGGAGGAAAGTGAGAATGAAGTGCTCTCCCTACAGGGTTGACTTGAGATGACTACATACCTCAATCAAGGTGATCCTCTCCATGTAACTCTTTTTCTTCCAGGTTCCAGTAATCATTCCTTTCCTCACTCCTTCAGGCCTACAGTGGTAAAAGCTTTGATGTTACTAGCTCTGAGGTATAGCATTATCTTTGTGACTCCCTTATTATTGCTGTCCACACCTTTGTAAATAGTTCCTTTATTAAACTTTCCTTGAATACAACTAGATGATACTAACATTAGGATAAATAACACAGAAAACAAACCAAAGACTGGCAGAACAAACGCCACAATGAAAGGTAGTGAAAAGGCCACATCAAAGAAGGTAGAAAGGGTGAAGACACGGTTTGGGAGCAAAATAGATGGTTCTCATCCATAGTTGGGAGGCAGAAGGTGGCAAGGAAGGGAAAAAAAAGATGATAACATTAGGAAGCCCACATGAGGAAGATGAACCCTACAACATTTGGCTTTGAAAGAGCAGCTGAATTTTATGAGGGACTTAGAGCCTGGAATTTTTAAATTGGGTAGGCTCATCTCTGGGAAAGACAGGAGGACATTAGGAAATGGAGTTACCGCCTTTAAAGAGACAACAAGACAAACAGCCAGTGAACACACAGCTTGGAAGCAGTAGTTTGAAAAACACCAGAGGAAGACGGAGGAAGAGTTGTTTACTCATCTCAGAGCATGGCATGGAGAGTCAGGGATTATTGGAAGACACCTCCAGAAAAAAAAGAAGAAAAAAAACCCCAGCATAAACACACAGCCACCTGTGGGAACCAGCATGGCTCCCACACTCACTATCTAACTTACACCAATTCCTGACCCTCCCCCACACATCAATAGATCTTCCCCCCCAGTCTTTCTTAAGTCCTGGTGCTGTGAACCCCATAACCCAGATGACCAGTGCAAACCCCACCAATACTTTATCCCCTGACCTGCACATTTTGGGGAACCTCAGTTTTGGCAGCAGTGGCAACAGTTCTTATTTCACAAGCAGACTATCCCACACCTTGTTAAAATGTACTCTACTTGGCAGGGACCAAACACAGTCCATAACAAGCAAAGAGAGCTTCTGCAGATGACTAGACTGAGGGGTAAGTGGCCAGAACTCAAAGGCATGGCATATGCAATACACATAGAAGACACTTCTTGAAGCACCAGGTCCTGGGGAACAGGAGAAACTGAACTGCAGGGCATTATAGGACCTCTTCATCATAAGGCCATCACCTTCAGGAGGAGGAGACATAGCTGACATTCCTAAAACACAGAAACAGACACAGAGAGTTAGACAAAATGAGGAGACAGAGAAGTATGTCACAAATGAACGAACAGGACAAAAGCACAACAATAGACCTAAGTGAAGTAGACATAAGTAATATACCTGATAGAGAATTTGAAGTAATGATCACAAAGATACTTCGTGGACTTGAAAAAAAAAGAGTGAAGGACATCAGTAAGACCTTTAACAAAAAGATAAAAAAGAACCAATCAGAGATGAAGAACCCAATAAATGAAATTAAAAATACAGCTGATGGAATAAATTGCAATCTAGAGAAACCAGAGGAACAAACTGATCTGGAAGACAGAGTAATAGAAAGTAATCATGCTGAACAAATGAAAGAAAAAGTTATGCAAAATGAGAATACACATAGGGAACTCAGTGACTCCATCAAGAATAATAACATTCACCTTATAGGGATCTCTGAAGAAGATGAGAGAGAAAAGGGGGTAGAAAATTTATTTGAAGAAATAATAGCTGAAAGGTTTCATAATGTGGGGAAGCAAACTGATATCCAAATCCAGGAGGCACAAAGATCCCTCCAAAAATCCAACTCAATGAAGTCCACTCCGAGACACATAGTAACTAAAATGGAAAAAAAAGTAAAGCAACAAGAAAGGAAAGTTATATATAAAGGAAACTGCAACAGACTTTTCAGCAGAAACTTTGCAGGCCAGAAGAGAGTGACTTGATATATTTAAAGTGCTAAAAGCTAAAAATACGCAGCCAAGAATACTCTAACCAGAAAGGCTATCATTCAGAATAGAAGGAAAGATAAAGAATTTCTCAAATAAACAAAAACTGAAGGAGTTTGTGACCTCTAAACCAGCCCTGCAAGAAATATTAAAGGGGATTCTTTGAGTGGAAAAGAAAGACCATAAGAGTATGAAGAGTAAAAAACACAAAAGCAATAAAAATAAATACATTTGTAAACATCAGTCAAGGGATTCACAAAATAAAAAGGAGGTAAAATATGACACCATATACTTAAAACGTAGTGGGGGGGGAGCAGAGAGTAAATAAGAGGTTCAAATTTAAGCAACCATCAACTTAATATACACTGCTATATATAGATGTTATATACACACTTAATGGTAACCACAAATCACAAACCAGTAATATATATGCAAAGAATAAAGAGAAAGGAATCCAAGTATATCAATAAAGAAAGCCAACAAATGAGGAAAGACAGCAATGGAAGAAAAAATCAGAAAAAATCTACAAAACCAGCCAAAAGTGGGGTGCCTGGGTGGCTTAGTTGGTTAAGCATTCGACTTCAGCTCAGGTCATGATCTCATGGTTCGTGGGTTTGAGCCCTGCATCAGGCTCTGCATTGACATCTCAGAGCCTGGAGGCTGCTTCAGATTCTGTGTGAACCTCTCTCTGCTCCTCCCCTGCTCATGCTCTCTCTCACTCTCACTCTCAAAAATAAATACACATAAAAAATTTTTAAAAAACAGCCAAAAACCAAGTACCAAAGTAGCAGTAAATACATACTTGTCAATAATTGCTTTGAATGTAAATGAACTAAACGCTCTAATCAAAAGACAGGGTGACAGAAAGCTATACGTTTCCTATAAGAGACTCATTTCAGACTGAAAGACACCTGTAGATTTAAAGTGAGGGAATGGAGAAACATTTATCATGCAAATGAATGTCAAAGAAAGCTGGAGTAGCAATACTTATATTGGACAAAATAGACGGTAAAACAAAGACAGTAACAAGAGACAAAGAAGTACACTACATAATCATTCAGGGGGCAATCTAACAAGAAGATAGAACAATTATAAATATGTATGCACCCAACATGTAAACACCCAAATACACAAGAGTTAATAAGAAACATAAAGGAACTAACAGTAATGCAATAATAGTAGGGAACTTTAACATCCCACTTACATGAATGGACAGATCATCTAAACAGAAAATCGATAAAGAAACAGTGGCTTTGAGAGAGGCGCAGGAAGATGGCGGCGTAGGAGGACGCTGGGATCACCGCGCGTCCTGCTGATCACTTAGATTCCACCTACACCTGCCTAAATAACCCAGAAAACCGCCAGAGGATTAGCAGAACGGAGTCACCGGACCCAAGTGCAGACGAGAGGCCCACGGAAGAGGGTAGGAAGGGCGGCGAGGCGGTGTGTGCTCCACGGACTGGCGGGAGGGAGCCGGGGCGGAGGGGCGGCTCGCCGGCCAAGCAGAGCCCCCGAGTCCGAGTCCGGCTTGCAAAAGCGGAGGGGCCTGACGGACTGTGTTCCAACAGCAAGCGCGACTTAGCGTCTGGGAGGTCATAAGTTAACAGCTCTGCTCCGAAAGCGGGAAGGCTAGAGGACAAAGGGAGGGTGAGCTGCGGAGCCCCCGGACGACAGAGCTCAGTTTGGCGGGGAACAAAGGCACTCGCCAGCGCCATCTCCCCCGCCCATCCCCCAGCCAAAATCCCAAAGGGAACCGGTTCCGGCCAGGGAAATTGCTCGCTCCGCACAAACACCCAACTCTGTGCTTCTGCGGAGCCAAACCTCCGGCAGCGGATCTGACTCCCTCCGGCTGCCACAGGGCCCCTCCTGAAGTGGATCACCTAAGGAGAAGCGAGCTAAGCCTGCCCCCCCTCCCGCCATGCACCTTGCCTTCCCACCCCAGCTAATACGCCAGATCCCCAGCACCACAAGCCTGGCAGTGTGCAAGTAGCCCAGACGGGCCACGCCACCCCACAGTGAATCCCGCCCCTAGGAGAGGGGAAGAGAAGGCACACACCAGTCTGACTGTGGCCCCAGCGGTGGGCTGGGGGCAGACATCAGGACTGACTGCGGCCCCGCCCACCAACTCCAGTTATACACCACAGCACAGGGGAAGTGCCCTGCAGGTCCTCACCACACCAGGGACTATCCAAAATGACCAAGCGGAAGAATTCCCCTCAGAAGAATCTCCAGGAAATAACAACAGCTAATGAGCTGATCAAAAAGGATTTAAATAATATAACAGAAAGTGAATTTAGAATAATAGTCATAAAATTAATCGCTGGGCTGGAAAACAGTATACAGGACAGCAGAGAATCTCTTGCTACAAAGATCAAGGGACTAAGGAACAGTCACGAGGAGCTGAAAAACGCTTTAAAGGAAATGCAAAACAAAATGCAAACCACCACGGCTCGGATGGAAGAGGCAGAGGAGAGAATAGGTGAACTAGAAGATAAAGTTATGGAAAAAGAGGAAGCTGAGAAAAAGAGAGATAAAAAAATCCAGGAGTATGAGGGGAAAATTAGAGAACTAAGTGATACACTAAAAAGAAATAACATACGCATAATTGGTATCCCAGAGGAGGAAGAGAGAGGGAAAGGTGCTGAAGGGGTACTTGAAGAAATCATAGCTGAGAACTTCCCTGAACTGGGGAAGGAAAAAGGCATTGAAATCCAAGAGGCACAGAGAACTCCCTTCAGACGTAACTTGAATCGATCTTCTGCACGACATATCATAGTGAAACTGGCAAAATACAAGGATAAAGACAAAATTCTGAAAGCAGCAAGGGGTAAACGTGCCCTCACATATAAAGGGAGACCTATAAGACTCGTGACTGATCTCTCTTTTGAAACTTGGCAGGCCAGAAAGAATTGGCACGAGATTTTCAGTGTGCTAGACAGCAAAAATATGCAGCCGAGAATCCTTTATCCAGCAAGTCTGTCATTTAGAATAGAAGGAGAGATAAAGGTCTTCCCAAACAAACAAAAACTGAAGGAATTTGTCACCACTAAACCAGCCCTACAAGAGATCCTAAGGGGGACCCTGTGAGACAAAGTACCAGAGACATCACTACAAGCATAAAACATACAGACATCACAATGACTCTAAACCCGTATCTTTCTATAATAACACTGAATGTAAACGGATTAAATGCGCCAACCAAAAGACATAGGGTATCAGAATGGATAAAAAAACAAGACCCATCTATTTGCTGTCTACAAGAGACTCATTTTAGACCTGAGGACACCTTTAGATTCAGAGTGAGGGGATGGAGAACTATTTATCATGCTACTGGAAGCCAAAAGAAAGCTGGAGTAGCCATACTTATATCAGACAAACTAGACTTTAAATTAAAGGCTGTAACAAGAGATGAAGAAGGACATTATATAATAGTTACAGGGTCTATCCATCAGGAAGAGCTAACAATTATAAATGTCTATGCGCCGAATACCGGAGCCCCCAAATATATAAAACAATTACTCATAAACATAAGCAACCTTATTGAGAAGAATGTGGTAATTGCTGGGGACTTTAACACCCCACTTACAGAAATGGATAGATCATCTAGACACACGGTCAATAAAGAAACAAGGGCCCTGAATGAGACATTGGATCAGATGGACTTGACAGATCTATTTAGAACTCTGCATCCCAAAGCAACAGAATATACTTTCTTCTCGAGTGCACATGGAACATTCTCCAAGATAGATCATATACTGGGTCACAAAACAGCCCTTCATAAGTTTACAAGAATTGAAATTATACCATGCATACTTTCAGACCACAATGCTATGAAGCTTGAAATCAACCACAGGAAAAAGTCTGGAAAACCTCCAAAAGCGTGGAGGTTAAAGAACACCCTACTAACGAATGAGTGGGTCAACCAGGCAATTAGAGAAGAAATAAAAAAATATATGGAAACAAACGAAAATGAAAATACAACAATCCAAACGCTTTGGGACGCAGCGAAGGCAGTCCTGAGAGGAAAATACATTGCAATCCAGGCCTATCTCAAGAAATAAGAAAAATCCCAAATACAAAATCTAACAGCACACCTAAAGGAAATAGAAGCAGAACAGCAAAGGCAGCCTAAACCCAGCAGAAGAAGAGAAATAATAAAGATCAGAGCAGAAATAAACAATATAGAATCTAAAAAAACTGTAGAGCAGATCAACGAAACCAAGAGTTGGTTTTTTGAAAAAATAAACAAAATTGACAAACCTCTAGCCAGGCTTCTCAAAAAGAAAAGGGAGATGACCCAAATAGATAAAATCATGAATGAAAATGGAATGATTACAACCAATCCCTCAGAGATACAAACAATTATCAGGGAATACTATGAAAAATTATATGCCAACAAATTGGACAACCTGGAAGAAATGGACACATTCCTGAACACCCACACTCTTCCAAAACTCAATCAGGAGGAAATAGAAAGCTTGAACAGACTCATGACCAGCGAAGAAATTGAATCGGTTATCAAAAATCTCCCAACAAATAAGAGTCCAGGACCAGATGGCTTCCCAGGGGAGTTCTACCAGACATTTAAAGCAGAGATAATACCTATCCTTCTCAAGCTATTCCAAGAAATAGAAAGGGAAGGCAAACTTCCAGACTCATTCTATGAAGCCAGTATTACTTTGATTCCTAAACCAGACAGAGACCCAGTAAAAAAAGAGAACTACAGGCCAATATCCCTGATGAATATGGATGCAAAAATTCTCAATAAGATACTAGCAAATCGAATTCAACAGCATATAAAAAGAATGATTCACCATGATCAAGTGGGATTCATTCCTGGGGTGCAGGGCTGGTTCAACATTTGCAAATCAATCAACGTGATACATTACATTAACAAAAAAAAAAGAGAAGAACCATATGATCTTGTCAATCGATGCAGAAAAGGCCTTTGACAAAATCCAGCACCCTTTCTTAATAAAAACCCTTGAGAAAGTCGGGATAGAAGGAACATACTTAAACATCAAAAAAGCCATTTATGAAAAGCCCACAGCTAACATCATCCTCAACGGGGAAAAACTGAGAGCTTTTTCCCTGAGATCAGGAACACGACAGGGATGCCCACTCTCACCGCTGTTGTTTAACATAGTGCTGGAAGTTCTAGCATCAGCAATCAGACAACAAAAGGAAATCAAAGGCATCCAAATTGGCAAAGATGAAGTCAAGCTTTCGCTTTTTGCAGATGACATGATATTATACATGGAAAATCCGATAGACTCCACCAAAAGTCTGCTAGAACTGATACATGAATTCAGCAAAGTTGCAGGATACAAAATCAATGTACAGAAATCAGTTGCATTCTTATACACTAACAACGAAGTGACAGAAAGACAAATAAAGAAAATGATCCCATTCACAATTGCACCAAGAAGCATCAAATACCTAGGAATAAATCTAACCAAAGATGTAAAGGATCTGTATGCTGAAAACTATAGAAAGCTTATGAAGGTAATTGAAGAAGACTTAAAGAAATGGAAAGACATTCCCTGCTCATGGATTGGAAAAATAAATATTGTCAAAATGTCAATACTACCCAAAGCTATCTACACATTCTATGCAATCCCAATCAAAATTGCACCAGCATTCTTCTCGAAATTAGAACAAGCAATCCTAAAATTCATATGGAACCACAAAAGGCCCCGAATAGCCAAAGGAATTTTGAAGAAGAAGACCAAAGCAGGAGGCATCACAATCCCAGACTTTAGCCTCTACTACAAAGCTGTAATCATCAAGACAGCATGGTATTGGCACAAAAACAGACACACAGACCAATGGAATAGAATAGAAACCCCAGAACTAGACCCACAAACGTATGGCCAACTCATCTTTGACAAAGCAGGAAAGAACATCCAATGGAAAAAAGACAGCCTCTTTAACAAATGGTGCTGGGAGAACTGGACAGCAACATGCAGAAGGTTGAAACTAGACCACTTTCTCACACCATTTACAAAAATAAACTCAAAATGGATAAAGGACCTAAATGTGAGACAGGAAACCATCAGAACCTTAGAGGAGAAAGCAGGAAAAGATCTCTCTGACCTCAGCCGTAGCAATCTCTTACTCGACACATCCCCAAAGGCAAGGGAATTAAAAGCAAAAGTGAATTACTGGGACCTTATGAAGATAAAAAGCTTCTGCACAGCAAAGGAAACAACCAACAAAACTAAAAGGCAACCAACGGAATGGGAAAAGATATTTGCAAATGACATATCGGACAAAGGGCTAGTATCTAAAATCTATAAAGAGCTCACCAAACTCCACACCCAAAAAACAAATAACCCAGTGAAGAAATGGGCAGAAAACATGAATAGACACTTCTCTAAAGAAGACATCCAGATGGCCAACAGTCACATGAAAAGATGTTCAGCGTCGCTCCTTATCAGGGAAATACAAATCAAAACCACACTCAGGTATCACCTCACGCCAGTCAGAGTGGCCAAAATGAACAAATCAGGAGACTATAGATGCTGGAGAGGATGTGGAGAAACGGGAACCCTCTTGCACTGTTGGTGGGAATGCAAATTGGTGCAGCCGCTCTGGAAAGCAGTGTGGAGGTTCCTCAGAAAATTAAAAATAGACCTACCCTATGACCCAGCAATAGCACTGCTAGGAATTTATCCAAGGGATACAGGAGTACTGATGCATAGGGGCACTTGTACCCCAATGTTCATAGCAGCACTCTCAACAATAGCCAAATTATGGAAAGAGCCTAAATGTCCATCAACTGATGAATGGATAAAGAAATTGTGGTATATATACACAATGGAGTACTATGTGGCAATGAGAAAAAATGAAATATGGCCCTTTGTAGCAACGTGGATGGAACTGGAGAGTGTAATGCTAAGTGAAATAAGCCATACAGAGAAAGACAGATACCATATGGTTTCACTCTTATGTGGATCCTGAGAAACTTAACAGGAACCCATGGGGGAGGGGAAGGAAAAAAAAAAAAGAGGTTAGAGTGGGAGAGAGCCAAAGCATAAGAGACTGTTAAAAACTGAGAACAAACTGAGGGTTGATGGGGGGTGGGAGGGAGGGGAGGGTGGGTGATGGGTATTGAGGAGGGCACCTTTTGGGATGAGCACTGGGTGTTGTATGGAAACCAATTTGTCAATAAATTTCATTAAAAAAAAAATAAATGACAGGGATGGAGAAAAAAAAATAAAATCTTGCCCCTTTACATAAAAAAAAAAAAAGAAACAGTGGCTTTGAATGACACACTGAACCAAAAGTGTTTCACAGATATATTCAGAATATTCCATCTTAAAACATGAGAATACAAATTCTTTTCAATTGCACATGGAACTTTCTCCAGGAGAGATCACATCAAGTCTCAACAAATTTGAAAAGATCAAAGCCATAACATGCATCTTTTCTAACCATGTCTGTATGAAACTAGAAATCAACCATAATAAAAAAATCTGGAAAAATCACAAATACATGGAGGTTAAGTAACATGCTACTAAACAATAAATGTGTGAATCAAGAAATCAAAGAAGAAATAAAAAATTACATGAAGATAAATTAAAATGAAAACACAACAGTCCTAAATCTTTGGGATGCAGTAAAAGTGGCTCTAAGAGTGAAGTTTATAGAAATACAAGCCTACCTCAAGAAGCAAGAAACATCTAAAACAAACAACTTAGATTTACACTTAAAGAAGCTAAAGATAGAAAAACAAGTAAACCCAAAACCTGAAGAAGGAAGTGAATAATAAAGATTAGAGAAGAAATAAATTGTATAGAAATTTAAAAAAACATGGAAAAGATCAATGAAACCAGGAGGTGGTTCTTCAAAAAGAGCAACAAATTTGATAAACCTCTATCCAGACTCATTAAAAAGAGAGAGATAGAGATAGATGATAGATAGATCGATAGATGATTGATAGATGATAGAACTCAAATAAACAAAATCAGAAATGAAAGAGGAGAAATAACAACCAACACTCAGAAATACAATTGTAAGGAAAAAATATGAAAACATTATATGCCAACAAATTGGGAAAACTAGAAGAAATGGATACATTCCTAGAAACATGTAACCTACCAAAACTGAAGAAGGAAGAAACAGAAATTTTGAACTGATTACCAGCAATCAAATTGAATCAGTAATCAAAAAACCTCCAACAAACAAAGGTCCAGGACCAGATGGCTTCACAGGAGAATTCTACCAAATATTTAAAGAAGGGTTAACCTATTCCTCTCAAATTATTCCATAAAATAGAAGAGGAATGAAAACACCCAATTTCATTCCATAAGGCCAGTATTACCTGGATACCAAAACCAGATAAAAACTCCACAAAAAAGAGAACTGCAGGCCAATATCTTAAATAAAATTCTAACAAATCAAATACAACAATACATTTAAAAATCATTCACCACGATCAAGTGGAATTTATTTCCAGGATGCAAGCGTGGTTCAATATTCACAAATCAATCAACACAATACATCACATCAATAAGAGAAAGGATAAAAACCATATGATCATTTAAATAGATGCATAAAAATCATTTGACAAATTAAAACATGCATCCATGATATAAGCCCTCAATAAAGTAGTACTAGGGGGAACATACCTCAAGATAATAAAGGCCATATATGAAAAACCCACAGAGAACATCATACTGAATGGGGAAAAAACTGAACTTTCCCCCTAAGATCATGAACAAGACAAGGATGTCCACTATTATCAACATAGTACTAGAAGCCCTAGCCATGGCAATCAGACAACAAAGAGAAAAAAAAGGCATCCAAATTGGTAGGCAGAAGTAAAATCTTCACTATTTGCAGATGACATTATACTACAGAAAACCCTAAAGACTCCACCAAAAACTACTACAACTGATAAACAAAGTCAGCAAAGTTGCAAGATACAAAAATCAATATACAGAAATCTGTTGCATTTCTACACGTTTATAATAAAACAGCAGAAAAATTAAGAAAAGAATCCCATTTACAACTGCACCAAAAACAATAAGATACATAGGAATAAACCTAACCAAGGAAGTGCAAGAACTATAGTCTGAAATCTATCAAACATTGATGACAGAAATTTAAGGTAGCACAAAAAAATGGAAAGACATTCCATGATCATGGATTAGGAGAACAAATATTGTTAAAATGCCTATACTGCTCGGGGCGCCTGGGTGGCTCAGTCGGTTAAGCGTCCGACTTCAGCTCTGGTCATGATCTCGCGGTCCATCAGTTCGAGCCCCGTGTCAGGCTCTGGGCTGACGGCTCAGAGCCTGGAGCCTGCTTCCGATTCTGTGTCTCCCTCTCTCTCTGCCCCTTCCCCGTTCATGCTCTGTCTCTCTCGGTCTCAAAAATAAATAAAACGTTAAAAAAATGCCTATACTGCTCAAAGTATTCTACATATTTAATGCAATCCCTATCAAAACACCAACCAACAACATTTTTCACAGAACTAGAACAAACAATCCTAAAATATGTATGAAATCACGAAGTACCCAAAATAGCCTAAACAGTCTTGAAAAAGCAAAACAAAACTAGGGTGCCTGGGTGGCTCAGTAGGTTGATCCACCCTATTACATATATTATAATATATATAATAAATATATATTATTTATATATATTATATATAATATATAATATATATATTTATATATTTAT
The DNA here is from genome assembly GCF_007474595.2 of Lynx canadensis. NCBI lineage: Eukaryota > Metazoa > Chordata > Mammalia > Carnivora > Felidae > Lynx > Lynx canadensis. The sequence goes on along the minus strand of NC_044321.2, from coordinate 68,914,582 downwards.
ATATAATAATATATAATTATATATAATATAATATATTATATAATATATATATAATTATATAATTATATATTATAATATATATTATATATAATATATATAAATAATATATAATTTATTATATATATAATATAAATAATACATATACATTTTTTAAATAAAAATGAAACTGATGGGATCACAATTCCAGACCTAAAGTTAAATTACAATGCTGTAATAATCAAAAGTGTGTGGTACTCGTATAAAAATCAACACATATATTAATGTAACAGAATAAAAAATACAGAAATAAATGCACAATTTCATAGCCAATTAATCTTTGACAGAGGAAGAAGAATATCTAATGGAGAAATAAAGTCTTCAACAAATGGTATTGGGAAAGCTGAACAGGTATATGAAAAGAATGAAACTGGACCACTTTCTTACACCATGCACAAAAATATACTCAAAATGGGTTAAAGACCTATATGTAGGACTTGAAGTCATAAAAAACTTGGAAGAGAGCATAGACAGTAACTTCTCTGACATCAGCCATAGCAACATTTTTCTAGATATATCTCCTGAGGCAAGGGACATAAAAGCAAAAATAAACTGTTGGGAGTACATCAAAATTAAAAGCTTTTGTATAGTGAAGGAAACAATAAAAAAAAGGAAAATTATAAAATGGGAGAAGGTATTTGCAAATGACATATCTGATAAAGGGTAATACCCAAAATATATAAAGAACTGATACAACTTAACACCCCCTAAAACGAATAAATCTAATTAAAACTGGTCAGGCAACATGAACAGAAAATTTTCCAAAGAAGACATGCGATAGCCAACAGGCACATTAAAAAATGCTCAACATCACTCATCACAAGGGAAATGTAAATCTAAACTACAATGAAATATCACTTCACACTTGTTAGCATGGCTAAAAAAAAAAAACACAAGAAACAACAAGTGTTGACGAAAATGCAGAGAAAAAAGAACACTTGTGCACTGTTGACAGGAATGGAAACTGGTGCAGCCACTCTGGAAAACAGTATGGAGGTTCCTCAAAAAGTTAAAAATAGAAATCTTTGTGATCTGGTAATTGCACTGCTGGATATTTACCCAAAAAATGCAAAAATACTAATTCAAAGGGATACATGCACCCCTGTTTATTGTAGCATTATTCACAATAGCCAATTTATGGAAGGAGCCCATGTGTCCATCAACAAATGAATGGATAAAGAATATATGGATCAACAGATGAATGGAATATATATATTTATATTTATATTTATATTTATATATATATAATTCAGTCATAAAAAAGAATGAAATCTTGCCATTTGCAAGAACATGGGCAGAGTTAGAGAGTATAATTATAAGTAAAATAAGTCAGTCAGAGGAAAACAAATACCATATGATTTCACTCATATCTGGAATTTAAGAAAGAAAAGAATGGAATGAAGATAAAAGAGAGAGAGAGAGAAACCAAGAAACAGACTCTTAACCATAGAGAAGAAACTGATGGTTACAAGAGGGGAGGTGGGTGGAGTGATGAATGAAATAGGTGATGAGGATTAAAGAGTACACTTATCATGATGAGTGCTGAGTGATGTATAGAATTGTTGAATCTCTATTTTACACTTGAAACTAATATCACACTGGATGTTAACTCTTGTCATAGACTCTGGGTCTAATGTTCTCTCTTGTCTAGCAAGAGAGCGGGACACAGGATTAAAATGCGAGAGATGGCTAATGTCCAGGAAAAGACAAGAGCCTTGCATAAGGGTCTTTGCCCCATTTATTAGGATCAGGAGGCTTACATACATGGTGATGGACGTGCACAAAGAGACAATGAAACCGTGAACATTAACTTGGGTATGTGAGGAAAAGGGATTCTTGAAGATATTTGGGGTTAGGGGTTTGGGTTAATACAAAACAAAATCCTGGCACTGGGTGGTCAGGCAGAAGGTTGTTTACAGAAGAGATGAGGTACCACCTCTGTTTATCTTAGCTAGCCTAGGGGATGAGACAGGTAGGACATGTGACCTCAGAGTTGACAATGCACCTTTCTTTTGTTAATCATCTCAGCTCTGGGTAACTTTGCCCTGCAGTGCAGAGCAGTGGTCTATAGCCCAATGTACCTGTTTACCTAACTTGGTCCTTCCTTCCTGTGAAAGCAGATTACTGCTATAGTACTAAATTGAGTGGTGCTTCCGCCCTGAACACCTGATCTTGTTTATACCTATGTTCTATATTGGGGCCTTTGGCCCTCCCTAGTCTGGGTGCCTAAGCACCTCTCTACTTTATTCTGGGGGCCCCAGTCCCCCTTTATTCTGGGGGCCTAATACCCCCTTCTCTATCCTTATGCACCTAATCTTGTTTACCCAAACTCAGGTGTGAACATCCTATGGCTTTGTACTTCTTTATGCCTTGTTAACCCATTGTTGTAAGCCTGGGGGATTCCTAAGCTTATTCCCCACAAACTCTACTGGAATTAAAATTTTAAAAACTTAATAAAAAAGAGCTGGAAGTATTTGTGGAGCTGAAATTGGAGGAGGCATTTCTGCTTTACATGGTGTAAAGAAGTAGCCAAAAAGATGCTATTTTCCCAGATAAAATGAATATGAGTCATAAAACAAACAAACTCTCCTTGGATCAACTGTTTGCTCCTGGGACCCTGATTAGTACAGTATGATTTGCAAATACGTTTTCTTAGCTTTGTCACTTATCTTTGTTCATGGCGAGTTGACTACATAGAAGTTTTTCTGTTTTGTTTGTATTGTTTTTAATGCAGTGAAATTTCCTTTGTCACTTATGGCTTATATATTTAGATTGTAGAAACAAAATCCCCCATTTCAAACTTGTATTTCTCTAATGTTTTCTTCTAATAATTATATTCTTCTATTAATTATATAATTTCAATTTTTTTACTATGTGTTATTGTATTTAAAAACAACAACAAAGCATTTATACAAATCTGAATTAACTGTCTGGGGTGCCTGGGTGGCACAGTCAGTTAAGCGTCTGACTTTGATTCAGGTTATGATCTCACAGTTCATGAGTTGTTTTTTTTTTAATTCATTTTTTTTATTAACTTGTTTCATTTATTTTTTTTTAATTTACATCCAATTTAGTTAGCATATAGTGAAACAATGATTTCAGGAGTAGATTCCTTAGTGCCCCTTACCCATTTAGCCCATCCCCCTCCCACAACCCCTCCTGTAACCATCAGTTTGTTCTCCATATTTATGAGTCTCTCCTGTTTTGTCCCCCTCCCTGTTTTTATATTATTTCTGTTTCCCTTCCCATATGTTCATCTGTTTTGTATCTTAAAGTCCTCATATGAGTGATTTTTGTCTTTCTCTGACTGACTAATTTCACTTAGCATAATACACTCCAGATCCATCCACGTAGTTGCAAGTGGCATGATTTCATTATTTTTTATTGCCAAGTGATACTGTGTATAGATATACCACATCTTATTTATCCATTCATCCATCGATGGACATATGGGCTCTTTCCATACTTTGGCTATTCTTGATAGTGCCGCTATAAACATGGGGGTGTGTGTGTCCCTTCAAAATAACACACCTGTATCCCTTGGATAAATGCCTAGTAGTGCAATTGCTGGGTCATAGGGTAGTTCTATTTTTAGTTTTTTGAGGACCCTCCATACTGTTTTCCAGAGTGGTTGTACCAGCTTGCATTCCCACAAACAATGCAAAAGAGATCCTCTTTCTCCACATCCTCACCAACATCTGTTGTTGCCTGAGTTGTTAATGTTAGCCATTCTGACAGGTGTCAGGTGGTCTCTCATTGTGGTTTTGATTTGTATTTTCCTGATGATGAGTGATGTTGAGCATTGTTTCATGTGTCAGTTGGCCATCTGCTTACCTTCTTTGGAGAAATGTCTATTCATGTCTTTTGCCCATTTCTTCACTGGATTATTTGGTTTTTGGATGTTGAGTTTGATAAGTTCTTTATAGATTTTGGATACAAACCCTTTATCTGATATGTCATTTGCAAATATCTTCTCCCATTCTGTCAGTTGCCTTTTAGTTTTGCTGATTGTTTCCTTCACTGTGCAGAAGTTTTTATTTTGATTTGGTCCCAGGAGTTCATTTTTGCTTTTGTTTCCCTTGCCTCCAGAGACGTGTTCAGTAAGAAGTTGCTGCGGCCAAGATCAAAGAGGTTTTTGCCTGCTTTCTCCTCAAGGATTTTGATGGCTTCCTGTCTTGCCTTGATATCTTTCATACATTTTGAGTTTATTTTTGTGTATGGTGTAAGAAAGTGGTCCAGTTTCATTCTTCTGCATGTCGCTATCCAGTTTTCCCAGCACCACTTGCTAAACAGACTGTCTTTATTCCATTGGATATTCTTCCCTGATTTGTCAAAGATTAGTTGGCCATACGTTTGTGGGTCCATTTCTGGGTTCTGTATTCTGTTCCATAGATCTGAGTGTCTGTTCTTGTGCCAGTACCATACTGTCTTGATGATTACAGCTTTGTAGTATAGCTTGAAGTCTGGGATTGTGATGTCGCCCGCTTTGGTTTTCTTTTTCGAGATTGCTTTGGCTATTCGGGGTCTTTTCTGGTTCCATACAAATTTTAGGATTATTTGTTCTAGGTCTGTGAAGAATACTGGTGTTATTTTGATAGGGATTGCATTGAATATGTAGATTGCTTTGGGTAGTATTGACATTTTAACAATATTTGTTCTACCTCTCCAGGAGCATGGGATATTTTTCCATTTTTATTGTGTCTTCTTCAATTTCTTTCATAAGCTTTCTATAGTTTTCAGTGTATAGATTTTTCACCTCTTTGGTTAGATTTATCCCTTGGTATTTTATGGTTTTTTGTGCAACTCGAAATGGGATCAATTCCTTGATTTCTCTTTCTGTCGCTTCATTGTTAGTGTATAAGAATGCAACCGATTTCTATGCATTGATTTTATATCCTACAAGTTTGCTGAATTCATGAATCAATGCTAGCAGTTTTTTGGTGGAATCTTTTGGGTTTTCCATATAGAGTATCATATCATCTGTGATGAGTGAAAGTTTGACCTCCTCCTGACCGATTCGTATGCCTTTTATTTGTTTGTTATCTGATTGCGAAGGCTAAGACTTCTAAAACTGTGTTGAAGAACACTGGCGAGAGTGGACATTCTTGTCTTGCTCCTGACCTAAGGGGGAAAGCTCTCAGTTTTTCCCCATTGAGGATGATACCAGCGTTGGGTCGTTCATATATGGCTTTTATGATCTCGAAGTATGCTCCTTCTATCCCTACTTTCTTGATGGTTTTTATCAACAAAGAATGCTGTATTTTGTCAAATACTTTCTCTGCATCTATTGAGAGGATCATATGGTTCTTGTCATTTCTTTTATTCATGTGATGAATCACGTTAATTGTTTTGTGGATATTTAACCAGCCCTGCATCCCAGGTATAAATCCCACTTGGTCGTTGTGAATAATTTTTTTTAATGTATTGTTGGATCCAGTTGCCTAATATCTTGTTGAGGATTTTGCATCCATGTTCATCAGGGAAATTGGTCTATAGTTCTCCTTTTTAGTGGGGTCTCTGTCTGGGTTTGGAATAAAGGTAATGCTGGCTTCATAGGAAGAGTTTGGAAGCTTTCCTTCCATTTATATTTTTTGGAATAGCTTCAAGAGAATAGGTGTTAACTCTTCCTTAAATGTTTGGTAGAATTCCCCTTGAAAGCCTTCTGGCCTGGACTCTTGTGTTTTGGCATATTTTTGATTACTAATTCAATTTCCTTACTGATTATGGGTCTGTTCAAATTTTCTATTTCTTCCTGTTTCAGTTTTGGTAATGTATATGTTTCTAGGAATTTGTCCATTTCTTCCAGATTGCCCATTTTATTGGCATATAATTGCTCATAATATTCTCTTCTTATGTTTTTATTTCTGCTGTGTTGGTTGTGATCTCTCCTCTTTCATTCTGGATTTTATTTATTTGGTCCTTTCCTTTTTCTTTTTGATCAAACTGGCTAGTGGTTTATCAATTTTGTTAATTCTTTCAAAGAACCAGCTTCTGGCTTCATTGATCTGGTCTACTGATTTTGTGTGTGTGTGTGTGTGTGTGTGTGTGTGTGTGTTTCAATAGCACTAATTTCAGCTCTAATCTTTGTTATTTCCTGTCTTCTGCTGGTTTTGGGTTTTATTTTCTGTTCTTTTTCCAGTTCCTTAAGGCATAAGGTGAGGTTGTGTATCTGATATCCTTCTTCCTTCTTTAGGAAGGCCTGGATTGCTATATACTCCCCTCTTATGACCGCCTTTGCTGCGTCCCAGAGGTTTTGGGTTGTGGTGTTATCATTTTCATTGACTTCTATATACTTTTTAATTTCCTATTTAACTGCTTGGTTAGCTCATTCGTTCTTTAGTAGGATGTTATTCATTCTCCAAGTATCTGTTACCTTTCCAAATTTTTTCTTGTGGTTGATTTCGAGTGTCATAGCGTTGTGGTCTGGAAATATGCATGGTGTGATCTCGATCTTTTTGTACTTCCTTAGGGCTGATTTGTGTCCCAGTATATGGTCTATTCTGGAGAACGTTCCATGTGCACTGTAGAAGAATGTATATTCTGCTGCTTTATGATGTAATGTTCTGAATATATCTGTGAAGTCCATCTGGTCCAGTGTGTCATTCAAAGACATTGTTTCCTTGTTGATTTTTTGATTAGGTGATCTGTCCATTGCTGTGAGTGGGGTGTGGATGTCTCCTACTATTATGGTATTACCATCAATGAGTTTGTGATTAATTGATTTATCACAATGTTTGTGATTAATCGATTTATATATTTGGGTGCTACCACTTTGGTGCATAAATGTTTACAATTGTTAGGTCTTCTTGGTGGATAGACCCCTTGATTATGATATATTGCCCTTCTGCATCTCTTGATACAGTCTTTAAAGTCTAGATTGTCTGATATAAGTATGGCTACTCCAGCGTTCTTTTGTTGACCATTAGCGTGTTACATGGGTCTCCATCCCCTTATTTCCATCTGAAGTTGTGTTTAGGTCTAAAGTGGGTCTCTTGTAAACAGCATATAGATGGATCTTTTTTTCTTATCCATTCTGTTACCCTATGTCTTTTGATTGGAGCATGGGGTCCATTGACGTTTAGAGTGTGTACTGAAAGATATGACTTTATTGCCATTATGATGCTTGTAGAGTTGGAGTTTCTGGTGGTGTTCTCTGGTCCTTTCTAATCTTTGTTGCTTTTGGTATTTATTTATTTATACATATATTTTTTCATCTTTTCTCCCCTCAAAAAGTCCCCCTTAAAATTTCTTGCAGGGCTGGCTTAGTGGTCACAAACTCCTTTAATTTTTGTTTGGGAAACTTTTTGTCTCTCCTTCTATTTTGAATGACAGCCTTGCTGGATAAAGAATTCTTGGATGCATATTTTCTGATTCCACACATTAAATATATCCTGCCACTCCTTTCTGGCCTGCCAATTTTCTGTGGATAGGTCTGCTGCAAACCTGATCTGTCTTCCCTTATTGGTTAGGGACTTTTTTTCTTTTGCTGCTTTCATGATTCTCTCTTTGCCTGAGTATTTTGTGAATTTGACTATGCTATGCCTTGTTGATGATCGTTTTTTGTTGAATCTAATGGGGGTCCTCTGGGCTTCTTGGATTTTGATGTCTGTGTCTTTTCCAAGGTTAGGAAAGTTTTCCACTATGATTTGCTCACATAATCCTTCTACCCCTATTTCTCTCTCTTTATCTTCTGGGACCCCCTATGATTCTGATGTTGTTCCTGTTTAATGAGTCACTGGTTTCTCTAATTCTTAAATCGTGCCCTTTTGCCTTAATCTCCTTTTTTTCTGCTTCATTAATCTCTATAAATTTGTCCTGTATATCACTGATTCTCTGTTTTGCCTCGTCCATCCTTGCCGCCACTGCATCCATCCATGATTGCAGATCAGTTATAGCATTTTTTATTTCATTCTGTTTTTTACTTCTTTTATCTCTGCAGAAAGGGATTCTAATATATTTTTGACTCCATCTAGTATTCTTATTATCATGATTCTAAATTCTGGTTCAGACATCTTGCATTATCTTTGTTGGTTAAATCCCTGTCTGTCGTTTCTTCATGCTCTTTCTTTTGGGGTGAATTCCTTCATTTTGTCATTTTGAAGGAAGAAAAGGAATTAATGAGGTAGAAAAATTTAAATTTAAATTAAAAAAAATTAAAATTAAAAAATTAAGAACACACATGAAAAAAATCGAATAGATGATGCTAGATCCTAGGTGTGTTTTGGTCTGGGTGTTGAAAGTGGTTTAACAGATTAGAGAAGAAAAAGGGGAGGGGGAAAGGAAATCGTTTGGGAATTTGAAAAAAGGAATACCATGAAGGAGATGAAAATGAGACGATGGGAGTAAAATAGAATTTGAAAAAATTTACACAAAAGTAAAGAATCTAGTAGGAAAAAATTAAAGAAAAATATTTTTAATAAAAATTAAAAATAAAAATGACATTTTTTCTTTCTATATTCAGTAAAAAGAAAAGAAACAAAGAAGAGAAAAAAGGGAATAAAGAAATTGTTTGAAAATTTGAAAAAGTGAATACATGTAGTAGATTAAAATAAAATGATGGAAGTAAAATAGAGTTTGAAAAAATTTACATAAGAGCAAAAAATATAGTAAAAAAATTAAAGAAAAATATTTTTAATAGAAATTGAAAGTGAATGGGGCACCTGGGTGGCGCAGTCGGTTAAGCGTCCGACTTCAGCCAGGTCACGATCTCGCGGTCTGGGAGTTTGAGCCCCGCGTCAGGCTCTGGGCTGATGGCTCAGAGCCTGGAGCCTGTTTCCGATTCTGTGTCTCCCTCTCTCTCTGCCCCTCCCCCGTTCATGCTCTGTCTCTCTCTGTCCCAAAAATAAAATAAAACGTTGAAAAAAATAAAAGAAATTGAAAGTGAAAATGAAGTTTTTTCACTTTCTGCTTTCAAGAAAAAGAAAAGAAATAAAAAAGAGAAAAAAGAAAAATAAAAACAAAACAAGAAAATCGTTTGAAAATTTGAAAAGGTGAATACATTGAAGTAGACTAAAATAGAATGATGGAAGTAAGATAGAATTTGAAAAAAATTACTAAAAGTAAAAAATACAGTAAAAATAATTAAAGAAAATATTTTTAATAAAAATTGAAAGTAAAAACGAAGTTTTTCTCTTTCTGTATTCAAGAAAAAGAATAGTGTAAAAGAGAAATAAAAAGAAAAATGAAAAAAAGAAAAAAAAAACCTTAATAGATGGACCTGCTAACACATTTAAATAGGACTGAAATTACTTTGTTTTCCCCTGGAAGTCAGATTATGTAGCTCTTTATAGTCCATAAACTAAGTAGGTGGTGAGACTTGTGTTCTTGAAGAGGGAGGTTGGCCCAATTGGGCGCAGCCCAGTGTAACAGCGCTGTTCTGCACTAGATGGCACTGCTAGCCTACTGGGGTGGATTGTTGCAGGGCTCATAGGTGCTTATGCGCATGCCCGGGAGTGGTGAAAATGGAGTCACCCAGCTACCCAGTCTCTAGAATGGGAACTTTTCTCTCTGATCAGCAATCACACATCCGTCCTCTGTCTTCAGCTTTCATCCACTCCCCGCTTCTTCACTGTCTGTTACCAAGAACCAGGCAGTACCTCTCTCCCATTTTTTGTCTCAGATGTGGCTGTTTTCCCCAGCCCCTTACTTCTGAAAGACTGCGGCTTTGACCTGTTCCACCCCTCTGCGGTAGGGTCTCACCAAGCAATGGCTGAATGAGCAATGGCCGAATGCCAGCTGCACCCAGGAACGCCTGCTGGACCCTGCTGCTGCTGGTGCCCCGAGACTGTGGCCAGGTGCCAGTCCACACCAGAAAAGGTTCACGAGGTAGTGTAGCTCAGCTCTTCAGGGATTATGGAAAATCACAACACATATATGGCACCAGGCTTCACTCTTAACGACCTTGTTCCAGCACCAGTAATGTGGCCATTTTCTGGGGTCTGCTGGGACCAGGTGTCTTCAACAGTCTCTACCAAATGTCCTTCCAGCAGGGGAACCGCTTTTCCCCGTGTGGCTCGAGAACGTCCCAGACCTCATTCTGTTTCTGGGGATTCACTCTTCCCACCAGAGCACCGCCAGGTATTGAGCTGCCGAGTTGCAGACTTTGCACTCCTCTTGTTTACAGTCTTAATGGAATTTAAACCCTTTCCTTTCTCCTTTCTCCCTTTTTAGTTTAGTCCCTGTAGATGTTTCCAATTTTCCACTTTCTCTCCAGCTGCTTTTGGGGAGGGGTGCTTTTCCCATATTCTCCCCCACCTCAGTCTCAGTCCTCTCTCTGCCTGCAAAGGTGGCTCCCTGCCTGCCACTGGCTTCTCTCTCCCCACGTTCACCTCTTCATGCCATGTACCTGCTGAAATCTGTGGTTCAGGTTGTGCAGATTGTTGTGTTAATCCTCCAATCAGTTTTCTAGGTATGTAGGATCGTTTAGTGTTGGTCTGGCTGTATTTCATGGACGCGAGACACACAAAAAACTTCCATGCTGTTGTGCCATCTTGGCTCCTCCCCTACGGTTTCAATTTTTAATTTGTAAATATTTTATCCTTTTTGTTGCTATTGTAAATGGACTAGCTTCTTTTGTTATGTCTTTTAAACTCATTATTTGAAAAAATGGATGTGACTTTATTCTATGCAAAATTCTGTTTTCTATATATATGTGATTTTACTGTACATAAATTATGACAGTTTCTACTCCTCTTTTCTAATTTTTATAACTCTAGCTTCTGTGTTTGTCCAATTATATTGTCTGGCATCTCAAATAGTATTAAATAATAGTGGTAATAGTCAGCATACTAATCTTCTTCCTTACTTTACAGAGATTGAATCTGTGTTTCTTATGACTAATGCTGATGTTTGGTTTCAGAGAGATATACTTTATTAGGTTAAGGAAATATTCATCTATTTCCTTTTTTATTAAGTGTTTTCTCATGAAGGAATATTAATTTTTGTCAATTGTCTTTTCAATATTTGTGGAGATGATCATAAAATTTTTCCCTTTGATGTATTAATATGATTAACTACAAATCCTTGCATTCCTGGAATAATTCCACTTAATCATGATGGGTTATTTTTTTAATGTGCCACTAAATACTGTTTGCTAATATTTTGTTCAGGATTTTAGCATTTATATTTATTAAAGGGATTGGTCTATGATTTTCTTTTTAAATACAATCTTTTTCAGACTTTTATATCAATTTTATACTCATTTCATTAAAAATGTAGAAGTTTTCCTCCTTTTTTATCCTCTGAAATAGTTTAAATATCATTGGAAATCCTCCATGACCCTGCTGGATCTAGTGCTTTGTGTGTGTGTATATGGGGGTGAAGGCCTTCTCTATTAATTCTATGGAAATTATTCTGTTTATTATCTTCTCTGAAAATAATTACATTTTCCTAGAAAAATATCTAATCTTTTTACATATATCTAAATAAGGTTGGACAAAGTTGCCATGATACTTTTCATTTCTTCTGTTTTGGAGGATTCTTCTCTCTTCATCATTTATTTTGTATATTTTAAAAAAGCAAATTATTTTTAATTCAGAATTTTGAAAGACATGGAAAAATTGAGATAAGGGAGGTAAAAGCTCCTATAGTCTCCCACCTAAGGAAAAGTATGGTTAACATTTTAGTAAATGTATTTCCATCATTTATGTATACTTTACAAAAAACAGTTGTGATTCTTCAGTATCTACAGTTAATTTTTTTCTTGATTGGTTCTTGCTTACAATGCTGTATTACACACATCAGCTAAAATTTTATAAGAATCTCTTTAATTTGAACTGATGGCATAACCTCTGTATAATTTGGCCCTTAGCCCTTAACTACAGATTTCTTGCTTTTGAATTTTTACAGAGGAGGCTGTTCCTCTCCAAAACCAGAACAAAACATTATGTTTCATTGCTACCCCCTACTGGCAATAATGGAAAATTTCATCCAGTGACTTTTCCTCATGGCATGGATATTTTATTGTTTATGAAAACATATTTTAAAAAATAATTCCAGAAAATTTGAGGGAAGTGATAATCTTAAATAAAATGGCAAGAAAAATAGGAACAGAAATTGAGGAAGCTTAGGAGTTTAGTCAAAATTAAATATTAGTGTTCTTTCTCTTGGCTTTTCTTTTCAATATAGATGATCATGTTATAGATGTACAAAACAAACCTAATCATACTGCTTCTGAACAAGCTAATAACTCTCTAGCCAGGTTTTTTACATTTGCCATTATCTATGTTACCATAAAATCTACGCAATACATAAAGCAGAGATTGAAAGTTTTATTTTATTTAGCTTTTCATTGTTGATTCATGTATTTGTATATTTATTTTATTTAAGAAATGCTTATATAAGCCCTAAATTAAGACAGTCAGTCTAAAAGCACAAAGAACTAAAGGAGAAAAGAAAGAATTGTAAAATATTTGAGGCATAGAATAAATGAAAACACTTTTCCATTTCAGCAAGGGAATGTTAGCTAGATTCCTCATTTATTGAATGATTTATTGTTGTACATAGTTAACCCATGGTGTGTGTTTTTTTCCTCATTTTTATGTACTGAAACATGTTTGGTGAGTTTAAGTGACTTGCCCAAGCTCACACAGTGGTAAATGTTGGAGTTCCTTATTCTAGATCCTCCTCTCTGCTCACTCTATACTCTCTCCCTAGACAATCTTATTTATTCTCACTTATATGCCAGTGATTTACAGTTTTTCTGTCTGATCATTACCCATTATCACTAGACCAGAGCTCTATCACTGACCTGTTATAGAAATATCCTGCAAATGTGGTAGGATGCCGGCCAGTCATATATCCTACTATTTCTGAAAATTAGGATATTGCAATACTGCTCAAGTTTTATTATCTGCTACAAAGTTTTCAGGCCAGAGAATTTCTCATGATAGGACAGCCTTTATTACTTTTTAAAAATTCTGGCTGACAAGACATAGAGCTTGATTAGTGTTTTTAGCTGCCGAATATGAACATGATGAAGGCTAGCCATTTGAAGATAGTGGTTTTACTTGTTTGGCAAGGGTTGCTTTAAGTTATGTACGGTGTTTGGAAGCACTACGACATGGTACCAAGCCCCTTTAATGAAGTCCTTCAAGCTTCAGTGAAGTGTTGATAGCCAACACTAACCCAGTATGGAAATACCTCCTATAGAGGTAAATGTGGAGATAAGCTTCTCCTGTGACAAGATTGCCTGCTTTTTGGCCTTAGAGGCATTGACCCCAGCACCACCAATATCTTCTTTGGCATTATGGGAATTCCTTGTTTGAACAAGTATGGTACAGGAATTCCATTTCCAGGCACTTCAATACAATGCAAGTTTAAAAGTTTTGGCCAAAGGTGGACAATCTAAGACCACTTAACTTAAAGGTTATAGAGGTCAATTACAATGATTAGATTAAGATATCATTAGATAGATGAAAAACCCTTTGGTTTAGAAAGTTACTTGGAATCTTATTAAGTAATCATTGAGAAACAGTAGGCTTATTTCATAGGTTATAAAAAATCACCATGTACTCAAATTGAGACATATTTGGAAAGCTTTTTTTACATATGTCAGTTTTTTGTCATTATAGGTATCCTAAAGTTTCAGTTTCATGAATGGTTTTTCTTGAAGATGGAAAATGATGGGGTCATAAATCACCTATCTAAAGGGGTTGAAGACTAAGTAGATGATGAATATTATTAGCCTCTCTACATAGCTCCCTAAATATAGTTCAATTAATAAATATTTTCCTAGAGGGAGTAATTAATCAGCAATAATTTTGATTCACATTTGGGTGAGATAAGCTATGGGGCATGCCAAGCCAGTTATTGGTCCACAAGGCTGCCTTCTATTCCCAGGTCTGTCATGACTTGGACCTGAAATTAAATATGTGCCACCTTCTTTTTCAGAGAAAGAAGATGTAGGAAATAAACCCCTTATCTTTGCAGCTGAGGGGGAATATATTGGATATAGTACAATTAGCTTTCAAATATATCACACCGATATCAAAAAGTTACTTCTTTTTGAGAAAATTGGAGTTAAGATGGTAGAGTAGTAGGGACACCCTGGGCTTGCCTCATCCTTCAGACACAGCTAGATTAACATCAAATCATTTTGAACACCTAGAAAATTGATCTGGAGATTAAGAGAAAAATCTGCACAATTAGAGGGAAAGAACACAGCAGCTATGACGTGCAGAAAAGTGAATTGGGGAAAGAAAACTTGTGGTTCCATGGAGGAGAGGAGCCTTTTATATAGAGAGAGGAGAGAAAGAGAAAGAGAGATGGGGAGAGATAGCGCAATGGGTTTGCACAAGAAAAACACCTCTGCAATAGGGATTAAAAACCATTGACTGGGAAATCAAGAGGAACTGACTATTGCAAGTTTTTACAAACATTGAAGCTCAAATTCTGAACTTTGTAAGTCCATGCCATTCAACAGAGTCAAGCCATGTGGGCAGCAGCACTCCTGGGGAGAAGGAAGGCAGGTGCCCGGGAGCACACAGTGTGGTATAGGGATCCCCTGGGTTGCAGTGGGAGAGAACATTCACCTCCCTGGAATACATCCTGAAGAAGGGATATTGCCTCTCTAAAGACAAAAGACCTGGTAAGTGCCATTGAGCATCCTTTCATCAGTAAAAGACAGAAGTGTGCACAGAGGACAGATAAACCAGTTGCTGCTTTTCATTGTGTTTTATCATAAACTCCAAGGACCTGTGTGACCATGTGACTGCTTTACTGGGACAAAACAGCACCAGACACAATATGGCAAGGCTCTCCTCTAGAGGAAGGAAGCAGGTCTGCACCATGCTGGGTAGTTTAAGATTTGAAGTTTTGAATCCCAACTGCATACCAGAGATAAAACACAGGAGAACTGTGGTGCCAGGTATGATGATGGCTCAGGCACAGACAGGGTGAGGGCAGGAATCTGACCAAAGCCTGGGATACAGGAGGGGAGACCATTTGCTTTTCTTTGAGGGCTTCGTGAACAATAGTGGGTGGGGTATACCCTCTCCATGAATGAGGAAGCAGGATGATGCCAGTTTCTTCTCCTCACCCACCAGCACAGTTGGACTTCAGCAAGCAACACAGCACCACCAATGGAGGTTGGAGCTGCTTACACCAAACCCCACTGCCTGCACCTTGCAGGTGCTTTGTTGCTAGGGCATGTCAGATTGTGAGCCAGGACAGTGGGCCTCTCCCACAGAGGACCAGCACAGGCTTTCCACATGTACCAAGTCTACTGATCATAGAGTGCTCCAAAGCATCAGCTTCAGTTCAGGTGGAAATAGGACCAAGTCTTCTTTTTTCTTTTTCTTTGGAATCTGGCTTATAGTATTTTATTTGTCTGTTTGCTTCTTTTGTTCCTTTTCCTTTTTTTTTGGATAAGGCTTTTCTAGGGGGATATTTTAACAAACAAATCAAAGCACAGCTATTAAAGGTCCAAACACTCCCCACTGCAAATAAGGAGAAACTCTGCATAGGACTGACCTGTACGGAAGAGCAGCCAAAACAGAACAGCAGAGTGCACACCACATATACCAGAAACACTTACTGAAGCACCAGGCCCTGGACAGTATATGACCCCTTCTTAATATAGCATTAATCTCAGGAACAGGAAACATAACAGCCTTTCATAACACAGAAAAGATAGAAACCTAGATAAAATGACAACACAGAAGAATACTCCCCAAAATAAAGATCAAGAAGAAATCACAGAGATTTACTCAAAGCAGAGGTAATCAATATATGTGAACAAGGATTTAGAACAACAGTCATAAGAATAATAGCTATGCTTGAAAGAAGCATAGAAGACACCAGAGAAACCCTTGCTACAGAGATAAAAGACCTAAAAACTAGTAAGGCAAAAATTAAAAACATGCTATAACTAAGATGCAAAACTGACTGAATGCAATCACAATGAGGATGGAAGAAGCAGAGGAATGAATAGGTGATATAAAAGATAAAATTATGGAAAATAATGAAACTGAAAAGAGGGAATAAAAACTATTAGATCATGAAAATAGA
The DNA here is from genome assembly GCF_007474595.2 of Lynx canadensis. Classification (NCBI taxonomy): domain Eukaryota; kingdom Metazoa; phylum Chordata; class Mammalia; order Carnivora; family Felidae; genus Lynx; species Lynx canadensis. The sequence continues at coordinate 68,898,538 of NC_044321.2, read as the reverse complement.
CTTAAGTAACTCAGTGATTGCATACAGCACAATAATATCTGAGTTATAGGTGTCCCAGAAGAAGAAGATTGGGACAAGGGGGATGAAGGTTTATTTGAACAAATTATAGCTGAGAACTTCCCTAATCTGGAAAAGGAAACAGGCGATCAAGTCCAAGGGTCACAGAGAACTCCCCTCAAAATCAACAAAAACAGGTCAACACCAAAATATATCATAGTGGATCTTTCAAAGGACAGGATAAAGAGAGAATTCTGAAAGCAGATGGGGACAAAAGGTCCTTAAACAACAAGGGTAGACACATAAGGGCAGTAGCATACCTGTCCACAGAAGTATGGCAGGCCAGAAAGGAGTGGCATGATATAGTCAACGTACTAAATGTGATAACTATGCAGTCAAGAATGCTTTCTCCAGCAAAGCTGTCATTCAGAATAGAAGGATAAATAGTTTCTAATACAAGCAAAAAGTAAAGGAGTTTGTAAAAAGTAAATCAGTTCTGCAAGAAATATTAAAGGGGACCCTATAAGCAGGAAAGAGAGACAAAATCAAAAAAGATTAGAAAAGAATAGAAACACTCTACAGGAATAGCGACTTTACAGGTAATACAATGGAACTAAACTTATATCTACCAATAATTACTCTGAATGTAAATGGACTAAATGATCTGGTCAAAAGAAACGGGAAAAACAAAGAAAAACATGGGATAAAAAAACAAGGTCTATCAAAATGCTGCCTACAAGAGACTAATTTTAGGCTGAAAGACACCTCCAGATTGAGCATGAGGGGATGGAGAGCCATTTATCATACTATTGGACATAAAAAGAAAGTTGGAGTAGCCATACTTATATCAGAGAAACTAGACATTAAACCAAAGACTGTAATAGGAGATAAAGAAGGTCACTATATCATAATAAAGGGGTCTATCCAACCAGAAGATCTAACAATTGTAAATACTTATGCCCTAAACTTGGAAGCATACAAATATATAACAATTAATAATAAACTTAAAGGAATTCATTGATAACAATAAAATAATAGTATGGGACTTTAACACCCCACTTACAGAAATAAACAGATCATCTAATCAGAAGATCAACAGGGAAACAATGGTTTGAATGACCAGATGGTCTTAACAAATATATTCAGAACATTTCATCTTAAAAGTAGCAGAATACAAATTCTTTTTGAGTGCACATGGAACATTCTCCTGAATAGATTACATACTGCAGCACAAATCAGACCTCAACAAGTACAAAAAGATTGAGATCATACCATGCATATTTTCAGACCACAATTCTATGAAACTTGAAGTGAATCATAAGAAAAAAATTTAGAAAGACCTTAGTAGGTTAACAAACATCCTATTGATGAATGAATGGATCCACCAGGAAAGTAAAGATGAAGTAGAGGAAGCCCAGGGAGGTGAAGGGAAGATGGCAGCGTAGGAGGACGCTGGGCTCACCGCGCGTCCTGCTGATCACTTAGATTCCACCTACACCTGCCTAAATAACCCAGAAAACCGCCAGAGGATTAGCAGAACGGAGTCACCAGACACAAGCGCAGACGAGAGGCCCACGGAAGAGGGTAGGAAGGGCGGCGAGGTGGTGCGCACTCCACGGACTGGCGGGAGGGAGCCGGGGCGGAGGGGCGGCTCGCCAGCCAAGCAGAGCCCCCGAGTCTGGCTTGCAAAAGCGGAGGGGCCTGACAGACTCTGTTCCAACAGCAAGCGCGACTTAGCGTCTGGGAGGTCATAAGTTAACAGCTCTGCTCCGAAAGCGGGAAGGCTGGAGGACAAAGGGAGGGAGAGCTGCGGAGCTCCCGGAAGACAGAGCTCAGTTTGGTGGGGAACAAAGGCGCTCACCAGCGCCATCTCCCCTACCCATCCCCCAGCCAAAATCCCAAAGGGAACCGGTTCCGGCCAGGGAAATTGCTCGCTCCGCGCAAACACCCAACTCTGTGCTTCTGCGGAGCCAAACCTCCGGCAGCGGATCTGACTCCCTCCGGCTGCCACAGGGCCCCTCCTGAAGTGGATCACCTAAGGACAAGCGAGCTAAGCCTGCCCCCCCTGCCGCCGTGCACCTTGCCTTCCCACCCCAGCTAATACGCCAGATCCCCAGCATCACAAGCGTGGCAGTGTGCAAGTAGCCCAGACAGGCCACGCCACCCCACAGTGAATCCCGCCCCTAGGAGAGGGGAAGAGAAGGCACACACCAGTCTGACTGTGGCCCCAGCGGTGGGCTGGGGGCAGACATCAGGACTGACTGCGGCCCCACCCACCAACTCCAGTTATACACCACAGCACAAGGGAAGTGCCCTGCAGGTCCTCACCACACCAGGGACTATCCAAAATGACCAAGCGGAAGAATTCCCCTCAGAAGAATCTCCAGGAAATAACAACAGCTAATGAGCTGGTCAAAAAGGATTTAAATAATATAACAGAAAGTGAATTTAGAATAATAGTCATAAAATTAATCGCTGGGCTTGAAAACAGTATACAGGACAGCAGAGAATCTCTTGCTACAGAGATCAAGGGACTAAGGAACAGTCACGAGGAGCTGAAAAACGCTTTAAATGAAATGCAAAACAAAATGGAAACCACCACGGCTCGGATGGAAGAGGCAGAGGAGAGAATAGGTGAACTAGAAGATAAAGTTATGGAAAAAGAGGAAGCTGAGAAAAAGAGAGATAAAAAAATCCAGGAGTATGAGGGGAAAATTAGAGAACTAAGTGATACACTAAAAAGAAATAATATACGCATAATTGGTATCCCAGAGGAGGAAGAGAGAGGGAAAAGTGCTGAAGGGGTACTTGAAGAAATAATAGCTGAGAACTTCCCTGAACTGGGGAAGGAAAAAGGCATTGAAATCCAAGAGGCACAGAGAACTCCCTTCAGACGGAACTTGAATCGATCTTCTGCACGACATATCAGAGTGAAACTGGCAAAATACAAGGATAAAGAGAAAATTTGAAAGCAGCAAGGGGTAAACGTGCCCTCACATATAAAGGGAGACCTATAAGACTCGTGACTGATCTCTCTTTTGAAACTTGGCAGGCCAGAAAGAATTGGCACGAGATTTTCAGTGTGCTAGACAGCAAAAATATGCAGCCGAGAATCCTTTATCCAGCAAGTCTGTCATTTAGAATAGAAGGAGAGATAAAGGTCTTCCCAAACAAACAAAAACTGAAGGAATTTGTCACCACTAAACCAGCCCTACAAGAGATCCTAAGGGGGACCCTGTGAGACAAAGTACCAGAGACATCACTACAAGCATAAAACATACAGACATCACAATGACTCTAAACCCGTATCTTTCTATAATAACACTGAATGTAAATGGATTAAATGCGTCAACCAAAAGACATAGGGTATCAGAATGGATAAAAAAACAAGACCCATCTATTTGCTGTCTACAAGAGACTCATTTTAGACCTGAGGACACCTTTAGATTGAGAGTGAGGGGATGGAGAACTATTTATCATGCTACTGGAAACCAAACGAAAGCTGGAGTAGCCATACTTATATCAGACAAACTAGACTTTAAATTAAAGGCTGTAACAAGAGATGAAGAAGGACATTATATAATAGTTACAGGGTCTATCCATCAGGAAGAGCTAACAATTATAAATGTCTATGCACCGAATACCGGAGCCCCCAAATATATAAAACAATTACTCATAAACATAAGCAACCTTATTGAGAAGAATGTGGTAATTGCAGGGGACTTTAACACCCCACTTACAGAAATGGATAGATCATCTAGACACACGGTCAATAAAGAAACAAGGGCCCTGAATGAGACATTGGATCAGATGGACTTGACAGATATATTTAGAACTCTGCATCCCAAAGCAACAGAATATACTTTCTTCTCGAGTGCACATGGAACATTCTCCAAGATAGATCATATACTGGGTCACAAAACAGCCCTTCATAAGTTTACAAGAATTGAAATTATACCATGCATACTTTCAGACCACAATGCTATGAAGCTCGAAATCAACCACAGGAAAAAGTCTGGAAAACCTCCAAAAGCATGGAGGTTAAAGAACACCCTACTAACGAATGAGTGGGTCAACCAGGCAATTAGAGAAGAAATTAAAAAATATATGGAAACAAACGAAAATGAAAATACAACAATCCAAACGCTTTGGGACGCAGCGAAGGCAGTCCTGAGAGGAAAATACATTGCAATCCAGGCCTATCTCAAGAAACAAGAAAAATCCCAAATACAAAATCTAACAGCACACCTAAAGGAAATAGAAGCAGAACAGCAAAGGCAGCCTAAACCCAGCAGAAGAAGAGAAATAATAAAGATCAGAGCAGAAATAAACAATATAGAATCTAAAAAAACTGTAGAGCAGATCATCGAAACCAAGAGTTGGTTTTTTTGAAAAAATAAACAAAATTGACAAACCGCTAGCCAGGTTTCTCAAAAAGAAAAGGGAGATGACCCAAATAGATAAAATCATGAATGAAAATGGAATTATTACAACCAATCCCTCAGAGATACAAACAATTATCAGGGAATACTATGAAAAATTATATGCCAACAAATTGGACAACCTGGAAGAAATGGACAAATTCCTGAACACCCACACTCTTCCAAAACTCAATCAGGAGGAAATAGAAAGTTTGAACAGACCCATAACCAGCAAAGAAATTGAATCGGTTATCAAAAATCTCCCAACAAATAAGAGTCCTGGACCAGATGGCTTCCCAGGGGAGTTCTACCAGACGTTTAAAGCAGAGATAATACCTATCCTTCTCTAGCTATTCCAAGAAATAGAAAGGGAAGGAAAACTTCCAGACTCATTTTATGAAGCCAGTACTACTTTGATTCCTAAACCAGACAGAGACCCAGTAAAAAAAGAGAACTACAGGCCAATATCCCTGATGAATATGGATGCAAAAATTCTCAATAAGATACTAGCAAATCGAATTCAACAGCATATAAAAAGAATGATTCACCATGATCAAGTGGGATTCATTCCTGGGGTGCAGGGCTGGTTCAACATTTGCAAATCAATCAACGTGATACATTACATTAACAAAAAAAAAAAGAGAAGAACCATATGATCTTGTCAATCGATGCAGAAAAGGCCTTTGACAAAATCCAGCACCCTTTCTTAATAAAAACCCTTGAGAAAGTCGGGATAGAAGGAACATACTTAAACATCAAAAAAGCCATTTATGAAAAGCCCACAGCTAACATTATCCTCAATGGGGAAAAACTGAGAGCTTTTTCCCTGAGATCAGGAACACGACAGGGATGCCCACTCTCACCGCTGTTGTTTAACATAGTGCTGGAAGTTCTAGCATCAGCAATCAGACAACAAAAGGAAATCAAAGGCATCCAAATTGGCAAAGATGAAGTCAAGCTTTCGCTTTTTGCAGATGACATGATATTATACATGGAAAATCCGATAGACTCCACCAAAAGTCTGCTAGAACTGATACATGAATTCAGCAAAGTTGCAGGATACAAAATCAATGTACAGAAATCAGTTGCATTCTTATACACTAACAACGAAGTGACAGAAAGACAAATAAAGAAAATGATCCCATTCACAATTGCACCAAGAAGCATAAAATACCTAGGAATAAATCTAACCAAAGATGTAAAGGATCTGTATGCTGAAAACTATAGAAAGCTTATGAAGGTAATTGAAGAAGACTTAAAGAAATGGAAAGACATTCCCTGCTCATGGATTGGAAAAATAAATATTGTCAAAATGTCAATACTACCCAAAGCTATCTACACATTCCATGCAATCCCAATCAAAATTGCACCAGCATTCTTCTCGAAACTAGAACAAGCAATCCTAAAATTCATATGGAACCACAAAAGGCCCCGAATAGCCATAGGAATTTTGAAGAAGACCAAAGCAGGAGGCATTACAATCCCAGACTTCAGCCTCTACTACAAAGCTGTCATCATCAAGACAGCATGGTATTGTCACAAAAACAGACACACAGACCAATGGAATAGAATAGAAACCCCAGAACTAGACCCACAAACGTATGGCCAACTCATCTTTGACAAAGCAGGAAAGAACATCCAATGGAAAAAAGACAGCCTCTTTAACAAATGGTGCTGGGAGAACTGGACAGCAACATGCAGAAGGTTGAAACTGGACCACTTTCTCACACCATTTACAAAAATAAACTCAAAATGGATAAAGGACCTAAATGTGAGACAGGAAACCATCAAAACCTTAGAGGAGAAAGCAGGAAAAGACCTCTCTGACCTCAGCCGTAGCAATCTCTTACTCGACACATCCCCAAAGGCAAGGGAATTAAAAGCAAAAGTGAATTACTGGGACCTTATGAAGATAAAAAGCTTCTGCACAGCAAAGGAAACAACCAACAAAACTAAAAGGCAACCAACGGAATGGGAAAAGATATTTGCAAATGACATATCGGACAAAGGGCTAGTATCTAAAATCTATAAAGAGCTCACCAAACTCCACACCCGAAAAACAAATAACCCAGTGAAGAAATGTGTATGTTTAATATTATCTGTGACATATTAGGATAGTACTACATGTTTATAATGTATAAATGCATATGTATATATATGTTATGTATGTCACAGACATTTTTATGAGTTGACTAATCTAAAGAACACTGGATTAAATAATGCTAAGGAAAAAAAAAGATGAAGTAGAAAGTAAATGAAATCAAATTAACATAAAACATGACAGTCCAAAACCATTGGGATGCAGCGAAGCAAAGTCCAAACCATTGGGTCATAAGAGGAAAGTATATAGCAATACAGGTCTTCTCTAAGAAGCAAAATCAGTCTCAAACACACAACCTAAACTTAGACCTAATGGAGCTGAAAAAAAAGAACAGCAAATAAAGCCTAAAACCAGCAAAGGTAGGGAAATATAAAGATTAGAGCGGAAATAAATAATATATAAATTAAAAAAAACAGTAACACAGATCAATAAAACTAAGAACTGGTTCTTTGAAAGAATTAATAAAATTGATAAAACCTAGCTGGACTTATCAAAAAGAAAAGACAAAGGATTCTAATAAATAAAATCACTAATGAAAGAAGAGAGGTTACAACCAACACCACAAACATATAAACAATTATAATTGAATATTATGAGCAAGTATATGTCAAGAATTTGGGAAATCTGGAAGAAATGAATAAATTCCTAGAAAAATATAAACTACTGAAACTGAAGCAAGAAGAAATAGAAATTATGAACAGAACCAGAAGCAGCAAAGAAATTGCATCAGTAATCAAAAATCTCCCAACAAATAAGACTCCAAGTCTGGTTGGCTTTACAAGGGAATACTACCAAACATTTAAAGAGTTAATACCTATTCTTCAGACACTATTCCAAAAAAATAGAAATGGAAGGAAAATTTCCAAACTCATTCTATGAGGCCAGCATTACCTTGATTCTAAAACCAAAGACCCCACTAGAAAGGAGAAGTACAGGCCAATATCCCTGATGACCATGGATGCAAAAATTTTCAACAAGATACTAGCAAATAGAATCCAGTATCACTGGGGTACCTGGGCAGCTCAGTCAGCTCAGCATCTGACTCTTGGTTTTTGATCAGGTCATGATCTCACGATTTGTGAATTTGAGTCCCACATGGGGCTCCATGTTGACAGTGTGGAGCTTATTTGGGATTCTCTCTCTCTCTACTCTCCCTCTCTGTGCCCCTCCCCTGCTCTCTCTCGCTCTCTCTCTCTCATAATAAATAAAATTAAAAAAAAAAGTATCATTCATCACGATCAAGTGGAATTTATTTCCGGGCTGTAGGAAAAGTTCAATATCCACAAATCAATCAACATGATACACCACATTAATAAAAGAAAGGAAGAAGCATGTGATCCTCTCAATAGATGCAGAAAAATACAGCAACTTCCCTTGATAAAAAAAAACCCTTAAGAAAGTAGGGCTAGAAGGAACATACCTCAATATCATAAAGGCCATATACAAAACACCCACAGTAATATGATCCTCAATGGGAAAAAACAAAGAGCTTTTCTGCTAAGGTGAGGAACAAGACAGGTATGTCCACTGTCACCACTATTGTTCAACATAGTACTGGAAGTCTTAGCATCAACAATCAAACAACGATAAAAGGAAAAAAAAAAGACATCCAAATTGGCAAGGAAGAGGTCAAACTTAACACTCTTCATAGACAACATGATACTCTATGTAGAAAACCCTAAAGACTCCACCAAAAAATTGCTAGAACTGATACATGAATTCAGCAAAATCAAAGGATACAAAATCAATGCACAGAAATCAGTTGCATTTCTATACACCGATAATGAAGAAGCAGAAAGTGAAATTAAAGAATCAGTGGCATTCTTTGCACCAAAAACAATAAGATACCTAGGAATAAACCTAACCCATGTGATAACAGAACTGTACTCTTGACAACTATAGAACATTTATGAAATATATTAAAGATGACACCAAAAAAATGGGAAAACATTCCATGCTCATGGATTGGAAGAACAAATACTGTTAAAATCTACACATTCAATGCAATCCCTATCAAAATATCACGAAGCATTTTTCAGTGAGCTAAAACAAACAATTCTAAAATTTTTATGAAACCAGAAAGACCCGGAATAGCCAAAGTATTTTGAAAGAGGAAACAGAGTGGGAGGCATCAAAATTCCTGACTTCAAGCTGTATTACAAAGTATGTAATCATCAAAACAGTATGGTACTGTCACAAAAACATACATATAGATCAATGGAACAAAATAGACATCCCAGATATGGCCCCAAAACTATATAGTCAGCTCATCTTCGAAAAAGCAGGAAAGAATATCCAGTGGAAAAAAGACAGTCTCTTCAATAAATGGTGTTGGGAAAACTAGACAGCAGCATGCAGAATGAAACTGGACCATGTTCTTACATAGTACACAAAAAATAAATTCAAGATGAATGAAAAATCTAAACGTGAGACAGGAAACTATCAAAATTCTAGAGAAGAACACAAGCAGTAACCTCTTTGACCTCGGCCATAGCAACTTCTTACTAGAAATATTAATGGAGGAAAGGGAAACAAAATAAAACCTGAATTATTGGGACTTGATCAAGATAAAAAAACCTGCACAGCAAAAGAAATAATCAACAAAAACTAAAAGGAAGCCTAGGGAATGGAAGACTATATTTGCAAATGACATATGGGATAAAGGGTTAGTCTCCAAAATCTATAAAGAATTTACCAACCTCAACACCAATAAATAAATAATCCAGTTAAGAACTGGGCAGAAGACATGAACAGACAATTTTCCAAAGAAAACATACAAATGGCCAACAGACACAGGAAAAATGCTCAACATCACTCATTATTAGGGAAATACAAATCAAAGCCAGAATGAGATACCACCTCATCCCTGTCTTAATGGCTAAAATTAAGTGTCTTAATGGCTAAAATTAACAACTCAGGAAACAACAGATGTTGACAAACATGCAGAGAAAGGGAACCCTCTTATGCTGTTGGTGCAGCCAGCCTGGAAAGCAGTATATAGCTTCCTAAAACAGTTAAAAATAGAACTACCCTACAACCCAGCAATTGCACTACTATGTATTTATCCATAGGATACAAAAATATTGACCTGAAGGGGCACATGCCCCCTGATGTTTATAGCAGTAGTATCAACAATAGCTAAATTACAGAAAGAGCTCAAATATCCATAGACTGATGAATGAATAAAGAAGATGTGGTAATATATACAATGTAGTATTACTGAGCCATAAAAAAGAATGGCACAAAGATAGACACACAGACCAATAGAACAGAATAGAAACCCAAAGAATGCAAACTGGTGCAGCCACTCTGGAGAACAATATAAAGGTTCTTCAAAAAGTTAAAAATAGAACTACCCTACAACCAGCAATTGACATAGTAGGTATTTATGCAAAGGATACAAAAATACAGATTCGAAGGGGTACATGCACCACAATGTTTATAGCAGCATTATCAACAATAGCAAAATTATGGAAACAACCCAAACGTCCATCAATTGATGAATGGATAAAAAAGATGTGGTATATATATACAATAGAATATTACTTAGCCATCAAAAAGAATTAAATCTTGCCATTTGCAATGACATGGATGGAGCTGGAGTGTATTGTGCAAAGTGAAATAAGTCAGGAAGATAAAGACAAACACAATATGATTTCACTCATATGTGGAACTTAAGAAACAAAACAGATGAACATATGGGAGGGGAGAGGGAAAAAGAGAGAGTGAAACAAACCATAAGAGACTCTTAAAGACAGAGAAGAAACTGAGGGTTGATTGTGGGAGGTGAGTGGGGGATGGGCTAGGTTGGTTATGGGTATTAAAGAAGGCACTTTTTATGATGAGAACCGAGTGTTGTATGTAACTGATGAATCACTGAATTCTTCTGAAACAAATATTGCACTGTATGTTAACTAGAATTTAAATTAAAATTTGGAAAGAAAAAAAATAGAAACCCAGAAAGAAACCCACACATATATGACCAACTAATCTTCTAACAAGCAGGAAATAATATCCCATGGGAAAAAGAGAGTCTCTTCAACAAAAGGTGTTGGGAAAACTGGACAGCGACATACAGAAGAACGAAACTGGACTATTTTCTTTTTTTATGTAAAAAAAAACTTTTTGCATACCCAATGTTCATAGCAGCACTCTCAACAATAGCCAAATTATGGAAAGAGCCTAAATGTCCATCAACTGATGAATGGATAAAGAAATTGTGGTTTATATACACAATGGAATACTACGTGGCAATGAGAAAAAATGAAATATGGCCTTTTGTAGCAACGTGGATGGAACTGGAGAGTGTAATGCTAAGTGAAATAAGCCATACAGAGAAAGACAGATACCATATGGTTTCACTCTTATGTGGATCCTGAGAAACTTAACAGGAACCCACGGGGGAGGGGAAGGAAAAAAAAAAAAGAAAAGAGGTTAGAGTGGGAGAGAGCCAAAACATAAGAGACTGTTAAAAACTGAGAACAAACTGAGGGTTGATGGGGGGTGGGAGGGAGGGGAGGGTGGGTGATGGGTATTGAGGAGGGCACCTTTTGGGATGAGCACTGGGTGTTGTATGGAAACCAATTTGTCAATAAATTTCATATATATATAAAAAAAAACTTTTAATGTTTATTTTTGAGAAAGAGAGAGGGGTAAAATGGGGAAGGGAAGAGAGACAGGGGAACAGATGATCCAAAGTGGGCTCTGTGCTCACAACACAGAGCCTGATGCAGGGCTTGAACTCCCAAACTGTCAGATCATGTCCTGAGCTGAAGAGTCACCCCTTGGATCACTTTCTTAAATCATACAAAAAAATAAATTCAAAATGGATTAAAGACCTAAATGTGAGACCTGAACCCACAAAAATCCTAGAGGAGAAAACAGGCGGTAACTTCTTTTGCATCAGCTGTAGCAACTTCTTTCTAGATACATTTCCTGTCAAGGGAAATAAAGCAAAAATAAGCTATTGAGAGTACATACAAATAAAAGGGTTTTACACATATCTTCTGCCTATTTCTTAACTGAGTCATATGGATTTTGGGTGTCGAGTTTGATAAGTTCTTTATAGATTTTTGGATACTAACCTTTTATCAGATATGTCATTTTCAAATATCTTCTTCCATTCCATAGCAATGTAATATAGCTTGAAATCTGGAATCACGATGCCTCCAGTTGTTTTTTTTTCAGGATTTCTTTGTCTATTCAGGGTCTTTTGTAATTAAATACTGATTTTAGGATTGTTTCATATAGCTTTGTGAAGAATCCTTGTGGTATTTTCATAGGGATTTCATTAAATGTATATATTGCTTTGGGTAGTAGAGATTTTAAGAATATTTGTTCTTCTAATCCATGAGCGTGGAATGCGTTTTCATTTCTTTGTGTCCTCTTAAACTTCTTTCATAAGTCTTCTATAGTTTTAAGAGTACAGATCTTTAACTTCTTTAGTTAGGTTTATTCCTAGGTGTCCTATTGTTTTTGGTGCAATTGTAAATGGGGTTGATTCTTTGATTTTTTTTTCTGTTCTATTATTGGTGTATAGAAATGCAACAGGTTTCTGTACATTGATTTCATATGCTGCAACTTTACTGAATTCGTGTATTTTTCTAGAATTTTTTATTGCAGGAGTCTTTTGGGTGTTCTTTTTTAAAGTTTATTTATTTATTTTGAGACAGAGGGCAAGAGAGAGGAGGGAGGGGCAGAGAGAGAGAGAGAATCCCAAGCAGGCTTTGCACCATCAGTGCAGAACCCCACATGGGGCTCAGACTAATGAACCATGAGAGCATGACCTGAGCTGAGATCAAGAGTTGGGCACTTAACTGACACAGCCACCCAGGCACCCTTGGAGTCTTTTGGGTTTTTTACATAGAGTATTATGTCATCTGCAAATAATGACAGTTTGACATCTTCCTTGCCTATTTGTATGCCCTTTATTTCTTTTCGTTGTCTTATTGCTGAGGCTAAGACTTCAAGTACTTTTCCTCACCATTGAGGATGATATTAGCTGTGGGTCTTTTGTATATGACCTTTATGAGGTTGAGGTATGTTCCCCTATCCCTACTTACTGGAGGTTTTTTTTTTTTTTATCAATAATGGATGCTGTATTTTTTCAAATGATTTTTCTGCATCTATTGACAGGATCATATGGTTCTTATCCTTTCTTTTATTAATGTGATTTATCACATTGATTTGTGAGTACTGAACACATCCATATGGCTAACAGAAGATATACAGATGGCTAACAGACAATGAAAAGATACTCAACACCACCCAACATTAGGGAAATACAAACAAAAAGTACAATGAGACATTCACACACTTGTCAGAAAGGTTAAAATGCACAAAAAAGGAAACAACAGGTATTGGTGAGGATATGGAGAAAGAGGAACCCTCCTGCACTGCTGGTGGGAATACGAACTGGTGCAGCCACTGTGGAAAACAGTATGGAGGTTCCTCAGAAAGTTAAAATTGGGGTACCTGGGTGGCTCAATTGGTTAAATTTCCAACTCTTGATTTTGGTTCAGGTCATGATCTCACAGTTTGTGACTTTGAGCCCTGCATCCAGTTCTGTGGTGACAGCATAGAGCCTGATTGGGATTCTGTCTCTCCCTCTCCCTTTACCCCTCTACCTCTTGCTCTCACTCTCTCTCTCTGTCTCTCAAAATAAATAGATAAAGTTTTTTAAAAAGTTAAAATAGAACTACCCTATGTTCCAGCCATTGCACTACTAGGTATTTACCCAATGAATACAAAAATAGTAATTCAAAGGGATACATGCACCCCAATGTTTATAGCAGCATTATCTGCAATATCCAAATTATGGAAACCACCCAAGTGTACATCAAGTGATGAATGTATAAAGGAGTGGTATATATACACAGTAGAATGTTACTTAGCCATAAAAAAGAATGAAGTCTTGCCATTTGCAATGACATGGATGGAGGAGCTAGACAGTATTATGCTAAGTGAAATACGTCAGCCAGAGAAAGACAAACACCATATGATTTCATTCATTCATGTGTGGAATTTAAAAAACAAAACAAAGGAGCAAATGCAAAAAAAAAAAAAAAAAGAAACTAGAGAGAGAGGCAAGTCAAGAAACAGACTCTTAACTATAGAGAACAAACTGATGGTTACCAGAGGGGAGGTGGATGGGGGGATTGGTAAATAGGTTATCAGTATTAAGGAATACACTTGTTAAGATGAGTACCTGGTATTGTATGGAAGTTTTGAATTATTATATTGTACACCTGAAACGACTATTACATTGTATGTTAACTAACTGGAATTTAAATAAATAAAAAATAAAAGATTAATATATTTTCCAACAATTCTCTTGATTAAGGACTCTTTAATGATGAAGTTCTTGGAAGGGCAAGATTTTCTAAAGATGAAAATATTTGAATGATATTCTAGATTACAATTATATATCCATAAACTGTATTTAATAACATCCTTAGAATAAAGATACCAAGAAATTAAAGGAGTTAAATTATGTGCTGCTGTATTGTAGAAATAAATATTCAGTTAAGCTTTAATGTTGTCTGTGGATTTAATTTTATGATATTAAACAATAAACAACAAACAATAAAAGAATCCTTTAGCTCTAACTAGATTACTAATTTACCTTAAATGGTGTCCTGCCTTTTGTCTTGTGACCATAGCATAGGAATGGAAATTACTTACCCTGATTTATGCCAACTCTCATGTTTGGTCTCCTTGTAGCCAGAAGTATGCATTTATAGTTTGTAACCACGAAAAACTATTATTCTATCAGTACTTCATAGTTTTAAATCACCAAATAAGCAAAATTTTCTTGGCTTCACAAGTCCCTTTTTTGGTGACCAGATCATCAACACATGGCACATCATAATATATGACAATTTATATGTGTAGTAGAATGAAATAATGGACAGTATCCAGTTGCTCACTCATGATTTCATTCATGTAGTCTACACTCATTTAGTTTCTATGGTATGCCCAGTGCTTTAATAATGTTGACAATAGGATGAAAAATAACAAATTCACAAATCATACTCTGCATAGACTTCTAACAAAAATGAAACCTTCTTTCCTTTTATCACATATATTTTTCTTGATCAAAGACTACTATGATTTAACTGCATTTGCATTTCATAAATGTTTCAATAACATAAGTTTTGTATTTTAAACTAGAATACAAACTCAGTTAACATTTTCATACGGAAATTTCTGATTTCCTCATGGCATGAAACCTGGCTATATACAAACCAAAATAAAAACTTTGAAATGAAAGTGGACACAGAAGGATAATTCATAACTTGGCTAATCGTTATTTCCTGAATTCTGTAGGTTGTGGACATCAACCTAAAACAAAAACCTAAACCTAACCCAAACCCTAACCCTAAGCCCTCACTACTAACCATGAAACCCTAACCCCAACCATAACCCTAAACTTATCACACTGCAGAGGTCTCTGAACTACTGGATAATAGACATATACCCTCACCCTGGCCTTAACTCTAACCCTTATTCTGGACCTAAACCCAATCCAAAAAAAAAATAAATAAAGATTTGATATAAACACACACACACACACACACACACACACACATATGCACACAGGAATATTATTCAGCCATAAAAAAGAATAAAATCTTGCCATTTGCAACGACATGGATGGAGCTAGAGTATAATGATAAGTGAAATAAGTCAGAGAAAGAAACACCATATGATTTCACTCATATGTGGAATTTAAGAAACAAAACAAATGAGCAAAGGAAAAAAGAGAGAGAGACAAGCCAAGAAACAGAACAAACTGATGATTATCAGAGGGGAGGTGGGTGGAGGGATGGGTTAAATAGGTGATGGGTATTAAGGAATGTACTTCTCATGATGAATACTGGGTAATATATGGAATTGTTGAATCACTATATTGTACATCTGAAACTAACATAACACTGTATATTAACTATACTGTAATTTAAAAAAAAACAACCAGTATCCTTCTTTTTCAGTGACCATTTATCAGTATTTATTGCCCCTATTATATGGTTTATTATATGCTCTTTAAGCCATATAAGTATTCATTTATATGCTCTTCAAATTATGTCCATTACCTGGGTCTCTAACAAATGTAAGGTGTCTTTCCCCCTGATATAGTTGTTGCAAATTTTCACCAGGTGAAAGTAATTCAACCATGCTATATCCTGTGGAAAGAGCCAAATGATGTCATATAAGCTTGTTTTTCGAGGCAGGTAAATTTTAAAAACATATTTATGAACAGAACAACAATCAAAAATAAACAACAAAGGTAATGGTGAATTCTTCTCACAGGGCTACACTATGTAATACACCTTCCTGACAGAGATTCATAGAATATATTGAGATTTCCGATTATATCCTCATGATAGAATTGTAACAACTTTGAAAGTCACAAGCTACTTTGCTAAATGTAAAAGTAAGGGTGGGGGTAGGGTGAAGAAGAGGTAGCCAATATGTAGTCTTACATCTACTTGTTCAAATCTAATCTAATTGTTAAGTCAATTAGAAAAAACTAGTGTTGACAATTCAAGAATGAACTCAGGCTCCGCTTATTAATTCCTGGTTCAGTGTGTGAACTAGCTAAATAAAGAAAACAGTGATGAATCTGCACAGAAAAACATTATTCAATTCTGTGGAAACTTGACCAGGGCCTTAGCTTCTAAGAAGTAATCACATGTCAAAGTCAATATTTTAAATGTACATTCAGAGCACAATGAATCTGGACACCTTTCTAAATAGTTTAACTCAGCTGGAAAATTTCCCAGTCCTCTATTAAATTGTTAACCTATAATCCATTTATGCTTCCTAATTCCCCCAGACTTTGAAAAATAATCAGGAATATCAGACATGGTGGCTCACTTGTGGTGTCTCCAAGTAAAGGGAAGTTTAGGAAATGGTCACAACACTGAAGAGAAAGTGTCTGCAGTAGAAGTATTAAGAAAGATGTAACAGGAACTAAAACAGACATTTAGCCATAGGAAGATTAGGACTAGGGAAAGGAAGAATAACATTTATTAAACATAGTCTAAATGTTGGGTATTATAGTTGATTTTCCTTCCGAATTGTATCCATGATTAGAGCTTGTATAGCATTAAGAAAGGGATGATGAGAGGAGAGAGGATGAGAAGTTCGAGTAGATTTGAAAAGTAAGTCGGTGGCAGAAATAACTAGGGGAGGCTAAGAATAAGTGAATATTTAATTTTTTTAATGTTCATTTTTTTTATTTTTGAGAAAGAGAGAACAAGCAAGAAAGGGGTAGAGAGAGAGGGAGACACAGAATCTGAAGCAGGCTCCAGGCTCTGAGCTGTCAGCACAGAGCCAGACAGAGGGCTTGAACTCACGAACAGCAAGATCATGACCTGAGTCGAAGTTGGCATTTAAGGGACTGAGGCTTCCAGGTGCCCCTAAGAATAAGTGAATCTTTAGAAAAGAACAAGCACTTCCTCCCTGCTTGGTTCTCTAAGCTTAGGAATTCATCTACAAAACAATTGGTAACTTCAAGGGAAAAACTGACAACTAAGGTGATATGACAGCCTTAGAGTTAGCCTTTTGGAAACATCAACATTATTCACCATAGTATATTTATGCAGAGTACCTTAATTTTCTTTTTTTGAAAAATATTATATATACATATGTAATATAAAATATAGATATATATAAATATCACACACACATACACATAAACCCTTCATATTGTAATAAGTCCCAATATTTAATTGTTCTGACTTCAGGTAGAAAATATCTGACCACTATCTTTCATTCATAAACCCTTAATCAGCTTTTTATCTTAATCCTTTTATGAGTTTGTTTTAACTGGCCTTGATATTATTGATAATGTACCATATCAGAAACATAAGTAAAATTATGCTGAGCCTGGAGCTCTTTAATCTCAGGGTAGGTCTTCCATAAAATATAGAGATAATAACTAGGCATATTCTAGGACTTAATATACCAAAACATAAAAATGACTTTGTGGTATCTTACTAATAATTTGTTTGATTTAAAACAATAAAAGTATTGCTGCTGCTTCTGATACTTGTGTTCAGGTATGACACCCACACCTTATTCTGTATTCAGAGCTTCCTAAAGTACAGTGAATTGAAGAGATCCCCACAAGTCTTCTGTTTTATAGGATCTTTGTTACTGAGATCATATTATTAGATGACAGGATAGTTTCATCCAGTACAAACAAACAAAAAACAAACAAAAAAAAAACCACTACATGGCTCGAATCCTTGTCCTCTTATCATATGTTTCTGGCCCTTTTTAGTGACTTCTTTCCCCTTTTGTATGTATTTTAATTTTTGTTAAAGCTGCCTTTGATATGTGTTTCAACTTGATTTTACCTGGAAACAAATGATGGCGAGAAGCAGAGAACATTCCAAGTGTAATTTGCCCCAGGCCTGGCCTGTACTCTACTGACAAATAACCTGTCATCAACCATCCCATATTTGTGCAATTTGATCTTCTGATAACACTTCATTTTGTTGTTTCTGACTACTTCTTTAATATCCCAAGATTCCTTTTGTTTCTCCAAGGTATTTATCTCTTCGGTGTCTTATGTAAACTTAGTTTATCTGACAAATGAGTTTCAGTGTTTACCTGGCCTTGATCAGATTGAGAAGTTCTCATAGTAGAATCAAAAGCATATACAGAATTAGGCTTAGGTGAGAGTCCGGATAAACTCCTCTGTTCTATGGCACATTAAATAAAAAAAAAAACAAACAAAACATAGAATAGAGCATTTGTTTAATTGTTCTGAAATCACTTTTTCAACAATATAAATGAGTGCTCCCATCTTAAGACTCTATTGTCATATGTACCTGAGAGAAAGCAATAATAATTACCATTTCTTTTATGCTTTCCATGTTAAAATTGTTTTACTTAACATTATCTGATTTTCTGAGGTGCCTGGGTGGTTCAGTCAGTTAAGTGTCTGACTCTTGATTTTGGCTCAGGTCATGATCTCAGGGTCGTGGGATCGCACTCTGCACTGCATCGCACTCTGCACTGAACATGGAACTTAAGATTCTCTCTCTCTCTCTCTGCTCTTCTTCCCAGCCTGCTCACGTGCTCTGTTTCTAAAAATAATTTAAAAAAAGAAATAAAAAAATCTCACAAATTAAAAAAAAAATTCTCTCCTGAATGAATCAAACCTTTGCTTGTTACTAAACCATGAATTTTCCTGTTAAGACCCTGAAAAGTTTTATGTTATCCCATTTTCCACTTGAGAAAAAACTCTAAACTCTAAAATCTACAGATTTTAACATTGGGTCAGCACGCAAAAGGCTGTCAAGATTTCCCAACTATTAGCTAATAAAGATGTGGCATTTAGTTAGAATCAAAAAAAGTTCATCTAGAATGTCTGTCTTAGGCCTGCTTTTAAAATTGTTCACACTTTAAGCACCATTCACACACTTATTCACTCTGACTACTTTAGTTCTATCAGTGCTATATAAAAAAAAAAAAGTTTGAAGCAGGCTAGTTAACAGGTCCTGACTGTAATTGTAGGCTGGGAATGTCTCCCCACCCACTCCTACAGTGACGAATACAGGTTAATAGACTGACTCTGCCACTTTGCATCAAATACAAGAAGAAACATGACAAGGTGAGAATCAACTGCCAGCAAAATCTGCCTGCCCTATCTTTCCCATGACTACAGATTTCTCTCTATTTTATAGAAGTAAATGACTCATATATGAACTTCTAGTGTTTTCATAGAGCCTTCACACTCTGCCAAATAACCTATATGTGGTTCTCTGGTGCATAGACTATACTGGCATAGCATACACCCGCATAGAAATGTCTATGGCTTTGTGGAGAGGAATAATCACTTCTCACCAACCTCCATGGGAGTGACTAATGGTGAGGTTAGTTCATGTAGTGTTTTAGAGACTGTTTCATTATTTTCTGTAGAATTGATAAAGGATTACCCAGTTGAAAAGTAAATTTCAGATCCTAAGTAAGTTATTCTTGATTTTCATTGTTCCAACATATTAAAGAGTCCTGTCATGCATGACATGAAGGAATTGATTACATTGTTACTATAATATTTTATATTTCTTATAGTCTATGATTCTATAAGAAAATGAATTACCAGCTTCAAATAGGTAGTAATCTACTCAATAAGACATGGTTTATAATATGTAGCAATGTCATTCTTTAAGGTCAAAATATATTTGAAAAATATGTCTTTTCACTCCTCGTGGATTTCTTCGTGGAAAAAAGACTTTTGCAAGACTTTATTGTTTACCTTAGGAATGAATCAAAAAGGAAGTATATTGGGGTGCCTGGGGGCTCAGTTGGTTAAGTGTCCAACTCTTGATTTTGGCTCAGGTAATGATCTCACAGTTCATGGGATAGAGCCCTGTGTCAGGCTCTGTGCTGACAGCATGGAGCCTGCTTGGGATTCTCTCTATGACCTTCCCCTGCTCTCCCTTCTCTCTTGTTCTCAAAATAAATAAACCCAAGAAAAAAAAGAAAGTATCTATTAAACAGTAACACTTCATTCATTTATTCAATAACGTTGGGTACCTACTATGCATCAGGTACTGTTCCAGGCATTTGAGATAGACCAGTAAATAAAACAAAGATCCACATCCTCAAGTAGGTAAAAATGTAACAGAGAAAGACAACAAAATAAACATAATTAGTAAGTTATCTAAAATTATTAAAATTATAAGTGCTGAGGAAAAAAATAAAAAGTAGAGGAGGGTAAGAGGGATTAACAAGCAACATAGGTGGCAGGATAGTGGGACAGATTGCAGCGATATAATAGGGTTGTAAAGAGTAGGCCTTATTGAGAAGGTAAAATCTGAAGAAAGGTTGAAGGAGGCCGAGAGAGTTAACCATAGTATATTTTGGGAAAAGAGCATTCTAAGCTGTAGGAACAGCAAGCATAAAGGCTCTAAAGCAAGAGGGGGCGCACCTGCATGTTTGAGGAACATAAAGAAATCAGTGTAATGGATCCAGTGAGTTGGAGTATTATGGTAGAAGGTAAGGCCAAAAAGAGAAGGAGATCACAAAAGACCTTATAGGTCATCATAAAAACTTCGACTTTTACACTGAGTGAAATAAGGAACAATTATAGGGTTTGGAGAAGAAGAGTGACATGATCTAGGTTGTTTGAAAAGTATCATTCTGCTTTCCACTGTATTGAAAGTAGACTGTAGGGGACAAAGGTAGAAGCAGGGGAAAAGATCACAAAGCTGTTCAGTAATCTAGGCAAGAGATGACCAGAATAGTTTAAAGCAGAATAACAATGAAGGTGAGGGGAAAAAAAAACCGGTTGATTTCTGTTTATCTTTTTAAAAGCAGAACTGTAACCAAACCAATGTGAATTCACTCCTTGGTGAATCAGAAACTTCACCAGATTGAGTTGTCACATAAGGAAAACTTTTATTTGCAGCAAATAAGGAGAACACAGGGAAAGGCTTTCAAAGTTGTGACTTCCCAAGAGAGGGTGAATGAGTTCCTTTTGTTTATGGTTAGGATAAATATCTAGATAAGGAAGTCTTGTCATCCTATGTAGAGGCAGGCATAGGTGGCATAAGGGACTTAAGGAAACATGCCTATACATACATTATGTGTTATGTAAATGAGGCTGAAGCTCCTCCTTGGGCAGTGATGTTAATATTAAAACGAAGTAAAGGTAATTGTGTGTCATTCCAGAAGTCACTCCATGGTCCATCCGTGTAGGCATGAGTTAGGTTTAGCTCAAATGGTCTGGGTGGTCTGCCCTGGTGGGGGATTTTGTCAGGGTAGTCAACACCACCTGCGGGACGGTTTCAGGTTTCATTTGGCTGAGTTAAGAAGAAAGCCAGAAAGAAGAGCTTAGGGGAAAATGTAAGAAAAAGGTCAATGAATACAAGCAGGTAAAGGCCAGGTCTTGGGGTCTAGCAGGTGACAGAAACAGAATTTCATGGTGGACAGGAAGTAGAATGTTCAAGAAAATGAGGACTGAAGGATAACTTTAAGGTTTTTGGCCTAAACAAATGAAAGGGTGGAGTTTCCATGAACTGATATGGGAAAGACTGTAGAAAGAACTTGTTTGGGGTGGTGGTGATGGGAGTTGAAGGGTTCACTTTTGTATCTGCTGATTTTTAAATGGTATTAGACATTCAAGTGGAGGTGTTGAGTATGTCTCAGAGTCTGGAGGTATGATTTTTTTCTGGCTTGTATGATATTTAAAGACATGAGACTAGATGAGATCACCAAAGAGAGAGGTATAGATAAGGAATATAAAGGACTATGTAAGCTGTAGAACACTCCAATATTAAGTAGGCAGGGATAAGAGACAAAATAACAAAGGTAATTGAGAAGTGAACAGTGAGGCAGAAGAAAAAAATAAAAACAGGAGATAGGGATATCCTGAAAGCCAAGTGAAAATTCAGGGAGGAGAGAGAGAGTGATCAACTGTGTTAAATGTTGCTGATGGGTTAAGTAAAATGAAGACCAAGAGTTGACCACTGGGTTTAACATCATAGAAGTTAAGGAAAAGAAATTAACTAACTTTTTGGAGCACCTCTCTGAGCCAGTTACTATGTGAGGAATTTTAAATATTTTATCTTATTTCATTCTCATCTAGGGAAGTATGTAATTTTTTCCCTTTATCAATGGGAAATAAAACCTTTATATAACAATACATTTAAAATATAGTTTACATTTTTCCTTAATAACTAGTAAGTATGTGAGAAATGTGAACATTGTTGAGAGACACATTAACTTCTTCAAATAAAAATAGTCAAACTTACAGAAGCAGAGTATAGAATGAAGGTTGTCAAGAGCTGGAGGGAAGGAAGAAATGGGAAATTGTTTTTCAATGGGTATAAAGTTTTTGTTATGCATAATTAATTTTATATACCCTGCAGGCAGATCTCTCTCTCTCTCTCTCTCTCTCTCTCTCTCTCTCTCTCTCTCACACACACACACACACACACACACACAAATGCATAGGTTGTAAACAGTACCTATAGTTAAAAATACAAAATTGTGGAACACCTGGGTGGCTCAGTCAGTTAAGCCTCCAACTTCAGCTCAGGTCATGATCTCGTGGTTTGTGAGTTTGAGCCCGGCGTCAGGCTCTGTGCTGACAGCTCAAAGCCTGGAACCTGGTTCGAGTTCTGTGTCTCCCTCTCCCTGCCTCTCCCCTGCTCATACTCTGTCTGTATTTCTCTCTCTCAAAAATAAATAAACGTTAAAAAATTTTTAACAATACAAAATTGTGAGCTTAAAAATATATCAAGAGGACAGATCTAATGTTAAAAAAAAAAAAAACAGGGACGCCTGGGAGGCTCAGTTTGTTAAGTGTCCGACTTCAGCTTAGGTCATGATCTCACCGTTCATGGGTTCGAGCCCAATGTCAGGCTCTGTGCTGAATGATTGATCACAGCCTGGAGCCTGTTTCGGATTCTGTGTCTTCTTCTCTCTCTGCCCCACCCCCGTTCGCACTCTCACTCTGTCTCTCAAAAATAAATAAATGTATAAAATATTTTTAATTTAAAAAATAAATAAAGGAGGGGAGCCTGGGTGGCTCAAGGTGTCCGACTTTGGCTCAGGTCATGATCTTGCACTCTGTGAGTTTGAGCCCTACGTTGGGCTCTGTGCTGACAGCTCAGAGCCTGGAGCCTGTTTCGGATTCTGTGTCTCTCTTTCTCTCTGACCCTCCCCTGTTCATGCTCAGTTTCTCTCTGCCTCAAAAAAAAAATTAAATGTTGAAAAATTTAAAAAAAAACAAAAATAAAAATAAATAAAGGAAATAAAAATACCACAAAGAAAATTTTGGAGGTAATGGATATGTTTAGTGCATTGGTTATGATGATGGCATCACTGGTGATGGTTATGCATAAAACTGATGTATTCAAATGTTCAGACTCATCAAGATGTACACATTAAATATGTACAATGTGTACAATATTTGTATATCAGGTACACTTCAATACAGTAAAACAACACAAAAAAGATTTGATTCCTGTATTAGATCTATTGTAGTACTGATGCTCATTTTTATTTGTAGTTCCAAGATTTTATTTAAATTGTATTTAGTTAAAATAGAGTGCAATATTAGTTTCAGGATGAGAATTTAGTAATTCATGACTTACATACAACACCCAGCGTTCATCACAAGTGCCCTCCATAATACACATCACTAATTTAACCCATCCCCCCCTCCCACCTCACCTGTAGTAAACCTGTTTGTTCTCTATAATTAAGAGTCTGTTTTAAGGTTTATCTCTGTCTCTTTTTTTGTCCCCTATATTCATCTGTTTCATTTCTTTTTTCTTTTCCTAATCAAGCAGAACTTTATTTATTTTTTAAATATAATTTATTGTCAAATTGGTTTCCATACAACACCCAGTGCTCATCCCAACAAGTGCCCTCCTCCCTGCCCATCACCCAATTTCCCCTCTACCCAACACTCCATCTACCTTTAGTTTGTTCTCCTCAGTCCCTGAGACTCTCCTATGGTTTGCCTCCCTCCCTATTTGTAACTTATTTCCCCCCTTCCCCTCCCCCATGGTCTTCTGTTAAGTTTCTCAAGATCCACATATGAGTGAAAACATATGGTATCTGTCTTACTCTGCCTGGCTTATTTCACTTAGCATAATACCCTCCAGTTCCATCCATGTTGCTGCAAATGGCCAGATTTCATTCTTTCTCATTGCCAAGTAGTATTCCATTGTATATATAAACCACATCTTGTTAATCCATTCATCAGTTTATAGACATTTAGGCTCTTCCCATAGTTTGGCTATTGTTGAAAGTGCTGCTATAAACATTGGGGTACAAGTGCCCCTATGCATCCGTACTCTTGTATCCCTTGGGTAAATTCCTAGCAGTGCTATTGCTGGGTCATAGGGTAGATTTTTTTTTTAATTTTTTGAGGAACCTCCACACTGTTTTCCAGAGCGGCTGCACCAGTTTGCATTCCCACCGACAGTGCAAGAGGGTTCCCGTTTCTCTAAATCCTTGCCAGCATTTGTTCATTTCAGCCGCTCTGACTAGTGTGAGGTGATATCTCATTGTAGTTTTGATATGTATTTCCCTGGTAATGAGTGACATTGAGCATCTTTTCATGTGTCTGTTGGCCATCTGGATGTCTTCTTTGGAAAAGTGTCTATTCATGTTTGCTGCCCATTTCTTCACTGTATTATTTGTTTTTTGGGTGTGGAGTTTGATGAGTTCTTTATAGATTTTAGATACTGGCCCTTTATCCAACATGTCATTTGCAAATATCTTTCCCCATTCCATCAGTTGCCTTTTAGTTTTGTTGATTGTTTCCTTTGCAGTGCATAAGCTTTTTATCTTCATGAGGTCCTAATAGTTCATTTTTGCTTTTAATTCCCTCGCCTTTGGAGATGTGTCAAGTAAGAAATTGCTGCGGCTGAGGTCAGACAGGTTGTTGTCAGCTTTCTCTTCTAGGGTTTTGATGGTTTCCTGCTTCAGGTCCTTCATTCATTTTGAGTTTATTTTCGTGAATGGTGTGAGAAAGTGGCCTAGTTTCATTTTTCTGCATGTTGCTGTCCAATTCTCCCAGCACCATTTGTTAAAGAGACTGTCTTTTTTTCCATTGGATATTTTTTCCTGCTTTGTCAAAGATTAGTTGGCCATACATTTGTGGGTCCAATGCTGGGGTCTATTCTATTCTGTTGGTCTATGCATATGTTTTTGTGCCAATAACATACTCTCTTGATGATTACAGCTTTGTAGTAGAGGCTTAAGTCTGGGATTGTGATGTCTCCTGCTTTGGCCTTCTCTTTCAATATTACTTTAGCTATTCGGGGTCTCTTGTGGTTCCATACAAATTTTAGGATTGCTTGTTCTAGCTTTGAGAAGAATGCTGGTGCAATTTTGATTGGGATTGCATTGAATGTGTAGATTACTTTGGATAATATTGACATTTTAACAATATTTATTCTTCCGATCCATGAGCATGGAATGTTCTTCCATTTCTTTGTATCTTCTTCAATTTCCTTCATAAGCTTTCTATAGTTTTCAGCTTACAGATCTTTTACATCTTTGGTTAGGTTTATTCCTAGGTATTTTATGTTTCTTGGTGCAATTGTGAATAGGATCAGTTTCTTTATTTCTCTTTCTGTTGCTTCATTATTTGTGATAAAAAATGCAACCGATTTCTGTACATTAATTTTGCACCCTGTGACTTTGCTGAATTCATGTATCAGTGCTAGCAGACTTTGGTGGAGTCTGTTGGGTGTTCCATTTAGATTATCATGTCATCTGCAAAAAATGGAAGTTTGACTTCTTCTTTGCCAATTTTGATGTTTTTATTTCATTTTGTTGTTTGATTGCTGATGCTAGGATTTCCAATACTATGTTAAACAACAGTGGTGAGAGTGGACATCCAGGTCATGTTCCTGATCTCAGGGGGGAAGCTCTTAGTTTCTCCCCATTGAGGGTGATATTAGCTGTGGGATTTTCATAAATTGCTTCTATGAAGTTTAAGTATGTTCCTTGTATCCTGACTTTCTTGAGGGTTTTCATCAAGAAAGGATGCTGTGTTCTGTCATATGCTTTTTCTGCTTCGATTGACAGGATCATATGGTTCTTTTTTTTTTTTTATTAATGTGATGTATCACATTGATTGATTTGCGAATATTGAACCAGCCCTGCAGCCCAGGAATGAATCCCACTTGATCATGATGAATATTACCTTTTATATGCTGTTGAATTCGATTCGCTATTATCTTTTTGAGAATTTTTGCATCCATATTCATCAGGGATATTGGCCTGTAGTTCTCTTTTTTTGCTGGGTCTCTGTCTGGTTTGGGAATCAAAGTAATGCTGGCTTCATAGAATGAGTCTGGACGTTTTCCTTCGCTTTCTATTTTTTGGAACAGCTTGAGAAGGATAGGTATTAACTCTGCCCTAAATGTCTGGTACAATTTCCCAGGGAAGCCATCTGGCCCAGGGCTCTTATTTGTTGGGAGATTTTTGATGACTGATTCAATTTCTTCACTATTTATGGGTATGCTCAACTTTTTTATTTCTTCCCATTTGAGTTCTGATAGTGTGTGGGTACTTAGGAATTTGTCCATTTCTTCCATGTTGTCCAGTTTGTTGGCATATAATTTTTCATACTATTCCCTGATAATTGCTGTATTTCTGAGGGATTGATTGTAATAAATCCATTTTCATTCATGATTTTGTCTATTTGGGTCCTCTCCCTTTTCTTTTTGAGAAGTCTGGCTAGGGGTTTGTCAATTTTGTTTATTTTCTCAAAAAAAAAAAAACAACTCTTGGTTTCCTTGATCTGTTGTAGTGAGTCTTTTTTGGATTCTATGCTGTTTATTTCTGCTTTGATCTTTATTATTTCTCTTCTTCTGCTGGGTTTGGGGTGTCTTTGCTGTTCTGCTTCTATTTCCTTTAGGTGTGCTGTTAGATTTTGTGTTTGGGATTTTTCTTGTTTCTTGAGATAGGCCTGGATTACTATGTGTTTTCCTCTTAGGACTGCCTTTGCTGCATCCCAAAGGATTTGGATTGTTGTGTTTTCATTTTCATTTTTTTCCATGTATCTTTTAATTTTTCTCTAATTGCCTGGTTGACCCAATCGTTCCTTAGTAAGATCTTCTTTAACCTCCATGCTTTTGGAGGTTTTCCAGATCTTTTCCTGTGGTTGATTTCAAGTTTCATAGCATTGTGGTCTGAAAGTGTGCATGATAGGATCTCAATTCTTTTATATTTATTAAGGGTTGTTTTGTGACCCAGTATGTGATCTATCTTGGAGAATAGTCCATGTATACTCAGATGTCATGTCCATCTGGTCAAATGTATCATTCAAGACCATTGTTTTTTTTTTTTTTTTTTTTGATTCTGGTCTAGATTATCTGTCTATTGTTGTAAGTGAACTATTAAAGTTCCTTGCAATTACCACATTCTTATCAATAAGGTGGCTTATGTTTGTGATTGTTTTATATATTTGGGGGCTCTCGTATTCGGTGCATAGACATTTATAATTGTTAGCTCTTCCTGAAGGATAGACCCTGTAATTATTATATAATGCCCTTCTTCATCTCTTGTTACAGCCTTAATTTAAAGTCTAGTTTGTCTGATATAAGTATGTCTACTCCCGCTTTCTTTTGACTTCCAGTAGCATGACAGATAGTTCTCCATCCCCTCACTTTCAATCTGAAGGTGTCCTCAGGTCTAAAATGAGTCTCTTGTAGACAGCAAATAATGGGTCTTGATTTTTTATCCATTCTGATACCCTATGTCTTTTGGTTGGAGCATTTAGTCCATTTACATTCAGTGTTATTATAGAAAGATATGGGTTTAGAGTCATTGTGATGTCTGTAGGTTTCATGCTTGTAGTGACGTCTCTGGTACTTTGTGGTCCTTGCAACAGTTCACTCCCAGAATCCCCCTTAGGATCTCTTGTAGGGCTCGTTTAATGGTGATGGATTCCTTCAGTTTTTGTTTGTTTGGGAAAACCTTTATCTCTCCTATTCTGAATGACAGGCTTGTCGGACAAAGGATTCTTGGCTACATATTTTTCCTATTCGTCACATTGAAGAATTCTTGCCATTCCTTTCTCTCCTGCCAAGTTTTAGTAGATATGTCTGCTACTATCCTTATGCTTCTACCTTTGTGTGTTAAGGCCCATTTATCCTTAGCTGCTTTCAGAATTATCTTTATCCTTGTATTTTGCCAGTTTCACTATGATATGTTGTGCAGAAGATTGATTCAAGTTACGTCTGAAGGGAGTTCTCTGTGCCTCTTGTATTTCAATGTCATTTTCCTTCCCCAGATTGGGGAAGTTCCCAGCTATGTTTTGTTCAAGTACACCTTTAGCACCTTTCTCTCTCTTCTTCTGGAATTCCTATGATACGGATACTGTTCCATTTGGTTGCATCACTTAGTTCTCTAATTCTCCCCTCATACTCCTGGATTTTTTTATCTTTTTCTCAGCTTCCTCTTTTTCCATAATGTAATCTTCTAATTCACCTATTCTCCCCTCTGCCTCTTCAATCCACATTGTGGCCACCTCCATTTTATTTTGCACCTCATTTTTTAATTCATCACGACTATTTCTTAGTTCCTTGATCTCTGCAGTAATAGAGTCCCTGCTGTTTTCTATGCCTTTTTCAAGTCCAGAGATTAATCTTATGACTATTATTCTAAATTCTTGGTCAGTTATATTGCTTATATCTGTTTTGATCAATTCCTTAGCTGTCACTTTTTCCTGGAGTTTCTTTTGAGGGGAATTCTTCCATTTCATCATTTTGGCTCTATTTTCTGTCCCTTATGAATTATAAAGCTTGTTATGTGCTCTGCACCTGCAAGCACTGCTACAATAAAGGGGTTCATACACTGTCCAGGGCCTGGCCCTCAGGAGGTGTATTTTGGAGAGTGTTACTTGCTGTCTGTTGTTGTGACTTTGGTTATTTTATTTCTCTACTCATAGTGATGTTTTGGACCCTCCACAAGGCGTGCTTTGATTTGTTCATTGAAGTAGCCCTGGAAAGGAAAACAGACAAACAAATGGGAAACATGCGAACACACAAAGAAACAAACGGACAAACACATACACACACACAAACAGTCTGAAAGCAAAAGCAAAAAACAAAAAAACAAAAAACTAACCAACAAAAAACAACAGAAACACCGGCTATAAGTAAACAACAGGGTGGAGGTGGAGCTGATGGAAGAGCACATATAAAGAGAGAAATTACAGGGGCAAGGACAAAGAGAAAATAAACATTGACTGGGCAGAGAGGCTAAATGGGTTAATCCAGAGAAAGAAAGGAAAATAACAAAGGAAAGAGGGGAAAAAATGAAGATAAAGTTATACAGACCAAGAAACTATATGGCTTGATTATTCCAGAGAGAGAGAGAAAGGAAAGTACAGAAGTAAGGTAGAACCTGTATCAAGGGAATGGATTAAATATGTCTGCTTAGGCAAACCAACAACCAGAGTATTCAGCCTAGAGGATGGAAGAGATAGGAAGGGAAGATATATCTAAATAACAAAACTTTTCCTGGAATAAATCCAGGCTATCACGCTCTGGATGATGGAGGTGTCAGGTTGCACAGCATCTATCTGGCTTCAGCAGAAACAGTTACCCGGCACAGAGTGGCATGGTTTGTTGTAGGCTGGTCCCACCTCCACTATGGGCCCCTGGGACTGATCCCTGAGGCCCCGCCTTGGTGGTGGTGGGGGAAATGGTGACTCCCCAGTCTCTTCTCCACAACCTGGTGGAGTCCTTTTGAGTTGTCCTCACTGTGCCATGGGTGCAGATGGGGCGGTCCTTCTTGCTCCATTGACTCCCCTGGCCCAGCCCTTGACTAGGATTCAAAGTCCCACTCTGGGTGCTCTGGTATTGGGGAAGTGCCTCTCTGTGAAGCTCAATATGTGGTCCCAGCTGGCTTTCTCTGTGCCCATGCACTTCAGGGAGGACCACCTCTTTCTTCTGCAGACTGCGCCACTGACCTCACTGCCTAGCCCAGGGGTGGCAGACACAGGCAGGCTTTGTTCTGTCCCACTGCACTCCAAGGAGAGGACCGCGGTCTCCTACTGTGGACTGCCTCCTCAAACCAGCCACTGAGCCACGGGGTGGCAGATGCAGTGTTCTGTCCTACAACACTCCAGGGAAGAGGCCACTTTCTCCTACTGTGGCCTGCACCCTCGACCCAGCCACTGAGCCCAGGGGTAGCGAACACAGGCAGGCTTTGCACTATCGCGCAGCCCCCCAGGAAGGGGACCACTTTCTTCTACTGTGGACTGGGATCCTGATCTACCACCAAAACCAGGGCTGGATCCTATCCTCTCCAGGTGTGCAAACAGGGAACTGGCCCCAGTCTGAAGAAAGCCCCACAGAGATAGGATCCCTCTCCGTCCCAGTCCAAAGTTTTTCTGTTGTCCAGATACAGTCCTACACTTACCCAGCTGCTTTTTCTCTTCCTTTTGTCTCTCCACAGGAGAGACTACTTAGCCCGTTTTATCTCCCCTAGTTCACCATCACCCCCCAATCATTTCTCAAGTTGTCTCATTTTCTTCCTGGTAGATTCAGTCTCTTTTCTTCCCAGGTTCTTGGGGTTCAAGGTCCTTTGGCTTCAGCCTTTCTTTGTTTGAGAGACATGGGAAGTACCCTGTTTCACGTCTAAAATTCCACATATAAGTGAAATCATATGGTAATTCTCTTTCTCCTACTGATCTGTTTCACTTAGCATAACACACTCTAGCTCCATTCATGTCATTGCAAATGGCAAGGTTTCATTCTTTTTTATGGCTGAGTGATATTCCATTGTACATATATACCCCTTCTTCTTTGTCTATTCATCAGTCACTGGACATTTGGGCTCTTTCCATAACATGCATGTTGTTGATAATATTTTCTATAAACATTGGGGTGCATGTAACCCTTCAAATTCATATTTTTCTATGTGTACTTTTTATTATTTATTTTTAAAAATCTATTTAAATTCAAATTAGTTAACATAAAGTTTAGTATTGGTTTCAGGAGTAAAACCCAGTGGTTCATCCCTTACATGTAACACCCAGTGCTCATCCCATATGGTTCCCTCTTTAATGTCCCTCACCCATTTAGCCCACCCCCCACCTCCCCTCCAGCAACCCTCAGTTTGTTCTCTGTATTTAAGAATCTCTTATGGTTTGTCTCCCTCTCTGTTTTATCTTATTTTTTTTCTTCCCTTCCCCTATGTTCATGTGTTTTGTTTCTTAAATTCCACATATGAATAAAACCATATATTTGTCTTTCTCTGACTAACTTATTTTGCTTAGCATAATGCACTCTAGCTCCACCCATATTGTATCAAATGGCAAGATTTCATTCTTTTTGAACATCAAGAAATATTCCATTGCATATATATACCACATCTTTATCCATTCATCAGTCGATGGACATTTGAGCTCTTTCCATAATTTGGCTATTGTTGATAGTACTGTTATAAACATTGGGGTGCATTTGCCCCTTCAGATAAGAATTTTTTTATCCTTTGGGTAAATACCTAGTAGTGAAAATCCTGGGTTGTAGGATAGCTCTATTTTGAACTTTTCGAGAAAATTCCATATTGTTTTCTAGAGTGGTTGCACCAGTTTGCATTCCCACCAACAGTGTAATAAGGTTCCACTGTCTCCACATGCACACCAACATCCATTGTTTCCTGTGTTCTCCATTTTAGCCATTCTGACAGATATGAGGTGGTATCTCATTGTGGTTTTGATTTGCATTTCCCTGATGACAAGTGATGTTGAACATCTTTTCATGTGCCCGTTAGCCATCTGGATGTCTTTGGTAAATGTCTGTTTATGTCTTATGTCCATTTCTTAACTGGATTATTTGGTTTTCATTGTTGAGTTTGATAAGTTCTTTATGGATTTGGATACTAACCCTTTATCAGATATATCATTTGCAAATATCTTCCCCCATACCATAGGTTGCCTTTTAATTTTGGTGATTGTTTCCTTCACTGTGCAGCTTTTTATCTTGATGAATTCCCAATAGTTTATTTTTGGTTTTGTTCCCATTTCCTCAGGGAATGTAACTAGTAAGAAGTTCTATGGCTGATGTCAAAAGAGGTTACTACCTGTGCTATCCTATAGGATTTTCATGATTTCCTGTCTCACATTTAGGTCTTTCATTCATTTTGAATTTATCTGGGGGTATGGTGTAAGAAAATGGTACACTTTCATTCGTTTGTATGTTGCTGACCAATTTTCCTAACACCGTTTTTTGAAAAGACTGTCTTTTGCCCATTGGATATTCTTTCCTGTTTTGTTGAAGATTAGATGGCCATACATTTGTGTGTCCATTTCTGGGTTCCCCATTCTGTTCCACTGATTTATTTTCTGTTTTTGTGCCAGTACCAAACTGTCTTAATCACTCCACCTTTGTTTATCACTTGAAGTCCAGAATTGTGATGCCTGCAGGTTTGCTTTTTTTGTTGTTTTTCAAGATTGCTTTAACTATTTGGAGTCTTTTGTGGCTCCATACAATTTTTAGTATTGTTTTTTTCTAACTTTGTGAAAAATGCTGGTGGAATTTTCATAGGGATTGTATTAAACATGTAGACTGCACTGGGTAGTATACACATTTTAAGAATATTTTGTTCATCCAATCCTTGAGTATGGAATGTTATTTTGTGTGTCATCTTCAATTTCTTTCATAAGTGTTCTATAGTTTTCAGAGTACAAATAATTTTACCTCTTTGGTTAAGTTTATTCCTAGGTACCATATGGGCTTTTGGTGCAACTGTAAATTGGATCAATTCCTTGATTTCTCTTTCTGTTGCACCATTATTGTAAATAGAATTGCAACAACAATAACAACAAAGAAATGTAGAATTGCAACAACAACAACAACAAAGAAATGCAACAAATTTCTGTATATAGATTTTGTATCCTGTGGCATTGTTGAATTTATGTATCAGTTCTACCAATTTTTTTGGTGTAGCCTTTCAGATTTTCTACCTATAGTATCATGTAGTCTGTGAATAGTGAAAATGTGACTTCTTCCTTGCTACTTGGATGCATTTTATTTGTTTTTATTGGCTAATTCCTGAGGCTAGGACTTACCGTAGTATGTTAAATAACAGTGTTGTGAGTGGACATCTCTGTCTTGATCCTGATCATAGAGGAAAAGTTCTGTTTTTCCTCATTGAGGATGATATTAACTGTGTGTCATTCTTATACGGCCTTTATGATGTTGAGGTATATTCCTTCTATTCCTACTTTCTTGAGGGTTTTTATCATGAAACGATGCTGTTTTTTGTCTAATGCTTTTTCTACATCTATTGATAGGATCAATGGCTCTAATCCTTTTTTTATTAATGTGGTGTATCATGTTGATTGATTTGGAACCACCCTGCAGCCCAGGACATATCCCATTTGATTGTGGTGAGTGATTCTTTTAATATACTGTTGGATCGATTTGCTAGTATCTTGTTGAGAATTACTGCATCCACGTTTAAAGGGATATTGGCCTGTAAGTCTCCTTTTTAGTGGAGTCTTTGGTTTTGGAATCAAGATGATGCTGGCCTCATAGAATGAGTTTGGAAGTTTCCATTCCATTTCCTTTTTTTGGAACAGTTTCAGAATAGATATTAATTCTTCTTTAAATGTCTGGTGGAATTCCCCTGGGAACCCCTGGACTTTTGTTTTTGGGAGATTTTTATTATTATTTTAATTTCTTTGCTGGCTATGTGTATGTTCAAATGTTCTATTTCTTCCTGTTTAAGTTTTGGTAGCTTGCATGTTTCTAGGAATTTATCCATTTCTTCCAGATTGCCCAGCTTTGGGTATATAATTTTTCATAATATTCTTTTATAATTGTATTTCTGAGGTGTTGATTGTGATATATCCCCTTTTATTGTGATTTTATTTAGTTATTTATTTGGATCCTTTCTCTTTTTTTGATAAGTTTGGTTATGGGTTTATCAATTTTATTATTTTGAAGAATCAGCCCTTAGTTTCGTTGATCTGCTCTACTGTTTTTTTTTAATGTTGGTTTCTATATCATTTATTTCTGGTCTAGTCTTTATTATTTTCCTTCTCCTGCTTTATTTATGTCCTCAAATAAACCTTCTACCCCCTTCTTCTCCTCTTCTTCTGGGACTCCTCTGAAATGAATGTTATTATGTTTTATGAAGTCAATGAGTTTTGTAAGTCTACATTATGATCTAATATTTTTCTTTCCCTCTTCAGTTTCATTATTTCCCATGATTTTATCTTCTGTATCACTTTTTGTTCCCCTGATTCTTCCTTCCTTATGGTTAATCTGTTTCAATTCTCCTTTGTTGCATTAGTCGTTTCTGTTTTTTAACTCTTGTATTGATGCATTAAGAGTCTCCCTTGGGGCGCCTGGGTGGCACAGTCGGTTAAGCGTCCGACTTCAGCCAGGTCACGATCTCGCGGTCCGTGAGCCCTGCGTCAGGCTCTGGGCTGATGGCTCATAGCCTGGAGCCTGTTTCCGATTCTGTGTCTCCCTCTCTCTCTGCCCCTCCCCCGTTCATGCTCTGTCTCTCTCTGTCCCAAAAATAAATAAACGTTGAAAAAAAAATTAAAAAAAATAAAAGAGTCTCCTGATATCTTCCATACTTTTCTCAAGTCCAGCAAATATCCTCTTGAATGTTGCTATTACTTAAATTTGCTTCAATTAGATCTCTGGCTGTGACTTTTTCTTGTTCTTTCTTTTGGGATGAATTCCTCCATCTTGGTATCTTTGTCCCTAGGTTTCTGTCTTCTTTGTGTTAGGAAAGTCTGTTGTGTTTCCTTCTCTTGAATGTAATGGCTTTATGGAGAAGAAGTCATATACTGTCCAGGGCCTGGTGCTTTAGGAAGTGTCTTTGGTGTATGCTGTGTGCACTCTGTTGCTCTATTTTGGCTGCTGTTTCCCTCAGGTCAATCCTCTGCCAAGTTTCTCCTTTCCTGTGGTGGGGATTGTTTGAACCTTGGCCAGAATTTGGTTCATTTTAACTAGGTGTATTCTGGCCTGCTTGTTAAAAGAGAACTGATGCTATTTCCACTAGATCTGAAGTTTGCAGAACTCTATGGTAAGTAGATGTGGTGCATGTGGGGGGTTGGTGCTGGTCTTCTGAGGGAAGGGC
This sequence comes from Lynx canadensis, assembly GCF_007474595.2. Taxonomy (NCBI): domain Eukaryota; kingdom Metazoa; phylum Chordata; class Mammalia; order Carnivora; family Felidae; genus Lynx; species Lynx canadensis. Next base: position 68,863,417 of record NC_044321.2, on the reverse strand, counting down.
CTGTTTCACTGGTTCTCAGGCACACTTGACCTAGAAAAGCAGCACCAGCACAGTGCAGAGGTGTGGGGCTTGGTGTAAGTGGTTTAGGCCACAACTGTTGGCCCTGTGCTGCTTAATTTAGTTTTTGTTCAGGGGTGGGGAAAGGAAATGGTGCCAGCCAGTTCCCTAGTCCTCAGAGATGGAGTTCATGACTGCTGCTATGTGGGAAGCCTTGCCAGAAGAGCAAATAATCTTCCTCCTGTGTCCCAGGCATCCCTCAGGTCACTGTCTTCTTCCTGTCTGTTTCTGGGAAATCTTCCCACCTGGCAGTGCAGTGAACCTTGGGCTCTATCTCAGGGAAGTCAGCTGAATTTTAAATCTCCAAAATTTAAAGGCCTAGCATGGCAGGGGCCTGCACTGCAACTCTGGGTTGGGTCTCGTCATGCTGGGACTGATGTAGATTTGACCCAAAAGGGCAGTCAAACCAAAGTACAGAGGAGTGGCATTTGGAGTAAAGCACAGCAACCAGTGTCCAGGTTAGCCACCCTCAGCAGATGTCTCTGTTCCTATGCTGAGGGGCAGGGGAGGGAAATGGTGTTGGCCGGCTCCTTTGTACCCTGAGAAGAAATGTCACCTCTCCCAATGTGCTCCAAGAAGGGGGAACTATCTCTCCCAGTGCATCCCAGAGGATCCTCAGTGCCATTTGCCCCCAGGCTATCTGGCCTCCTCCACAGACCTCCTCAGGTCTCCACACCAGTCATACCACAGACCTCTAAAACTCCCATCTTTGAGTCCTGCTGATTGTAAAAACTCACAAAAATCATCCCCTCTCATTTTCCCAGTCAATGGCTTTTGGGAAGTGTTTTCCTTGTGTAATACCCTGTGCACTTATCTCTCTTCTCTCTCTCTCTCTTACCTCACTCTGAGACCAGGGATCCTTCCCTTCCACAGCGCCTGGGATCTGTTTCTCCCCCAAACCATATCTCTGTACCTCCTACCTTCCACGATGTGGCCTCCTCTCCTTCTAGTTATACAGTTAGTTCTGTCAGTCCTCAAATTGATTTATTTGGTATTCAGAATGATTTAATATTTATCTAGCTGTGTTTGAGGGATGAGGCAAGTCTAGGGTCTTCATACCATTCCACCTTCTTAGCTAGTTCCTGTTGCTCATTTTGATAATAATGATGGAGGTAAGGGGTCCAATTCACTTGAATTTTTATAAAAATCTGAAATTATTTTAAGTAACCTTTATTCTATTTGTAATAATGTAAAATATTTGAAATAAAACATAAGTGAAAATTTTTAGAGGTATATATCAGTTATGTGTTCTTACTTTCACCAATTTTATTATCTTTAAACATATTTTTAATTTGGCTTTGGTTCATTATTTGAATGAAACATTTGGAATGTGTGTGTGTGTGTGTGTGTGTGATCTGCCTGTAGTATGTGAATGGAAGTATGTGAATCAGATAATTTCAGCAATGCTATTAAAATATTTTAATAACTTAAAAATAATGATTACATCAATTAGTTTGGTATGTTCACTTCTGATTTGTTAGTCCCTACCTCTGATTAACAGTGTCAAAATAACTGTTCCAAATTTTGTGATGATAACTATATTTAGTAGTAAAAATGATCTCTTCTCATCAGGTAGACATTCAAAGAATTGCACAGATATATAGATATAGATTAGATACAGGATAGATAGATAGATGGATGGAGTTGCTGTGAATGACTAGAAAGGCACACAAAATCCGGAGCAGTTATTGATCCACATTGAAATCCACAAGTAAAATAAATTGAAATAACTTGCTTTAATCAACCTGATGGAAAAAATATTTCAAAATAGGCATAATGTCAGTGCCATGTGGCAGTTAAAATTTGTAAAGACTCGTAAAACAAACTAATCAAATAATTATAAGGATTAGGAAAATAAAGAAAGGGTAATTAGCTTTTAGCCAAAATGTTGATTAGATGCCTCAAGAATTCTTCCAACTATGAGTTTACAAACAACATTAAAATTATCAAATGACATCTCTGTTTCTTTATTGCTGTATTATATTTACTTTTCATTCTTTGGGTACAATTTTGCAATCTGGCTTATATTAGCATCTCAATGTTTGAATACTATTTCAAAGGTTATCATCAATAAATGCTAACTAAATTCAATTGCTTTTTAAAACCACTTTTCTTCTTCAATATTCTTCCAGTACTTTGCACTATTAACCACTCCCGTTGAATGACTGATTTATTCAACAAATCATTGCAGCACACTTGCCATATGACAGCATTTGTGCTAGGTGCTGGAGATAAATGAGACTAAATTATTGTTTTGTGGTGCTATTAAAAAGGAAATATATACCCTACCTTCAAAGAAATTTCAGTATAGTGGTGTAACTGCTATGTTAGCAATATGATGGAGCTTAGTCTTGAAGGTTAAGTAGGAATTTGTCAAGGGAAGAAGAGCCATGGTGAAAGGATGGGAGGTGGGAAAAAAAAGAATAGAGAAAAGTTGTAGTATATATGAATATCCAAAGGTGACAGAGAAAATAGCGCCCTTGAGGAAGTATAAATACTGTCATTTGGAATGTCCAGAGTGTTTTGTGCAAACATTCCCATTTCTACAATCACAAAATTCTCTGAAACCTCAATGCCTTTGCCCATACAGGTCCCTCTCCCTACACCTGGTTTTCTTACTGTCAGTTTTCAAAGTTCAGCATGGGTCCTGGAAAACCTTTCAGTATTTCTCCCTCCTTACCTATCTTCTCTTTCTCTCACATATGCACTTTTTCTTATTCTTATGTTATCTGTTTTCCTAGATCTTCACACTTTTGACCCAACTACTCTCACTTTTATGGTCAGAACAAAGTAAGAAAAATACATAACTTTTAAAAGAAAAATATTAACTATTAATCAAAGAACACACTCTTTTATAAAAAAAAACTTGGAAACAAAAAAGGGAAGTTACAGTGCATTTCAAATACTTCTTGACTTGTAAAGCATCTTTATTCACATATCAGGAATATTGTTATTGCATAACATGAAGCACACCTGAAATTTTTCTTCTCCATTAGAACAGTAAAACAGTTTATTTATGAATTATGTAACTTATCTGTAAAATTTGTGTCTGAGGAAAGCAGTTTTAAATGATGCTAATCTAAGTTAATATAAATTGGCTTAGTTAATGTTTTAAATTATATTGTTTTTGAAATAGATTAAAATGTTTTAGGGAGTCTACAATAATCACTTTATATGTTAGGAGCCATTTCTAATTAAAATATTATTTAAAAAAAATATTTCATCATTGAGTATAGCAAACAATAAAAACAAAGTGAATTATTACTTACAGTATATTGTGCTTACTCTATTTTTACACCATGTATAACTACTTATTTGCAAAAAGGCTCTCCATCTTTGCATGCATAAACAATATGCTCTGGACAGAAATTTGTTATAGTTCCTAGACAATCATAAAAGTCAGTAACAGATGTACAATTGGTTGCAAATAACCACATTCAAAATCCCTCAACAGTATAAAACAAAATATTTCAACTTTGGTTAATACATATGTGAAAAGTTTTACATGTTAGAAAAACTATGTTAAGGAATCTTAAAATATGAAAGTGAAAATAACTTTGAATGTTCAAATATCATGTTTTCAAGTACTAGTCTCTAAAATCAAGATAAGCAACAGACATGATATCATCCTATTATTTTGTACCTGATGATTTTCATAACATGACTTAAAATTGACAGTATGCAGCATTATGACCCAAAGAAGATCAAACATTTAAAATAAAGTTATTTTGGACTAAATTTGAGTATCATCCCCAGCTAAGGGAAGACAAAACAATATATCCAAAGATAGGGCCAACATATGTTCTGGTTTGCTAAGACAGTTCCAGTTTATGTCTGTTGTCTTTGAATAATTATTAATATTTCTTTTTTTCACTCTCAAAGTGCTCTGATTGAGAAAGAGATTAGTACCAGTGGGCTACTGAAGGTAGCAGACACAGCCCTAACAATGATTTTTTGATATTTCTAAGACTACCCGGGAGAATCATTCTGCCAATGGTATAATTGCATTATTCCTTCCAGCAATCTGGACTGAGAAAAGGCTTTCTACAGTTTGAAAAGTAATGAGTAGGAAAATATTAGGAGTCACAGGACCCATAAACATGCATAGAAAATGGGCAGAAAACATGAATAGACACTTCTCTAAAGAAGACATCCAGAGAAAACCGCCAGAGGATTAGCAGAACAGAGTCACCGGACACAAGTGCCGACGAGAGGCCCACGGAAGAGGGTAGGAAGGGCGGCGAGGCGGTGCGCGCTCCACGGACTGGCGGGAGGGAGCCGGGGTGGAGGGGTGGCTCGCCGGCCAAGCAGAGCCCCCGAGTCCGGCTTGCAAAAGCGGAGGGGCCTGACGGACTGTGTTCCGACAGCAAGCGCAACTTAGCGTCTGGGAGGTCATAAATTAACAGCTCTGCTCGGAAAGCGGGAAGGCTGGAAGACAAAGGGAGGGTGAGCTGCGGAGCCCCCGGACGACAGAGCTCAGTTTGGCGGGGAACAAAGGCGCTCGCCAGCGCCATCTCCCCCGCCCATCCCCCAGCCAAAATCCCAAAGGGAACCGGTTCCGGCCAGGGAAATTGCTCGCTCCGCGCAAACACCCAACTCTGTGCTTCTGCGGAGCCAAACCTCCGGCAGCGGATCTGACTCCCTCCGGCTGCCACAGGGCCCCTCCTGAAGTGGATCACCTAAGGAGAAGAGAGCTAAGCCTGCCCCCCCTCCCGCCGTGCACCTTGCCTTCCCACCCCAGCTAATACGCCAGATCCCCAGCATCACAAGCCTGGCAGTGTGCAAGTAGCCCAGACGGGCCACGCCACCCCACAGTGAATCCCGCCGCTAAGAGAGGGGAAGAGAAGGCACACACCAGTCTGACTGTGGCCCCAGCGGTGGGCTGGGGGCAGACATCAGGACTGACTGCGGCCCCGCCCACCAACTCCAGTTATACACCACAGCACAGGGGAAGTACCCTGCAGGTCCTCACCACACCAGGGACTATCCAAAATGACCAAGCGGAAGAATTCCCCTCAGAAGAATCTCCAGGAAATAACAACAGCTAATGAGCTGATCAAAAAGGATTTAAATAATATAACAGAAAGTGAATTTAGAATAATAGTCATAAAATTAATCGCTGGGCTGGAAAACAGTATACAGGACAGCAGAGAATCTCTTGCTACAGAGATCAAGGGACTAAGGAACAGTCACGAGGAGCTGAAAAACGCTTTAAATGAAATGCAAAACAAAATGCAAACCACCACAGCTCGGATGGAAGAGGCAGAGGAGAGAATAGGTGAACTAGAAGATAAAGTTATGGAAAAAGAGGAAGCTGAGAAAAAGAGAGATAAAAAAATCCAGGAGTATGAGGGGAAAATTAGAGAACTAAGTGATACACTAAAAAGAAATAATATACGCATAATTGGTATTCCAGAGGAGGAAGAGAGAGGGAAAGGTGCTGAAGGGGTACTTGAAGAAATAATAGCTGAGAACTTCCCTGAACTGGGGAAGGAAAAAGGCATTGAAATCCAAGAGGCACAGAGAACTCCCTTCAGACGGAACTTGAATCGATCTTCTGCACGACATATCATAGTGAAACTGGCAAAATACAAGGATAAAGAGAAAATTCTGAAAGCAGCAAGGGGTAAACGTGCCCTCACATATAAAGGGAGACCTATAAGACTCGTGACTGATCTCTCTTTTGAAACTTGGCAGGCCAGAAAGAATTGGCACGAGATTTTCAGGGTGCTAGACAGCAAAAATATGCAGCCGAGAATCCTTTATCCAGCAAGTCTGTCATTTAGAATAGAAGGAGAGATAAAGGTCTTCCCAAACAAACAAAAACTGAAGGAATTTGTCACCACTAAACCAGCCCTACAAGAGATCCTAAGGGGGACCCTGTGAGACAAAGTACCAGAGACATCACTACAAGCATAAAACATACAGACATCACAATGACTCTAAACCCGTATCTTTCTATAATAACACTGAATGTAAACGGATTAAATGCGCCAACCAAAAGACATAGGGTATCAGAATGGATAAAAAAACAAGACCCATCTATTTGCTGTCTACAAGAGACTCATTTTAGACCTGAGGACACCTTTAGATTGAGAGTGAGGGGATGGAGAACTATTTATCATGCTACTGGAAGCCAAAAGAAAGCTGGAGTAGCCATACTTATATCAGACAAACTAGACTTTAAATTAAAGGCTGTAACAAGAGATGAAGAAGGACATTATATAATAGTTACAGGGTCTATCCATCAGGAAGAGCTAACAATTATAAATGTCTATGCGCCGAATACCGGAGCCCCCAAGTATATAAAACAATTACTCATAAACAGAAGCAACCTTATTGATAAGAATGTGGTAATTGCTGGGGACTTTAACACCCCACTTACAGAAATGGATAGATCATCTAGACACACAGTCAATAAAGAAACAAGGGCCCTGAATGAGACATTGGATCAGATGGACTTGACAGATCTATTTAGAACTCTGCATCCCAAAGCAACAGAATATACTTTCTTCTCGAGTGCACATGGAACATTCTCCAAGATAGATCATATACTGGGTCACAAAACAGCCCTTCATAAGTTTACAAGAATTGAAATTATACCATGCATACTTTCAGACCACAATGCTATGAAGCTTGAAATCAACCACAGGAAAAAGTCTGGAAAACCTCCAAAAGCGTGGAGGTTAAAGAACACCCTACTAACGAATGAGTGGGTCAACCAGGCAATTAGAGAAGAAATCAAAAAATATATGGAAACAAACGAAAATGAAAATACAACAATCCAAACGCTTTGGGACGCAGCGAAGGCAGTCCTGAGAGGAAAATACATTGCAATCCAGGCCTATCTCAAGAAACAAGAAAAATCCCAAATACAAAATCTAACAGCACACCTAAAGGAACTAGAAGCAGAACAGCAAAGGCAGCCTAAACCCAGCAGAAGAAGAGAAATAATAAAGATCAGAGCAGAAATAAACAATATAGAATCTAAAAAAACTGTAGAGCAGATCAACGAAACCAAGAGTTGGTTTTTTGAAAAAATAAACAAAATTGACAAACCTCTAGCCAGGCTTCTCAAAAAGAAAAGGGAGATGACCAAATAGATAAAATCATGAATGAAAATGGAATGATTACAACCAATCCCTCAGAGATACAAACAATTATCAGGGAATACTATGAAAAATTATATGCCAACAAATTGGACAACCTGGAAGAAATGGACACATTCCTGAACACCCACACTCTTCCAAAACTCAATCAGGAGGAAATAGAAAGCTTGAACAGACCCATAACCAGCGAAGAAATTGAATCGGTTATCAAAAATCTCCCAACAAATAAGAGTCCAGGACCAGATGGCTTCCCAGGGGAGTTCTACCAGACATTTAAAGCAGAGATAATACCTATCCTTCTCAAGCTATTCCAAGAAATAGAAAGGGAAGGAAAACTTCCAGACTCATTCTATGAAGCCAGTATTACTTTGATTCCTAAACCAGACAGAGACCCAGTAAAAAAAGAGAACTACAGGCCAATATCCCTGATGAATATGGATGCAAAAATTCTCAATAAGATACTAGCAAATCGAATTCAACAGCATATAAAAAGAATGATTCACCATGATCAAGTGGGATTCATTCCTGGGATGCAGGGCTGGTTCAACATTCGCAAATCAATCAACGTGATACATCACATTAACAAAAAAAAAGAGAAGAACCATATGATCCTGTCAATCGATGCAGAAAAGGCCTTTGACAAAATCCAGCACCCTTTCTTAATAAAACCCTTGAGAAAGTCGGGATAGAAGGAACATACTTAAAGATCATAAAAGCCATTTATGAAAAGCCCACAGCTAACATCATCCTCAACGGGGAAAAACTGAGAGCTTTTTCCCTGAGATCAGGAACACGACAGGGATGCCCACTCTCACCGCTGTTGTTTAACATAGTGCTGGAAGTTCTAGCATCAGCAATCAGACAACAAAAGGAAATCAAAGGCATCCAAATTGGCAAAGATGAAGTCAAGCTTTCGCTTTTTGCAGATGACATGATATTATACATGGAAAATCCGATAGACTCCACCAAAAGTCTGCTAGAACTGATACATGAATTCAGCAAAGTTGCAGGATACAAAATCAATGTCCAGAAATCAGTTGCATTCTTATACACTAACAATGAAGCAACAGAAAGACAAATAAAGAAAATGATCCCATTCACAATTGCACCAAGAAGCATAAAATACCTAGGAATAAATCTAACCAAAGATGTAAAGGATCTGTATGCTGAAAACTATAGAAAGCTTATGAAGGTAATTGAAGAAGACTTAAAGAAATGGAAAGACATTCCCTGCTCATGGATTGGAAAAATAAATATTGTCAAAATGTCAATACTACCCAAAGCTATCTACACATTCAATGCAATCCCAATCAAAATTGCACCAGCATTCTTCTCGAAATTAGAACAAGCAATCCTAAAATTCATATGGAACCACAAAAGGCCCCGAATAGCCAAAGGAATTTTGAAGAAGAAGACCAAAGCAGGAGGCATCACAATCCCAGACTTTAGCCTCTACTACAAAGCTGTCATCATCAAGACAGCATGGTATTGGCACAAAAACAGACACACAGACCAATGGAATAGAATAGAAACCCCAGAACTAGACCCACAAACGTATGGCCAACTCATCTTTGACAAAGCAGGAAAGAACATCCAATGGAAAAAAGACAGTCTCTTTAACAAATGGTGCTGGGAGAACTGGACAGCAACATGCAGAAGGTTGAAACTAGACCACTTTCTCACACCATTTACAAAAATAAACTCAAAATGGATAAAGGACCTAAATGTGAGACAGGAAACCATCAAAACCTTAGAGGAGAAAGCAGGAAAAGACCTCTCTGACCTCAGTCGTAGCAATCTCTTACTCGACACATCCCCAAAGGCAAGGGAATTAAAAGCAAAAGTGAATTACTGGGACCTTATGAAGATAAAAAGCTTCTGCACAGCAAAGGAAACAACCAACAAAACTAAAAGGCAACCAACGGAATGGGAAAAGATATTTGCAAATGACATATCGGACAAAGGGCTAGTATCTAAAATCTATAAAGAGCTCACCAAACTCCACACCTGAAAAACAAACAACCCAGTGAAGAAATGGGCAGAAAACATGAATAGACACTTCTCTAAAGAAGACATCCGGATGGCCAACAGGCACATGAAAAGATGTTCAGCGTCGCTCCTTATCAGGGAAATACAAATCAAAACCACACTCAGGTATCACCTCACGCCAGTCAGAGTGGCCAAAATGAACAAATCAGGAGAGTATAGATGCTGGAGAGGATGTGGAGAAACGGGAACCCTCTTGCACTGTTGGTGGGAATGCAAATTGGTGCAGCCGCTCTGGAAAGCAGTGTGGAGGTTCCTCAGAAAATTAAAAATAGACCTACCCTATGACCCAGCAATAGCACTGCTAGGAATTTATCCAAGGGATACAGGAGTACTGATGCATAGGGGCACTTGTACCCCAATGTTCATAGCAGCACTCTCAACAATAGCCAAATTATGGAAAGAGCCTAAATGTCCATCAACTGATGAATGGATAAAGAAATTGTGGTTTATATACACAATGGAATACTATGTGGCAATGAGAAAAAATGAAATATGGCCCTTTGTAGCAACGTGGATGGAACTGGAGAGTGTAATGCTAAGTGAAATAAGCCATACAGAGAAAGACAGATACCATATGGTTTCACTCTTATGTGGATCCTGAGAAACTTAACAGGAACCCATGGGGTAGGGGAAGGAAAAAAAAAAAAAGAGGTTAGAGTGGGAGAGAGCCAAAGCATAAGAGACTGTTAAAAACTGAGAACAAACTGAGGGTTGATGGGGGGTGGGAGGGAGGGGAGGGTGGGTGATGGGTATTGAGGAGGGCACCTTTTGGGATGAGCACTGGGTGTTGTATGGAAACCAATTTGTCAACAAATTTCATAAAAAAAAAATTGTATAAAGTAAAAAAAAAAAAAAAAAAAAAAAGAAGACATCCAGATGGCCAACAGGCACATGAAAAGATGTTCAGCGTCGCTCCTTATCAGGGAAATACAAATCAAAACCACACTCAGGTATCACCTCACGCCAGTCAGAGTGGCCAAAATGAACCAATCAGGAGACTATAGATGCTGGAGAGGATGTGGAGAAACGGGAACCCTCTTGCACTGTTGGTGGGAATGCAAATTGGTGCAGCCGCTCTGGAAAGCAGTGTGGAGGTTCCTCAGAAAATTAAAAATAGAACTACCCTATGACCCAGCAGTAGCACTGCTAGGAATTTATCCAAGGGATACAGGAGTACTGATGCATAGGGGCACTTGTACCCCAATGTTCATAGCAGCACTCTCAACAATAGCCAAATTATGGAAAGAGCCTAAATGTCCATCAACTGATGAATGGATAAAGAAATTGTGGTTTATATACACAATGGAATACTACGTGGCAATGAGAAAAAATGAAATATGGCCTTTTGTAGCAACGTGGATGGAACTGGAGAGTGTGATGCTAAGTGAAATAAGCCATACAGAGAAAGACAGATACCATATGGTTTCACTCTTATGTGGATCCTGAGAAACTTTACAGGAACCCATGGGGGAGGGGAAGGAAAAAAAAAAAAAAAAGGACGTTAGAGTGGGAGAGAGCCAAAGCATAAGAGACTGTTAAAAACTGAGAACAAACTGAGGGTTGATGGGGGGTGGGAGGGAGGGGAGGGTGGGTGATGGGTATTGAGGAGGGCACCTTTTGGGATGAGCACTGGGTGTTGAATGGAAACCAATTTGTCAATAAATTTCATATAAAAAAAAAATAAACCTAGAGAAATTAGATTTTTAAAAAAAAATAAAATAAAATAAAATAAAAAAAAAGAAAATGTAATTCCAAGAAATGAATAACTGTTTTGACCATCTGCCAGTGTAAACATAAAGAAGAGATTCTATAGAGTGAAATTTAAAGTTTCCTGAGTTCCAGACCTCTGAATATTTTAGAAGTGGTAGGTAAGAAAAGAAAATGTCTCTGATAAGATCAGGCTGAGAGAATTGAAAGGAAAACTGCCCTTTGGAGAGCATATTTTTTCCTAACATAAAATATGAAACACTGATTTTGCTACTTAAATGTATTTCTAAAACAAAAGAGTGACATCAGAAAATATAATGGAATTTTTAGTGAAAACACAATACAGTGCTTTAAAACAGTTCCACCCTAATATCTGATTATGGAAACAACTTCACTTGACCAAAATGCTCCACTGACCATCTAACTATCCAACAGAGCAAAAATCCTTCACCAGAATTAGTGGATCAAATGGTGCTACTTAAAGAGAAATTTAAGTCATATCTGCTTTCAACAGATGTTCTGAAAAAGAATTGTACTTCTTGGCTTGCCAAAGATTTTAGGCTATGTTTTATAGACAGATATGGTTATATATTTATTTGGATATCTATTTCCTTTTATGGGGGTTCACGTGTTTTTTATCACATTAAGTACATTGGTATTGAACATATTGCAGAGTAAAAATTTTCCTGAAAAATAAAGTACAACCTTTATGTATTATGACAAAGTGTTAAATATAAGTAGCCTAAAGCAATCTCTAACATTGACACAAGATTTTTGTTGGTAGTCCACAGAATTTTTTATATTTATTTCAAAGATCAGAGACACACATGTTAACTTCAGGTGAAAACAATTATTTATTCCTTTTAAAAATAAACATTTTTTTAAAATACCAGATACTTTCAGGTTTGTGAATTTTTAACAACACAACCTTTGCTTGGAATATTGTATAAACTCTTAGGCTACATACTGCAGCCTTGATTTCCTCTCTAGTTAAAATCTAATTCTTCACATGTTCAACCAATAGAAATAAAGCTATTTAAAATTTTCTTGCATTGTGCACAATGTACAGTCATAAAACAGTGGGAGATGAACATAATTCTAGCCAATATAAACATGCTATCCACAATTGTGAAAGTAAGTCAGAAACAGAAGCAGTCCTAACATCTGCACTTAGAGACTACTGTAATTATGAGAAGTGATCAGTAAACAGAGATTGTGAATAGTTTATAATGGGAGATAAATGAGCATGGATTTTAAACTTTTTTCCAGCCTGTGTAAGTTACTAGTTAATTTTTTGGTTGTACACTTGTTGGTTTCCCATATCTACAGTCTATATAGAACACACATGACTTATCTATCAATTGTATGCTGTTTGAGTTTAGTTAGTTATTTGTTACTTACAAGAACTATTTATTCATCTTTGTACTGGGATCCATAATGTTTTATTATCTACCCAAAAAACCCACTTTATGTTAATATATTGCTACAAATGTAGTTTTCAACTTTGTCAAAATCAGAGATCTCTGACCTTAGAGCCACTAAGATTGCTAAGCAATAATCACTGGGTATCACTGACAAAGAGAAAAAATAAAGAAAGAGTAAGAAAAAAAAGGAAGTGAAAGAGGGCAGAAAGAGAGAAACAGAAGTAAGGAGAGCTTCCAGGAAGAGAAAATAAAGAAAAGACAAGGAAGTATTAGGCAGAGCAAAAGACACAGATGTAATGCAGCTGAGACATCAGGCATTCATTAGGATTGTTTCATCTTCATATTTTCTCTTTGTCTCTTTCTCTTCCTCTCCCTTCAAGCCCACTTTGTCAGGATGTCAGTTCATATTCCGCTAATATTACATACTATATATTTTCCATCTAGGTCATTTTGATAAGTTGTTAACCTCGTATCTGCTGTATATCTCAAAATTTACTATTTTCCCTACCTATTGGCAAGTGCATTTTATGTACTATTACCTGCTTGGTTTTTACCCATTATTTATCCTCCACTCCTTCTTCCTGGCAATTAAAGCAATGAATCTCAGTTGTTTTTGTTTGTTTGTTTGGAATTTATAGATTAATATTGTCACTAAAATGCTCTGCTTGAACAGTCTGGTAACAGGTTAACTGAGGTGCTCTGGAAGCAGCCAGCTCTATTATAAATATTCTTTCTTCTATTAAATCAAAATCTATTTTCCTGACACTTTTAGCCAATATGGAACAAATTCACTGCGGACCATCTAGAAAGTCCTGCCGTATGGTGAGACTGCAGAAGCACAGTGGAAGACAACTTGTGAGAAGGGAACATTTCAGCTAACATAACCAATTTACTGTGGGTGTAGTTAATATGTACCTCCCTTCTTCATCTCTATCTTTTTGAAGACATTAAGTTATAAATTATCTATGTGAGGCACGCAATGATAGTTGCAATTCCAACAACAAATTGTTCCCCCCCAGACCAACAAATACCTTCTTCTATGTATCCAAAGGCCTTTCTCCCCCCCAAAAGAGGCTGAAATGGCCAGTTATTGCTATCTCAGACAACCTTACAACTAGGTATGGCCATGTGGCACAATTCTAACCAATGGGACATAAAGAGAAGTCTGTGGAGCTTTTCAGAAAAATTTTCTCCCTGGTAAAAAGAAAAAAGGTTGCTTTCCTTTGTAGTCTTCTTTCTCCCTGCTTTGCATATGGCTGTATCAGGATGTGAGGCTTAGAATGGTTCCAATCATCTTGTAACCATGAGTAGAGCTATCCTAACACAATGGAGGCTACAGAGTGAAAACATGGAAAAAATCCTAGATCCTTAATGACCTCACTGAACTACTGAATCAAGCCTATGTTTGCCTAACCTCCAACTTCTTATTATAGGAGTTTAAAAAACCTCTACTGTTTAAATGACGTTTAGTTGGATGTTCTATTAGTTGTAGCCAAAAGTATTCTGATACACCATGTTAATGAAAACAAACAATACTGTGGATCAACTACAGTGACTTTTTTAAAGAATTCTGGGGACATAAGGTAAATATTATGTAATGCTTACAAACCTGTTAATCTGATGCATGAAACAGGATGCAATTAAATCCAAGAAGGCTAACAATGGATCCTAAATTTTGAAATAATTGTATAAGGGGAATTTAGTGTGAAGTGCAATAAAAGTATAATCAGATTTTAGTAAAGTATGCATAAATAATTCAGTAAAGGAAATCTTACAATAACAAGAGCTCATCTATATAATTGGGGTATATCAAATTGAGCTAGATATGGTCAAATATACTATTTCAAAAGAACAAAAAATTTACCTCAGTTCTACCACTTGCTAACTGTGTGATCTTGGGAAAGTTAACTAACCTTTTGAGCCTTAGTTTCCTCTTTTGGAAAGAAAGGATGATAATAATAGTTCAAGGTTATGAGGATCAAAAAAGTAACACAACACTTATTTGGCATGTAAGAAGTACTTGATAAGTGAGAACTATTATTGTAATTATAATTTTATGACAAATGCAATTCAAATAACAAATTAGAAGAACAAAATCATGGCCATTTAGGTGAATAGGATGTAATTTAGCTTACATCTTTGAATAAGTGGAAAGAACATCAAAATCAGGCAAGAAATAGATTAATGGGAGTATGCTTGTATTTTTAAACTGGGTTGGATTATGTTCAAAAACATATAAACCTGAGGCACCTGGGTGGCTCAGTTGGTTGAATGACTGACTTCAGCTCAGGTCATGATCTCACAGTGCGAGAGTTTGAGCCCCATGTCAGGCTCTGTGCTAACAGCTCAGAGCCTGGAGCCTGCTTCGGATTCTGTCTCCCTCTCTCTCTGCACCCCCACCCCACTTGTGCTCTGTATCTCTTTCTCTTAAAAATAAATAAAACATTAAAAAGACATATAAACTTAATAGTAGGTACCTTTGGAAGAGTAATGACTAAGAGTTGGCAATAGGGGAATCTTGGGGTGCAGATAATGTTCTGGTTCTTGATGTAGGTACTAGTTACATGGGTGTGCTCACTTTGCAGAAGTTTACCTACCTATTCACTTATGATTTATGTATTTTTGTGAATACAATACTTCAATAAAAATTATTTTATAAAGGGGAGTTGGTGTTTCTCATAGAAATAATATAATAAGTTTAATGTAAATTAAAGTCAGATCCTTTAACTTTCAGAAAGGCATATTTGACTTTTCTTTACATGTTTATCGACAAAGGCAAATCTATAAAAAATGAGCCATAAGAAAGTGAGATTAATCTGATAAGCATTTGTGAGATTTATGAGGATGGGCCAAGACACTGTAATAAGGAATTTAGCTTGCTTACTTTTCTTTGGAGACTAAACTAATCTCAATAAACTTTGAGGTAATCACCAAGGCCTTGAATGAATTCTTATTCAGAAGACAGGGAAAATATTGTGGTGGGGGGGTTAAGTGCACAGACTCCAGAGCCCAACAGTTGGGGTGCATGACTTGGCTCCCCCCATTTATTCACCGTGTATTTCAGCTTCCTCATGTAAAATGGGAGTAACAGTGGCATCTACCTCATTGGGTTATTGTGATAATGAAATGAGTTGATATATGGAAAGTATTTGGAACAGTGCTTGGCACATAGCAGATGCTATTAAAGTATTAGATATTATCACAAATGCTAGGTTCCTCTTTTAAAAAAAAATCATCCCGGGGCGCCTGGGTGGCGCAGTCGGTTAAGCGTCCGACTTCAGCCAGGTCACGATCTCGCGGTCCGTGAGTTCGAGCCCCGCGTCGGGCTCTGGGCTGATGGCTCAGAGCCTGGAGCCTGTTTCCGATTCTGTGTCTCCCTCTCTCTCTGCCCCTCCCCCGTTCATGCTCTGTCTCTCTCTGTCCCAAAAATAAATAAACGTTGAAAAAAAAAATTTTTAAAAAAAAATCATCCCATGCACTGAGGACTCTTATTCTTTGGTAGAATTAAGTCTCAGTTCTGATTTCCAAATTATGATTTATCAAAGGGCAAGACTGGTTATAATGGTGGTTAGCAAAGGGTTAAAGAATTCTGCATGGAACAGTAGAAACAGATTCATGTGAATCATGCAACCCAAAGAGCATCGTGTATTGAAAAATAAAAATGAATAACAATAACACTTTTAATGATAATAACTTGTACGTTGGTTCTTACCTCTTCTTGCCTATTTAAGCATTTTGCTCAATATTTCTTCCTTCTCTCTTTTGCATTAGAATTTTTGGTTCTCCATTGGATCATTCCCATTAACAAACACGCTTTCATGTTATGCATCTCCAAAATGAATGAAAAATTCCTTGACCCCACATCTTCCTCCACCTATTTTCTTTTACTCCCATTAATAGCAAAACTTCTCAAAGGAGATGTCTAGGCTTATTATCTCCAATTCTTCCACATTCAGTCTTGAATCCATTTCAAACTTTCTTTTCAGCGTTCCACTAAAACTGCTCTTGTCATGCTCAACAATGATCACTATGATGCTAAATCCAATGGCTAATTCTCAGTCCTCGTCATACATGACCTATCTTGACGACCATGTGTCCTAGGTTGCCCACGATAGTCTTAGCTTTTTCCTGTTCTCTGTACATGATTATTAACAGCATTCTCTTTCACTCTCAGAAGTGTTCCATTTTGGAATACAAATTACCTGATCACCTGAAATTAGCTTTTTGGCAGAGTTGCTCACTCTCTATTTCTTGAAACACTCTCTTCACTTGGGTTCTGGGATAGTTCTCTCTTTTCCTCTTACTGGCCACTCTTTCACAGACATCTCTGCTTCCCTGTTTAATTTCTAAGCCATGGAGTGCCATGGCTTAAATCTAAACCTCTTATCTTCTCTGTTACATTTTGTTGATCTCATCTCGTCCCAGACTAATGATTTTGACATGTCTATCTCCACTCCAAACTACTTTAAACTCCAGACTCATATATCCAATAACCTACCTGACATTTCAACTTGGTTGTATATAATAGATGTCCCAGACTTATTTCCCAAACCACCTTCTGATATTTCCCCTTTAATCAGTTCCTTCCAGTCTTATTATAGCCTAAAGACACTACATAATCTAACCATATCCCCTAATTGTCTCCCTGCTTATTGAACTTTAAACCATGACACTAACCTCCTTAGTGTTATTCCAGAATGTTAGGCACTCTCATTCTCTGGGACTATGTACTTGTTCCTTCCTCAGTCAGGAATGCTCCAATTCCAGATATTCAAATGTCTTACTCTTTCCCTCTTTCCAGTTTCTGAGAAAATGTCAACTTTTAAGTGAGATCTTCCCTGGCCACCCTATTTTAAATTTGCATCACCTTCACAATCCCAAATATCCTGCCCTGCTTTATTTTTCTGCATAACATTTAAAACCATGTGACATTCTTTACACTTTTTTTTGTTGGTTATTTTTGTCTCCCTCAATTGGAAGGTAAGCTTCATGAAAGCAAGTGATATTTGGGCAGGGCAAAGACTTGAGGGAATTGAGGGAGGGAGTTTCATGGATTTCTAGCTGAAGGGAATTCTGGGCAAGGGGAACAGGTGACATTATACTGACTTATGTTTTAAAAGGATCACACTGGCTACTGTGTGGAGAAAATGCTGCAAGGGGAAAAGTAGAAGCAGAAGGATAGTAGAACATTATTACAGTCTTCTGATTTCAACACCAACATGTGAAGAGCTTGAAAGTCATCACTCTCATCCTTGCAGCAAGGAAAAGCCACACAAACTGAAGATCAGTGATATTTCTTAGACACATCAGAGAACTGAGGTTACAGAGCAAGTCACCACCCCCAAAAATGGAGACAGGTGAACATAGAGAATAATGGTCCAGATTAGCTTACCTGAAACAGAAGTTACTGGAGCCAGTAACTGGTAGGAACACTTAAATGGCAATTGAAGAATTGCTGGAGGCTGAACATGAAACAGCTTGAGAGTTTAAAACTTCTGGGGCCCAGTATTGAGGGTGTGGCATACTTTCATTAATTTTATCTTTAGGAGCCCCAATCAGGTTCTCCTGGTGAGGATCAGAAGAAAATCCCACATGTTTTGGGTAGGAAGAGAGAAAAGTAACCATACTGAAATATTATCAGAAGACAACAACCACTTTGACATGCCCAGAGTTTCTGTTCTCAATAACAAAGACCCGCCCTCAAGGGAAACTACTTTATCAAAGCCTTACCTAACTTACAGGAGGCTCAGTTAGACAACTCCATCCTCTTCCAGTCTTCCTTTTCTAGATATAAGGTGTAAAAAAGGAGGCTAACAAATGCTTCTGAAGTTTACAGCCCAAGGACTCAGGCCCACTATCAATGAGATTACTTAGAAGATTATAGAATGCTTCTATTTCCAGTACCTTACTGCCATATCAACAAGACAGTGATATAGCAACAGTGGATTATAATAAAGAGAGCTCTTAGACAAAGACTCTATTTAAGGATCTCTAGGAAAATCCAAGCACAATGGGGCTGGGGTGGACAAGGAGACTAGAGAACATTTTAGCCACTGACACAACTCCAGTAAACAGTAAATACAGCTCAGCTCTAGATAAAGATAATAACTCACACTAAAATGTCTATCTATCTTGGTTCCTTCTACCTGACACATCATGTTTGGTTTAAAACAAGTACTGTAAAAAACAAATAAAAAAAGAAAACAAGTACTGTATAAGGCATGCTAAAAGGCAGGGATGGGAGGGAAGTCTGAAAAGACAAACCAAGCATCAAAGCCAGAATCAGATAGGGAAGAAATTTTGGACTTATCAGATTGAGAATTTAAAATAATCATGATGAATATGCTAAAGCTTCGAATGGAAAAAGTAGACAACATGCCAGAATAGATGGGTAATGCAAGCAGAAAGATGGACACCCCAAGACAGTGTCAAAGTGAAATGTTACATACCAAAACACTATAACAGAAATGAAGAATACCTTTAATGGGCTTACTAGCAGACTGGTTGAGGAAAAAAATCTAAGCTGGAAAATGTCAGTAGAAACTTCCCAAACTGAAATGCAAAGAGAAAAAAGAATGAAAAAAAAAAAAAACCCCAATCAATATAATACCCAAGAACTATGGAACAATTACAAAAGGTATAACATACTTGTAATGGAAATACCAGAAGGAGAAGAAATAAAGGAGCACAAGAAATAGTTGAAGTAATAATGGCTAAGAATTTTCCAAAATTAATGAGAGACACCAAGGCACAGATTGGGAATCTCAGAGAACACTAAGCAAGATGAATACCAAAACTCAACACCTAGGTATATCAGATTGAAACCGCAGAAAATCAAAGACAAAGAGAATCTTTGAAAGAAGCCAGGGTTGGGGAGGAGGAGAGAACGCTATTACAATAATCAAAGACAGAGATGCTGATGGCTCACATTAGGGTGGTGGCAGTGGAGATAGAGAAAATTGGTTGGATTTAGGATATATATTGAAGATGAAGCTGACAGAATTTCCTGATGGATTGGAAATGGGATATAAGAATAAGTAGAAGTGAAGAGTATGACAAGTTCATGGCCTTTAACATCAGACAAACCAGGAATTCTTCTTAACCCTAATCATCTCCTTTAGACATTACCTTCAGCTACTATTCTAGGCTTTCATCACCCTAAATACAATGTTCACAGGGTAAAATTGAGGTTATGATCTGATAACTCTTTAGTCTCCTGATTCTTGTCATTGAACCTTCACATATAAACTTCTCAACATTAGCTTCCATCATTAACTCCTTCATTCCCATCTCAGAAGAGGTATTTACTATTCTTAACAAATCCCATCCTCCCCTCCTCTTCAGCTTCCTTACAGTCCCTCTTCTTTGATTATCCCCTTTCTCCTGAATCTTTTTTTTTAATGTTTTTATTTATTTTTGAAGGAGAGAGAGAGACAGAGCACGAGCAGGGGAAGAACAGACAGAGAGGGAGACACAGAATCTGAAGCAGGCTACAGGCTCTGAGCTGTTAGCACAGAGCCCGATGTGGGGCTCGAACTCACAAACTGTGAAATCATGACCTGAGCCAAAGTGAGACGCCTAACCGACTGAGCCACCCAGGTGCCCCTCCATTCTCCTGAATCTTAAGCCTCTTCTTTTATGTTGGCTCCTTCTTAGCATGTAAACATAGTTAAGTATTTTGAGAGACAGAGGGAGGGAGGGAAGGAGGGTGAGGGGAGGGAGTGGGAGTGGGAAGGAAGAAGGAGGGAGAGAAAGAGAAAGGGAGAGAGAGACCTCCATCAAGCTCATTGTGACTTCAGTTATCACCATTTGTCTCTTCTTCATAGCACAGCTAGTTGGAAGAGTAATATTCATTCATTGCTTTTACTCCTTCACTTCTTTTCCACTTCTCAGCCTAATACAATTTGATTTCATTTCACTGAAATTGAAACTGTACTCAATACAATTATATATAACCTACTTGTTGCTAAACCCAGTGGGTACTTTTCAGTCTTTACCTCCTGTTCAGCATTTGACACTGGAAATTCTCTGCTCCCTTGGCTTCTGTGACATCATTATCTCTCTTTTTTCATATCTCTATAGACAATTATTTTCAGTCTTCAGGTGCTGCTCTTCTATTTAGTCCATATACATTGGTGCTTCTTAGTACTCTATCAATGGGGCTCTGATCTTCTCACTTTTTGTACTCTGTTGATTAACCTCACTGTCCCCAATTACCAACTCTCTGAAAGTAGGCCTAAATCTATTTCCAGCCCACATGTCCAACTGGTAACTGAATATCTCTGCTTGGAAATTTCAAAGATACCTCAAATTTGACAAAACTGAAGTCATAATTTTGCCTCTTTGCCTGCTCCTTCCAACCTCTGTATGCTGTGTTTCATTAAACTGCATTCTCATCCATCTACTCACTAAAGCTCCAAACCTCGGTATCTTCCTATATCCTACTATCTCCCCCATCCTCACATGTAGTCAGTAATAAAGTCCTCTCACTTGTACCCCTAAATACTTATTGAATGTGTCCCTTTTCTTCTGTATATCCACAGCTTTATTCCAGAACTTCATTTTTTTTCAAGTGTAGATTAAAGTAACAGTCTCTCCACTGGTTTTGGTTCCTTGCCCCTTTCATTAGTTTTATCTCTGAAACATAAAACTCATAACACTGATCTGCTTAAGAGCCTTTGATGGCTCTCAATCCCTTCAGGATAAAGTCAAAGTCCTTATCAAAGTAATACCAAGGTTTTTATAAAGATCTGGTTCCTGCCTACCACTTCATCTTCATCTATTACTATTCCCTCACACTCACATTGAACAAGTTGCAATTCTATGGAATCTTACTTGCTTTTTGTTATCTCTAGACTTTCATAAAAGTTTTTGCACTACCTGAAATATACCCCACCCTCCTTTATTATAAATAACTCTTATTTCTCACTTATAACTCAGCTCAGGCTGTCACCTCCTTCCAAAAAACTTTACTTGATTCCTCAATTTGAGACATGTTCTTTTGGCTGCTCCTTTGGGTTTCTCTGCATAGTACTTACATTGATTTTATTTATATTATCTATCTATATACATCTATCTATCTATCATCTATCATCTATCTCCTCCTCCTCTCCTCCCCTTCCTTCTTCTTCTTCTTCTTCTTCTTCTTCTTCTTCTTCTTCTTCTTCATCTGCCTACATCATTTATCTATAGGTCTGTCTTTCCAATAATACCAATACCTTTGAGAGCAGAGATTTATCTTATTCATCTATTATCTTCTCAGAGACTGACATATCTGCTTGGCACATAGTAGGTGATGGAAAAATATTTTATGAATGAATGCTTAACTGAATGAATGTTTTTCTCCTTTCTTCAATCTAATCTCCAAACTTCTACATTATCTTCCATTTTTCATGAGCCAAACATTTTCCTTCCGTCTTTTTCTTCCTTCCTTCCTTCCTTCCTTCCCTCTTTACTTTTTCTTTCTTTCTTTCTTTCTTTCTTTCTTTCTTTCTTTCTTTCTCTGTCTTTTTCTTTCTTTTAGTGTTTCTTCAAGACTTCTGTTTTGAAGTCTCCCAACAGTAGGAAACTTAGAAGTATGTATGTATGTGTGTACAGATAACATATATATTTGTAGAATTTTTATGTTACTATTACTGGATTAGAATACTCATTAATTGGAGTCATATACTTTTGGAGCTTTAATTCTGAGCACAGAAGAAATATTCTGCTCTTCGTGCAAAATTGCTTCATTACTTCAAGAGCTCCCTAAAATATGTTTTTCTTTCAGTTTATTATTTTAATAATGCAAAAAGAGTAATTTACTCTTTTCTATATAATATAATATACATATAGCATTTGCTCTATCATAATTCATAATTATAGAAAGCAGGAGGAATTAAAATACTTTATTCAGGCAAAAGAATTATATAACTACTAAGTGCCCATACAAGGCAATTATATGAAATAACTTACTTCATGCCATGGTAATCATTTGGGTTGAAAAAATTCAGTAACAGTTCATATTTTTTTAAGTATGAGATTTTTTGTTATTTGCCAACAGGATATGGAGGAAATTAAAATCATTGTTCATTTTATAAATGGAGAAGATGAGGTTCAGAGAGGTTAATGCCTTCACCCAGATCACACAGTTTAGATTAGGGGCTAATCTAAATTCTAAACTAATATTTCTTCATTCTCAGATGTTATACTATGAATAATAACAAAATCTACATTTTTATACTGCATTAGAGGTTAAAAAAAATACTTTCAGGGGCGCCTGGTGGCTCAGTTGGTTAAGCGTCTGACTTCAGCTGAGGTCATGATCTCACGGTCTCTGGGTTTGAGCCCCATGTCAGACTCTGGGCTGACAGCTCAGAACCTGGAGTCTAAGATTCTGTGTCTCTGTCTCTCTCTGACCCTCCCATACTCTCTCTCTCTCTCAAAAAATAAACATTAAAAAAATACTTTCAGATGCATTGTCTTCTTTGATCCTCAAAATCATCTTTGAAGTAAGGCAAATAATATCCCAAATTTATAGATCAGAAAGCAGGGATGGGGTAAGGTCGGGGGGGGGGGCAGGACTCAGAGAGATATTAAACAACCTCTCAAAATTATATAATTAGTAACGACTTAGAGCTGGGACTAGGATTCAAGTCTTTTGGCTCTAAATCACACACTAAATCATACTAAACTATATAGGAATCTGAATTAGTCAGTTACTTACAAAGATTAATTAGCTTTTTTTAAAAAAAGGTTATCCTCTCCATTTTGTAAAATACTAAAGAATTTTAAAATGGCAGACTTTGGGGAAGTTGAATTGATAAATTAAAATACTCACTGAGTTAATTTTCCAATGTTTCAAAATAACTTTGAAACTTGATTCATGAGTCATTTTAACTATGGTGAATAAGTTACCTATAATAGTATATACTGGTTTAATCAAAACAGCAGGGTAAAACATCATTAAAGGGAGTTTGTCATTGGAGTATCAGCCTGTTGAGGTTTGATTAAGTCTTGGGCCACTTATTAGGTACCTCGCCCTGTTCTAGGTGTCCTGAGGGCTACAGAACTCAGATACAATGTAGCTGCAGCTCCTTGAGAGAATTTTACACCCTGGTTAAGTAGTCTAATTAGTAAGCATAAAGCAATCACATAAAAAGCAAGTGTAAAGTATAAAGAAGTATAGTTTATAAGTGCTGAAGGAATTCACAGAAAAGATCAGTAAGGCTGGAGTAGCAGGAGAGTGTCTCACCATCATACTGAGAGTAGCAGTATAGAATAGTGGTTAAAAACATAGACTTTGGCACTAGGCTACCTAAATTTAACTCTCAGTGTACCACTTACTAAATGTGTGACCTTGGTTGGGCAAGTTACTTAACCTCTTCTGTACCCTCAGGATCTTCACCTGTAAAATGAGGATAACAATATTACATACATAATAGGATTATTGGGAGTATTAAGTAAATTAATATGTTCATAATGTTCAAAACAATTCCAAGTACTTAATGCTGTATGTGTGAATAAAAAATAAAATAATGTGGGGTTCCTGGGTGCTCGGTCAGTTGAGTGTCTGACTCTTGATTTCACTGAGGTTATGATCTCATGGTTCCTGCATTCAAGCCCCATGTTGAGCTCCACATAGTGCAAAGCCTGCATGGGATTTTCTCTCTCTTCTCTCTCCCCCACCCTCTCTCTCTCTCTCAAAAATAAACATTTAAAAAATTAAATTAAATTAAAAAATAAAATAAAATAATGAATAATATGGATACATGGGAAAGGGTAGACTAGAGGGGTAAAGCCTGAAGCTAGGAGACCAAATGAGAATATGCTATACTAATCCAGGCTAAAGTGATGTAGGATGGGGAGGATGTGACATAAACAAAATTTAAAGCCATCATGGGCTATTTTTGTGGAGGACTGAAGACAAATCCCTGCCCCTATAATTTCTCTCTTTATATGTGCTCTTCCATCAGCACTGCCTCCACCCTGTTCTTTACTTATAGCTGGTGTTTGTGGTTTTTTTGGTTTTTGTTTTTTGTCTCTTGTTTTTGTTTTTGTTTTGTTTTGTGTTGCTTTTGGACTGGTGTGTGTGTCCGTTTGTTTTATTTGTCTCTGTGTTTACATGTCTCGGTTTCCTATTTGTCTGTTTGTTTTCCTTTTCAGAGATACTTCAAGAAACAAATCAAAGCACACCTCAAAGAGGGTCCAAAACATCACTACAAATAGAGAAATAAAATAACCAGTCACAACAACAGAGAGCAAGTAACTCTCAAAAAAACACCTCCTGAGGGCCAGGCCCTGGACAATGTATGACACCCCTGCCCTTTAATACAGCAGTGCTCTCATGAGCAGAGCACATAAAAAGCTTTTAAAACTCATAAGGGACAGAAAACTAGCCAAAATGATGAAACGGAAGAATTCCCCTCAAAAGAAATTTCAGGAAAAAGTGACACCTAAAGAATTGATCAAAACAGATATAAGCAATATAACTGAACAAAAATTTAGAATAATAGTCATAAGATTAATTGCTGGGCTTGAAAAAGGCATAGAAGACAGCAGAAAGTCTATTACTGCAGAGATCAAGGAACTAAAAAATAGTCATGATGAATTTAAAAAAATGCTCTAAATGAGGTGCAAAATAAAATGGAGGCAGCCACAGCATGGATTGAAGAGACGGGGGGGGGGGGGGGATAGGTGAATTAGAAGATTAAATTATGGAAAAAGAAGAACCTGAGAAAAAGATTTAAAAATCCAGGATCATGAGGGGAGAATTAAAGAACTAAGTGATGCAATCAAATGGAACAATATCCGTATCATAGGAATTCCAGAAGAAGAAGAGAGAGAAGGGGGCTGAAGATGTATTTGAAGAAATAATAGCTGAGAACTTCCCCCAATCTGAGGAAGGAAACAGACATTGAAATCCAGGAGGCACAGAGAACTCACTTCAAGACATAACTTGAATTGATCTTCTGCATGACATATCATAGTGAAACTAGCAAAAACAAAGATAAAGGGAGAATTCTGAAAGCAGCTAGGGACCAACAGGCCTTATCCTACAAGGGTAGACACATAATGGTAGTAGCAGACCTATCTATTGAAACTTGGCAGGACAGAAAGGAGTGGTAGGAAATTTTCAATATGATGAATAGGAAAAATATGCAGCCAAGAATCCTTTATCCAGCAAGCCTGTCATTCAGAAAAGAAGGAGAGATAAAGGTCTTCCCAAACAAACAAAAACTGAAGGAGTTAATCACCACTAAACCAGTCCTACAAAAGATCCTAAGGAGGACTCTGTGAGTGTTGCAAAGAGCGCAAAGTACCAGAGACATCACTACAAGTGTGAAACCTACAGATAACATAATGACACTATACCCATAACTTTCAATAGTAACACTGAATTTAAATGTACTAAAATATCCAATCAAAACATAGGGTATCAGAAGGGATAAAAAAAAAAACAAGACCCATTTAATTGCAGTCTACAAGAGACCCATTTTGGATCTGAAAACACCTTCAGATTGAAAGTGAGGGGGTGGAGACCAACCTGTCATGCTACTGGAATTCAAAAGAAAGCTGGATTAGCCATACTTATATCAGACAAACTAGATTTTAAACTATAGGCTGTAAAAAGAGATGAAGAAGGGCATTATATAATAATTATGGGGTCTATCTATCAAGAAGAGCTAACAATTATAAATGTTTATGTACCAAATATGGAAGCAACCAAATATAAAAGCAATTAATCACAAACATAAGCAACCTTATTGGAAAGAATGTGGTAATTGCAGGGGACTTGAATACTCCAATTACAACAATGGACAGACCATCTAGGCAGAAAATCCATAAAGAAACAAGGGCCCTAAATGATACACTGGTCCAGATAAGTTTGACAGATATATTTAGAACTTTTCATCCTAAAGCAGCAGAATATACATTCTGAGAATGAATGGGTCAACTAGGCAATTAAAGAAGAAATTAAAAAATATATGGAAACAAATGAAAATGAAAACACAACAATCCAAACCATTTGGGATGCAGCAAAGGCAGTCCTAAGAGGAAAATACATTGCAATCCAGGCCTATCTCAAGAAACAAGAAAAATCCCCAATATAAAGTCTGACAGCACACCTACAGGAACTAGAAGCAGAACAGCAAAAACACCCCAAACCCAGCAGAAGAAGAGAAATAATAAAAATCAGAGCAGAAATAAACAATATAGAATCCAAAAAAACCCTAGTAGAACAGATCAATGAAACCAAGAGTTGTTTTTTTTTTTAATAAACAAAATTGATAAAACCCTAGCCAGACTTCTCAAAAAGGAAGGAGAGAGGACCCAAGTAGATAAAATAATGAATGAAAATGGATTTATCACAACCAATCCCTCAGAAACACAAGCTATTATCAGAGAATACTATGAAAAAATATGCCAAAAAACAGGACAACCTGGAACAAATGAACAATTTCCTAGACACCCACACCTACCAAAACTCAAATGGGAAGAAATAGAAAACTTGAATAGACCCATAATGAGTGAAGAAATTGAATCAGTTACCAAAAATATACCAACAAATAAGAGTCCTTGACCAGATGGCTTCCATGGGGAATTCTACCAGACATTTAAAGCAGAGATAATACCTATCCTTCTCAAGCTGTTCCAAAAAATAGAAAGGGAAGGAAAACATCCGGACATATTCTATGAAGCCAGCATTACCTTGATTCCTAAATAAGACAGAGAAACCACAAAAAAGGAGAAATACAGGCCAATATTCCTGATGAACATGGATGCAAAAATTCTCAACAAGATACTAGCGAATCAAATTCAACAGCATATAAAAAGTATTATTCACCACAATAAAGTGGGATTCATTCCTGCACTGAAGGGCTGTTTCAATATTCACAAACAAATCATTGTGATATATCACATTAATAAAAGAAATGGTAAGAACCATATGATCCTGTCCATAGATGCAGAAAAAGAATTTGAGAAAATACAACATCCTTTCTTAACAAAAAACCCCGAAGAAAGTCAAGATAGAAGGAACATACCTAAACATCATGAAAGCCATATATCATCCTCAATGAGGAAAAACTGAGAGCTTTTCCCTTGAGATAAGGAACATGACAGGGATGTCCACTCTCACCACTGTTGTTTCACATAATGTTAGAAGTCCTAGCATCATTACTCAGTAAACAAAATGAAATAAAAGGCATCAAAATTGGCAAAGAAGAAGTCAAACTTTGACTTTTCACAGATAATATGATACTTACATGGAAAACTCAAAAGACTTCAACTAAAGTCTGCTAGAACTGATACATGAATTCAGCAAATTCACAGGGTACATAATCAATGTACAGAAATCAGTTGCATTTCTATACACCAATAATGAAGCAAGAGAAATCAAGAAATTGATCCATTTACAATTGCACCAAGAGCTATAAAATACCTAAGGATAAACCTAACCAAAGATGTAAAATATGTGTATGCTGAAAACTATAGAAAGCTTATGAAGGAAATTGAAGAAGACATAAGGAAATGGAAAAACATTCCATACTCATGGATTGGAAGAATAAATATTGTTAAAATGTCAATACTACCCAAAGCAATCTACACATTTAATCCAATCCCAATCAAAACTGCACCAGGATTCTTCTCAAAGCTACAACAAACAATCCTAAAATTTGTATGGAACCACAAAGTGCTCATGTAGCCAAAGTACTATCGAAGAAGAAAACCAAAGTGGGAGGACTCACAATCCCAGACTTTAACCTCTACTACAAAGCTGTAATCATCAAGAGAGTATGTTACCAGAACAAAAACATACACATAGACTAACAGAATAGAATAGAGACCCCAGAACTGGACCCACAAATGTATGGCCAACTAATCTTTGACAAAGCAGGAAAGAGTATCCAATGGAAAAAAAAACAGTCTCTTTAATAAATGGTGCTGGGAGAACTGCACAGAAACATGTAGAAGAATGAAACTAGACCAGTTTCTTACACCATACACAAAAATAAACTCAAAATGGGTGAAAGACCTAAATGTGAGACAGGAAACCATCAAAACCCTAGAGGAGAAAGCAGGCAACAACCTCTTTGACCTCAGCCACAGCAATTTCTTACTTGATACATCTCCAATGGCAAGGTAATTAAAAGCAAAAATGAACTATTGGGACCTCATGAAGATAAAAACCTTCTGCACTGCAAAGGAGATAGTCAACAAAACTAAAAGGCAATGGGAATGTGACAGAGTGGGAAAAGATACTTGCAAATGACATATCAGATAAAGGGCTAGTATCCAAAATCTATAAAGAACTCACCAAACTCCACACCTGAAAAACAAATAATCCAGTGAAGAAATTGGCAGAAGACATGAATAGACAGTTTTCCAAAGAATATATCCAGATGGTCAGCAGACACAGTAAAAGATGCTCAGTGATACTCATCATGCCAATTATTTATTTATTTATTTTGAGAGAGAGAGAACAGAGCACACAAGCAGGGTAGGGGCAGAGAGACAGAGAGGGAAATAGAGTATCCCAAGTAGGTTCTGTGCTGTCAGTGCAGAACCTGATGCAGGTCTAGATCTCACAAACTGTGGGATCAGAACCTGAATCAAAATCAAGAGTCAGACGCTTAACTGACTGAGCCACCCAGGGACCCAAAGGACTCATTTTAGACTTAAAGTCACCTGCATATTGAAAGCACGTGGATGGGGGAACATTTATCATGCAAAAGGATGTCAAAAGAAAGGTAGAGACAATAGTTATATTGGACAAACTAGACTTTAAAACCAAGACTGTAACAAGACACCAATAAGGGTACTATATAATCATAAAAGGGACAATCCAAAAAGAACACTTGAAAATATTTATGTACCCAACGTGGGAAAACCCACACACATAAAACAGTTAATAACAAACATAAAGGAACTAATCGATAATAAAACAACAATAGTAGGAGACTTTAACCCCCCACTTACATCAATGGACAGAACATCTAAACAGAAAATAAATAAGGAAACAATTACTTTGAAAGACATACTGGATCAGATGGACTTAACAGGTACATTTGAAACATTTCAACCTAAAACAACTGATTACAAATTCTTTTCAAGTGTACATGGGACATTCTCCAGAACAGATCACATATTAGGTCACAAAACAGGCCACAACAAATACAAAAAGACTGAGGTCATACCATGCACCTTTTCTGACCAGCACTATGAAACTTGAAGTGAACCACAAGAAAATTTCTGGGAAGACAACAAATACACAGAGGTTAAAGAACATACTACTGAACAACGAATGGGTCAACTATGAAATCAAAGAAAATATAAAAACATACATGGAAACAAATGAAAATGAAAACACAGTGGTTCAAAACATTTGGGATGCAGCAAAAGCGGTCCTAAGAGGGAAGTATACAGCAATACAGGCCTACCTCAGAAGCAAGAAAAATCTCAAACACACAATCCAACGTTATACCTAAAGGAGCTACAAAAAGAGCAGCAAACAAACCTCAAAGCCAGATTAAGAAAAGAGATAATAAAGATTAGTGTACAAAAAAAAATGATATAGAAACTATAAAAGAGAATAGAACAGATCAAAGAAATCAGGAGCTGGTTCTTTGAAAATAATTAATAAAATTTATAAAACTCTAGCAAAACTTATTTTAAAGAAAAGGATCCAAGTAAATAAAATCACAAATGAGAGGCAAGAAATAATAACCAACACTATAGAAATACAAAAAAAAATTAAGTGAATATTATGAAAAACTCTATGCCAACAAATTGGACAACCTGGAAGAAATAAATTCCTAGAAACATAAACTAACAAAACTGGAAAAGGAAGAAGTAGAACACTTAAAATTTTTTAATGTTTATTTATTTTTGAGAGACAGAGAGAGACAGAGCATAAGTGGGGGACAGAGAGAGGGAGACACAGAATCCAAAGCAGGCTCTAGGCTCTGAGCTGTCAGCACAGAGCCTGTTGCAGGGCTTGAACCCACAAATTGTGAGATTGTGACTTGCGCTGAAGTCAGATGCTCACTGGCCTGAGCCACCCAGGCACCCCAGAAATAGAAAATTTGAACAGACCAATATCCACCAAAGAAATTGAATCAGTAATCAAAAAATCTCCAAGCAAACAAAAGTCCAGGGCCAGATGGCTTCACAGGAAATTCTACCAAACATTTAAATTTTTTTTAACGTTTATTCATTTTTGAGACAGAGAGAGACAGAGCATGAATGGGGGAAGGTCAGAGAGAGAGGGATACACAGAATCTGAAACAGGCTCCAGGCTCTGAGGTGTCAGCACAGAGCCTGATGCGGGGCTCGAACTCACAGACCGCGAGATCATGACCTGAGCTAAGTCGGACGCCCAACCGACTGAGCCACCCAGGCGCCCCTCTACCAAACATTTAAAGAACAGTTAATAACTATACTTCACAAACTATTCCAAAAAAAATAGAAAAGGAAAGAATACTTCAAAATCCATTCTATATGGCCAGTTTACCCTGATATCAAAATTGGATAAAGGCACCATAAAAAAGAGAACTGCAGTATCTCTGATGAACATATATGCAAAAATCCTCAACCAAATGCCAGCAAGTGAAATACAACAATACATTAAAAAAATTATACACCTTGATCAAGTGGGATTTATTCTCGGGATGCAATAGTGGGTCATTATTTGTAAATCAATCAATGTGATACATCACATTAATAAAAGAAATGCTAAGAACCACATGATCATTTCAATAGATGAAGAAAAAGCATTTGACAATGTACAACATTCATCCATGACAAAAACCTTCAAGAGAGTAGGTTTGGAGGGAACATAAATCAACATAATAAAGGCCATATATGAAAAACCTACAGCTAATATTATCCTAAATTGGGGAAAAACTGGGAGCTTTTCCTTGACAGTCAAGAAGAAGACAGGAATGTCCATTCTCACCACTGTTATTTAATATAGTGTCATCCACAACAATCAGACAACAAAAAGAAAAGCATCCAAATTGGCAAGAAAGAAGTAAAAATTTTATTATTTCAGATGATATGATACTATGTAGAAAAAGCAAAGGACTACACACACACACACACACACACACACACACACACAAACTGCTAGAACTGATACAGAAAATCGGTGAAGTCACAGGATATAAAATCAACATAAAGAAATCTGTTGCATTTATATACACCAATAATGAAGCAACACAAAGAGAAACCAGTAATCAATCCCCTTTAAAACTGCACCAAAACCCACAATATACCTAGGAATAAACCTAATCAAAGAGGTGAAAGATCTGTATTGTGAAAACAATAGAATACTTATGAAAGAAATTGAAGATGACACATAGAAATGGAAAAAAAAAACATTTCATGCTCATGGATTGGAAGAACAAATATTCTTAAAATGTCTCTACTACCCAAAGCAATCTACACATTTAATGTAATCTCTATCAAAATACCACCAGCCTTTTTTCACAGAGCTAAAACAAACAATCCTAAAACTTATGGAAATGCAAAAGATCCCAAATAGCCAAAGCAACCTTGAAAAAAAAAAAAAGCAAAGCTGGAGGCATCACAATTCCAGACTTCAAATTATATTACAAAGCTGTAGGAATCAAACCAGTATGTTACTGGCACATAAATAGACACATAGATCAACAGAACAGAATAGAAAACCTAGAAATGAACTCACAACTATAAGGTCAATTAATTTTCAACAAACCAGGAAAGAATATCCAATGGGAAAAAGAATGTCTCTTCAACAAATGGTGTTGGGAACACTGGATACCAATATGCAAAAGAATGAAACCAGACCACTTTCTTACAAGAAACACAAAAATAAACTCAAATAAGTTAAACACCTAAATGTGAGACAAGAATCTATTAAGGTCTCAGAGGAGAACACAGGCAGTTACCTTTTTGACATAGGCTGTAGCAACTTATTTTTAGATATGTCTCCTGAGGTAAGGGAATCAAAAACAAAAATGATCTATTTGGATTTCATCAAAATAAAATGCTTCTGCACAGCACAGGAAACAATCACCAAAATGTAAAGGCAACCTATGGAATGGATAAAGATATTTGCAAATGACATATCTGATAAAGGGTTAGTATCCAAAATACATAAAGAACTTACAAAACTCAACACTCACAAAATGAATGATCTAATTAAAAATGGACAGAATACATGAATAGACATTTTTTCAAAGAAGACATCCAGATGGTCATCAGACACATGAAAAGATGCTCAACATTACTCTCATCAGAGAAATACAAAAAACAAAAACAGAAACAGAAACAAAAAACCTACAATGAGATTTCACCTCATACCTCTCAGAATTGCTAAAATCAACAATCGAAAAACCAACAGAAGTTGGCGAAGATTTAGTGAAAGGGAAATACTCTTGCACTGATGGTAGGAATGTAAACTGGTGCAGCCACTGTGGAAAACAGTATGGAGGCTCCTCAAAAAGTTCAAAATAGAACTATCCTACAATCCAGCAATTGCACTACTAGGTATTTACCCAAAGAATACAAAAATATTGATTCAAAGGGATACCTACATGCCAATGTTTAAGGCAGCCTTACATACAATAGGCAAATCCTGGAAACAGCCCAAGTTTCCACTGATAGATGAATGGATAAAGAAGATGTGGTGTATATATATAATGGAATATTAGCCATAAAAAAGAATGAAATCTTGTGGGAGATGCAGGAGAGAAACATCAAAGGAAAAGACTTCAAAAGGGAAGGGCTGGAGGAGGTGTAAGGCCTTAGGACATGTTTCCACAGCTGAACATGGCTGTGGCTCATAAGGAATGTCTAGAGCCATTAATATTGTCCAGGGCCAGATGTTCCTTCACACCTGACCCATCCTAGTGATATAAAAACCAATTAACTCGAAATTCAACCTTGAAAAGCTAAACCATTAGATTGATTAACACACTTGCTTAGCTGATTTTATGCACGTAGTCTTTAGCAATTATCCTAATAAAAAGAAGCTTCATTCTGGAGTTGGGGCCTCATTCTGACTCGAGTAAGAAGACCTTCACTTAACTGCATTTTGTTTGCGGACTCATCTTTTGTGACTCCGGCCATACTTCCTGCAACAAAATCTTGCTGTTTGCATGGACGTGAATGGAGCTAGAGTATTATACTAAGTGAAATAAGTTGGTTAAAGAAAGACAATTACCATATGATTTCATTCATATGTGGAATTTAAGAAACAAAACAAAGGAGTAGAGAAAAAAATAGAGAGGCAAACCAAGAAACAGACTCTTAACTACCGAGAACAAACTGATAGGTACTAAAAGGGAGCTGAGTGGGGAGTATGGGTGAAAGAATTGATGGGGATGAAGGAGTCCACTTGTTGGGATGAGCACTGGGTACTGTATGAAGTGCTAAATCACTATATTGTACACCTGAAACCAATATTACATTGTATGTTAATGAACTGGAATTCAAATAAGAACTTAAGAAAAATAAACAAAATAGCCATGTATTCCAGATCTGTATCCTCAGCTAAGCAGAGGCAGGAAAAGCAAAGTGATGATTTTCCCTTAATTGGAAATTTGCTGCTGATATTTGGAAAGAAACTTCAAATTCTTGAGTGTGCTCATTTCCAATCAGAGTAAAGTGGTGAGGTAATTTTTTTGTGTTAGATATTTTCCAAGTGTTTTACAATAAGCATGTATCTTTAATAAAATAAAATACAGCAAATATTATAAAAATATTGTCATCCTTATTGATATATGCCTCAAAAGTACTTGAAGTTTTTATTTCAGAAAATACCCCATATGTTAGTTCTGTTCTAGTATTGCTCCTGCCTTAAGCTCCAACCCTCCCACCTACCCCAACCCCCCAATCTACCCAATCTTTTGCCTTTTCTTTTTATTTCTTTTTGTTTGCATTCTACCAGAGTAGAAACAAAAGGCCTGTGAAATCAAAAGAGACAGGAAAAAATGTTAGCTCTGAAATATATGGAGATTCCAACAAATTTAAATTCCATTTGTTATAGATTAAAGTCATACAAATACCTTTCTCAATTATGAGTATTCATTCAGATGAAACAATGCTGGGATCAGAATTTAGAATACAGGATTTTACTTAGCATCTTCAGAAAAGGCGATTTTATGAGTTGGGAGTCATTTTAATGCATAAACATATCCATATTTTTAGATCTATTTGTCATGGGTTTATACATTATATTAAATTAAAAACATTTTGGTAGAGCAGATAATGCATGCACAGTTTGAACTCTTAGAATTTGGCAGGTCTTGGCTTATACAATTCACTACCTAGACCAGGTTTGTAATAAAATAGTATGTTAAGACTAATAATAACATTTTTAGAAATTTTCTTATAATATCTGGAAATGAAAAAAAACCCTCATTCAAAGAATATGTATACTTTTATTAAATATAAACAAACACAATATTTACCAGATTTTGGGTTCCTAAACTGCACAACACTGCCACCTTCTGGCAAGAACTGATTACTGAAGGTTTTGAAATATTGTTGAAATATTAAACAAACAAACAAACAAACAAAACTATTTTTTCCCTGATGGTATTACAGCTACAGTGTGAAGATGTTTGCATGGCTGATGGAAGCAGTCTCATTCTATATTTCTAAGATTGGACAATTTGTGTTAATAAGTAACTGAGCAAAAATATGTATTTTTGGTATGTTCTCTTAAATTCAAAATTGCATACTATTCTTTTTTTTAAGTTTACTTATTTTGAGAGAGAGAGCGCAAGCAGGGGAGGGACAGAGAGAGAGGGAGAGAGAGAGAATCCCAAACAGGCTCCATTGTGTCAGCATGAGCCAGATGCAGGGCTCAAACTCACAAATCATAAGGTCATGACCTGAGCCAAAACCACGAGTCGAATGTTTGAGTCACCCAGGCGCCCCCAAATTGCATAATATTCAAACCCAACATTCTTTAAAAAAAACCTAAATGCCTTTCAAGTGATGTAAAGTTTTATAAGTCAAAATACAAAAGAAACTTAATTTTAGATCTAGGTCACTAAAATATAATTTCTAATTTTACTGCTTTAAGGCATCAACCTAACATCAACCTAACATATGCCTCCTCTAAAAAAGCAAAAACAAATGTCACCCATCCCCATAATAAATCATAGAAATGGTTCGAGTTTGTAAAGCAAACAGCAAAATTCCTTCACCACTTTCATGGCATTTCAGAAAAAAACAAAATGGTACCTAGGTTTTCCTAATTTTGTCTGAACTTTTTATTGTGTGACTTAAGTCAGGTTACCTAACTTCTCTGAATCTCAGTTTTTCTTCCTGAAAAATGGTCATAATAATATCATCTACCTCACTGGATTGTTGTGAGGATTAAATGAATTAATACAAGTAAATTATTCCTTAAAATGATGCCTGACACCACAGGAAGCATTCGTAAAATTTTAGCCCTCATTATTATTACAAATGGGTTTAGATCAAATGTACCTACATCTAATGTGTGTTAGGTTTAGCATAATTCTGTGATGTGACTTGATTTGCCTGTCATAATATGAAAATGGGCTCTCTAGGTTACATTTATAGCCAGTTTAGGCCAAACGGTGATTGTGCCCCATAGTTCTATTTGAATTGTTCTGTCAATGGGATGGCCTTTGGTCTCTGTCTTCATTCTCTCATTTACTAGACTTGGTAAAACTAGTTAACTTAAATTCCACTTTATTATTAATAAAGTGGGGAACAATAGTATATATCTCACAAACTTGCTTTGATGATGAAATGAAGTAATGCATATAAGGCCCTTAACATAGTGTGAGACTTAGAATAGCCTCAAGTAATTCATATAAGGCCCTTAACATAGTGTGAGACTTAGAATACCCTCAACCAAGGTTCTCTGGTATATTTAAAAAATAAAAGTCACTCCATCTATAACAATTTTAGTATCACTTACATAATATACATTGTTGTGGAAGCGAGCTAACAAATAAAATGATGGGAGAGCGTTTCTTTTTTTTTTATTTTATTTATTTATTTATTTTTTAATTTTTTTTTCAACGTTTATTTATTTTTGGGACAGAGAGAGACAGAGCATGAACGGGGGAGGCGCAGAGAGAGAGGGAGACACAGAATCGGAAGCAGGCTCCAGGCTCTGAGCCATCAGCCCAGAGCCCGACGCGGGGCTCGAACTCACGGACCGCGAGATCGTGACCTGGCTGAAGTCGGACGCTCAACCGACTGCGCCACCCAGGCGCCCCGGGAGAGCGTTTCTGTGAGGGAGGATGGGGTTAAAGGAAAATATACCTCATTTAACAGATATGTGAAAGTGTGTGGTAAGAGACAGGATAGTGTGATGGTAAAATGTCTGAAAATAGAGTTGGATAGACC
This sequence comes from Lynx canadensis, assembly GCF_007474595.2. Taxonomy (NCBI): domain Eukaryota; kingdom Metazoa; phylum Chordata; class Mammalia; order Carnivora; family Felidae; genus Lynx; species Lynx canadensis. The sequence continues at coordinate 68,826,708 of NC_044321.2, read as the reverse complement.
TGTGCCTGAATTCAGGCTCTTCTCCAACTGTTGAGACCTTGGTTAGTTTACTAATCTTTTTAACTATTTTCCTCAGAACTGGGGATAAGATTGCTATGGGATTCAATGAGAAAATGTAAAGTGCTTCCCACTGAGCCTAGGTCATAAAAGAAGTCAATAAATAGTAACCACAGTCGTTTTTATTTATTTAAACAATTTTTTAATGTTTATTCATTTTTGAGAGAGGGAGAGAGAGACAGAGTGTGAACGGGGGAGGGGCAGAAAGAGAGAGAGGGAGACACAGAATCTGAAGCAGGCTCCAGGCTCTGAGGTGTCAGCACAGAGCCTGATGCGGGGCTCAAACCCATGAGCCGTGAGATCATGACCTGGGCCAAAGTCGGACACTTACGCGACTGAGCCACCCAGGTGCCCCTAATGACAGTCATTTTTAATTATTTGTAAAGAAATATTTTCTGCATTAGAGACTTCAGCATCCCATTAGGACAACTTTTTTTAAGCATTCTAGTTTCTATGCCTATGGGAGAGAGGTGGTAAGTGGAAGCCAGGACAGAAATAGGAAGTGAATTATTTCATGGCTCCGACATGGAGAAAACAGAAAGAATTAAAGGAACTATCTTTGAATTGAGTTGTTAAAATAGCAGGCACTTTTAGAGAGAATGCCAAGCATAAGCTCTCAGATTCCTTCCCAGTTCTTGCTCATCCACCCTCTTAAGCTCCTCGAAAGGGGGAAATAAAATGGTTGTCAAGCAGGCCTTGTCTCACCACTCCCTCACCACACGGGGGAGCACTTAAGCTCATAAATATGAGCATTGTGACTTCATTACTATGACGCAGTGACTGTGCAAGGGGGTAAAGCAGAAATACTCCCCGAGGGTCATTTTCTTCTTCCCCTCACTTACGGCCTGTTGGCAGAGAAGGGCCAGATGACAACCTGAAACCTAGCCAAGCCTACAGCTGTGGTCGCTGGTGAGGTCAACTCCAGCAAATCGGAGGCATCAATAATCTTTTTTGGGTAGTCCTCCATTATTTTTCCCATTCTCATCTTGATAGAGGGGTATCTAAAAGTACCAATCAAATTAAGAAAAAACAGAAACCTCCTACTGCCTTCCACCACAGCACTGTAGTCAAGAACTTATGTTCCATCAAGACACTTAGTCATTGGCCAAACAGTCATCTGCCAACCAATCATCTGCCAGCCAGTCCTCAGTCAACTAGGCATGAACCAATCAGGCACGAACCAATCAAGCTTACCAGACATGAATCAACCAGGCATGAGCCAGTCAGGAATGAGCTTATTTGGTATGTACCAACTGGACATAAGCCAACCGAACACAAGTTTACTTGACATGAACCAACTGAGCATGAAACAACCAGGTATGAGCCAATCAGGGGTGAGGCAAGGAGGCACATGCCACCTAGGCCTGAGAAAACCAGGCCCAAGCCAGTCAGGCACAAGTCAATCAGGTATGAGGCAAACAGATCTGAGCCAATTCAGCATAAGTCAACCAGGCCCAAGCCAACCAGGCATGAAGCTACCATGCTCAAGCCAATTCAGCACAAGTCAACTAAGCCTGAGGCAATCAGGCCCAAGTCAAACAGGCATGAGGCAACCAGGCCTTAGACAATTCAGAATGAATCAACCAGGAATGAGGCAACCAGGCTGGAGTCAATCAGGTACAAGTCAAGCAGGAACAAGCAAAGCAGGCATGAACAAACCAGGCCCAAGCCAACCAGGCATAAGCCAACCAGGAAGGAGCCAATCAGGCATGAGGCAACCAAGAATGAATTCTTTCCGAGTAAGACCTGCAGAGGTTCATGATTGCCCAGAAATCATGCACCTAATTAAAGTAAGCATCTTTCTTCTTATTCTGTGGAGTTTCATGGCATTAGTTCAGGGCTGAGGGTAAGGAAGGCATAGGTTGGGTTTGATTCCTAGTTTTGCTAATTATGACCCATGTACACAACCTTCTGGAAATTACTTAACCTCTCTAGGCTTCAATTTTTACATCTATAATCAATATTGTAGTACTATCTATATTAAAGATTGTTGTAATAATATAATTACACATAAATTTCTTGACTTATAGTAGGGGACTCAAAGTGGGGGGAATGAATTCATGGACATTTCAGGGACCTAATATGTTGTCTCTCTTGGGGAAATTTTAACTTTAAAAAAAGATCTTAGAGAAAAATGCTTCACTTAAATGAATGATCTATTAGTCACAGAATTTCAGGTATTAATGGGTAATATTTTAGGGTAGGGAGTCTTGTTGCTTTTAAGACCACACCTACTTGTAGAAGCTCATGATTGTGCAGAAAACAATATTCATCCAGAACAAATTTTCCATACAAAACAATATTCATTCAGAAAAAATATTCCATACAACTCAGACAGTTTTTTGACCCCTGACACACATCTGCAGCCATCCACAGACAACTTCTAGGAGTCCATGGAGCTGGGATAAAAATTTCTTATTTAAAAGTCCATTTTAATGGTTTTTATGGAAATCATCCCAGTATAGTAAAGGGGAAACACTAATAGCTATAGTTACTGTTAAGTTCTGTGGCACTCAAAAGAATCAGTTATGTGATGCACAACCTAAACAATTCCATATAAATGTGGCAGCCTAGATTTTCAATGGAGTAAATATGAGACTGGAATAAGGCACAGGTTACAGATAAGGGAAACTTTTTACAATGAAAAGGTATATACCTATATCTATATCTATATATGATATATCCTTAAATCAGGCCAAGTTTCTGTTCCCTTTTTTAAAAGAATGTGTTTTAATGGCAAAAATGTTTTCTAGTGAAATACATCTGTTGAAATGATGCTAGGTCCTATTACAGATCTGTAAGAATGTGGTTATCCTTCCATGTCTTCGATTCTATTCTACTCCCCATATCATTTCTCTAACTGGCATTAATCACATGATTAGATCATTGATCAAAGTACTATGCACAATACTGGTACTATGCACAGTACTATGTACTGGAAGCACATTTTTCCAGGCAGAAAAAAAATTAAGTTTTTTGTAGCTTAGTATCAGGGACCCAGTTGGCAATTAATAAATTTATTATTCAATGGGAGTGAATCTCTCTATCCAGAAAACTTATGTTCTTTATCTTTCCAAACATCACTAAGGAAGAAACAGATCACTGGACTCTCCCACTTCAACCTGTATCTGTGGAGTCCCTGACCACATTTGCTTTTAAATTTGCCTCATATACCTGAATATACACTAGAATTTTCTTGGGAATAATTTTAATGAGTATTCACTGTTGAAAAATAATAGAAAAGCAAAATTACTTACTATGCATCATAGACAGAAATGTAATGATTAATTACCTTTGAGCTTTATGTTGTTATCTAATAATCTGAACATGGGGAATGCCTTTTCAAGCATATAATCCAAACTATGAATTAATGTGAATGTGTAAAAAAATGATATAGTGAAAAGCTACATTGACAAAGTCTAAAGTTAAACTGAGTATAACACCTCACAGGCAAACATGATAGACTTTTCTGTAAAGTCTACTAGCTTTATTGTATATAGACTTTATGACATCTACCTTGAATATTCCTTTTGGAATTTCCACTTCCACATTTCTGGTTGTATTCAAGACTAGTTACCTGGACAACCAAAATTCATACAAGTGAGGTATCAACTTAGTTGATCTCTCTATATATGTGCTTTTATTGAATGTGCCGTTTTAGATTTTAAGTTTCTAGATGACTGCAGCTAATTCTGACTCACTTATTAATACTACATGGGACATCCTATGTTAATAAATGCTAAATAAAAAATAAATACTTATAAAAACTTCATGATTACCATCTTTTTTTTTTGAGAGAGAGAGAGAGAGAAAACATGGATGGGGAAGGACAGGAGAGGGAGAGAGAGAATCTTAAGCAGGCAGGCTCCACACCCAGCACAAAGCCCGATGCTGGGCTCAGTCTCACGACCATGAGATCATGACCTGAGCTGAAATCAAGAGTTGGATGCTTAACCAACTGAGCCACTCAGGTGCTCCATCATGATTATCATCTTAGGAATTTGTTGGGGCGCCTGGGTGGCTCAGTCAGTTAGGCATCCAACTCTTGGTTTCAATTCAAGTCATGATCTCACAGGTTTGTGAGTTTGAGTCCCATATCAGGTTCCATTCTGACAGTGCGGAGCCTGCTTGGGATTCTGTCTCCCTCTCTCCATTGCTCCTCTGCTAGTTCTGTCTCTCAAAATAAATAAACTTAAAAAATTTTTATATAAAGAGAATTTGTTACTAAACTATAAACTGAAAATTTCCCCTACTTTGACAGGAATTGGTTTCCTGTGAGAACATGCTGGATGCAGTGAAGTTAACAGTAATGAGTAAGATGTTATATAATGTTTTCAGAGATTAAAAAATATATGGCAAAATGTATGCACACATAGTACTTGTACCTAGATATGCAGAAGCTGCTGTCCTTGTTACACAAAGATGGTGCCATTAATAGTATCTACATATGCAGGACATTTGTTTGATAGCTTTGTCAATGATCCACTATTTTTTATTTTCCCCATTTTTTAAGTATTAAATTGATATTTAAAAGCTTTTGCATCTTTATGGCTGCAACAGTCTTCAAGTAATGTTCAAAATGTAGAATTAGAAATGTAACTGGTCAAAAAAAGTAAACTTGATGCCCAATATGTTGGTAGTAGCCTGATAGGATGAAATGGATAAACACAAAATGACAAACTATTTTCAACATATTTACTACATTTTGATAGCCAGCAATATTAAACAGATAGGCTAGTGTTTTGCAACAAATAAGAACCGTTTTGGAAGGAAATATAAACACTTAAAGATGATTAAAGCATATGAAATTATACACTTGGAATTCCAAATGAATTTGAGGACTGGTTTTACCATGTCTGTGAAAAGGGATAGGGACTGGAATTTTGGAATTTTGATAGGGATTCCATCAAATCTTTAGATTACTTTGGGTAGTACTGGCATCTTAACGTTAAGACTTATCTATGAACACAGATATTTTTTAATTTATTTAGTTCTTCTTTTCTTTCAGTAATGTTTTTGTAGTTTTCAGCACACAAATATTTCACCTTTTGGTTATATTTATTCCTAGGTATTTATTTTAGGGGCTATTGTAAAGGGAATTGCTTTCTTAGTTTACTTTTTAGTTTGTTCTTTGGTGTATAGAAACAATTTTATTTGTTGATCTTACAGCCTGAAACTTCATTGAATTCCTTTATTAGCCATAGTAGCTTTCTTTTGGATCCTCTGGGATTTTTTTTTACCAGTAGGATTTTGTCATCTGCAGAGAACATTTTACCTCTTCCTAATTTATTGTTTTTTTTTCTCATTTTTTTAAAAAATTTAAATTTTAGTTAACATACAGCGCAATATTGGTTTCAGGAGTAGAATCAGTGATTCATCACTTACATACAACACCCAGTGCTCATCACAGCAAGTGCCCTCCTTAGTACCCATCACCCATCTATCTCATCTCCCACCCACCTCCTTCAACCCATAGTTTGTTCTCTATCATTAAGAGTCTCTTGTGGTTTGTTTCCCTCTCCACTCTTTTCCCTTCTTTTTTTTTTCTAATTTAGATAGCTTTTATTTCTTTTTCTAATAGTTCTGGGTATAACTTCCAGTACAATGTTGAACAGCAGCAGTTAAAGTGAGTATCTTTATCTTGTTCTTAATCTTAGGGGGATGCTTTAAGCCATTCACCATTGAGCATGAAGTTAACTATTTTTTTAAATGAGTATCCTTTATTATGTTGAGGAATTTTCCTCTATTCCTAGATTTCTGAGGGATTTTGTCATGAAAGGGTATTGTATTTTGTCAAATGCCTTTTCTGCATTGAGATGTTCATGGTTTTTCTTTTGTTATGTTAATGTTACATATTATATTAATTGATTTTCTTATGTTGAACAATCCTTTCATTCCTAGGATAAATCACACTTGGTCATGGGTCATGGTGAATGATTCTTTTACTATGGTGTTGGATTTAGTTTGCTTATACTTTGTTGAGGATCGTTGCATCTACATATATACAGTTTATTTATTTATTTTGAGAGAGAACACACAATAAGGGGAGGGGCAGAGAGGGAAAGAGAGAATCCCAAGCAGGCTCTGCACTGTCAGAGAGGAGCCCAATGCAGGGCTCAAACTCACAAACCATGAGATCATGACCTGAGCTGAAACCAAGAGTCAGACACTTAACTGGTTGAGCTACCCAGGCGTCCCATCTTTGCATATATACTAATGATGGATACTGGTCTGTATTTTTGTTCTCCTGTGATGTCTTTATCTGCCTTTGATATCAAAGTAATACTGACCTCATAGAATGAGTTAAAACATATTTCTTCCTCTTCAAACTTTTTTGAAGAGTTTGAGGATTGTGTTAATTCTCCTTTAAACGTTTGATAGAATTCACCAGTGAAACCATCTCAAAGTCCCTGACTTTTCTTTGCTGAAATTTTTAATTACTAATTCAAACTCTTGTTATAGGTCTTCTCAGATTTTTCTTTTCTTGAATAAGTTTAGGTCATTTGTAATTTTCAAGGAATTTGTTCATTTCTTCTAGGTTATCTAATTTGTTGGTATACAATTCATAGTATTTACTTATAATCTTTTTTTTATCTCTTTAAGGTCAGTAGTAGTGTTTTATTTCTGATTTTAATTACTTGCATCTTCTTTTTGTCAGTCCAATTGTCAATTTGTTGACATTGTCGAAGAACCAACTTTTGGTTTTATTGATTTTTCTCTATTGTATTTCTATCCTTTATGTTGTTTATATCTGTTCTAAACTTTATTATTACTTCCCTTCTGCTAGCTTTGGGCGTAGTTTTCTCCCTTTTTTCTAGTTTCTTAAGGCATACGTTTTTAGGTTATTGTTTGAGATCTTTTCTTTTTTAAATGTGGGCATTTATAGCTGTAAGTTTCTAAGCACTGCTTTCACTGCATTCCACAACTTTCATATGTTGTATTTTCATTTTCATTCATCTCTGTTTTCTAATTTCCCTTGTGATTTCTTCTTTGACCTATTGGTTAAGAGTGCATTAATTTCTAAATATGTGATATTTATAGTTTGCTTCTGCTGTTGATTTCTAGTTTCATTGAAAAGATACTTTGTATGATTTAAATCTTCCAAAATTTATTGTTTTGTGGCCTAACATATAGTCTATCCTAGAGAAACTTCCATGTGCACTTGAGAAAAATGTGCATTATGTTGTTGTTGGATGGAGTGTACTGTATATTTCTTTTAGGTCCATTTGATCGGTATTGTTCAAATGATCTAGTAAGTTAATTTTCGTCTGTCTGGTTGTTCAGTACATTACTGAAATTGAAGTATTGAAGTGTTCTACTATTATTGTAGAGCTATCTTTTTCTATCTTCAATTCTGTCAATATTTGCCTCATGTATTTTGGAGCCCTGATTGGTACATAAATGTTTATAAATGCTGTATCTTCTTGGTGAATTGACCCTTTTATTATTATTATATAACCTCGTTCTTTGTTTCTTGTAATAGTTTTTTAACTTAGAGTCTATTGGGTCTGTTATTAGTACAACCACCTCAGCTTTCTCTTGGTTACTATTTGCATGAAATATCTTTTTCCATTATTTCACTGTCAACTTTTCTATGTGTGTTTTTAAATCTAAAATGAGTCTCCTATAGACAGCATAGAGTTAGATTATTTTTTTTAATCCATTCTGCTAAACTCTGTCTTTTGATTAGACCATTTAATCCATTTACATTTAAAGTAATCACTGAGGAGTGACTTCTGCCATTTTGCTGTTTTCTATATGCCATACAGTATTTTTGTTCCTTATTTCCACCTTCTTTTGTGTTTTGTTGATTTTTGTGTTGAAATGTTTTGATTCCCTTCTCAGTTCCTTATGTGTATATTTTATAACTATTTTCTTTGTGGTTATTACTGGGACTAGATTTAACATCCTAAAATTATAACAATCTAATTTGAATTTATACTAGTCTAATTCCAATGGCATACAAAATAATAAATTTCCATTCCCCCCCTTTGTATGTTATTGATGTTAGAGATTACATCTTCACAGACTGTGGGCCCAATAACATATATTAATAACTAATTTTATGCAGTTATCCTTAAATCATATAGAAAATAAAAGTGGAGTTACAAACAAAATTAAAATAACTCTAGTCCTTTCCTTATAATTGCTCTTGCATTTACCTTTAACTAGGTGCCTTTATTTTTATTTCTTCATGTGGTTTTGAGTTACTATCTAGCTTTCTTTCATGTCAACCTAAAGGACTCCTTTTAGCATTGTATCCAGGGAAGGTCTAGTGATAATGAAATCCCTCAGGTTTGTTTGTTTGCTTTGGTGGTGATCTGGGGATGTCTCAATTTCTCCTTCATTTTTGAAGCACAGTTTTGGTGGAGACAAAATTCTCAGTTGACAGGTTCCCTCCAGCATTTTTAAAGATCAATCCCCTGCCTTCTGGTCTCCAAGGTTTCAGATGAGAAATCAGAAGATGATCCTATTAGGGTGCCTGGGTGGCTCAGTCAGTTAAGCATCTGACTTCAGCTCGGGTCATGATCTTGAGGTTTGTGAGTTCAAGCCCCGCATCAGGCTCTGTACTGACAGCGTAGAGCCTGCTTTGGATTCTTTGTCTCCCTCTCTCTCTCTGCACCTCCCCCACTCACACTCTGTGTGCGTCTCTCTCTCAAAGATAAACAAACATTAAAAAATTTAAAACAAAAAAGATGATCCCATTGATGATCCATTGTATGTGACAAGTTATTTCTTTCTTGCTGTCTTCAAGATTTTTCTCTTTGTCTTTCAGCAGTTTCATTATAATGTGTCTTGGTGTTGATTTTTTTGGATTTATACTACTTGGAGTTTATTGAGCTTCTTGGATTTGTAGATTCATTTCTTGATTCAAATTTGGGAAGTTTTCAGCCATCATTTCTTCAAATATTCTTTTTTACTCTTTTTCTCTCTTTTATCCTTCTGAGAATCTGTCTTATACTGTGTATGCTGGCCAACTTGATAGTGTTCCACAAAGCCCTTAGGCTCTGGTTTACTTTTCTTCATTATTTTTCTTTTCCTGACTTGATAATTTCAATTATCCTATATTCATATTCACTGACTTTTTTCTTCTGCTAGCAGAGGTCTGATTTTTAACCTCTACAGTGCATAACTCATTTCAATTATTATACTTATCAGCTTTAGAATTTCTTGTTTGGGGGTTCTTTTTTTCAATTTGTATTTTGTCATTGATATTCTTATTTTGTTCATACTTTTGTTTCCTGTTTTTGTGCATGTTTTTCCTTTAGCCCTTTGGGCATCTTTAAGACATTTGTTTTTGTCTTTGTCTAATAGTATATCTGGGCCTTCCTCAGGTATGTTTTCCATTGATTTACTTCATTCTTTTGAATGGGGCATACTTTCCAATTTCTTTGTATGCCTTGTGATTTTTCTTGAAAACTGGACATTTGAGTCTTCTAATATGTTAACTCTGGAAACAAATTCTCCCCCTTCCCAGGGATGGATGTTTTTTTGTTTTGTTTTGTTTTGCTTTTTAATTGTTTTTGGTGTCTCTGTGTCAGAGATCAGCCTGAGTTAAATGTTTATGGTGTTCTGAATGTTTACGGTGTTCTGAGGTTTTTTTCTGTATCTTTCCCTTGTCATGCATGGTAGCTTTCTAGATTCTCTGTATATGTGGTTGGTTTTGAATGCTAAACAAAACAGGTGTGGCTCCTTTTACATCTGGAAGCTGCTTTATTTGGTGGAGATTGGAAGAATGATGGCTAACTTCAAAGCTCTAACCTCAGCCTTCAGAATAGCAATTCATGGTAAGAACACAGAACTCCAATATTTGGAGGATAAGTTCCCTAATGCCTACCCTGGCTCTAGCAAACCACTCAGCAATTCAAGTTGCTATCCCTACAGCTGCTGCCATGAGGCAAGCAGGGCAGGGGAAGCTTGGAAGCCACCAGTGGGATGATGGCTGTATTTGACCAAAATTAACTGCAATTTACCAGCCAAGCTGCCCTCTGGAAGCTTCAAGTATTCAAATAAACTCTAGAGTTCCAAAATATTTACTTCAGGTTCTGCCAGTACAGTTGTATAGGTGAAGAGATGAATTCTTGATGCTGTCTACTCTACCATCTTCCTTTCCTCTACTATAAACTTTCTAACATATTGTATATGAATTAATATTTCAGATTTACTCGGGGATGGCTTTGGGAACAATCCCCTTTTCTATTGCCTGATTGCAGAAGTACACAACCAACAAAAACCATCAGGTAAAAGAAATCCTTCTCCAATTTAATCTGTAGTATACTTTCTCTACCCTGAAAATGAAGAACAGTTTGATAGCATATGATTACTATTAAACAGAGAAGAATATAAGTACATAAACTCAGGTGTTTTTTTTTAAAGAAAATGTGTGGTATATATTTATGTTTGTATATGCATAGAAAAAAATTGGAAGAATATACTCTACATTGTTAAAAGATGGCTTATCTTTTAAAGATTGTGTTATAAGGGGCTTAAGCCTACATTATATATTTTTGTATTGAAATTTTGTCCAGTAAGCTTTTATTAGTTTAATAGCTAAAGAAAACACTAAGATATTCAATTTTAGAAGAAAGAACACTGTAAGATTTAAAGCATTAACTTCGTTGTACCCTCTCTTCCCTTTTCTAGGCAAAATGACTATTGGATTTGCCATGTACTACTTTACGTATGACCCCTGGATTGGCAAGTTAGTTTACCTAGAGGACTTTTATGTCATACAAGCTTACCAAGGTCAAGCTACACTTATATATTACTTATAGTTTAAAAATTAAAATGGTATATTTTAAAGAGTAGAGATAGGGTTTCAGTACAAATATGGTGTTTAAGTTAGTTTATGTAACTCACTTCTATTTCATGAACCTGATCACTATTCTAGTTATCCCCGCATATGGTGAAAACTCAATCACAGGTTAGAAAAATACTCTCTTATTAGTTCCCATCAAGGCTTGAATAAGCCAAATTATCATAGCTACCCTTTAATCTTTAAAAAGCATGCTTTTATATTTTGGGTTGTTTTGTCTAAAAGTGAATAAGAAATATACTATATTATGATAGTGACAGGGTCTCATTTCTGCTTCACCAATCTTTAAAATAAATCCAAAATCTTTTCTATTACCTTTGGAACCTCATTAAAATTAGGAAAAAAAATAATACATTAATGAGTTGAGTTTCAACACAAGCTATTAAGAATATATAATGGCCAGATACAGGTTTTAAATTTTACTTCTTTAAGATTAAAGTAAATAAATGTGTTAAGTGGATTTTTTCAACTCATGGTTCATTTCCTATTACCTATTTAAAAGGTCTAGGTATTGGAGCAGAAATGCTGAAAAGGTTAAGTCAGGTACGTATTACATTTAGTATTGGTATTCTATATACTATCTTTTTCTTCATTAAATATTATTTAATTGGGTATAAATTGGATAATTTTTCTCACATTCTGAACATAACCTCAAAATGTACTTACTTTTTGTTTCAACTAAACTAGATCTTCAAATCAGATACTCATATAAATTATATTTGAATTATATGTAACCAAAAATTGATTTCTATATAATCCACAACCATACTACATACCTCTGCTATAAAGCAGAAGTAAGCAAAAGGGAGATTAGAAGGCAATTCTACCCATTAAATAGGTCTATGGTATGAATATAAGAATAACATAAAAACGACTTATAGAAGTTGGAGGAGTAGGAGCCTCCTAAGCTCACTTTGGCCCAGGAACACACCTAGATACCAGCTACTTCAGTGCAACCAACCCAGAAAATGACCCAAAGACTAGCAGAACAGACTTTCCACAGTTATTCAAAGAGAGAAGGCCACATTTAAAAGGATGAGACAGGCAGAGATAAGGTCAGGAACCAAATTCTGGGGAGACTAAACACAAGTGAGAGGGACACCATAAGCACACAGAAGGGAGCCCAGGCATGGGGGAATCTTCCCTGAAGACAAATCCCCCTAACATTTGGCTTTGAAAACCATGGGACTTAACTTCCTGAGTTTTTACAACCAGCTGGGCTTAACTCTAAGAACTTTAGTAATCAGTGGGATTAGTACTGAGAGCAAAAGGGAAATAGGAAACTGAGTCCCCAACCTTAAAGAGACAGTATAACAAACAACCTCACCAGATACAACATAGAAGCAGCAGTGTGAAAAGTGCCTGGGGTATCCCAGAAGATTTATTTACAAATCTCAGAATACGTGCTAGAGGGGCAGAGATCTTTGGGAGACTACTCAAAGAATAAAAGAGGTGCTGGGAACAATTTCTCTCCTTGTGCTCCCCCCCCACCGCTTACCTCCCACCCTAGATAGCTGGAGACTTGCAGGTAATAGGGGGTAGATTGCATCTACCTTACAAATACCATGCATCCCACCCAACATTCCACTGTGGATCCACTCTGTCAAACCTGCTTCATTCAGCAGGAGTCCCAAAGCAGCTCCTGCCATGTCTTATTCAAGCAGCTCTGGCAGTGACCTGCACCAGTCCAAAATGACTCCTGCCCTGGAGACAGGGAAAGATAACCACACACATCAGTTCGACTGTAGCCTTAAGCAGCCAAACCTTATAACTGGCGGTGCAAAGAGAGTACCAAGCTGATCAGTGCATCTGGAACACTAGAAGATGGACTGGGGTTAGGGATGTGATCTGAAAACTAGCCCTGTCCACCAACCAAAATCTCTCAGGGGTAGCACAGGGAGAGAGTCCTGCAGCTTGGGGTTACTGTAGCTATAGCAGTTTGGGGGCAGGCATCTGGTCTGCCAGCCCTGCCCACTAACAAAAGCCTCTCAGGGTATAAGGCAGGGAGAACACCTTGCAGGTTGGTGCTACCACAGCCCTAAGAGACAAAATGGTGACAGGCATCTGATTTGTCTGCAGCCTCTGCCCACCAAAATAAACCTCTCAGGAGACAACACAAGGACAACACTGCAGTTTGGCATGACCTCAGCCCCAGCAAACCAGGTATAGGGAAGGCATTTGATCTGACTTCTGACAATGCCCAACTATAAGTGCACTGTAGCCACAGAATTGACCCTTAACAGCACAGGACCAAACATGGCCCATAATAGTCAAGTACAGGAGGCAAGTACAACCAACTGGAATGAAAGCAAATAAGGCTTAACCACAACAGTAGGGTACACGCAAACCACATAGAAGATATCCATGAAGCATCTGGTTCTGGTGAAGAGAGGACATTGTGCTACAGGGCACCACAGGACCTCTTCTTTGTAAGGCCACTACATTCAAGATCAGGAGTCATAACTGACTTTCCTAATAAATATAAACAAACAGAGAGTTAGACAAAATAAGACACAGGAATATATCCAAAATGAAAGAACAAGACAAAACCACAGCAAAAGAGCTAAATGAAATGGAGGTAAGATACTTGATAATGAAACCAAATTAATGGTCATAAAGATATTGGACTTGAGAAAAGTGGAAAATCTCAGGGACACCTTCAACAAGAGATAGAAAACATAAAAAGAACCGATCAGATGACTAATTTAATAACTGAAATGAAAATTAGACTAGAGAGAATCAATAGATTAGAGGAAGCAGAACAGATCAGTGAACTGGAAGACAAGAGTAACAGAAAGTAACAAAGGTGAACAGGAAAAAGAAAAAGGAGGTAGAAAATTTATTTGAAGAAATAATAGCTGAAAACTTCCCTAAATCTGGGGAAAGAAACATACACCCAGATCCAGAAGGCACAGAGTCTCCACAAAATCAACCCAAGGAAATTCACACCAACACACATAATAAATAAAATGGCAAAAAAAAGTAGTGATAGAGAATTTGAAAAGAAGAGAAAAGAAAAGGTGCATACAAGGGAAACACCATAAAGCTATCAGCTGATTTTTCAGCAGAAATGGCAGGCCAGAAAGGAGTGGTATAATATATTCAAAATGATGAAAGGAAAAAAAAACCTGCAACCAAGAATACTCATTTCATGGCTATCCAGCAAGGTTATCATTCAGTATAGAAGTAGAGATAAAGAGCTTCCCAACCAAACAAAAATTAAAGTTCATCACCACTAAACCAGCCTTACAAGAAACATTAAAGGGAATTCTCTGAGTGGGAAGAAAACGTGATAATCAGGAGTAAGAAATTATGAGAGAAAAAATTTTCATTGAATACAAACAAATTAAAAGCCATAGATAAATCACTTATAAAACCAATATGAAGGTTAAAACACAAAAGCCGTAAGATCAAGTGTATCTAGATATATCAGTCAAAGGATTCACAAAATGAAAAGATGTAAAGTAGGACATATTATACATAAAATGTGGGGGGAGTATAAAAACTTACTTCTCTTAGAATGGGTTCAAATGTAATCAACCATTAACTTAATATAGACTGCTACACTGTATGCATGCTATATATGAGCCTAATGAAAAACCACAAATCCAAAATGTCTAATGGGGCTCCAGGGTGGCTCAGTTGGTTGAGCTTCTGACTCTTGATTTTGGCTTAGGTCATGACCCCAGGGTTGTGGGTTTGAGCCCCACATTGGGCTCTGCACTGAGTGTGGAGCCTCCTTGAGATTCTTTCTTTCTCTGTCTCTCTCTCTCCCTTCCCTCTGCCTCCTCCCCCACTTACACTCTCTTAAAAAAATGTCTAATAGATACACAAAAAATTAAGAGAAAGGAACCCAAGCATATCAATATGGAAAGCTATCAAAGACAAGGGAAGAGAACAAGAGAAAAAGATAATTGAGAAGAACTAAAAAGATACCTGTAAAACAACTAACAAATGACAATAATACCTATCAATAATTATTTTAAATGTAAATGAACAAAATGCTGCAATCAAAAGACAGAGGGTGACTGAGTGGATATAAAAGCAAGCCCCATTGATATGCTACCTACAAAAGTCTCCCTTCAGAACTAAAAGTTACATGCAGATTGCTAGTGAAGGGATGGAAAAACATTTACCATGCAAATGGAACTGAAAAGAAAGCTGGGGTACCAATACTTATATCAGACAAAATAAACTTTACACAAATACTGTATAAGGAACATTCTCCAGAACAGACCACATGTTAGGCCACAAAACAAGTCTCCATAAATAAAAAGATTAAAATCTATCATGCATCTTTTTCTAACCACAATTACATGAAAACTAGAAATCAAACACAAGAAAAAACTGGAAAGAACACAAATACATGGATGTTAAATAACATGCTATTAAACAATGAGTGGGTCAAACAAGAAATCAAAGAGGGGGGAAAAAAGTACATGGAGACAAATGAAAATGAAAACACAATGATCCAAAATCTTTGGGATCCAGCAAAAGCTGATTTAAGAGGAAAGATTAGAGCAATATAGGTCTACTGGAAGAACTAAAAAAAAGCTCAAGTAAAAAACCTAACCCTACACATAAAGGAGCTACAAAAAGAACAAAGCCGAAAGCCAGTAGAAGGAAGGGAATAATGAAGATTACAGCAGAAATCAATGAAATAGAAACTAAAAAAAGAAAAGCAATAGAACAGATAAATGAAACCAGGGGCTAGTTCTTTGAAAAGATCAACAAAATTGATAAACCTTTAGACAGACTCATTAAAAAAAGAAGAGAGAAGACTCACAAAATTAGAAATGAAGGAGAAATAACAACCAATACCTCAGAAATACTAAGAATAAGAGAATATTATGAAAAATTGTATGCAACAAATTAGACAACCTATAACAAATGCATAAATTTCTAGAAATATATGACCTTCCAAAACTGAATCAGGAAGAAATAGAAAATTTGAATAGACTGATTACTAGCAATGAAGTTGAATCAGCAATCAAAAACTCCAAACAAATGAAAGTCTAGGATCAGATGGCATCACAGATGAATTCTATTAGACATTTAAAGAGGAGTTAATACCTTTTATTCTTCAGTTAATCCAAAAACTGAAAAAGAAGGAAAGTTTCCAAACTCATTTTCCAGTATTACCCTGAAACCAAAGCCACATACACTACAAAACAAGAATACTAAAGGCCAATATCTCTGATAGACATGGATGCAAAAATTATCACGTAATATTAGCAAACCAAATGCAACCATTCATTTTAAGACAATTATTCCCTATGATCAGATGGGATTTATTCCATGGATGTAAGGGTGAGTCAATATTCACAACTCAATATGATACATCACATTAACAAGCAAAAGGATAAAACTATATGATCATCTCAGTAGACGTAGCAAAAACATTTGACAAAGTACATCATTCATTCATGAGAAAAACTCTCCACAAAGGAGGTCTAGAGGAAATATACCTCAACACAATTAAGGCCATATATGGAAAACCCACAGTTAACAGCATCCTCAATGGTGAAAAACTGAGAGCTTTTCCTCTAAGATCATAAACAAGACAAGGATGTCTACTCTTACTATTGTTATTCAACAGAGAACTAAAGTCCTAGCCACAGAAACCAGACAAGAAAAAGAAAAGGCATCCAACTTGGTAAGGAAAAAGTAAAACTTTCAGTATCAGCAGATGACATAATATATAGAGAAAACCCTAAACATTTCAACCAAAAACTAGTAGAACTGATAAATGAATTCAGTAAAGTCACGGAATACAAAATTAATATACCAAAATCTGTTGCATTTCTATAATACTTATAAAGAAATATCAGAAAAATAAATAAAACAAGTCCACTGACCATTGGACAAAAAAGAGTAAAATGCCTAGGAATAAACTTAACCAAGGAGGTGAGCAATCTACTCCAAAAACTACAAACCACTGATGCAAGAAATTGAAGATGACACAAACAAACGAAAAGGGATTCCATGCTCATGAGGTGGAAGAACCAGTATTGTTGAAATGTCCATACTACCCAAAGCAGTCTACAAATTGAATGCAGTCTTTATCAAAATACCAATTTGTTTTCACAGAATTAGAAAAAAACAATCTTAAAATATCTATGGAACCACAGAAGACCCTGAATGCCCGAAAGCAATCTCAAAAATGAACAAAACTGGAGACATCACAATCCCAGGTTTAAAGATATACTACAGAATAATCAAAACAGCATTTTACTGACACAAAAATAGACACATATATCAATGGAACTAAACAGAGTTCAGAAATAAATCCATGCTTTTATGGCCAATTAATCTATGATAAAGGAGGCAAGAATATCCAATGAGAAAAAGACAGTCTCTTCAACAAATGGTGTTGGAAAAATGCACAGCTACATGAAAATAATGAAACTTGACCATTTTCTTACATCATACACAAAAATAAACTCGAAATGGATTAAATATCTAAGTGTAAGACCTCAAACCATAAAATTCCTAGAAGAAAACATAGGCAGTAATTTATTTAACATCAACCATAAAAATATTTTTTAGATGTCTTGTCTAGCAAAGGAAACAAAAGTAAAATTATACTATTGGGACTATAGCAAAATAAAAACCTTTTAGACAGGAAAGGAAACCATCAGCAAAACAAAAAGTGTATCTACTGAATAGGAGAAGATATTTGCAAATGTCATATCTAATATCAGGATAACATCTAAAATAATGTAAACAACTTATACAACTTAACACCAAAACAAATAATCTAATTAAAAAGTGGACAGGGGACCTGAATAGATATTTTCCCAAAGAAAACATACAGATGGCCAACAGACAAAAGAAGAGATGCTCAACATCACTATCAGGGAAATGCAAATTAAAACCACAATGACATATCACTTTATACCTGTCAGAATGTCTAATATCAAACATACAAGGTGAGGATGTAAAAAACAAAACAGGAACTCTCATTTACTGTTGTTGAGAACAGAGGTGGTACAGCCACTGTGGAAAACATTATGGAGGTTCCTCAAAAAATTTAAAAAAGAAGATGGTGGCGTAGGAGGATACTGGGCTCACCTTGTACTGCTGATCACTTAGATTCCACCCATATTTGCCTAAATAACCCAGGAAACCACCTGAAGACTAGCAGAACAGACTCTCCAGAGCCAAGCATAGACAAGAGGCCCACTGAACAGGGTAGGAAGGGTGGAGAGGCAATGTGTGCTATATGGACGGGCGGGAGGGAGCCGGGCAGCGGAGGGGCAGCCCAACAGGCAAGGCAAAGCCTCCGAAGTCTGGCTTGCAAAAGCGGAGGGGCCGGACTCCGTGAGTTCTGACAGCCAACGGGACTTAATATCTGGAATGTTAAAGGTCAACAGCTCTGCACTCAGAGCGGGGAGGGTGAGAGGACGCAGGGAGGGGAGAGTTGTTGAGCCCCGGAAGAGAGAGCTCAGCTCTGAGGGGGAGCAAAGGTGGTGTGAAGCGTGATCTCCCTCTCCCATCCTCCAGCCGAAATTCCAAAGGGAACCAGTTCCACTCACCGAACTTGCTTGCACCCTGCAAACGCCCAATGCTGTGCTTCTATGGATACATCTCTCCCGGTGCTGCAGGGCCCCTCCAACGGCAAATCAAGCTAAGCCTGCCCCTCCCGCCCCTGTGCACCCCTGCTAATATGCCAGATCCCATTGAAGCAGCACAAGCCTGGCAGGGTGCAAGTAGCCCATATAGGGGCCACACAACTCCACAGTGAGTCCTGCCCCTGGGAGAGGGCAAGATATGGTACACAGCAGTCTGATTGTGGCCCCAGCGGTGGGCTGGGGGCAGACATCCAACCTGACTGCGCCCCGCCCACCAACGAAAGTTATTCCACACAGCACAGTGGAAGTGCCCTGCAGTTTGGAGCCACCACATGAACTACCCGAGTGACGAAATGGAAGAATTTTCCTCAAAAGAAACTCCAGGAAGTAGCGACAGCTAAAAAATTGAATAGGAAAAAAAAAAAAAAAGGTTAGAGAGGGAGAGATCCAAAGCATAAGAGATTCTTAAAAACTGAGAACAAACTGAGGGTACATAGGGGGTGGGAGGGAGGGGAGGGTGGGTGATAGGTATTGAGGAGGGCACCTTTAGGGATGAGCACTGGGTGTTGTATGGAAACCAATTTGACAATAAATTTCATATTAAAAAATAAAATACAATAAAATAAAATAAAATAAAGACCATCTACTCAATGTGAAAAAAAAAGAACGATTTAAGCAATATAACAGAACAAGAATTTAGAATAATAGTCATAAAATTAATCGCTGGGCTTGAAAAAAAGCATAGAGGAGAGCAGAGAATCTATCGCTACAGAGACCAAGGGACTAAGAAATAGTCATGAGGAACTAAAAAATGCTATAAATGAGGTGCAAAATAAAATGGAGACAGCCATAGAACAGATTGAAGAGACAGAGGAGAGAATAGGTTGAAGTAGAAGATAAATTTATGGAAAAAGAGGAAGCTGAGAAAAGGAGACATAAAAAAAAAATCCAGGAGTATGAGGGGAGAATTAGAGAGCTAAGTAATGCAATCAAATGGAACAATATCCATATCATAGGAATTCAAAACACAAAGAGAGAGAGAAAGGGGCTGAAGGTGTACTTGAACAAATCATAGCTGAGAACTTCCCTGACCTGGGGAAGGAAAAAGGCATTGAAATCCAAGAGGCACAGAGAACTCCCTTCAAACGTAACTTGAATCGATCTGCATGACATATCATAGTGAAACTGGCAAAATACAAGGATAAAGAGAAAATTATGAAAGCAGCTAGGGATAAACAGGCTCTAACTTACAAAGGTAGACATATAAGAATGGTAGCAGACGTATCCACTGAAACTTGGCAGGCCAGAAAGGAATGGCACGAAATCTTCAATGTGATGAATAGGGAAAATATGCAGCCAAGAATCCTTTCTCTGGCAAGTCTGTCATTCAGAATAGAAGAGATAAAGGTTTTCCCAAACAAACAAAAACTGAAACAATCACCATTAAACCAGCCCTACAAGAGATCCTAAGGGGCATTCTGTGAGTGAAATGTTGCAAGGACCACAAAGTACCAGAGACATCACTACAACCATGAAAGCTACAGACATCAGAATGACTCTAAACCCATATCTTTCAATAAAAACACAATGTAAATGAACTAAATGCTCCAACCAAAAGACATAGGGTATCAGAATGGATAAAAACAAACAAACAAACAAAACAAGACCCATCTATTTGCTGTCTACAAGAGACTCATTTTAGACCTGAGGACACCTTCAGATTTAAAGTGAGGGGATGGAGAACTATTTGTCATGCTACTGGAAGTCAAAAGAAAGCTGGAGTAGCCATACTTATATCAGACAAACTAGACTTTAATTTAAAGGCTGTAACAATGGGGCGCTGGGTGGCTCACTCAGTTAAGCGGCCGACTTCGGCTCAGGTCATGATCTCGCAGTCCATGAGTTCAAGCCCTGCGTCAGGCTCTGTGCTGACAGCTCAGAGCCTGGAGCCTGTTTCAGATTCTGTGTCTCCCTCTCTCTGACCCTCCCCCGTTCATGATCTGTCTCTCTCTGTCTCAAAAATAAATAAACGTTAAAAAAAAAAATAAAGGCTGTAACAAGAGATGAAGAAGAACATTAAATAATAATTACAGGTCTATCCATCAGGAAGAAATAACAATTATAAATGTCT
The DNA here is from genome assembly GCF_007474595.2 of Lynx canadensis. Classification (NCBI taxonomy): domain Eukaryota; kingdom Metazoa; phylum Chordata; class Mammalia; order Carnivora; family Felidae; genus Lynx; species Lynx canadensis. The sequence goes on along the minus strand of NC_044321.2, from coordinate 68,806,130 downwards.
ATGCACCAAATACGGGAGCCCCCAAATATATAAAACAATTAATCACAAACATAAGCAACCTTATTGATAAGAATGTGGTAATTGCAGGGGACTTTAATACCCCACTTACAACAATGGATACATCACCTAGACACAGGGTCAATAAAAAAAAGAAGGGCCCTGAATGATACATTGGATCAGATGGACTTGACAGATATATTTAGAACTCTGCATCCCAAAGCAACAGTATATACGTTCTTCTCAAGTGCACATGGAACATTCTCCAAGATAAATTACATACCGGGTCACAAAACAGCCCTTCATAAGTATACAAGAATTGAGATCCATGCACACTTTCAGACCACAATAATATGAAACTTAAATCAACCACAGGAAGAAGTCTGGAAAACCTCCAAAAGCATGGAGGTTAAAGAACACCCTACTGAAGAATGAATCAGTCAACCAGGCAATTAGAGATGAAATTGAAAAATATATGGAAACAAATGAAAATGAAAATACAACAATCCAAATGCTTTGGGATGCAGCGAAGGCAGTCCTGAGAGGAAAATACATTGCAATCCAGGCCTATCTCAAGAAACAAAAATCCCAAATACAAAATCTAACAGCACACCTAAAGGAAAGTGATGCAGAACAGCAAAGACACCCCATACCCAACAGAAGAAGAGAAATAATAAAGAACAGAGCAGAAACAAACAATATAGAATCTAAAAAAAAAAAAATTACAGTGGATCAATGAAGCCAAGAGTTGTTTTTTTAAAAAAAGTAAACAAAATTGATAAACCTCTAGACAAGCTTCTCAAAAAGAAAAGGAAGATGACACAAATAGATAAAATCATGAATGAAAATGGAATTACAACCAATCCCTCAGAAATATAGCAATTATCAGGGAATACTATGAAAAATTATATGCCAACAAACTGGACAACATGGAAGAAATGGACAAATTCCTAAGCACCCACACACTTCCAAGACTCAATCAGGAGGAAATAGAAAGCTTGAACAGACCCATAACCAGCAAAGAAATTGAATCGGTTATCAAAAATCTCCCAACAAATAAGAGTCCAGGACCAGATAGCTTCCCTGGGGAATTCTACCAGACATTTAAAGCAGAGATAATACATATCCTTCTCAAGCTGTTCCAAAAAATAGAAAGGGAAGGAAAACTTCCAGATTCATTCTATGAAGCCAGCATTACTTTGATTCCTAAATCAGACAGAGACCCAGTAAAAAAAGAGAACTACAGTCCAATATCCCTGATGAATATGGATGCAAAAATTCTCAATAAGATACTAACAAATTGAATTCAACAGCATATAAAAAGAATTATTCACCTTGAACAAGTGGGATTCATTCCTGGGCCGCAGGGTTTGTTCACCATTTGCAAATCAATCAATGTGATACATCACATTAATAAAGGAAAAGATAAGAATCATATGACCCTGTCAATTGATGCAGAAAACGCATTTGACAAAATTCAACTCCTTTCTTGATGAAAATCCTCAAGAAAGTCGGTATAGAAGGAACATAAACATCATAAAATCCATTTATGAAAAGCCCACAACTAATATCATCCTCAATGGGTTAAAACTGAGAGCTTTCCCCCTGAGATCAGGAACACGACAGGGATGTCCACTCTCACCGCTGTTGTTTAACACAGAGTTGGAAGTTCTGGCATCAGAAATCAGAAAACAAAAGGAAACCAAAGGCATCAAAATTGGCAAAGATGAAGTCAAGCTTTCACTTTTTGCTGATGACATGATACTATACATAGAAAACCCGATAAACTCCACCAAAAGTCTGCTAGAACTGATACATGAATTCAACAAAGTTGCAGGATACAAAATTAATGTACACATATCATTTGTATTCTTATACACTAATAATGAAGCAACAGACAAATAAAGAAACTTATCCCATTCAAAACTGCACCAGGAATCATAAAATACCTACGAATAAACCTAACCAAAGATGTAAAAGTTCTGTATGCTGAAAACTATAGAAAGGTTATGAAGGAAACTGAAGAAGATAAAAAGAAATGGAAAAACATTCCATGCTCATGGATTGGAGGAATAAATATTGTTAAAATGATAATACTACCCAAAGCTATCTACACATTCAATACAATCCCAATCACAATTGCACCAGCATTCTTCTCGAAGCTAGAACAAGCAATCCTAAAATTTGTGTGGAACCAAAAAGACCCCAAATATTTGTGTAAATATTGAAAAAGAAGACCAAAGCGGGAGGCATCACAATCCCAGACTTTAGCCTGTACTACAAGGCTATAATCATCAAGACAGCATGGTATTGGCACAAAAACAGACACATAGACCAATGGAATAGAATAGAGACTCCAGAATTGGACCCACAAAAGTATGGCCAACTAATCTTTGACAAAGTAGGAAAGCATACCCAATGGAAAAAAGACAGTCTCTTTAACAAATGGTGCCGGGAGAACTGGACAGCAACATGCAGAAGACTGAAACTAGACTACTTTCTTACACCATTCACAAAAATAAACTCAAAATGGATGACGCACCTGAATGTGAGACAGGAAACCATCACAATCCTAGAGGAGAAAGCAGGAAAAGACCTCTCTGACCTCAGCCGCAGCAATTTCTTACTTGACACATCCCCAAAGGCAAGGGAATTAAAAGCAAAAATGAACTATTGGGACATCATGAAGATAAAAAGCTTCTGCACTGCAAAGGAAACAATCAATAAAACTAAAAGGCAACCAACGGGATGGGAAAAGATATTTGCAAATGACATATCGGACAAAGGGCTAGTATCCAAAATCTATAAAGAACTCACCAAACTCCACACCCGAAAAACAAATAATCCAGTGAAGAAAAGGTGAGAAGACACGAATAGACACTTCTCTAAAGGAGACTTCCAGATGGGCAACAGGCACATGAAAAGATGCTGAACATCCCCCCTCATCAGAGAAATACAAATCAAAACCACACTCAGATACCACCTCACGCCACTCAGAGTGGCTAAAATGAACAAATCAGGAGACTATCCCTGCTGGAGAGGATGTGGAGAAAGGGCAACACTCTTGCACTGCTGGTGGGAATGCAAACTTGTGCAGCCGCTCTGGAAAACAGTGTGGAGGTCCCTCAAAAAATTAAAAATAGACCTACCCTATGACACAGCAATAGCACTGCTAGGAACTTGCCCAAGGGATACAGGAGTGCTGATGCATAGGGGCACTTGTACCCCAATGTTTATAGCAGCACTTTCAATAGCCAAATTATGGAAAGAGCTTAATGTCCATCAACTGATGAATGGATAAAGAAGTTGTGGTTTATATAGACAATGGAATACTATGTGGCAATGAGAAAGAATGAAATAGGGCATTTTGCAGCAACATGGATGGAACTGGAGAGTGTTCTGCTAAGTGAAATAACTCATACAGAGAAAGACAGATACCATATGTTTTCACTCTTATGTGGAACCTGAGAAACTTACCAGAAGACCATGTGAGAGGGGAAGGGGAAAAAAAAAAGAGGTTAGAGAGGGAGGGAGCCAAAACATAAGAGACTCTTAAAAACAGAACAACCTGAGGGTTGATGGGGGGTGGGAAGGAGGGGAGGGTGAGTGATGGGTATTGAGGAGGGCACCTGTTAGGATGAGCACTGTGTGTTGTATGGAAACCAATTTGACAATAAATTTCATATTTTAAAAAAATAAAATAAAAAAATAAAAATATGATTATTAAAGTAAAATAAATCTCATATTAGAAAAATAAAATAAAAAATCAAATGAACTCTACACAAAAAATTTAAAAAAGAAATTACCATATGATACCATAATTCCTCTACTGAGTATTTATCCAAGGAAAATGAAAATATTGATTCAAAAAGACATATGCACCCCTATGTCTACTGTAGCATTATTTACAGTAGCCAACCTGTGGAAGCAACCTATATGTCCAACAACATATGAATGGATAAGAAAGTGTGGTATGTATATACACATACATATACATAAACACACAATGAAATATTACTGAGCCACAAAGGATGATTTGCAACATGAATGTACCTAGAGGATATAACTGAGTGAAATAAGTCAGAGAAAGAGAAATACTTTATAACTTCACTCATATGTGTAATTTAAGAAACAAAACTAACGAATAAAGAAAAAAGTCAAACAAAACAACACTCTTAAATACAGAGAACAAACTGGTGGTTGTCAGAGGGGAGGTGGGTGGGAAGGATGTGTGAAATAAAAGAGGATTTAAGAGTACACTTGATGAGCACTGAGAAACAGAATTCTTGACTCATTATATGGTAAACCTGAAACTAATATAATATTGTATGTTAATTACACTTTAATAAAAAAAAAAGCATAGTATAAAAACAAGGTCCTTTTGTTCTTTGGAAATGCATATGAAACTTTTAGAAACTTTTTCTATAGAATAAATAAAAAAAACTGAATAGGATTTATAGAAAAAACAATGAGTAGACTTTGCAAATTACTTCTGGACTTTTTAAAACTCAACAGGGCTTTTTTATTCTTATAGCTTTAGAGAATTTCAAGGGTAACTATTGTATTATTATTTGGAAGTATTATACAGACACAGTAACTTGCAAATTGACCTTAAATAAATGTGTTAATGAAGATTATGCTTTCAAGTAAAAATAATCTCTATTTGTTTTTCAACCTCTATTTGTTTTTAAACAGATAGCCATCAGAAGCCAATGTAACTGCATGCACTTTCTTGTTGTCATTTGGAACCAGGCTTCTATTGACTACTACACTCATCGAGGGGCTTTAGATCTTTCCTCTGAGGAGGGGTGGCATCTGTTCAGGTTTAACAGACAAGAACTCATGGATATTGCAAAAGAAGAGTGAAAGATGACTCATTTCAACTAGTCCCAACATGTGCTCCAACAGTTGAATGTCACCTGAGTCCAACAGCAGTTTGACTTTGAGTGTTATACAATACAGCAAGTGATCAAACTCTGGTTTGAGCAGATCTTTTACTTTGAAACAGATTTGGCAGATACAGTCAACTTTCCTTTCTTTATCCAAACTAATATACTAATGACTAGTAGCAGAGCTGATGATCCAAAAGAGCAGATAAATCAAGAATCACTTAAAAAAAATCACTTTATACTTAGCATTAGGATATTTTTTACTTACCATATCTCACTAAATTTAAGATGCTTGTATTTTCACATCTTTAACACAGCTGAAATTGGGATAAGTATAATGATGAACTTGCATCATTTTAAGAAAAAAGGTAAATACTGTGTCTTAGATTTGATGAAATATGGATTCGTTTGATTATAAAACGATCTAAGGTACAAAAAACTCATTTAAAATACTGAAGCTAAATTTTGAGGAGCTTACTTATGAAAACTTGTAAGTGAACTATTTCCCCACCTTGAGCAGCTCAAGTACCACTGCCTCCTTAACATCATCTCAGAACAACATTTTATCTCTGAGCATTTATAGCTCTTTGGTTGTATTTATCTTAGGGAAAAAACTACATATAACACTGTATATACATACGTTTCTTTCCTTTCTAGTAGAATATAAGCATTTTGATAGAATTATAATTACTTTCGCATCCTGTATTGCAATCAGCATAAAACATGTGACTTCTTACTATGTACTAGCTATTTCATGGGCATAAAAGTTACACAATGATAAGTCAGTCCTACCTATAAGGTATCTTGTCTGTGAAAAAATACTAAACTAGTTTTAGTTTTATAATAAATTGGATGGGTTGGCACAGCTGTAAACACCATTTCTATAAAGGTATGTAGAATAGAGAGCATTTAAATCCTACCTTGGAGGATTGAGAAAGGTGACACTGGAACAAGGTCTGAAGGATGAATACGAAGTTGGAATATGGAACAAGATGAGACAAAAAAAAAAAATTCTAAGAGGAAACACCAGCATAGGCAGAAAAAAAAAAACTTAAAATAACAAAGCATGTTCAAGAAGCAAGCAATATAGCATTATAGATAAAATATAGATTAGCAGTAAGGTGGGAGAGGAAAGGGAAGATAGGATTAAAGTTGAACTGGGATCATAAATGAAGGGCCTTGTAGGTCATGCTTAGGGGTCTTGATTTGAGTGTATAGGCAATAATGAGTTTCTGAAAATTTTAGAGACAACTAACCCTAATGGTTGTTAGGAAGACAACTATGTCATAATATTATGACTGATGAGTTAGAAGAATAGGGTAGCAGACACTATATGTTAACTGAAACTCAACACCCATTCCATATCTCTTACTCCTTGCCTTCCTCACCACAGAAAAAAAGTATGATTTGCCAATTTTCCTTGAGCTAAGTGTGGCCACATGACGAGTTTTGGTCAAGATACAGACAAGAATTCTGAGAGGAGTTCAAAGAAAGCATTTACTTTTCTGATAATAGAGGGTCAGAATCATCTAGTAAATTTATCCTAATTTTTCTTCCTATTTTGAATGTGTAGGTGCTCCCCAGAGAAACAACAGCCATTTTATGAATATAAGGTGACAAATCAACATACTAAAGAGCAGAGTGGAAAGAGAAAATGTTTAGGTTCTTGATGTCACTAATAAGCTACTGAACTAACCCTGTACTGTCTAATTCCATACTTGAAATAGACTCTTATTTAAGTTACTGTTAACTGGTTTACTGCTACCTGCAAACAGAACACATTCTGAAGTGACAGAAAGCAAGACTGATGAAGGGCAGATGGAGGGCTATTGTAACAATCCAGGAAGGTGATGATGAAAACTTGAACGGGAGCAAGGATTAGAGAAGAGTAGAGAATGTAGAGTGGATTTGAAAAACATATAAATAAGAGAGATGTAGAGACAATTTAGTTTTAAGCATATTCACATTGGGGATATATATGGAATGTAAGGTAGATGCAATAATAAATAACTAGAAAATAGGTCTATGGCTCTAGAGAAATATGGGAGCTGGAAATATAAATGGTGGCTGAAGCCAGTGAAGTATGTTAAATGAAAATGAGAGATCACATAAAATGAGAAAAGATGACTAGGAATGCAACCTGAAGAACCACAGCATTTACGGGATTCAGAGCAAGAGAATGATGAAGAATGACAAGATAAGCAGGAATAACAGAGAGAAAAGGGAGGAGTGAGTTTCAAGGAGGGAGTGTTCAAGAGTCAATAATTCCAGAAAATTCAAATAGGTATAGAGGCCAGGGACCACAAGTTAGTATGGAATCAAAACTGAAGAAGTAAGAAAGTGACACTAATTATTTTTTTATGAAGTATGAAAATCATAGAAAAGAGAAAGGAAAGATAGCTTGAGAAGTAGAGGCAGGGTCAAAGAAAGGTTTTTGTTGGAGTGCTTGGGTAGCTCAGTTGGTTGGATGTCTGATTCTTGATTTCAGCTCACATCATGATCTCATGGTTTCTAAGTTCGAGTCCCTCACTGAGTTCCACGCTAAAAGTGTGGAACCTGCTTGGGATTCTCTTTCCCTTTCTCCCTCTCTGCCCCAACCCGCATGCTCTTTCCCAAAATAAATAAACTTTTACTTTTACTGTTGTTTTTGGACAAAGACTATCTGAAGCTATTTAGAGACTGAGGAAAAGAAACAAATGAAAAGAGAAACCAAAGACTGAAGATTAAACAGGATGGAATATGGTACTGGAAAACATGGGAAAGAATGAGATCAGAAACACAAATAAATATTAGCCTTAATGAGGGGGGTATATGGCTGAAAAAAAGGTAAGTCTTGAAGGCAGTGGAGAAGAAGTTGAAAATGGTCATGTCTAATAGCTAATTTTTTTCCCTGTATGTAATAGGAGACAGTCATCTTTGGTGGGTACAGGAGATTTGAGAATAAAAGGTTTGTAGTACCTCTCCTGAAGAACAGAATAGAAAACCACCTAAGGAGCCAGTAAGATTGCTAAGCAGCACTGGGGTCTCTTGTAGAATATGGTCCTCTTAAATAGAGGTGTTTTTGTACATTTAAGAGGAGTTAACATTAATAAAACAAAGAGACGAAGCCAAGTCCAAGCGTCATAAAATATGAATATTTTATTCCAGCTCTGGGAAATGAAAAAATGGGGAACACATCCTTCCACACAATATTCTAATTTAGCTGACATTAGTTTCAAAAAGGTAAAACAAATATATATGTGTATCTGTATAAATATTTATGTGCCCACATACATATTTGCTCAGATTTTAGTCTCATCAGTGTTTATATATTTAGTCTATTTTTGTAAACACTGCTAAAAATCATTAAATGCATCCCAATACTTCTACTTCTGCCTCTTTGTCAATCATTTAATATTGTTTGAATTGAATTCAGTTTGTGTTTTAATCACTTATGTGATTAGTCAAACTGTACATTACATTAGAAGATGTACGGGAAAAACTTGGTTTAGGTTATATTCTATGTATCACAGTTACCCTTTACATGATTTTTTCATCATTATTTTCGACTTCACACATCTTGTAGTTCTGTATGCAGACTATTTCAGCTTCTAGTGCTGTACATATCTATATCTTCTGGATGGGACTGCCCGTGATCCATGAGCTTGGGGTCAGGCATAAACTGTGTAGCACCTGATAAAGTATTAAAATGAAAAAAAAAATTAGTCATTCATTTCACAAATTTATTGTTGGTACTGGGAATGCAGCAATGAATAAAAGAAAAATCTCTGTCAACATCGACCTAACATTTAAGTTGGGCAAGAGAGATAATAAATTAAGTAAAAGATATATCAGATGATAGTAAGTGCTACGCAAAAGAATAAAACAGGGAGGGGCATATAGAGTGCTTGAGTGATTTGCAATTTTAAACAGGGTGGCCTTCTAGTTAGGTGATAACTGAGCAAAGAACTGAAGGAGGTGAGTGAGGGTGTGAGCCCTGTAGATATTGGAGGAAAATACCTTGCAAGTATAATGGACCTGATGCATGTCTGAGGAAACACAACATGGTCAATATGGCTGGAACAGACTAGGTAAGATGTGGTGATTGTGGGTACAGTGAGAATGATAGAAGATATGATCAGAAAACAAAAGAAAGCAAAGCCACACAGAGCTATAGTGTATCTCTTTTATTTTAATGCTAGATGGACAATTTTGAGCAGAGCAGTGACATGATGTTGTATTTTTTAAAAGATCACTCTTGTCTGTGGGGAGAAGAGACTATAGGGAAATAAGGGTGGAAGCGGGCAGACCAGTAGCTGTGGAGGTGGTGAAAAGGGATTGGATTCTGGGTAACTTCTAAAGGTAGAATGGACAGAATTTCCTAAGTGGTTTGAACATGCTATGTGAGAGAGACTCTAACTTGAGAAACTAGAAGGATGGAGTTGACATTTACAGAGATAGGGAAAAATGTGGGAGAAGCATGGGAAAGGCAAGTGAAGTGCCAAGTTTTGGATGTGTTAAATTTGTATTGCTTACTAGATATCTGAGTACAAATGTTGAGTAATCTGTTGGAAATGTGAGTCTCTACAGCTCAGGAGAGGCCTTGGCTGCTTTATAAATTTTATAGTACTAATTTATATGCGACATTCAAATTACAGGACTATGAGATCATCTAGAGCATCAGGGAAGAGGTCCTTTGATGAATGCGCCCTGTGGATACTCCAATTTTTTTAGTTAAATAAAATTAGGAGAATGTATGAGAGAAGGCTGAGAAGGAACAGCCAGTCAAGTGAAGTGAGAGACTCAAGAGCAAGTGGTATCCGACAAGCCAAGTGAAGAGATTCTTTCCACGAGGAGGGAGTAATCTTCTGTGTTAAAAATTACTGATGGACTGCAAAAGATGGAGATTGAAAATGTACCAGAGTTGGCAATATGTGGACCAATGATGATCTTGATAAGCGGATATTGTGCCAGACAAGATACTACATTATTTTCATTCATTATCTCATATTACCACCATGAGACAGATGATATTTTTATATTATCCTTGTTTTACAGATAAGGACATTTTAATTTAGAGAGGTCAAGAAAATTGACTAATCTCACTTAGTTGATAAGAGGAGCCAAGACTGAATCCAAGTTAGTTTGACTCTCTAACACAACAACCCTGGCTCCTGTAAAAAGGGGGCTAGAGCAGTAACAATGTCACACAATTATTTTTAATATTCAGTATAATAATACATACAAAGTTCTGCATATAACAACCTGGGCATGGCAAGTAGACAAGAAACAACTATTTTTATATTTACTTTATAAGATTTTAATTTTTTTCAGAAACTTGTTTTTATTTTAAATGTTTTTCAAAATGATTTATTTTAAAATAATTTTGTTACATTTGGGAAACATATCTTTTTCCCATAGAGGAATTTAATTTATAGTTTTATGATAAAAACAAAGGGGAGAAATAGATTTACATACAATCATTTATGCCTATCTCTTAAGAAACTTTTTCTATTTCATAAAGTGTGATATATCTATATATAACTTCACCACATATATTAAAAAGATCATAAGTAATCACTATCCATACACTAATACAGTTCTCCATAGGATAGTAATTTTTTTTTTTTTTTTGGATAGAAATTCTTAACATGGGGTCCCTTTGGCGGTCTGTGGATAAAGTTCATGTTACCTATGAATTTAAATGTAGGAAATTTGTCTTTATTTTCATTAACCTCCGACTGAAAATGAACATTTTCTTCAATAATGAATGAAGGCAACAAACCACAACAGTATTAGCATGACCTTAGATTCTGTCACTAATAGAAATCATAAATATTTTCATATCATGCTGCAGTTGCAAATATCTTGAAATATTTGTACTTAGCACAACTTTAAAACTATGGCTTTTATTATATATGTTAGATACTGTTGTTAAATAACTTTAAGGGAGCTCATATATTACCATGTATTTTGTTTTATCCATTTGAAAGCATTATTCTGCGAAGGGGTCCATAACACACAAAAAAGGTTAAAAAACTGGTTCTGCCTGCTCCCTTCTCATTGTATCTTTAACCGCCGCCTTTGCTCAGTATGAGTGAAAAGTGTACTAAGAGAGTTTTCTTCTTATCAGATATAATATAGTAAGCATATGACAAATAATTATTTTATATAAGTCTGAATGTGCCTAATTTGCTTAACAATGCCCATCAGTTGACTAAGTTCTCTAACACTTCTACTTACTTCCTTAATATATATTCTTGTCTACAGTCTAGCCAAAGCTTCAGCTCACCCAAGTTTGAAAGGCCCCTTTGCATTTGGATCTCTCTCTCTCAAAATCTGTTGAAAAGTTTCAAAATTTTAATTTATCCATACCTTATGTCAGGCAAGAAATATGCATAGAGAAATGCCTTTGGAGCTTTTCCTACAATCCACCTGCCTAACCTCTGGAGATTCTAATTTATAATTCTTAGGCAGAGTGAATTTTAGGAAAAACAAACAAACAAAAAAACAACTTCAGTAATTGTAACATGGATCCCTCTGGTTTAGAACCACTTAATGTAGGTCACTTGTTTTCTGCCTTTTAAAAAAGATTCATCTGCTTTTCTGAATAATTAAGGATTACATCTTTTGCTCTTAGAAATTTCTTCACCCCTTGAGCTGATCAAGGGCTCCCTGTCTTCCCAAAGGATTAGCAGTCATAAAACTCTTCTTGAATCTCAATCCCCTAACCCTTTTGTTTGCAATCTATCATATTTTTAATCCTTCATAAAAAGTTGTTTTTATACATAAAGTTGTTTAGAAGACTTTTTAAAAAGCTGGTGGTATCATGTTGTGATGAGCACAGGTGTTATATGGAAGTATCGAATTACTATACGGTACACCTGAAACTACTATTACATTGCATGTTAACTAACTGGAATTTAAATAAAACTTTAAAAAAAAGAGCTGGTGTGGGGCACCTGGGTGGCTCAGTCGGTTGAGTGTCACACTCTCGATTTCAGCTTAGGTCATGATCTCACAATTTTGTGGGTTCGAGCCCCACATCAGGCTCTGTGGGCTCACCCTGCAGAGACTGCTCAGGATTCTCTACTCACCCCCCTCTCTGCCCCTCTCCTGCTCATAGTCTCTCTTTCTCAAATAATAAGATAACATTTTAAAAAAAGAGCTGACATTACAACAAACAGGAAAAAATAAAGATATTTAAAGTTATAAAATAAAAATAAATTAGTGCCTTAAAAAGCCCTTAGGTGTTATCTATTCACTGATAATTTAGTTCACATATTATCTCATTTATATTTCAGCAGTTAGGTACCAAAAAGTGGCACAGATCACTAATAAATTCCTGAGTGAAGTTAAGATAGTTAAAAATTCAATTTTTGTTTCTTTTGTATAAATTTGAGATCATATTCAGCATTCAGCTCATCAGTAATTGAAATACTTAAATATACTAGTCACTGCAAGTTACTTTCTCACCCTTTGTTCTATTCCTTTCATTCTTTTTTTCTCTCTTTGCTTCACTTTAGCTATATTCTATTGAATTGTATCTGAGTTCATTACTTCTGTCCTCTTTTACACAGTTGGCTCTTAAATCCATCCAATGAGTCCTTAGCTTCAGGTACTATATTTTTCACTTCTAGAATATCTGCTTGATTTTTTAAATAGATTCCAATTCCTGTGAAAATCTCCATTTTTTCATCTATTTTGTTCTTGTTTTCTATTTAACATATTAATCACAGTTAAAGTCCTTTTCTGCTAACTTCAATATTTAGATCACCTGTAGGTTTGCTGTTATTTTGTTTGTCAGTCACATCTTCCTACTTCTTTGCATGACTAATATTTTGTTTGTTTATATGGTGGACATAGAAAGCATGGTATCTTCTACCAGAGAAGTGACCCTTATCCTCTTAAGGAAGGGTAAGGTACTTATCATCTTAATCCAGACACTGAGCTGAGTTGCAGTGTTAATAAGAGTCACTCAACCTCTGGTTCCTCTCTTTTCTTCAGGTATAGCACTCCAAAGGTGCTGATTGAGAGCCTGATGAGTTTCTGTCTCCCTTGCTATAAAAGACTAGGAAATTTGGTTTTGCCCTTCAGATGTTTGGAGCTTAGCTATTTAGTCTCTTGTCCCATAGAAAATCTGGCAAATATTATGAGGGGGAGATGAGTCGTGTATTTATGGCACACCTCATCCTTCTACAAGTAGTATCAGCAATCTTTTTCTGCAATGGGCTGGAGTAAATATTTTGATTTTGTAAACCGTAAGGTCTCCTTTGCTCAATTCTGCAACTATAGTATGAAAGCAGCCACAGTCAATATATAAATGAACGAGTGGACCTGTATTCCAATAAAACTTTATTTACAGACACTAAGACTTACATTTCATATGTTCTCTTTTCAAAAAATGTATTTTTTATTTATTTAGAATGTTTTTTTTTTTTCAACCATTTAAACCATGTAGAAACTATTCTTGGCTTGTGGAAGGTACAAAAATAGATGGTGAGCCAGATTTAGCACAAAGGCCATAGTCAGCCAACCTCTGGTTTAGAGGGACATTAATCTTGTGAGAATGAGAGAGATTTCATTCTGCTTTCATCAGATTTCAGAGGTCCATGTAACCAAATTTCCTAATTTGTTATGCCTAAAATAACATAATTTTTATTATAAATGTATATGGATGACAGAGAACAAATGAACTCATATTCAGAGCCACAACATATAATTGGATAGTATACCCAACATAGTCTGTACGGTGGTAAGTAGTAGCTATGACTAGGCTCTCTAGCTAAATAATGTGCTCCCAAACTTTGCTCAATGGAAATAATCTTGTTTATCAGCAAAATGGCTAATTACTCTAGGCAAATGATAATGATATTTTCTAACACATTGAGACCTTAGCATGTGGTTGACATTGTACTTTGTGCTTTACATGCAACATCTCATTTAATCCTCACAACTATGTGAGAAAAACACTATTATTATCTCCCATTTATGGATGAAGGGACAGGCTTGAGATATTTGATAATTTGCCACAGGTAACAGAACTAGCAAATGTTGGATCTAGGATTCATATCCAGGTCTTATTCTTAAATCTGTGCTCCTAATTACTACTGTATTCCATGTCTTGGACCTTTAGGATTGCATGTGAAATGTCAAAATGGTGAACCCAAAAAGTATTCTGTATAATCAACTCTGAATGATATATGATAAGGAATAAGGATGAATAGTACTGGCAAATCTTGCTCCTCTACATGTGAACTTTGAATGATTTTCATATACATTACCCATTACAAGTGGGTAAAATGTTCCAGAATCCAGATGTGTGAAGAAAAAACATTGACTAGGGACGGTTCGGTGCCACTGTTAAGGTGTAATATGTTTCATCTCTACAAAGATACTCTGAAGTTGACAGGTGTTTAGAAAGCTGACGGGATATATTATATACTTGTGGGAATATGATCAACTGTGGATTATCAGAAAGAGTCTAGGGGCACCTGGGTGGCTTGGTCGGTTGAGCGTACGACTTCGGCTCAGGTCATGATCTCATGGTCCGTGAGTTCGAGCCCCGCATAGGGCTCTGTGCTGACAGTTCAGAGCCTGGAGCCTGTTTCAGATTCTGTGTCTCCCTCTCTCTCTGCCCCTCCCCTGTTCATGCTCTGTCTCTCTCTGTCTCAAAAATAAATAAATGTTAAAAAAAATTAAAAAAAAAAGAGTATAAAACTGCAAACCATCCTGAAACAGAGAAGATGGTGGCAGAGTAGAAGGATTCTAGGCCTACCTTAACCCATAAATACAACTAGATAACTGTCAAATAATCCTAAATACCACAGAAATTGACAAGAAGACTGGAAGAACAAACTCCACAACGAAAGGTAGAGAGAAGACCACACTAAAGAAAGTAAATAGTGTGGAGACGAGGTTTAGAAGAAAAATAGATGGTGACCACTACAGTGGGCAGGTTGTTGCAGTCTCAGAGAAGGGTGACAGACAAACACACAGAGGAGTGCACAGGGAAAATGAATCCCCATAGCAAACTGTCTTGGAAAGTGAGAGGGCCCAAATTTTAGGAGTGCTTCCAATGAGTGTGGTTTAAAGCCTGAGTCCTAAAGGTCAGTGGGCTTGGCTCAAGGAGAGCCTGGAAGCATTGGAGCTGTTCTTGGAGAGAAGGCAAAGCAAACAGCTTGTGGACATACAGTGTGGAAACAACAATCTGAAGAATACCTGGGGCACACAGGGCAGTGGTTACTTGCTCATCTCAGAGCCCGTTCAAGAGAGGCAGCATTCACAGAAAGTCTCCTCCAGAAACAAAGGAACTGACAGACACCAACTCCCCAAACCCTGGCCCCTCAACATGCACAGAGCCAAATGCAGAAACCAGCACATCCCCCACACTCACTACCTAACTTACTTATAACAAGCCATGCCCCCACACCTGGTGGAAGTACCCCTCCTAGGCATACTTGCCTCAGTCCCAGAGCAGAGGGCCCTCTCCCCCAGAAGACCAGCCCCAACTCCTACCCAACTAAGTCTCCCAACCTGGGAGATTTGCAGGTCCTCAGTTCTGGCAGTGGTGGTGATAGGTCTCATTTCACAAGTACACCAGAGCACACCTAGTTAAAACTCGCCACATTCAGACCAGGGACCAAACACTGCCCACAAGAGGCAAATAGAGCCTCTGCAGACAACTGTCCTAAAGGATAAAGTGGCCAGGACATAGTAATAGAGCACAGGCAGGACACTCCTGGAAACACCAGGCCCCGGAGAACAGGGAACACAATACTAGAGGGCACTACAAGATATCTTCATAAGGCCATTACCCCCAAGAACAGAAGATGTAGCTGACTTTTCTAACACACAGAAGCAGGCACAGAACCTTAGACAAAATGAGAAGACAGGGGGTTTTGTCTTCAATGAAAGAACAATACAAGATGACAACCAGAGAGCTAAGTGAAACAGATATAAGTAACATGTCTAATAGAGAATTGAAATAAATGATCATAAAGACACTCATTGGAATTGAGAAGAGTGGAAGGCATCAATGAGACTCTTAAAACAGAGATTCCTTAAAACAGGAATAATAGAGTATAGATATATGGTTCAATAAACAAAATGAGAAACACACTTGATGGAATTAACACTATGCTGTAAAAAGAATGAATTAATGACCTAGAAGACAGAATAATGGAAAGTAATCAACTTGAAAAAAAGAAAGAAAAAAGAATTATACAAAATGAGAGTAGACTTAGAGCACTCAGTGACTCCATCAACAGTAATATTATTCACATTATAGGAATACCAGAGGAAGAAGAGAGAAAAAGGGGAACAGAAGATGTATTTGAAGAGATAATAGCTAAAAAGTTCCTTAATCTGGGGAGGATAGAGATCTAATAGGCACAGAGAACCTGCAACAAAATAAATAAAAACAGACCCACACTAAGACATACTATAATTAAATGACAAAATATAGTGGTAAAGAAAAAAATTTTAAAGTGGAAAGACAAAAGTAGACAGTTACATACAAGGGAAACCCCATAAGGCTACCTAGAGATTTTTCAGCATGAACTTTGCAAGCCAGAAGGGAGTGGCATGATATATTCAAAGCGCTTAATGGGAAAAATCTGCAGCCAATAATACTCTACTCAGCAAGGCTTTAAGAATACAAAAAGAGATAAAGAGTTTACCAGATAAACAAAAACTTAACGAGTTTGTGTCCACTAAACCAGCCCTGAAAGAAATACTAAAGGGAGCTCTTAGAGTGGAAAGGAAATACCAAAATTGACAGTATACAAGTAGGAAACACAAAAGCAGGAACAATGATTATTTCTGTAAAAATCGGTCAAGGAACTCACAAAATGTAAGGATATAAAATATGAAACCATATACCTAAAACATAGAGAAGAGAGGAATTTAGAATGGGTTCAGGGGCACCTGGGTAGCTCAGTTGGTTGAGTGTCCGACTCTTGATTTTGGCTCAAGTCATGATCCCAGGGTTGTGGGATCAAGCCCCGCATTGGGTTCCATGCTGAGTGTGGAGCCTGCTTGAGACTCTCTCTATACCCCTCCCCTGCTCAGTCATCCTCTCTCTAAAAAAAAAAAAAAGAATGGGTACAAACTTAAATGACCATCAGTTACTATAGACATCTTAAGCCAAAGATGTTATATACAAATTTAATGTAATGATATATCAAAAACCAGTAACAGATACACAATGAAAAAAGAGAAATCCAAATATATCACTAAGGAAAACCAGCAAACCATGGAAGAGAGAAGGAAAAGAAAAGATCAGAAGAAATCTCCCAAAACAACCACAAAAACAGATAATATATTGGCAATAAATACATATTTATCAATAATTACTTTGGATGTAAATGCTATAAAAGTTCCAATTAAGAGACATGGGGTGTCAAAGGATTAAAAAACAAAACAAAAAAAGTAACAAGATCCATCTATGTACTGCCTAGAAGAGACTCATTTTGGACCTGAAGACACCTGCAGATTGAAAGTGAGGGGATGAAGAAACATCTATCATGCAAATGGATGTCAAACAAATTTATATTGGACACAACAGACTTTAAAACAAAGACTGTAACAAAAGTCAAAGAAGGGTACTATATAACCATAAAGGGGACATTGCAACAAGAAGACAGAACAATTTTAAATATTTATGCACCCAACATGAAAGCACCCAAATAGATAAAACAGTTAATAACAAACATAAAGGAAACTAAAAGATAATAATACAATTATAATAGGGGATGTTAACACACCCCACTTACATCAGTAGAGCATCTAAAACAGAAAATCAACAAGGAAACAATTGCTTTGAATGACACACTGGACCAGATGAATTTAACAGATATATTCAAAACATTTCATCCTAAAGTAGCAGAAAACACATTCTTTTCAAGTGCACATGCACCATTCCCCAGAAGAGATCACATATGAAGTCACAAAACAAGCTTCAATAAACTGAACAAGATTAAAGCATACCATACATCTCCTCTGACCACAATGCTATGAAACTAGAAGTCAACCACAAGAAAAAATCTGGAAAGACCACAAACACATGGAGTTTAGTTAAAGAACATGTTACTAAACAATAAATGGTTCACCAGGAAATAAAAGAAGATAGAAAAAAATACATGGGAACACATTAAAATAAAAACACAACAATTCAAAACCTTTGGGACTCAGCAAAAGTGGTTCTAAGACGGAAGTATAGAGCAATACAGGCTATCTCTAGAAGCAAGAAAAATATCAAATGACCAGCCTAACCTTACACCTAAAGGAACTAGAAAAAGAATGAAAAAACAAACCTAAAAATAACAAAAAGGAGGAAATAATAAAGATTAAAGCAGAAAAAATGATATGGAAATTAAAAATACAACAGGTCAATGAAACCAGGAGCTGGTACTTTGAAAAACCTGATAAACTTGATGAATGTACAGCCAGACTTATCAAGAAAAAAAGAGAAAGGAGTCCAATAAATCAAATCATAAATGAGAGAGGAGAAATAAAACCAACACTACAGAAATACAATTATAAGAGAATATTATGAAAAATTATATGCCAACAAATTGGACAACCTAGAGGAAATGGATAAATTCCTAGAAATATATAAACTACCAAAGATGAAACAGGAAGAAATAGAAATTTTGAACTAACTGAATAGATGCAGAAAAAGCATTTGACAAAGTACTTCCATTCATGATGAAAACCCTTAACAAAGTAGATTTTGAGGGAACATACGTCAACATAATAAAGGCCATATATGAAAAACCCATAGCTAATAATACCATATTCCATGGGGAAAAAACAGAGCTGTTCCCCTATGGGCAGAAATAACACAAGGATGTCAACCCTCAGTTTTATTCAACATAGTACTGGAAGTCTTAGCTATAGCAATCAGACAACAAAAAGAAATAAAAGGCATCCAAATTGGCATGAAATAAGTAAAACTTGCAATCTCTGCAGATGACATGATACTATATATATAAAACCCTAAAGGGGAGCCTGGGTGGCTCAGTCAGTTAAGCATCTGATTTCGGCTCACGTCATGATCTTGCAGTCTTTGAGTTTGAGCCCCATGTCGGGCTCTGTGCTGACAGCTCAGAGCCTGGAGCCTGCTACGGATTCTGTGTCTCCCTCTCTCTCTCTGCCCCTCCCTGCTCGTGCTCTGTCTCTCTTGCTCTCAAAAATAAATAAAACATAAAATTAAAAAAAAAAAAAACCCTGAAGACTCGACCAAAAAAATGCTAGAACTGATTAATGAATTCATTAAAGTTTCAGGATACAAAATCAACATGCAGAAATCTGTTGCATTTCTATACACCAAGAATAAAGCAGAAGAGGGGTGCCTGGGTGGCTCAGTCAGTTAAGCGTCCAACTTCAGCTCAGGTCATGATCTCTCCATTCCCGAGTTCAAGCCCCAAGTCGAGTTTTGTGCTGACAGCACGGAGACTGTATCCTGCTTTGGATTCTGTGTCTCCCCCTCTTTCTACCCTTCCCCTGCTCATGCTCTGTCTCTCTCTCTCAAAAATAAACATTAAAAAAAAACTTTTAAAAAAGACTGAAGCAGGAGAAAGAGAAATTATGGAATCAATACCATTTACAACTGAACCATAAACAATAAGATACTTAGGAATAAACCTAACCAGAGGTGAAAGACCTTTACTCAGAAAACTATAAACACTGATGAAAGAAATTGAAGAGGACTCCAAGAAATGGAAAGACACTCCATGCCATGGATCAGAAGAACAAATATTCTTAAAATATCTACGTAAAGCAATCTACACATTTAATGCAATCCCTATCAAAATACCACCAGCACTTTTCACAAAGCTAGACCAAAGCTAGACCAGTTTCACAAAGCTTTGGTCTAGACCAAAGCTAGACCAGTTTCACAAAGCTAGACCAGTTCTAAAATTTCTATGGAACCACAAAAGACCCCAAAGTGCCAAAGCAACCTTGAAAACGAAAAGCAAAGTTGTAGGCATTACAATTCCTGACTTTAAGTTACATTGCAACACTGTAGTGATCAAAACAGCATGGTACTGGCACAAAAATAGACACATTGATAAAAAAATGAACAGAATAGAAAACACAGAAGTGAACTGACAACTGTATGGTCAATTAAACTTTGACAAAGCAGCAAAGAAAATCCAATGGGAAAAGAATGTCTCTTCAACAAATGGTGTTGGGAAAATTGGACAGCCACATACAAAACAATGAAACTGGACCACTTTCTTACATCATACACAAAAAATAAATTCAAAATGGATTAAAAGACCTAAATGTTAGACCTGAAACCATCAAAATCCTGGGGGAGAACACAGGCAATAACTTCAACATTGCCTGTAGCAACTTCTTTCTAGATATGTCTCCCGAGGCAGCGGAAACAAAGTAAAAAAAATAAACTATAGGGACTATATCAAAATAAAAGCTTCTGCACAGCAAAGGAAACAATCAACAAAACCAAAAGGCCATGTATGGAATGGGAGACGATATTTGCAAATGACATATCTGAAAACGGGTTAGTATACAAAATATTTAAAGAGTTTAAAATGCAATGCCCCAAAATCTAATAATCCAATAAAAACTAGGCAGAAGACATGAATAGACATTTTTCCAAAGAAGACATAGAGATGGCCAACAGACACATGAAAAGATGGTAAACTTCACTGATTATTAGGGAAATGTAAATCAAGACTACAATAAGATATTACCTCACACCTGTCAGAATGGCTAAATTCAACAACACAAGAAACAATAGGTGTTGGCAGGGATGTGGAGAAAAGGGAACCCTCTTACACTCTTGGTGGGAATGCAAACTGGGTCAGCAACTCTGGAAAACAGTATAGAGGTTCTTCAAAAAGTTAAAAATAGAATTACCCTATGATTCAGCAATTGTGCTAGTGGGTATTTATCCAAAGGATACAAAAACACTAATTCAAAGTGATACATGCACCCTTATGTTTCTAGCAGCATTATTTACAATAGCCAAGATATGGAAGCAGCCCATGTGTCCATTGATGGATGAATGGAGAAAGATGTGGTGTATGTGTGCATACAATGGGAGTATTATTTAGCCATGAGAAAGAATGAAATCCTGCAATTTGCGACAACATGGATAAAAAGTATAATGCTAAGCAAAATAAGTCAATCAGAGAAAGACAAATACCATATGATTTCACTCATATGTAGAAGTTAAGAAACAAGTATCATATGATTTCAATATATAGAAATTGAAAACAAAACAAATAACCAAGAGAAAAAAGAAGAGAGAGAAAGAGGGATACGCCAACTAACAGACTTTTAACTACTGAGAACAAACTGATGGTTACCAAAGGGGAGCTAGGTGGGGGGGATGCATGAATAGTTTATGGGGATTAAGGAGCACACTTGTGATGAGCATAAGGTGTTGTATAGAAGTGTTGAATCAATATATTGTACACCTGACACTAATACAGTGTTTGTTAACTATATTGAAATTGAAATTAAATAATAACAAAAATAAATACTGTAAATCATCAGATTGGAATTGAGAGGTGACATAATAAAACAGTAAAACTCTTATCAGGCTTGTTACTCAGTGACAGCTTTTATAAAGATTAACATAGAGAAGACAGTTGAAATCAGAGACTAAACTCTGGTTTTAAATGAGATAATCTATACACAATAGAAAGAGTTTGGACTTTGGTGTTAGGAAGATCCAGGCTATAAATACAACTCTACTACTCATAAGCTATAGGATTTTGGAGAAGTTACTTAAGCTTCCTAAGTCTGAATATGTTCATCATGAAAAGGTCATAATTACATGTACACAAGAGTTTTTTGTTTTGTTTTGCTTTTGGGTGAGAATAACATATTATATTTATAGCTCTTTACACCACAGTAGGTGATCAGTATACGGCACATATTATCATTACTTCCTACTTCCTTATCTCTGAGTTGGTCCTGCTTCCTTTGCAATAAAACAATGAGCATTCACATTGTACAGAGAGACAATCCTGTGCAACCCAGGAAATACTGAGTTTATGTGAATACACCCCTCAAATGGTACTAAACACTCTGCTGCCTTTTTAATGATTGCAATAAAACCATGGTAGTATTTGCCTAGAAAGTATAATTGTCACTATGTGGCCCTACAAAGTATTAATTGCCAGCATCTAATATTAAAACGTTCTTAGTATTATAATTGGTGTTATTTCACTATTTCATGCTGAATGTTCTCCTGGTATCTAAACTAAATAAAAGTGATGGTGGAAACTAAGAATGATAAGGGTATACAGCATAAGAAATGGAAAGCTAATATTTCTTTTATGTAGATTTGACTCATAGTCTATAAATTGGAATCTTCTACATTAGGTGCATATGTAATTAGGAGGCGCATTTTCCTCCACCTCATCACAAAGCTCACATTTATAGAGTGATTTAAATGCTTCACTCATCCAACCCACCAGTGCTACTCTATATTCCCATATGCAAAGATTGGTATTATGAACTATGTGGCAATTAGAGTCCCAAGTACCCAAGTATCTCATTATCTAAAAAGATATATAGACTACTATGGTATAGGAAACATATATATAGGACTATATATATATATATATATATATGTAGTCCTAGGACTACATAGTAGTCCTATATATAGGACTACATATATATATGACTATGTAGTCCTAGGACTACATATATACATATATAGGACTACATACATATATATATACATGTATATATATATATACATGTATACATATATGTATATGTATGTATATATATATATATATATATATATATATATATATAGTAGTCCTATATATAGGACTACTATGTTTTTCCTGTTATAGGAAAAAACATTTATGAAGAAAGCACAAAAATAAGTTCAAACTACTACTAACAATACTATAAAATTATTTAAGAAAAGAAGGAAAACAAAACTGAATTATTTCCAACAAACCTGAGGTAGATTCCGATTCTGTCTTTGTTTCAAAGATGAGTTCTGTTGACAAAGGCACTGAAAATTTCAGGTTGTGAGTTGTTTTTGCAGATATTTCTATTTCACCAGAGTTTTCTATCTGTTTAACAAAAAGATTTTTCCTTCATAAGTAAATCATATTGCTAAAACAATAAAACATACTAAAAATGTACAGCATGCAATGATATTATGTTTCTTCATCTCCTTTCATTCTACCCTTGAACTTTGTCCAGGACTCCCATTATAAGCCAATCTCCACCCCAACCAAGAAAACTCAGTGTCTACCTTTTTGATTCATTTAAACTCTACCTTAGTTCTTTCTTTAGGTTTAAGGAGTGACTCTTTTTTGTTGTTTTTTGTCCACAATGATTTAACTGCTTCATAAATTTGCTGGCTTGTAGTATATGCCTTTTTCCCAGTTACCTAATTAAAACAAGAAGTGAGTCAAATAAGTTATATTTTTAAAAGGTAAAATAACAAGTATTAAAAAAATTATGTCAGGTATTTTATGTGAATACTCAGGACAGAATCAATATCACAGATTTAAATCTCTAGATCATACAACACAAAGCCCCATTTTCTAAATCTTACATGAAAAATTATTTGCTTCATGTAAAAATCTAAAAAATATATAGTTACTACATCACCAAGAGTGAATCCTAATGTAAACTGTGGACTTTGGGTGATATGTGTCAATGTAGGCTTATCAACTGCAAAAAATGTACCACTCTAGTGGGGTATGCTGATAATGGAAGATACCAAGCATGTGTGGGAACAGGGTGTGTATAGGAAATCTCTTACCTCCCCCTTAATTTTGTTATGAACCTAAAACTGCTCTTAGAAAAATACTTAAAAATGTGTAGTTTGCATTCACACTGTAACATGTGAATTTAAAACTATGTCTTTTTAATAGAAGCAGGAAAGATAGTTTTGAGATAATAAACAGTTGACTGAGAAAATAAGATTTTAAGATGCTATGAAATTAGTGTTTTTGTTCAAATGTTTATGGTGCTTTCTCCTGTCATAAATAAAAAGCACTAATGTATTTCTCCAGAGAATAATACTCTTCTGGTAGAAACATAAAGTTAAAAATGAACTACAAACACACTGAAGAAAAGGCTGCTGATACTTTCCTTCATATCTTTTTCCCTTTAAAAATGTTCTGATTCCTTCTTTCTATTATTTCCCCACCCTTTTGTTCCTTATGGTTAAAGTAATTTCAATAGCTATTGATTTTTAAAGATTTAAAGAGGTTTTGGGAGATTTCCAGGATTACACTTTATATAAACATAAACTTATAAAACTTTTTAGAACTGTGACTTTATTGCTTAGATTTTTTTTGCTAACTATTACCTACACTTAAGAAAAATAAATCAGTCAACTAATATAAAGAAAATCCTCTTCCTCCCCCCAATGTAACATTTGTTCACAGTTGTGTGCATATTCTTCCTGAGTTTTTCCTCTTATATGTGCATTAGATACAAACACAATTTTAAGACAAATGGAATGTTGAGACATATAGATAGATCTACCAAAAAAGATGAGATTTATATGCACTGACATGGGTTTCCATGATGAATCACTGTAGTGAAGAGATGAGAGAACAGATATACACTACAATCTCAATTATGTTTTATTTAATTAATTTATTTTTTTAATATGAAATGTATTGTTAAATTGGTTTCCATACAACACCCAGTGCTCATCCCAACAGGTGCCCTCCTCAATGTCCATCACCCACCCTCCCCTCCTGCCAACCCCCATCAACCCTCAGATTGTTCTCAGTTTTTTTTTTTTTTTATGAAATTTATTGACAAATTGGTTTCCATACAACACCCAGTGCTCATCCCAAAAGGTGCCCTCCTCAATACCCATCACCCACCCTCCCCTCCCTCCCACCCCCCATCAACCCTCAGTTTGTTCTCAGTTTTTAACAGTCTCTTATGCTTTGGCTCTCTCCCACTCTAACCTCTTTTTTTTTTTTTTTCCTTCCCCTCCCCCATGGGTTCCTGTTAAGTTTCTCAGGATCCACATAAGAGTGAAACCATATGGTATCTGTCTTTCTCTGTATGGCTTATTTCACTTAGCAGAACACTCTCCAGTTCCATCCACGTTGCTACAAAAGGCCCTATTTCATTCTTTCTTATTGCCATGTAGTATTCCATTGTGTATATAAACCACAATTTCTTTATCCATTCATCAGTTGATGGACATTTAGGCTCTTTCCATAGTTTGGCTATTGTTGAGAATGCTGCTATAAACATTGGGGTACAAGTGCCCCTATACATCAGCACTCCTGTATCCCTTAGGTAATTTCTAGTAGTGCTATTGCTGGGTCATAGCGTAGATCTATTTTTAATTTTTTGAGGAACCTCCACACTGTTTTCCAGAGTATAGCTTGATCACATAACAAACTACAAAGGGCACTATATCTTTGTCATTCCTAAAATACTGAGTAGACAGTTTCACCTACATCAATAATTAAAGAAATGTAGTAACAAGAATACAAGTACAGAAAGTCCTTCTGGCAACACTACATACTACTTCAAGTGCAAGGGGGAAATGTTAAATGTTGCTAATTGAAAGAAACAAAAGAAAAAACTGCATAACCCAAAACTCTCCTTCTGAATCTAAATATATATTAAAAGTAAAATACTGACACAAACTGTTCAAATCATTGAGAGAATGTTTGGATTTGTAGGTAAGCTGAAAAGAAAATGACAAAGCATCTATAATATGGACTCAGGGCAAGTGTTACTTAGTTCCAGGTGGTATCAAAATTGAGTTTGTGTATATAAATTTTTTTTTTACCTTCAGAAGCCTCTGTTATCTATCAATTCACTGTTCCTTGCATCATGTTAATCTGATGAACTGACAGCAGCCAGCAGGTATAATTTTCTAATTAAAAATTGAATTTCACAGAGCCCAACAACAGAGCAGTATTTCTCCCCATAAATTATAATTCAGAATTCACTGTATCTGGACTTAATCCCAAAGTGGCATTTATATTGTTGAATTATATTTAAACAAATTCATCCTATTTATTTGTGAGACTAAATAATTAGGAATAGCATTTACCATGCTCAAATGTGAATGTGATTTTGCCAAGATAAGAGTTGATACCAACCATATTTCTCTGAAAATTGAATGTTGCAGATACTTATGACATTTAAATACTGTCACATTAAGAGTTTAAACAAATACTGAAATGTAGGTATCACTTAAGAAGAAATACCGTATGACTTCACTCATATGAGGACTTTTAGATATAAAACAGATGATCATAAGGGGAAGGGAAGCAAAAATAATATAAAAACAGGGAGGGGGACAAAACATAAAAGACTCTTAAATATAGAGAACAAACAGAGGGTTGCTGGAGGGGTTGTGGGAGCGGGGATGGTCTAAATGGGTAAGGAACATTAAGGAATCTACTCCTGAAATCAATGCTGCACTATATGCTAACTACCTTGGATATAAATTAAACAATAAAAAAATAAAAAAAATAAAACAACAAGCCAAAAAAAAAAAGGAAAAAAAGAAAAAGAACTTACCTTTGCAATTATTATTGACTGAACTGGGTAGCAAACAGTTGCTCCTAAAGTGGCCAGTCCCAAGGGATAAGCAATTTTCTTAAACCTGGAACCTATGAATTTCAAATAAACTGTTATATTCCAAACAGATGCTAGCAGAGACTTGATGCTTTTATAACTTTAATATTCTCTTTGTTCCCCTTTAAGTCATTATCCTATGTTAATTTACTCTTTAGATAATTATATCAATTAAATGGTAGCTAAAATATCCTTAAGGATCACAAATCAAATAAAACCTCTTAGTTGTCATGCCCAAGTTTAGAAAAGTGTTCTCAATTTAAAATTGTTAATTAACTACACATAGGGGGTTAATGATTTTCTTCTTTTTAAAAACTAGGTATTTTTTTCATATCCCAAGAAACCCAAAGTTGTAAACACATTTGTTTCAAGTATCTCATAAAGCATGATAATATGGAGAACTGAACAACTATCATGCTTGTGACACCATGTTAAAGTGAAATGGGCTCTCTTTACATATCCTGTTTTGATTATGTCCTTAAGAAGACGAAAGATGCAACTAACTAATCAGCTAAGGACTTTGAACTCATTTCAAAAAAGTTCCTAATCTAAGCATCCAGGAGACATTTTCAAACTTTTTTTTAACAGCAAAATCCTTTAAAATATCTTCAAAATACAATCTCACTACAAACTTCATATATAAAACTTACAAAGTTGAAGCTACTCTGGTTAGCCTGGGGGAGGGAAGCTTAGTATTAAGCCCTACCTGCATGCTCTTCCCTTATCTCCCTAACAACTGTAAACACTTTCAAGGAACCCTAAATTCTGTAGAATAGTTTGAAACCCACCACTCTAAACCATAGCTTAGTTCCAACAGACAATTGGTTCAAAACAATATGTATCTTAAATGCTTGAATGGGTACCTTGGACTCTTTAAATATGATTTGGGCAATTAGATGATGGGATTTCTAATTGGGTAAGTACTTTTATTCTCTGAAACAGCTCTTACAACCCTTACTTTAAAAATGAAACAGCCTATTTGGCATATCAGTAAAGACTAAAGAAAAAAATAACTGGCAGTGTTTGCAAATAAAAATGAGCTATTTTTGCATCTGGCTTACCCAATAGTAAGAAAGCCTTCTACAGCCATGTCTATAAGACTGAGCTAGGGGAGCGCCTGGGTGGCGCAGTCGGTTAAGCGTCCGACTTCAGCTAGGTCACGATCTCGCGGTCCGTGAGTTCGAGCCCCGCGTCGGGATCTGGGCTGATGGCTCAGAGCCTGGAGCCTGTTTCCGATTCTGTGTCTCCCTCTCTCTCTGCCCCTCCCCCATTCATGCTCTGTCTCTCTCTCTCCCAAAAATAAATAAACGTTGAAAACAAAATTAAAAAAAAAAAAAAAAAAAAAAAGACTGAGCTAGGGAAGGGCTGCTGGGTGGCTCAGTCAGTTAAGGGTCCAACTCTTGATTTTAGCTCAGGTCATGATCTCACAGTTCATGAGACTGAGCCCTACATCGGGCTCTGCACTGACAGCATGGAGCCTTCTTGAGATTCTCTCTCTCCCTCTCTGACTCTGCCCCTCCCCTGCTCACTCTCTCTCTCAAAATAAATAAATAAGCTTAAAAAAATAAGACTGAGCTTGGGAAAGGTGGGTAAGTAGGCTACTTCAACCTCTAATTTAGCTTTCTTTTGGTTTTAAACTGTTTTGTCTGATAATGTGAAAGAGGGTCTAGATCTGCTAAAACATATCTTAAGTTAGAAGAAAATCTGTCTTAACTTGCTCCTTTACTCTCGTCCTGCTCACTATTATTCTAATATCCATAGTTTGGTTTTTGATTTTACTGACCTAACATCTCTTAATGCAGGTTTCCTTGACTTAGCCAAATCCCCCTAATTATGCTGCTCCTAACCTTGGAAAGTGACATTTTTTCCTTGATGTATCATTTTAAACATTAAAAAAACTTCTCTTTACTTGATAAGAAAGGCCAGTCTACCAGAACATAAATTTCATTTGAATTAAATAGCCCTACTCCAATAAGTAGGAAAGGCTCTAGACACAGCCACTAAACAAGTTATGTACTATGAAATCACTGAGTGATTTTCCTTCTCTGGACTTCTATCTGTAGCTAATGGGATTAGACTAATCAACAGCTTTCATATATTTTTTGACCACGTCTCATATTAAAGAATAAATTTTACATTATGAGCTATGACCTATCTTTTTTTTTTCTTAAAGTACGCTCCAGGCCCAGCATCGAGCCCAACACGGGGCTTGAACTCATAACCCTGAGGTCAAGACCTGAGTTGAGAACAAGAGTTGGGACACTTAACTGACTGAGCCACCCAGACTCCCTGACCTATGACCTATCTTACACACACACACACACACACACACACTCCATGGAAACAAAAATTTCACAATATTTACCATACTAAGTACAGAACACTGATATTTGCTGTTCTCCCCTAATTTTTTAATAAAATGTCTCTTGAGATTCACTATGTTTACTTCACTAATAATAGGTTGAGATCTGCAATTTGAAAAACATTGGGTTAGATTATTCTAGTTCTAACATTTAGCAACAATGTGAATGACCTAAGGAACATATTCTTTTGCAAGTGGATTATGAGTTTCATACTGAGAATTAAGTAGTATGTTTTTCTTTGAGTTTTACTGCTATATAGAGTGATCTGAGTTTTCAATTTTTTTTCCTAATAAATAATTTATAATATGTATCCAAGCAAAAGCTGCTCAACAGTGTTAGAATTAAAAATGAGATAACAGGAACCATTAATATTAGCTATAAGGGAGAGTGTTAGGTCTACTGAGATGCGATATATGGGCTGAAGTTAGAATGCTGGAATGTTCTTTCAATTCACAAACGTTTTGTATCTGATTAGGTATACTTGAGACTACCTTTTTTTTTTTAGAGACAGAGACAGCACAAATGGTAGAAGGAAAGAGAGAGAGCATCTCAAGCAGGCTCCATGTCCATTGCAGAGCCCAACACGGGGCTCAATCTCACAACCTTGAGATCATAACCTGAGCCAAAATGAAAAGTCAGACACTTAACTGACTGAGCCACCCAGGTACCATGAGTTGAGACTACTTTAGGGACCAAAGTTGGGCAAACCAACCATAAGGTGTCTGATATTAGATTTCAGACTGGTTCAGAGCTGTGACTTCAAACCACATGTAATTTAGTATGGGGACAATCACTGGCAAATGAGTTGTGGAGGTACATAAATGGAAGGTGACCAAAATGGCTATTGACCAGAGAACCATAATAGCTTAGTCGGGGCTTGCATGAGGAGGAAAAGCAGTAATGCCTACTTAGAGGAATTTCCATACCCAAAGGTTGAAGATGGGAAAATATGAAATTCACCATATGCTTATGAAAGGTAGTTATTTAATAATGTGCAGAAAAGAGTTAACATAGTATCTTGAGACTGCCATTGTTAGAAAGGTCTGCTTGCAAAGCTGGCCCTTCGCTGGCATCTGGGGACTTGAAAATATTCTCTGAATGATAAGAATGATGCACTGTGCCTAAACTGCTTGTTGAAATAATATGGTTTATGCTGAAAAACTACTTTCCTTCTGGGAGTCTGGAGTTCTGGACATACTAGAGAGATAGTGCTTATGTGATCAGCCACTAGTAATAACCTTGACTGCTCATTCTCTACTGAGCTTCCTTGGCTGACAACATCTAACACATATTGTCACAATTCATTAGTTGAAGAATTAAGTACATCTTATATGACTCCACAGGGAGAAGATTCCTGGAAGGTTGTTCCTGGTTTCTTACAAGCTTTGCCCCATGTGTCTTTTCCCTCTGCTTACTTTACTTTATAACTTCTCACTGTAATAAAGCCTATTATTACAGACTGAGTCCTCTAAGTCTTCCTACTTATTCATCAAACCCATGGGTGGTCTTGGGGACCCTCGATAAAAGTGGTAGAGTGAGAAGGAATGGCAAGGTTGACAGAGACACATGGTAAAAAGAGGGACAAAAGATATTAAGCATATCAAGACTCATGTGCTGAATGAGAGTGATGAGTTGTCTAGTTTCACAAACTCCATTCTGAGGTGGCTGATGTCAGTTCTAGCAACCTTGGTCAGGATGAGAAGATAAGAGAAAAAAATATTTTTCTGGTACCAGCATCTCTGTCTCCAAAACTTAATATACCCCCAGAATATGGATAGTTATGACAAAGCAGAGAAAACAAGTTTGAGTGGTTTGTATACATTTTTACATTAACATAAAATTCCCAAGGTCTTTTTTTGTTTAATAGCCAGAGACTCTAAAATTTTTTGTAGAAAGGGAGTAGAGGATGATGGTGGCAGAGTAAGAGGACTTTAGGCTCACCTCATCCCAGAAACACAACTAGAGAACTATCAAATCATCCTAGATAAACCAGAAATAGATATGAAGACTGGCAGAACAACCTCTACAATTAAAAGGAGAGAAGAGGCCAAATCAAAGAAGGTAGGAAGTGCAGAGATGTGGTTTAGGGGAGCAACGGATCCTAGCTGCTGCAGAAAAGAGGGAGCCATGGTATAGAGAAGGGCGAGACAGAGGGAAACACACAGGGAAATGGAAAAAGAGACTTCGCCAAAGCCATTGGCTTGGAGATTGAGAAGTGCTAATTTTTTGAGTTTCTGCAACCTGTAGGAATTAAAACATGGAGTTTTATAAGTCAGTGGACTTGGCTGTGATACAGCAAGGCAGGCACTGCCCTGCTCCTGGAGAGAAGGGGGGCAAATAACCTAGGGGCAGAAAGTGTGGAAACAGTGATAGGAAGTGCGCCTGGGGCACACAGTGGGGAGCTTGTTTGCTCTTAATGGAGTGCATCCTTGAGAGGCAACATTCACAAAGATACTACTCTGGGAACAAAAGAGCTGTCTGGCACCATTTCCCTCTCCTGCCCCTCAGCACAAACATAGAGCTACTGACAGGAAGTAGTGAAGTGCCAACACTGCCTGCCTAATTTATATACACCAAGCCCTACCCTCTGCATTCTGGTAAGGCTGTCCTTCTCAGTCACACTTGCCTCATTCTCACCATGGTGGGACCCTCACCCAGAAGACCAGCATGAAACCCTACCAACACTGTATCTACCAACAAGAGAGTTCTACAGGGCTTCAGTTCTGGTGTAGGTGGTGCTAGGTCTCATTTCACAAGCGGACCAGAGCACACCTAATTTAAACTCACCATATTCAGGCCAGGGATGGAAACTGCCCATAGCAGACAAAGAGAGCCTTTGTAGATGACTGGCCGGAAGGATACAGCAGCCAAAACACAACAGCAGAGTGTATGCAGCACATACCAGAGACACCCCCTGAAGGGCCAGGTCCTGGGTACTACAGCACCTCTTCTTCATAAAGCCACTTCTCAGGAGCAGGAGATGTGACTGGCTTTTCTAACACAGAGATAAAGGTAGAGACTTAGACAAAATGCAAAGATGGAGTAATTGATCCCAAATGCAAGAACGAGATAGGGCAAGGGCCAGAGATCTAAGAGAAACAGATGTCAGCAACATGTCTGATGGAGAATTTAAAGCAATGATCATAAGGAGACTCATGGGCTTGAGATAAGAATAGAACACATAGGTAAGAGCCTTATCACAGAGATAAGAGAGTTAAAAAGGAACCAACTGGAGACAAACAGTGCAATAAAAGAGATAAGAAACAGGCTTGATGCAATGAACAAGAGGCTGGAAGAAGTAGAGGAACGAATTACTGACCTGGAAGACGAAATAATGGAAATTAATGAAGTTAAACAAAAGAGAGAAAGAATAATTATGGAACACGAAAATACACTTAAGGAACTTAGCGACTCCATCAAATGTAATAACATTTGTATTATATGAATACCAAAAAATGACAAGAGAGAAAAGGGGACAGAAAATTTCTTTGAAGAAATAATAGCTTAAAACTTACCTAATCTGGGAAAGGAAGCATACATCCAGATCCAGGAACAGAGAACTCCCATCAAAATTGACAAAAGCAGGCCAATACCAAGACTTATTGTAATTAAATTTGTGAAATATGGTGATAAGGAAAAGAATCTTAAAAGCAGCAAGGCAAAAGAAGTTCTTAACTTATCAGGAAAAACTCACAAGGCTAGCTGGAGATTTTTCAAAGACACTTTGCAAGCCAAAAGGGAATAACATAACATATTCAAAGTACTGAATGGGAAAAATCTGTATCCAAAAACACTCTATCCAGCAAGGTTATCACTCAGAATAGAAGGAGAGATAAAAAGTCTCCCACACAAACAAAAACTAAAGGAGTTAATGACCACTAAACCAGCCCTGCAAGAAACAGTAAAGGGGACTCTTTGAAATAGTAAAGGAGGCCAAAAGTGACAAAGGCAAGAAAGGATAAGAGAAAATCTACAGAAACAAGGGCAAAACAAGTAATAAAATGGCAATAAATACATATCTATCAATAATTACTTTGAATGTAAATGGAATAAACACTCCAATCAAAAGACATAGGGTATCAGAATGGATTAGAAAAGAAGACCCATCTATCTGCTGCCTACAACAGTCTCACCTTAGACCTAAAGACACGTGCAGATTGAAAATGAGTAGATGGAGAAAACTTTGCCATGCAAAAGGATGCCAAAAGAAAGCCAGAGTAGCAACATTTATATTGGACAAAAGAGACTTTAAAACAAAGACTGTAAAAAGAGACAAGGAAAGATACTATATGATAATAAATGCACAATCCAACAAGGAGATATAATAATTGCAAATTATGCAGTCAACATGGAAGCAACCAAATATACAAAGTAGTAACATAAAAGAATTGACTATAACATGATAATATTAGGTAGGGGCTTTGATACCCCAATTACATCAATGGACAGATCATCTAAACAGAAAAACAATAAGGAAACAATGACTGTGAATGACAGAGATGGACTTGACAGATATATTCAGAATATTCCATCCTAAAGCAACAGAATACACTGTTTTCAAGTGCACATGGGACACTGTCCAGAATAGATCACATGTTAGGTTACTAAACAGGCCTCAAGAATATCAAAAAGACTGATACCATTCCATGCACCTCTTCTGACCACAACACTAAGAAGTTAGAAATCAACCACAAGAAAAAAATTTGGAACAACCACAAATACCTGGAAGCTAAACATGCTGCTAAACAATGAATGAGTCAACCAAGAAATCAGAGAAGAAATTAAAAAATAAATGAAAACATAACGGTCCCAAACCTTTGGGACACAGCAAAAGCAGTCCTAACAGAAAATATATAGCAACACAGGCCTACCTCAAGAAGAAAAATCTCAAATATGCAACCTAACCTTACACCTAAAGGAGCTAGAAAAAGAACAAGAAGCAAAGCCTAAAGCTAGGATAAGGAAGGAAATTATAAAGACTAGAGCAGAAAAAAATGATATAGAAACTAAATAAAACAAACAAACAAACAATAAAACAGATCAATGAAACCAGGAGCTGGTTCTTTGAAATAACTAACAAAATTTATAAAACTCTAGCTAAACTTATCTAAAAAGATCCAAATAAATAACATTACAAATGAGAGGAGAAATCACAACCAACACCACAGAAATACAAAAAATCTTGAGAATATTATGAAAAACTCTATGCCAACAAATTTGGCAACTGGGAAGAAATGGATGAATTCCTAGAACTAACAAAACTGAAAAAGAAAGGTGGAGAAAACTTGAACAGACCAAAAAGCACCAAAGAAATTGAATCAATAATCAAAAATCTCTGAAAAAACACAAGTCCAGGGCCAGATGGCTTCACAGGCAATTCTGCCAAACATTTAAAGAAGAGTTAATAACTATACTTCACAAACTATTCCAAAAAATAGCAAAGGAAAGAAAACTTCCAAATTCATTTTATCAGGACAGTTTCACCCCAATACCAAAACCAGATAAAGACCTCCTAAAAAAGAGAACTATAGGCCAAAATTCCTGATAAACATGGATGCAAAAATTCTCAATAAAAAACCAGCAAACCAAATCCAAAAATATATTAAATAAATCATTCACTATGATCAAGTGATATTTATTCCTTGGCTACAGGGTGAATCAATATTCACAAATCAATCAATGTGATATACCAAATTAATAAAAGAAAAGATAAGAACCATATGATCCTTTCAATAGATGCAGAGAAAAACATTTGACAAAGTACAACCATTCATAATAAAAACCTTAAACAAAGTAGGGTTAGAGGAAACATACCTCAACATAATGAAGGCCATATACTAAAAACCCATGACTAATACATGCTAAATGAGAAAAACTGACAACTTATCCTTGACAGTCAGGAAAGAGATGGGGATGTCCACTCTCACCACTGTTATTGAACATTTTACTGGAAGTCCTAGCCACAACGAGATGACAAAAATAAAAAAAGCCATCTGAATCGGCAATGAAGAAGTGAAACTTTCACTATTCACAGATGACATGATACTATATACAGAAAACGTGAAAGACTCCACCAAAAAACCGGAGTAATAACTTCAGTAAAATGGCAGACACAAAATCAATGTATAGAAATGCATTTCTATACACCAATGATGATGCAGCAGAAAGAGAAATTAAGGAATCAGTCCTATTTACAATTGCACCAAAAACAAGATACCTAGGAATAAATCTAACCAAGAGGTGAAAGAACTATACTCTGAAAACTATAAAACACTGATAAAAGAAATTAAAGATGACAGAGGAAAGGGAAAGATATCCCATGCTCATGGACTCAAAAAACAAATATTGTTAAATTGTCTATACTATCCAAAGCAATCTTGGCTCAGTCGGTTAAGCATCCGACTCTCGGTGTCAACTCAGGTCATGATCTCATGGTTCATGAGTTTGAGCCCCACGTTGGGCTCTGCACTGATTGTTTGGAGCCTGCTTGGGATTGTCTCTCTCCCTCTCTCTCTGCCTTTCCTCTGCTCATGCTGTCTCTGTCTCTCTCAAAAAAATAAACAAGACAAAATTCCAACAGCATTTTTCACAGAGCTAGAACAAAAAACCCAAAAATTTGCATGGAACTACAAGAGACTTTGAATAGCCAAAGCAGTCTTGAAAAAAAAAAAAAAAAGCGAACCTGAAGACTCACAATTCCAAACATCAAGTTATATTACAAAGCTGTAGTGATCAACACAGTGTGGCACTGGCACAAAAACAGGGACATAGATCAATGGAACAGAACAGAAAACCTAGAAATGAACCTACAACTATATAATCAATTAATATTTGACATAAAAGGAAAGAATACCTACAAGAAAAAAGACTGTCTCTTCAACAAATGGTGTTGGGAAAACTGGACAGCCAAATGCAAAAGAAATTCGACCACTTTCTTACACCATATACAAAAATAACCTCTAAGTGGATGAAAGACCTAAATGTGAGATAGGAAACCACAAAAATCACAGAAGACAGACAAACACAGGCTGTAACTTCTTTGACACTGACCATAGCTACTTCTTTCTCAATATGTCTCCTGAGGCAAGGGAAACAAAGGCAAAAATAAACTATTGGGACTTCATCAAAATAAAAAGCTTCTGCACATCAAAAGAAAAAATCAACAAAACTAAAAGGCAACCTATGGAATGGGAGAAAATATCTGCAAATGACCTATCTGATAAAAGGTTGGTATCCAAACTATATAAAGAACTTCTAAAACTCAACACTCAAAAAACAATCTGATTAAAAAGTGAGCAAAAGACATGAATAGACATTTTTCCAATGAAGACATACAGATGGCCAAGAGACACTTGAATAGATTCTCAACATCACTCATCGTCAGGGAAATACAAATCAAAACTATAATACCTGTCAGAATTGCTAAAATTAACAGATAAGAACCAAGATGTGTTGGTGAGGATGTGCAGAAAGAGAAACCCTCCTGCACTGTTGGTAGTAATGGAAATTGGTGCAGCTTTTTGGAAAATAGTTTGGAATTTCCCAAATAGTTAAAAATAGAACTATGCAAAGTCCAGCATTTCCACTTTTAGGAATTTACCCAAGGAATACAAAAATACTAATTCATAGGTTTACATGCATCCCAATGTTATAACAGTATTATCTACAATAGCCAAAATATGGAAACAGCCCAAGTGTCCATCAACTGATGAATGGATAAAGAAGATATGGTATATATTTACAATGGAGTATTACTCAGCCATAAAAAAACATGAAATCTTGCCATTTGAAAGGACATGGATGGAACTAGAGAGTATTATGCTAACTGAAGTAATCACAGAAAGACAAATACCATATGATTTCACTCATATGTGGAACTTAAGGATCAAAACAAATGAGCAAAGGGAAAAAAAGAGAGAGAGAGAGGCAAACCAAGAAACAGACTCTTAACTATTATAGAGAACAAACTGATGGTTACCAGAGGGAAGGTGAGTAGAGGGATGGGTTAAACAGAATAGGGTTTAAGGAGTATACTTGTGATGAACACTGGGTGTTGTATGGAAGAGTTGAATCACTATATTGTACACCTGAAACTAATTATTACACTGTATGGTAACTTATTTAAATTTAAAAAATATTTAAAAAGATGAGAAACAAAGTATAATCATAATTAATTGTATTTGTAATTATAATTACAATTTTAATAGGAATAGCTATATTTTTTAAATTGTATTTGATATGATCATACAGAAAAGTCAACACTTTTCGTCTACAGTTCTATCAATTTTAATACATGTATAGTCACATAACCACCAGTATAATCAGGATATGGAACAGTTATTTTCACTCTTAAGAAAATCTCATGCTATCACATTATAGTCACACCTTTCCACTCCTAACTCCTAGGAACCACTGACCCTTTTTTTTTGTTGTTGTTACTATAGTTTTGTCTTTTTGAGAAAGTCATATAAATGGAATTATACAATATGTTAACTTTTTTAGACTGGCTTCTTATTGTCAGATTCATCAAGACTGTTGCATGTGTCAATGGTTTACTCCTTTTACTGGTGAATACAATTTCTTTGTTTAGAAATGCCAAAATATAGTTTACTCCTGAAAGATATTGAGGTTGTTTCCAGCTTTTGGTAATCATAGAGTTACTATAAACATTTATGTACAGATTTTTCATTTTTCCAGGGTAAATACCCAGCAGTGGGATTACTTGGTCTCATGGTAAGTACATGTTTAAGTTTACAAGAGAAATTTTCAAACTGATTTCCAGTTTTGTTTTTTTTTTAATATGGAATGCTTCACCAATTTGCATGTCGTCCTTGAGCAGGGGCCATGCTCGTCTTCTCCGTCTTCTCTGTATCGTTCCAATTTTAGCATATGTGTTGCTGAAGCAAGCACTGGAATAGCTATATTTTTAAAAACACATTCTTTATAAAAGTAAACATGCTGTAAAATAGACAAATTTTTTTCACAGTAGCCTATCCTAACAATATTCAATAAAACATAAGAGGTTTTCCCATGACAGTAAAATTCACAATATATTGGTATTAAAAGAGAAAATGTATTTTTTTAAACCCTACCTTTTCTTGCTGAAAACAAGCCTGCTAATCCTGAAACTGTAATCACTCCAATTTTTGGAAGAAAATCTCTAGGTGGATTCTTCAGATAGACATAAGCATCTTTTAAGAAAGACATAAGCATCTTTTAAGAAATAAGTTAAAAATTAATATAAATGACTTATTATAACTAGGCACTGTATATATGATGCAGAAAAGCTAAAGAAATTTGTTATCATAGTAGCAGATGGTGTAAACACTTCAGAAAAGCTACACAAAAGAATGATTTGAATAGTAATTTAAAAAGGTGTTTAAAATAGTCCTTGTTACAAAATAAAATCTTCCTTCCACAGCTGATTTGATAATTGTTTTCTTAATACAGGCAATTATTACTCTTTAATTAAATATGATGCACGAGTATACACTTTAATGTGAATTACTGTAAACTAAATGCCTGATTGTGTATATACTATATCCCTATCATTGATTCAAAATGCTTCTGGCATTATGTGTTCAAACTGTGGCAGGATCCAGTAAGAATGGAAATACTTTATTAGAGAACTTTGAATAACTAACTAGGGATACATGTAACTTCTAGACCCTGCATGCCACTACTCCCCAATACCCAGAGGAGCCACTGTTCTTGGTTAAAACCAATGATCAGGATTAGAAGTGACCCTAGACCAAAAGTAGATGAAGAGTGGACACAAGTCTAGATTTCCTGGCTTTTTATATACATAAATTATTTGTTTCCATATAACTCAAGAAAATACATTCTTCTATCACAATTATTTAATGCCAATCACTTATTTAATCGTATTCTTCAAGACAAATGAGGAATATAGTTTGGAATTCCAACATACCTTAAGTAATGATAACACATACTTAAGTAATGATAACACATTACTTAAGTAATGATAACACATTAAATGGAAACATTTAAAAATGATCTTTCTGTCTCCCGTACACATTTATGTTGACAACTGGCTGAGGCCAAGAATATTAGGAAGATATGTCTACTGCCAAATACCATTATCAAACTAAAGAGTCAAATACAAGTGCTATCCAACATTAGCTCAAACATTCTAGAGTGACTAGTGGGTATACTGTTTCCTAGGAATAGATAGCAAAATTCTACATATTTTAACAGCAAATAGCACTTATTTAAACTAACTGATAACAATGGAGACATATTGCTAATTTGTGGTTTGAGTATATAATATGGGCTTTGCAGCTAAAACAGACCTCAGTTTGAGTCCAGGTACTGCCATTTACTAGCTATGTGACCTTGGTAACCAACTTAACCTTTCTAAACCTCAGTTTCCTTATCTGTAAAAAGGGAATAATTATAATACCAACACTCATAGAATTATTATAAAAATTAAATTAGATAAATTATGTACAATGTTTATCATAGTGTCTTTGCATATAATAATTGCTTAATAAGTGATCGGTACTATTACTTTGTTACTGTTATCATAAAGTGCTATACAGAGTATTTTCTCAGTTCATAAAACATGATAATGAATAACATAACATGTTTATTTTTCTCACATTTAAATCTGTCAAGTTAAAAAGACAACAGAACATTTCTAATTATGGATGGTTCACTCACCTACCTTTTCCAAATTGTACTGTATCCATTATCCCATTTTTCACAAAGACATAAACACCCTAAGCACAAAGAAAAAAAAAAAAAAAAAGGACAGCTGAATTTTTCAAGATGTTGACAATTAAACAGTCCACATCTCATGAGACCAAGTGTTGAGTTACCACTGCACCCAAATCTAAGTCTAACTTTCCCATTTATTCACTATGAGAATACTTGTTTTACTTAGCTTCTTTTCATTTCTTGCTTTTCATTCTATTTAACACGAATAATACTTATTTACTATTTTCCTCATATAAACAGGTGAAGTAATGCCTACAGTCAGAGCATCTCACAGATAATTTATTGCAGAAACACAAAGGTTTATCATCTTATTTTATAAAGGCTTAAAAAATGAATGAAATTTAAATAAAGCAGGGATAGAGGTATATTTCAGCTTAGCAATATCTGACTAATAAAGATATGGCAGCAACAACATAATGTTTGTGAAGAAAGTAATAACAACAAGCCTAAAGTGCTTCGTCTTCTCCTTTTTTTAGTGTGCATTAGAATGGGAAAAAAACCTAGACATTTATCTTAAGATACAAATCATCCTACATAGACTGGTGTTTGTTTTTATAGAGGAACATAAATTCTCTACAAATCAAGATTATATAAATCCACTGAAGGGATTAAAGTCTTCATTTTTTCCTTTTACCTGTTTCTAACTATTTTAATGCAACAAATATAGTTATATTCATTTACTGAGCAATAGGTACTATCTCAGTTACATCAGAAGGAAAATGAAGGCACAGAATGATTTACCTATAGTAATCATCCACAGTCATGCTTTACTCTATTGAAGAAACCAGAAACGCAACTGAAATATATGGTCTCCATCTCTAAACTAGCTGCTATGAAACCATGGAATAAAAACAACAAAAAAGATTTTCAAAGCAAAGAACACAGAAATAATTACATTAGACAAGAAAGAAATAAGTCATTGTTATTGTGTTATCTTGGTATTAGTAACTTTGTCTTAGAGATTTTCATGCAGAGGTTCATCCTGTTCATCATGGTTTCAAGCTGTACAAACCAACACAGATCATAAATGCCACTGAATTACTTCTCTTTAAAGACTGTCTCTTGGGGCGCCTGGGTGGCTCAGTCTGTTGAACGTCCAACTCTTGATTTTAGCTCACATAATGATCTCATAGTTGTGAGATTGAGACCCATTTCAGGCTCCACGCTGAGCATGGTACCTGCTTGGGATTCTCTCTCCCTCTCTCTCTGCCCCTCCCCAACTTGTGTCCTTTCTCTCTCTCTCAAAATAAGTAAATAAGCTTAAAAAAAAAAAAAGGACTGTCTCTTGAGAACACTACACCTTCAAAGTTATAATATCTATTGACCAGACGACTGCAAACATGGGTGCTTCAGTCAACATTCCTAGCTGAGTCCAGCCTTCTAGCCATCTGTGACAAAGCGCTACAGATGTGAATGAAGCAGTCTTAGATCCTCTACATTAGCCCATTCACCTGATGAATAACACTGAAGAACTTCTGACAATACCAAATGCAACATGAGAATCACGTGTCCGAACAAATCAAAAACCTCCAACATTAAACCACTATTATAACTTAACTTACCTTACACCAGCCAATATAATGACCAGTTGTTTTGCGGATGGATGCAAAGCCCATTTGTAAATGACCAGGCTGCTCTTCAACATATTTAGACTGCAGAGGTGGTGTGGTATATATGGGGAGCTAGAGACAAAAAAAAAGTTCATGTTAAAAATATAAAATGATGGACATCCTTTTCCAGGAGTAAGGCAGAAGAGAAATCCTCATGAACCTTCCTCCTATAAAAGCAACTAAAAATGCTGACAAAATATTCTTAAAAACCATCTTAAATGGGAGGAATGATCCTGTAAGCTGTTTATAAAGACTGTTCAGAAACCCAGAATTAAAAAAAAAAACAGCTGAAATTCAGAGATAAACAATAGAGTCAGCTTTTACCTTGTTGTCATTTGCTGTAAAACAGATGGTTCATGGAGTATGGAATCAAGAAACAAAACCCAGAAAAAGCTTGAGGTGGGCAATCTTAGTGGGGACCCTATAAAGCTGGCATCTCAAAGTTATAATATCATCAACTTAAAAGTGAATTAAGAATAAACAGTTCACTGCAAATAACTGTTAGGAAAATTGACTGTATCAAAGTCTGGGCACCAAGTACAGAGGAAAAAAAATATTTCCTAAGAACTGGCAAACACAAGTGAGAGCTCATATAACCTGCAGCATTTTAAACTAACTGGGTAATTGGAGAAATCTTAAACCAATAATACATTTAAAGTACTTCTAAGCTGGTAGCCCTCACATATGCTTGGCAGAAACAAATCTCTCCCCTCTGGAGGAAGCTACCAAGACTTGAAAGAATTTCAACAGATAAAGTTCCAAGAAATATGAGCCCATAATGTTAAGAAGAAGAAGAAGAAGAAAAAGAAAAAGAAGAAGAAGAAAAAAACAAAGAAGGTAAATAAAGTTAGAAAACACAAGGAAGTATCTGGACAAGAGCTAGCAGAAACAACAAAGAACAGACTCAGATCCACAAAGAATGTATAAATGGAACATGTAATATCAAGCACATTTATTGTTGTTTTTAAAGAAATAAAAGAAGGAAATATGGGTTCAGAGGAAGAGAGTACAAAAATTACCAAAGCTAATGTAAACAGAGAACTTCTGGAACTGGAAATTAAAAAAATAAAGAACTCAACTGGCAGGCAAGGGAGATGGCAGAGTAAGGGGACCCTAAGCTCACCTGGCCCTGTGGATACAACTAAGTAACACATCAGTGTAAATAACCCAGAAAACAATGCAAAGACTGGCAAAACAAATTCCATGACAAAAGGTGGAGAAGAGACCACAACAAAAAGTACAGGAAGAGCAGAGACCTGGTGGGGAGCTAAAAGAGCCCTGGGAATCCAGAGTCAGGAGGGAACCTAGGGGCAGAGAATTCTGGCAAGAAACAATCACAGTGGGGAGCCCACACAGGGATGGCAGGGGGAAGAATCCCCAAAATATTTGGCTTTGAAAGCAAGAAGGGTCAAATTTTGTGAGTTCTTAAAGCCAGAGGGACTTAAAACTTGGAATTTTAAAAATCAGCAGTCTTAGCTCTGGAAGACCCCAGAGGGCATTAGGAAGCTCAGTCCCACCCTTAAAGAGATAACACTATAAGCAGTCTGATGAGATCTAGAGTAGAAGCAGCAGTTTGAAACACACCTGGGGCAAACAAGGAGAATTATTTACTCACCTCAGAGCAGTCCCAGATAGTCTGGGATCCCAGGGAGGCCTTTCCAGGAATAAAGGAGCTGGCAAGTGACATTTCCCTCCCCTGTCCCTCAGCATAAACACAAGGCCACCTGAAGGAACCAGTGCAGCACTGACACTAAGTAACTTTCTTATACCAAGCCCCACACCCTGTGATTTGGCAGATCCATCCATTCCAGTCATACGCTTTGGGTTCCCTATCCAGAAGACCAGCATTAACCTCACCAACAACGCATCTCCTGATCCACACATTTTCCAAGCCTCAATCCCAGGGGGCAATGACTGATCACCTCCCAGAGACTATGTGCACACCTTGTTAAAACTAAGCCCCTCACATACAAAAACTGGGGAGGGGGTAGGTCACCTGGCTCAGTCGGTTAAGCATCCA
Source organism: Lynx canadensis (assembly GCF_007474595.2). Taxonomy (NCBI): domain Eukaryota; kingdom Metazoa; phylum Chordata; class Mammalia; order Carnivora; family Felidae; genus Lynx; species Lynx canadensis. Next base: position 68,762,947 of record NC_044321.2, on the reverse strand, counting down.
ACTCTTGTTTTCAGCTCAGGTCATGATCTCATGATTGTGAGATTTGAGCCCCACATCAGGCTCTATGCTGATAGCGCAGAGTTTACTTGGGATTCTCCTTCTCTCCCTCACTCTCTCTGGCCCCCTCCCATGCTCTCTTTCTCAAAATAAATAAATAAACAAACATTAAAGGAAAAAAACCTCACACCCCCTACCCACGTGTGCTTTTTGAACCAGCCCTGGACATCCCCAGTATCCAAACAAACTACGTGCCCCCTGTGGAAGAGGACCAGTGCCACCTTGTTAAAAGTGTGCACCCCTCCCACTACTTTCAAGAGCATAAGACCTAGCTGAGTTTCCTAATGCACAGAAATAGACACAGAGAGTTAGACCAAATGAAGAGACAGAGAAACATGTCCCAAATGAAAGAACAGGCTCAAACCACAGCAAGAGAACTAACTGAAATGAATATAAGTAATATGCTAGATATAGAATTTGAAATAATGATCATAAAGATATGCACTGGACTTGAGAAAAAGTAGAGGACATCAGTGAGACCCTTAAGAAAGAGATAAAAATGAACCAATAATAGTTGTAGAACACGATGAATGAAATTAAAAATAAACTTGATGGAATTAATAGCATGCTAGAGAAGGCAGGAAAATGAATTAATGACCTGGAAGACAGAGTAATGAAAAGTAATCAAACTGGGCAGGTGAGGAAAAAAATGTGCAAAATGAGAATAGACAGGAAACTCAGTCACTCCATCAAGAGTAATAACATTCACATTAATTGGATTCCAGAATAAGAGAGAGAAAAGGGGGAAGAAAAGTTTTTTTTGAAAAAATAATACCTGAAAACTTCCCTAATTTGTGGAAGGAAACAAGATATCCCAATCCACAGACATCCCCCAACAAATTCAACCCAAGGAAGTCCACACCAAGGCACACAGTAATTAAAATGACAAAAAAAATTGTGATAAAAAAAGAATTTTAAAGGTTGCAAGAGAAAAAAGATACTTGTATACAAGAGAAACACCATAAGGCTATCAGCAGATAATTCAGCAGAAACTTTACAGGCCAGAAGGGAGTGGCATGATATAAGAAATGAGCAGAAAGGGAAAATACACAGCCAAGAATACTCCATTCAGCAAGGCTATCATTCAGAATAAGGGAGAGAGAAAGAATTTCTCAAACAAAAACTAAAGTATTTCATGACCACTAAACTAGTCCCACAAGAAATATTAAACAGGACTCTTTAATGTTTATCTATTTATTTTGGGAGAGGGAGAGAGAATCCCAAGTAGGTTCCACATTGTCAGTGCAGAGCCTGGCATGGGGCTCAATCTCACAAACGGTGAGATTATGACCTGAGCCGAAATCAAGAGTTGGAGGAGGCTTAACCAGGTGAGCTGCCCAGGTGCCCCTGAAGAGGACTCTTTGAGTGGAAAGGAAATATCGTAAGAGTATGAAAAGTAAAAAATACAAAAGCAGTAAAAACAAATACATTTGAAAAAAGCAGTCAAGGGATTCACAAAATAAAAGGATATAAAATATGACACCATATATCTAAAATGTGGGGAACAGGGCATACTGGACAAGTTGCAATCAAAAGAAAACTACTATAAGCTATATTAATATTAGACAAAATTTTTAAAAATATTAGACAAGATAGACTTTAAGACAAAATCCATTATTAGATATAAAGTGACTCTATCAAGACAAAAAGCTTAAATAACTAGAAATATTATAATCTTAAACTTGTATGCATCTATTAACATATCCTCAAAATATCTGAAACAAGAACAGACATATTCACTATCATAGGTTTAACTTACTCTCTCGGCAATTGGTTGATCAAAAGAAGATTTAAAAAATAAATAAATAAGATTTCTGCAACATCGTGGCATTCTGAAAAAGATCTGAAAACTAGATGAACTACTTCTCCACAAAAAGCATAAAAAGACCACACTGAGACAAGTAAGTGAGACAAAGATACAGTCTCACCAAAAACAGCTCCCCGGCAAGGCAACACACAATAGGGAGGAATCTAACAATCCAGTACTGCTTCTGGAGGAGCAAGGGATTGATGGCCCACATCAACCATCCCAATGCCTGGAATCTGCACTTCAGAGATGGCGCCACACACAGAAAAGTCTACCTGAGAAAACCAAAGGTATTAACATCCAAGGGACCCAATTCACTACAGGAAACTGAGACTACCCTTTTAAAGGGCTTCTTTCACTCATACTGAGATCCAGTGAAAAAACAACAGTTTGAAAGCACCTACACTATATGTAAAGGAGAATTATTTGCCTACCTAAAAGCATCCGATGGAGAGGGAGGGGACAGTTGAAATTCTCTTCAAAGACAGAGGTGCTGACAGACACTAATTTTATATTCCCCACCTACTCTGATAGCACAGGTGGGCGCACTCAGACATGGCAATCTCTCACTGACTTGGTAATACAGGTAGAGTGAAAGAAAGGTTGAGGCACTATCCTGCTGCCTTGCTGAAGGCAGAGAGTGTGAGCGGTTGCAGCACTACCTTGCTTCTAGCTGGGGCAAGCTAGCACAAACAATCACAGCACTCTCCCACTCCCTGGCTAAAGTCACTAAGCACAGACATTTGTGACACTCTGCCCTTCCCTGGCTAGGGCTAGCAAGTGCAAGTAGCCATGGCATTCTCCTACAGACAAGGCATTCTCTCATTGAATTCTTGAAGCCCAAAGGTATGGGTAGACAAAATATTTCCCCTGCTGCCTTTCTAAAACCAGTGAGTATGCCCAACCCCTTACACTCTCCAGCTAAAGCCAGTGGGCATACACAGTTCCCAAAGAAGATACACCTTGATGACTTAGGCCTGGAGGCCAAGGAGGCTGGCTTCCCTGAGTTCCATGGAAATGTAAAAATTGGAAAGATAGTCTTTAGAAGGTCTCCAACCCAGGGCACTGCAGACAAGAGAATGAAACACAACCCCAGTCTTCCTATGAAAAAGTCCTATATGCTTAGCCTGGAGCTTTAATCTAGGGACAGGCTTCAGGTTTCCCATATATCTAGAGGCTAAGGAGGTATTCCCAGGAACATAAACAGGGAGATGTCATCCTTGTACACCCCTTTGACTTTGAGATGTCCCAGAAAGGAGCTTATATATTCATCTGGAACCCTAATTTTTGCAAGTATCAACCAGGGCATACCAAGATCTCATGAAATGGAGGACAGCAGAAATTATAAATGTGGCACTACAAAAATGTAAATACTTACATGCTTTCAAAGCTGCTTCCTGATATCAGTCTGAAATTAGGTGCTAAGTAAGATTACTCCACTTGTAATGATGACAGTCTTGGTACACCCTCACAATAGGAACACATTATGAAAACATCAGGTAGACTAAACAACCACAAACGTTTGAGAGACAACCAAGCACTAGGGCAAGGTTGAATAAGAAGTATGTATCATCAACTACATAAGACCACCACTTCAAGATAGGAGAGGCAACTGTTTTGCCTAATACATATGAACAGAAACAGAGTCAAACAAAATGGAAAAAAAACAGTAATATGTTCCAAATGAAACAAGATAAAACCTTAGCCAGGGTGGGGGGGTGGGGGGGAACCTTAATGATACAAAGATAAGTAATCTACCTGATAAAGAATTCAAAGTAATGGTCCTAAAGATGTTCACCAAACTCAGGAACCAAACAGAACAGACACAGTGAGAATGTCAACAAAGATGCATAAAATATAAGAAGGTACCAAACTGAAGTCACATAGCTGAAAAATACAATGAGCGAACTGAAAAATACACAACAGGGGTTCAACAGCAGACTGGATGAAGCAAAATGGATTAGTGATCTGGAATACACAGCAATGGAATTCACCCAGACAGAGCTGGAAAAAGAAAAAAGAATTGGGAAAAAAAAGAGAGAATTTAAGGGACCTCTGGGACATCACCAAGCAAAATAATGTTGGCACTATAGGATAACAAAAAACAAGAGAAAAGGACAGCAAAATTATTTAATGAAATAATGGCTAAAAACTTCCCTAACCTGGGGAAAGAAATAGACATATAGGTCCTGGAAGTGCAGAAAGTTCCAAACAAGATGAAACCAAAGAAAGACATATCAAGACACATTATAACTAAAATGTCAAAAGTTAAAGACAGAATCTTCCAAGCAATAAGAGAAAAACAAATTGCTACACACAAGGGAGATCCCTAAGGCTACCAGAAGATTTCTCAGCAGACACTGCAAGCCAAAAAGGAATGATATGACATATTCAAAGTCCTGAAAGGAAAACAACTTCTAACCAAGAATAGAGGCAAGATTATCCTTTACAACAGAAGTAAGAGAGTTCCAAATAAGCAAAATCTAAAGGAGTTCATCACTATTAATCCAGACTTAAAAAAAATATTTAAAAAGACTATTTTAACCTGAAAAGAAATGACACTAATAGAAAGAAAACAAAACAAAAATACCATTAGAAAAGGTAAATGTATATTAAAGGAAGTGGACCAGTCACTTATAAAAATGCAATAAAGGTTAAAAGACAAAAGCAGTAAAATTAACTAAAACTATAATAATTAGTTCAGAGACATAAAATGACATAAAAAAGATAAAATGTGGAAGGGGAATAAAAATGTAGTTTTAGAATGTGTTCAAATTTAAGTTGCTATCAACTCAAAATACAGTTATATATATGATATATGTGAAACTCACAGTAACCACACACAAAAAAAGTTATAGTAAACATATAAAAGAAGATGAGAAAGGAAACCAAACATATCACTAAAGAAAGCCATCAAACCACAAGTGAAGACAGAGGAAAAGAACAGAGAAGAACTACAAAAATGGCCAGAAAACAATTAATGAAATGACAATAAGTATATAACTATCAATAATTACTCTAAATGTAAATGGACTAAGTTCTCCAATCAAAAGACATAAAGTGGCTGAAAGAATAAATATCCAGGACACATTTATATACAACCTACAGAAGACACACTTCAGAAGTAAAGACAAACAGACTAATAGTGAAGAGATGGAAAAGTATTCCAAGCAAATAGAAAAAAAAAAAAAAAAAGATGGTGTAGCTACACTCATATTAGACAAAATATTACTTTAAAACAAAGACTGTAAAAAAAAAAAAACAAAGAAGGGTGCTACATAAAATAAAGGGGTCAATCCAGCAGAAAGATGTAACATTTATAAATATATATGCATGAGCCATAAAACACCAAAATATAGAAAGGAAATAATAAAAGCCCTAAAAGGAGAAATGGACAGCAACACAATAATAGTAGGGGATTTTAATACCACACTTATATCAATGAATATATCATTTACATAGAAAATCGACAAGGAAACATTGGCCTTAAATGACACATTAGATGAGGCAGACTTAATAGATATATACAGAATATCTCATTCCATAGCTGCAGAATACACGCTCTTTTCAAGTGTACATGGAATATTCTCAAGGATAGATCACATGTTAGGCCACAAAACAAGTCTCAAAAATGCAAGAATGAAATCCTATCAAGCTTGTTTTCAAACCTCAATGGTATGAAACTAGAAATCAACTATAAGAAAACTATAAAAACTATAAACACATAGAGATGAAACAGCATGTTACTGAAAAACTACTGGGACACATTTTCTGGGTAATAGAAGAAATCATGAGATAAATAAAATAATACATAGAGACAAATGAAAATAGAAACATGACATACCAAAAGCTATGGGATGCAGCAAAAGCTGCATGTCATAAGTTTATGGCCTATCTCAAGAAACAAGAAAAATCTCAAATAAACAATATAACTTTTCACAAAGTAACTATAAAAAAGAAGAACAAAGCCTGAAGTTAGTAGAAGGAAGGAAATAATAAAGATCAAAGTGGAAATAAATGAAGAGACAAGAAAGACAATAGTAAAGATCAAACTAGGAACCAGTTTCTTGAGAAGATAAACAAAATCAGTAAACATTTAGTTAGACTCACATACACACACATGCGTGCATGCACACACACACACACACACACACACAAAAGAGGAGGGGCTTCAAAATTAAATCAGAAATAAAGGAGTAGTTGCAACCGGTACTACAGAAACATGAAGCATCAAATAAGACTACAGGGAACAGTTATATGCCAACAAACTGGAAACTATAAATAGACTTATAGAAACATGCAATTTTCCAAGACTGAATCATGAAGAAATAGGAAATATGAATACACATAATTGAGTCAGTAATCAAAAAACTCCCAAAACACAAAAGTCCAGCACCAGACGGCTTCATTGATGAATACTACCAAACCTTCAAAAAGGATTTAATATGCATCCTCAGAATCTTCCAAAGAATTGAAGATGAGGAAACTCTTCCAAACTCATTGTATGAGGCCAGTATTACTCTGCTATCAAACTAGACAAGGACGCTGGAAAATAAATACAGGCCAACATCCCTGATGAACACAGATGCAAAAATCCTCAACAAAATATTAGCAAACTGAGTTCAACAGTAAACTAAAAAGATCATACATTATGATCAAGTGATTTATTTCAGGGACACAAGGATATTCAACATCTGCAAATCAAACATGATACACCATGGTAACAAAATGAAAGATAAAAACCACATGATCATCTCAATAGGTAGAGAAACATTTGACAAAATTAAAAAACCATTTATGACAAAAACTGTAAACAATGTGGGTAAGGAGGAACATACTTCAACATATCAAAAGTCATATATGACAAACCCAGGGCTATTCAATGATGAAGAACTGAAAAGTTTTTCCCCTAAGACAATGAATAAGACGAGGATGCCCACTCTCTCTGCTTTTATTCAACATAGTATTGTACGCTTAGTCACATCAATTAGGTAGGAAAAAGAAATAGAAGGCAACCAAATTGGAAAGGAAGAAGTACAACTGCCGTATACACACAGCATATTATGCATGGAAAACCCTGAAGAACCCACAAAAAATAATTTGTTAGAACTAATGCATGAATTAGATAAAATTGAAGAATACAAAATTAACATACAGGAATCTATTGTGTTTCTAAACACTAATAACTATCAGAAAGAGAAATCAAGGAAACAGTCCCATTCACAATTGCATGAAAAAAGGAAAATGACAAGGAATGAATTCTTCCAGGGAGGTGAAAGATCAGTAGAATGAAAACTATAAGACATTAATTAAAGAAAGTGAAGACACAAAAAATGGAAATATATTTCATGCTCTTGGACTGGAAGAGTTAATGTTAAAAATGACTATAAAACCCAAGGCAATTAACAGATTCAATGCAATCCCTATAAAAATTCCATGGCATTAATTCTGTGGCATTTTCCACAGAAACAGAAGAAATAATCCTGAAATATATATGGAATGACAAAGATTCTGAAGCTAAAACAATCTTGACAAAGAAAAAAGCCTGAGGTATCACACTATACCTGATTTAAAACTATACTACAAAGCTATAGTAATGAAAAGATTATGATATTGGCATAAAAACAGACATACAGGGGAGCCTGAGTGGCTTAGTCAGTTAAACAACCGACTTTGGCTCAGGTCATGATCTCGTGGTTCGTGGGTTCAAGCCCCATGTCAGGCTCTGTGCTGACAGCTCAGAGCCTGGAGCCTACTTCAGATTCTGTGTCTCCATCTTTCTCTCTCTCTGTTCCTCCCCTGCTCACACTCTGTCTCTATCTCTCTCAAAAATAAATAAACATTAAAAAAAAAAAAACAGACACACAGATCAACAGAACAGCAAAGAGTCAAGTAATAAAACTATCCATTTATGGTCAATTTCTGTCAAAGGATGCAAGAACATACAATATGGAAAGGAAAGTCTCTTCAGTAAATGGTGCTGGGAAAATTTGACAGCTACACAGAAAAAACTGAAATGGTGGGAAAATAGAACCTTTGGAGCCATACAGATTTTGTCATGTATCACAATGTTAATTTTGCATGTTTTGGATTCTCTACTGAAGATTTTGCTTAAAAAAATTCAGGGAAAGAGTAAAGAAGGCAGAGTTGTAGGAGGATCTTATCAGTGCTTTGTCCCTCAAACACAGCTAAATAATTATCAAGTCATTCTGAACACCCAGGAAAACTATCTGAGTACTGAGGGAACAAACTGCACATCTAGAGGAAGAAAAGAGAAAACACTGTGGAAGGCAGGAGGTGTGGAGACATGATGTGAGGGAGAAAACAATCATGGATAGTACAGAAGGGAGGGAGCCCTGATCACAGAGAGAAGAGAGAGACAGGAAGAGAGAGACAGGAAGAGAGAGAGAGACAGAGAAGAGAGAGAGATAAAGTAGCACTGAGGAGACTGCACAAGAAAAACACCTCCCCCAAAACATTGACTGGAGAAATGAGAAGGGCTGATTATTGCAAGTTTTTACAAGCAGCTGAGCTCAAAGTCTAAAATTTTAGAAGTCTTCATGATCACTCGTTCTGAGGATCCCCTGGATCACACTGGGAGAGACTTCCTGCACCCAGTGCATTTGGAAGAGGTGACACTGCCTCTCAAGGAACAAAAGAGCCAGTGGGTGCCAATGAGCTGCCTGATTAATTAGCATTCAGAGACACACCTGCTGAGAACAGCTACCTGGATGCCAAATGTTTGCTTTACCATACAATCCAAGCCCATGCATGGTCATGCAACTACTTTTCTAGGACAAACCGGTACCAGCCAAAGCACAGCAAGAGCCTCCCCCAGAGGATCAGCATGGATCTCTGCCATGCCAGGTCCCTAAAATTTGCAGTTCTGAAACACAGTTGCACACCTGAGATAAAACAGGAGAACTGGGCTGCTAGGAATCAAGACAACTTCGACATGGACAGGATAAAGGTAGTAATCTGACAGAAACCTGGGACACAAGATGAGACTGTTCACTCTTCTGTGAGGGATTCCTGCACAGTGGCAGACGTGAACTCCCTTATCCAGGTAAGAGGGCAGGCTGACACCATTTTTCAAACTTCCCATCAGCATGGACAGACTTCATCAAGCAGCACAGAGCACACAGAGGAGGTTTGAGCCTCTTAAAACAAGTTCCACACCACTGTGCTGTGCAGGTGCCTTTTTACTGGGGAAAGTGTGATTGAGAGCCAGAGCAGTAGCAGGTATCTCTTCCAGAAGACCAGCACAAAACCCCCACACACAACAGATACACTGACCACAGAGTGCTGCAAAGTTCAGTTCTAATGCAAATAGGACCAGAAACACTTTCCTACCACACAAAAAACAGAGTCTTAGACAAAATTCCAAGACAGAGGAATTCATCCCAAAAGAAAGAACAAGAAGAGGTTGAGGTCCTGGTGGTAATCAAAATAGATATAAGTAATATGCTTAAACCAGAATTTAAAACAACATAAGAATACTGGCTGGTCCTGAAAAAAGCATAGTAATAGAGACCATTACCTAAAAGATGACAGACCTAAAAACTAGCCAGGCCAAAATAAAAAATGCTGTCACTGAGATGCAAAACCAACTGAGAATAATGACAACAAGGATGGAAGAAGTACAGGGAGGAATAAGTGACACACAGAATGAAATTATGGAAAAAACGAAGCTGAAAAGAGGGGAAGAAAAATATTGGATCATGAATAGACTTAAGAAAATCAGTGACTCCATAAAGCATAATAACGTTCACATTATAAGAGTCCCACAAGAAGAAGAGAGAGAAAAAAGGGCAGAAAGTTTATTTGACCAAATTATACCTGAAAACTTTCCTAATCAGGGGAAAGAAACATAACTCTGAATCCAGGAGGCACAAGAACTCCCATCAAAATAAAAGCTGGCCAACACCAAGACACACTGTAGGTAAAATTTGTAAAATACAGAGATAAGGAAAGAATCATGAAAGCAGCAAGGGAAAAGAAATCCCTAACCTACAAGGAAAGACACATCAGGTTAGCAGCAGATCTCCCCACAGAAACCTGGCAGGCCAGAAGGCAGTGGCATAATATATATATTGTGCTGCTGAAGGGGAAAAATATGCAGCCAAGAATAATATAACCAGAAAGGTTGTCATTCAGAATAGGAGACATAAAGAGTTACCCAGACAAACAAAAACTAAAAGAATTCATGACCACTATACCAGCCCTACAGGAAATACTGAAAGAAATCTTTTGAGTGGTAAAGAAAGACCAAAAATAACAAAGACTAGAAAGGAACAGAGAAAATTTCCAGAACCAACCACTTCTCTCTTTTTTTTTTTTAACGTTTATTTTTTTTGAGAGAGAGATAGAGCACAAGCAGGGGAGGGGCAAAGAGAGAGGGAGACACAGAATCTGAAGCAGGCTCCAGGCTCTGAGCTGTCAGCACAGAGCCTGACATGGGGCTCGAACCCACAAACCGTGAGATCATGACCTGAGTCGAAGTCTGGCGCTTAACCGACTGAGCCACCCAGGCGCCCCCCAACCACTTCTCAAATAATACAATAGCATTATATTCATATCTATCCATAATCACTCTGAATCTAAATGAACTAAATGCTCCAATCAAAAGATATAGGATATCAAAATGGATTAAAAAAAAAAAAACATGTATATGCTGTCTGTAAGAGACTCATTTTAGACCTAAACAAACTTACAGATTAAAAGTGATAGGATGAAAAACCATCTCTCATGCTAACAAACATCAAAATATAGCCAAACTAGCCACACTTAAAACTACATTTTAAACCAAAGACTATAACAAGAGATAAATAATGGAACTATGTCACAATAAAGGGAATTATACAACAGGAAGATCAAACAATCATAAATATTTCTGCCCCAAACTTGAAAGCACCCATATATCTATATATATAAATTAATAACAAATATAAACTGGGACACCTGGGTGGCTCAGTCAGTTAAGCGTCCAACTCTTGATTTCGGCTCAGGGCATGATCTCACAGTTCATGAGATCAAGCCCCACATTGGGCTCTGCACTGACAGCGACGAGCCTACTTGGAATAATCTCTCTCCCTCTCTCTCTGCCCCTCCCTCACGCTCTCTCTCTCACAGTAAATAAACATTAAAAAAATAACAAACATAAAGAAACTCATTGATAATAACACAATCATAGTAGTGGATTTCAACACCCCACTTAGAGCAATGGACAGCTCATCTAGGCAGAAAACCAACAAGGAAACCGTGGCTTCAAATGACACACTGGACTAGATGGATTTAACATATACAATCAGAACATTTCATCCTAAAGCAGTAGAACACACATTCTCTTCAAGTGCACATGTAACAGTCTCCAGAATACATCTTATACTGGGTCACAAATCAGCCTTCAACAAGTAAAAAAGATTGAAATAATACCATGTATGTTTTCAGACCACAATGCTATGACACTTGAAGTCAACCACAAGAAAAAATGTAGAAAAGACCATACATACATGGAGATAAAAGAAATTCTTGTAAAGAATGAATGGGTTAACCAGGAAATCAAAGACGATATAAAAAAAACTTAGAGACAAATGAGAATGAAAACATAACCGGCTGGAACCTTCGGGATGCAGTAAATGTGGTCATAAGAGGGAAGTATATAACAATATAGGCCTACATCAAGAAAATAACATTCAAATTCACAACCTAAACTTATACCTAAACGAGCTAGAAAAAGATAAGCAAATAAAGCCTAAAGCCATCACAAGAAGGTAAATAATAAAGATTAGAGAGCACAAGTAAACAGTATAGAAACAAATAGAAAAAAAACCTACAACAAACCATCAAAACTAAGAGGTGGTTCTCTGAAAGAATTAATAAAATTGATAAACCCCTAGACAAACTTATCAAAAAGAAAAGAGAAAGGACCCAAATAAATAAAATTACAAATGAAATAGGAGTTATCACAGCCAACACAACAGAAATGCAAACAATTAAAAGACAGTATTATGAAAAATTGTAAGGGAATCCAGGCAATCCGTAAGAAATGGATAAATTCCTAGAAACATACAAACTACCAAAATTGAAACAAGAAATAGAAAACCTGAACAAAAACATAAGCAGCAAAGAAACTGAGTCAGTAATCAAAAATCTCACAACAAACAAAAGCCCAGGGCCAGATGGCTTTGAGGGGAATTCTACCAGATATTAAAAGAAGAGTTAAAACTTATTCTTCTCAAAGTGTTCCAAAAATAGAAATGGAAGGAAAAGTCCAAACTCATTCTATCAAGTCAGCATTACCTTGATTCCAAAATGAGACAAAGACCTCACTAAAAACGAGACTTAAAGGCCAATATCCCTGATGAACATGAATGCAAAAATTCTCAACAAGATTCCAGTAAATTGAATCCAATAGTACATTAAAAAAAATTTAGGGGCGCCTGGGTGGCGCAGTCAGTTAAGCGTCCGACTGCAGCCAGGTCACGATCTCGTGGTCCGTGAGTTCGAGCCCCGCGTCGGGCTCTGGGCTGATGGCTCGGAGCCTGGAGCCTGTTTCCAATTCTGTGTCTCCCTCTCTTTCTGCCCCTCCCCCGTTCATGCTCTGTCTCTCTCTGTCCCAAAAATAAATAAAAAACGTTGAAAAAAAATTAAAAAAAAATTTATATTCACCACAATCAAATGGGATTTATATCTGGGCTGCAGGGCAGTTTCAGTTTTTGCAAATCAAACAACATAATACACTACATTAATAAAAGGAAGGGTAAGAACCATATGATCCTCTCAATAGGTGCAGAAAAAGCATTTGACAAAATACAGCATCCATTCTTGATAAAAACCCTCAACCAAGTAGGTGTAGATGGAACATAACTCGGCATCATAAAAGTCATATACTACAGACCCACAACTAATATTATTGTCATTGGGAAAAACATAGCATTGCCTCTACAGTCAGGAACAAGAAAGGGATGTCTACTCTCACCATTACTATTTAACATAGTACAGGAAGGCTTAGCCTCAGGAATTTAAAAAAAAAAGAAAGAAAAAGCATCCAAATCAGTAAGAAACATGTCAAACTTCCACTGCTTGCAGATGACATTATACTGTATGCAGAAAACCTGAAAAACTCTGCCAAAAAATTGCTAGGATGCATGAATTCAGCAAAGACATGGGATATAATATCAACATACAGAAACGTGTGGCAATTCTGTACACCAGTAACAAAGCAGAAGAAAAAGGAATGTTTCAATTTACAATTGTACCAAAATCAATTAACAGACCTAGGAATAAACCTATCCAAAGAGGTAAAACATCTGTACTCAGAAAACTTATGAAAGAAACTGAAGAAGACAGAAAGAAATTGGAAAAAATTCCATGCTCCTATTTTAAAGAAAAAATGTTGTTAAAATGTCTATACTAGCCAAAGCAATCTACACGTTTAATGCAAACCCTATCACAATACCACCAGCATTTTCACAGAACTAGAAGAAACAATCCAAAAATTGATATGGAACCACAAGACTGCAAATAAATAGTCAAAGCAATCTTGAAAAAGAAAAGCTGGAGGCATCACGATTCTGGATGTGAAACTATATTGCAAAGCTGTGGTGATCAAAATGGTGTGGTACTAGAACAAAATAACAGTATGGAGTTTCCTCAGAAACCTAACAACAGAACTTCCCTACGATCCAGCAATGGCATTATTAGGTATTTACCCAAAGGATACAAAATACAGATATGAAGAGGTACATGCACCCCAATGTTTATTGGCAGCATTATCAACAATAGCCATACTATGGAGAAAGTCCAAATGTCCATCTGGTGAATGCATAAATCAGATCTGGTATATATATAAGGAATGGAATATTTCTCAGCCATCAAAAAGAATGAATTCTTGCCATTTGCAATGTCATGGATGGATCTAGAATGTATTATGCTAAGTGAAATAAGTCAATCAGAGAAAGACAAATATCATATGACTTCACTGATATGTGGAATTTAAGAAACAAAACAGACGAACATGTGGGGAAAAGGGTGAGAAAGAGAAGGAAACAAACCAAAAAAGCCTATTAAGGATAGAGAATAAACTGAGGGTTGATGGCAGGAGGTGAGTGGGAGATGGACTAGATGGGTGATGGGTATTAAGGAGAGCACTTGTGATGAGCCCTGGGTTTTGTATGTAAGTGATCAATCACTGAATTCTACTCCTGAAACCAATACACCAATATTGTACTGTACATTAATTAAAATTTAAATTAAAAACAAAACAAAAAAAGTAACCCAGACTCTTAAATACAGAGAAGAAACTGGTAGTTGCCAGGGAAATTAACGAGGGTGGGTAATGGGTGAAATAGATAAAGGGAGTTAAGCATACACTTATCTTGATGAGTACAGAGAAATGTATACAATTGTTCAATCACTATATTGTAAACCTAAAACTATAATACTGTATGTTAATTATACTTGAATTAAAAAAATTACAAATGCCAATAATCCAACTAAAGCAAGATCAATCTCACTTAGAACTGAAATGCAAACAAGCAAAAAAATACAAAGTCTCAGAAGCACAGAGCAGAATAGTGGTCACCAGAGGTGGGTGGAGGAGGAAATGTGGAGGTGGCCAAAGAGTAAAGTTTCAGTTATTAAAGAATAAGTTCTAGAAATATAGTTAGTGTACGGTGACTATAGTTAACTATATTGTATTGTATACTTGAGATTCATATTGTATACTTGAAATTTGTTAAGAGGGTAGATCTCAAGTGTTTTCCTTTCCAAACATACACAAAAGAAAATGTTAAGTATTTGAGGTGACAGATCTGTTAATCAGCTTCATTGTGATAATCATTTCATAATATATACATGTCAAAACATCAAGTTTTATACCATGTATACATATATACACATATATATGTATAGATACATATAATATATATACATATATATGTGTATATACATATATATGTACACATACATACATATAATTCCTATTTGTCAGATATAAAGTTGAGAAAAAAGATTTCAACTCTACTGTGAGAATTCTGTTTCCACTGAAGGAAGAACATTCTTACTATAGATTAGAAGCCTTACTATAGATTACTATAGGGCTTAAATGGGACTTACTATATAAATACAACTTGTTTGTACTCTCAGAAATTCTAATTAGATTAAGTAAGCTATAAAGTCACAAAAAAACACATTTAAATTAAATTGAACCAAAGTAACTAGAACCCTCAAATCAATATTTCTTCTCTGTTATTTTTTTGGTAAAAACAAGCCAATGACAGTAAGTCAAACTCATATCACAGAAATATTTAAAAAAGTAACATGCAATGATATCTATGGCTGATTGTATACACACAGCACAGTTGCATTATTTTACAGATCTGAATAATGCAAATTTCATGGTTTAAAGAAATGATTACCCCCTGGCTCTGCAGTTTCCTAATAGACAAATTTAATTATATTCACCAGATGGTACTTAATAAGATAGGAGTATACTGAAACTTTTTAAAAAGATGTTTAACCAACAAGAATTGAACTATAAAAGGATTTTCGAGTTAACCACAAATTTACCAGAAGATTCACAATTAACCAGGACACCTCAATCATGTTTTGGTTTAGTAGAGGCTTTATTGTAAATAAATTTAAAAAGAGGCAAAACTCACTTTACCTGGAAATATTGCATGCAAATCACATTTTCATTCCTTCATAATTCTAAGTTCTTCAAATACTGGATCCCATCTTTGGGAATATTTTCTAGTACCTAGCTGGCAACCAACTTAGATAAGTAATTCAATTAAATTCTATTTTAAATGTATTGTGAAATACAATAAATACCAAGGAATTCTGTGTATTCTATAATAAAGAGCACAAAGTTACTTGAAAATTAAGTAATATGTAAATTCAACTATGTGGGACAAATGCTACTTACCCTCCTACCTAGATTTTCAGCTTTCCAAGATGAGTGTCAAAGTAAGCTAAAAAAAATCATCATCTCTCTAAGATTAATAAAAAAGAGAAAGAACACTAATAGTTAACAAGTATGTAGGGAAGTGGATCTATCCCAGACTGCTAATGAAAATTAATAAAACATTACCCAGTGCTTATAACAGTGCCTCTTATAACAGTGCCTCACACACATACAAGAGGAATTCAGGAAATATTTTTGGTTAAATGAGTACTACCTTTATGCATTTCGATTTGGCACTGTATTGATATATATATATTTTTAATTTCTTTTAACATTTATTCATTTTTGAGAGAAAGAGACAGAGCACGAGTTGGGGAGGGGTGGAGAGAGAGGGAGACAAAGAATCTGAAACAGGCTCCAGGCTCTGAGCTGACAGCACAGAGCCTGATGAGGGGCTCAGACTCACAAGCCATGAGATCATGATCTGAGCCAGAATCAGACACTTAACCAACTGAGCCACCCAGGCACCTCCCTATATTGATAATTTTTATGCTTTCTGGCCTACAATTCCATTTCTAGAAATTTATTTTAAGTAAATATTGATAGATGAACATAAAGATTTGTGTACAAGGTATTTTATCAAAGTACTGATTATAATAGCATAATAACTGGAAATATGCTAAGTTTCCAAAAAATTATGTAAACTGTAGTTTGATAATGGTACATTCATATATTTATGCCACCATTAAGAATTCTCTCCAATGTCATCCAACTAGTCAGTGGTGGAGTCAGAATTCAGATTCAAACTTACATATATTTCTCTAAGAATGTAGATAAATCTGAGGTGACTTAAGACTAGAAAAGATAAAAAGTACAATGGTGAACAGGGCACTGGGTGAGGGGTTGCTATTAGTAGCACAGTCTCAGTAGGCAGTATGAGTTTGGCTAAGGGCCAGGTCCCCAGGAAGACAGCAGGGAACCAGCTTTCTGGGATCCTAGAGACAAGAGAGGAAGAGGAGTTCTATCAGACGACTTATGGGGGTTTCACAGAGGAATTAGGAGATGATGAGTATCAAGGGCACCAGTCAAACACAGAGGATTAGGTGGACTAGGACTCTGACATCAATGAAGGGGATGAACCATTCAGGGATAGAGAAGCAGAAGAGCCAAGAAGGAAGCTCTGAATAGTTACCAAAGCAATAAGGAGCCTCTCAAGAGCCTGAGGACTCGAAATGTCAGCACTCCAGCTGGTAGCTCTCAGAAGGCCTGAGAAGACAAGGCACTACTGCCACTAGAACTAGAGGAACATGGCTCTGACAGAATTCCATGCATCAGTCTACAGGTGAGCATACATTCCAGACATTCCTTTGGGTACAGGGGAGAACAAGATCAGAGGAGTTCAACTTATGTTCACTGGAGACATATGTACAGCTCGAGGCTGACAAAAAGCAAGTACAGAAGAAGTGGAAGTGCCCTAGGCCCATAAACACCTATCATTTGGTGACAGTGCCACTTGTTGGGGAGCCAGGTCCTAAAGAAGAGAATGTGAACGTGGAAGGACTGGATACTGCTCCCATTGCTTCTGCACTGACTACCCATGACAGTCCTGAACCCATCATGCCTCCTGCTTGCTGCTCCCATACCTTTACCACTTTTAGTGATTATACATTCAAGGAATGATGTCCTCTAGGGTAGCTCCCAAAGGTCCCTGTTCCGGAGGTCTGCCCTGTGACCCATGACCCAACCCTGTACCGGGACCATGTCACAGACATCAGCTGTGCCACTGCTTGAGCCTTCAAGATCATCAAGTAGTAGAGCACTGCCTAGAGGCTGCTACCCACTGCCTCAGTACTGGGCCCTGGCCCACCAGATCCCAAGCCCCTGGCTGGCTCTGGGACGCAAGCCTACCACCACAAAATTATAGTCAAATAAAGAGATGTTTAGTCCTTAGAAACTTCTTTCCTGCCCTGACTTGGGGCTTTTAACGTTCCCCCTCCTCTCCCTGCTTCTCCCCTTTGTCATCTCTGAGCTTTTCCCAAAGTTCTCCTGGTTTTATGTGGGGGATAAGCTTAGGAATCCCCCGGACTTACACCAATGGGTTAACAAGGCATAAAGAAGTACAAAGTCATAACATGTTCACACACAAGTTTGGGTACACCAGATTGGCACCCCAAGAATAGGAGGGTGCAAAGGCAACCTGAGAATAGGGAGGCACAAAGGCACGAGGAACAGGGCGGTGCAAAGGCACCCCAAAATAGAGACTGGGTGCAGAGCCCCCAGAATAGAGAGGGAGAGGCAAAGGCCTAAAATAGGAACGGGCGCAAAGGTGCCCAATATATAGGTATATAAAATAAACAAGATTAGATATTCAGGGTGGAAGCACCCCCATTTAGTACTGTAGCAGAAAAGCTGCTTTCACAAGAAGATAGGGCCAGGTTAGGTAAACTGGTAATTAGACTATGGACCCCTGCACTGCAGGCGAAGCAGCCCAGAGCAGAGATGGTTAACAAAAGAAAAGGTGCCTTATTAACCCTGATGTTATTTCCCCTATCTGTCTCATCCCCTAGGCTAGCTAAGATAAACAGAGATGCTGCCTCATATCCGCTGTAAAGAACCTTCCTCCCAACTGCCTGGTGCCCGGATTTTGTTTTGTATTAACCCAAACCCCTAACCATGAATATCTTCAAGAACCCCTTTCCCTCACGTCCACAAGTTAATGTTCACAGATTCATTGTCCCTTTGTGCATGCCCATCGCCATGTTTGTAAGCCTTCTGATTCTAATAAAAACGGGACAAGGACCCTTATTCGGGGCTCTTGTCTTTTCCCGGACATTAGCCATCTCTCACTTTCAATCCTGAGTCCTGCTCTTTTGCTAGACAAGAGAGAACTCTAGACCCATAGTCTACGACAGTTTTATTTGTGTTTTTTAATCTAATAAAAGAGAAAGATCCCCCTAAAAAAAGTACAATGGCAAGGAGAAATCAATAACCACAATTAGATATGATAGACTGGATCAGTAAGATTTAAGTTAAACAGGCATAATTGTCCCTAGTCTACATGCATAAGTACAGATTGGAAAAAGACATAGCTTATCAGTAGCCCATGTAAAGAGGTTGAATTAATTTTAGAGAACTCCAACTTCACTATGTCATGGTTAAAGGTAAATTATAAGCAAGGTTGACTGTAAGGACACTTAAATATAAATATAAAAATGAATGTGTTCTTAGATAGTATAAATAGAAATATATTACCTAGAACAAGAGAAGTCAGAATCTGACTCTATTCTATAGTTGTCAAAATACATCTGTTAGAAAACACTATGCTACATATTTTTGGCAAAGAATGATCATTATACATAAGAACTCCAATTTATGGTATATGAGGATTAAAATTAATAATATACTTATCCAGTATGCAAAATTAGTTAAAGTATAACTGAAATATGCAGTGTTGTTTTATGGAAGAGGGATGAAATTTTTTCTGTATAGCACCAACCGAAGAGCAGCAAAGCAAATGGATAGAACTTATTATGAGACAGGTTTGTGTTTGACATAAGGAAAGACCTTAGGTAAAATGAGAGCTGCCAGAAAATGGATGGACTGCCTTAGGTTCTTTTATCCAGAGTTTCATTATGTAAAAGATAAATGGCCACTCTGTGTGCCTATCATAGAGGGGATTACAGAACCATACAGAAGACTAAACTAGAAAATATCCAAGGTCACTTTCAAAACTGAGGTCTTAATGAATTTCTTAAACAAAGGTTTGCAAATATCAGGTATGCTCACATAAATTTGTTGAGAAAAAAATCAAACTGCTTATAATTACTAAGCCCCTGTACATTGTTATTCACTAAGAAAAATTAGTAACTTTTTTTCCATTGAAGTTAGGATTTTAGATGCTTTATTTTTAATCCAACTTTTATTTAAATCTTAGTTACATACAGTGTAATACTGGTTGCAGGAGTAGAATTTAGTTATTTGTAACATACATATAACACATAGTGCTCTTCATAAAAAGTGCCCTCCTTAATACCCATCACCCATTTAGCCCATACCCCACCCACCTATCTCCATCAACCCTCAGTTGGTTCTCTATCATTAACAATCAAATGGTTTGTTTCCCTCCCTTTTCCCCCCATGCTACATATTGATCTATTTTGTTTCCTAAATTCCACATATGAGTGACATCATATGGTATTTGTCTTTCTCTGATTGACTTATTAATGCTCAGCATAATACATTCTAGCTCTATCCATATACTTGCAAATAGCAAAATTTCATTCCTTTTGATGGCTAAGTAGTATTCCATCATATATATAAAATTTCTTTATCCAGTCATCAGTCGATGGACACTTAGGCTTTTTCAATAGTTTAGCTATTGTTGATAATGTTATTAAAATCAGGGTGCATGTTGCCATGAATTAGTATTTTTGTATCTTTTGGATAAATACCTAGTAGTGCAATTTCTGGGTCATAGGGTAGTTTTAACTTTTTGAGGAAATTCCATACTGTGGCTGAACCAATATGAATTCCTACCACAGTATAAGAGGGTTCCCCATTTGCCACAATCTTGCCAACATCTCGTTTCCTGTGTTGTCAATTTTAGCCATTGTGAAAGGTGTGAGGTGATATCTTATTGTGGTTTTGACTGGTATTTCCCTGATGATGAATGATGACGATCTTTTCATATGACTGTTAGCCACCTGGAAGTCTTCTTTGGAGAAGTGTCTATTCATGTCTTTTGCACATTTCTTCACTGGATTGTTTTTTTGGGTGTTGAGTTTGATAAGTACTTTATAGATTTTGCATACTAACCCTTTACCTGATAAGTCATTTGCAAACATCTTCCCCCATTCCATGGGCTGCCTTTTAGTTTTGTTGATTGTTTACTTCACTGTGAAGAAGCTTTTTATCTTGATGAGATCCCAATAGTTCATGTCTACTTTTGTTTACCTTTCCTCCACTGACATGTCTAGTAAGATACTCTGGCCAAGGTCAAAGAGGTGGCTGCCTGTGTTATCTCATTGGAGTTTGATGGTTTCCTGTCTCACATTTAGGTCTTTCATCCATTTAGAATTTATGTTTGTATATGGTGTAAGAAAGTGGTCATTCTCTGCGTGTCAATGCCCAGTTTTCCCAACACCATTTGTTGAAGAAACTGTCTTTTCCATCAGATATTCATTCCTGCTTTATCGAAGATTAGTTGACCATATAAATGTGGGTCCATTTCTGGGTTTTCCATTCTGTTCCATTGATCTACATATCTAGTTTTGTGCCACTACCATTCTGTCTTGATGACTACAGCTCTGTAATTCAGCTTGATGTCTGAAATTGTGGTGTCTCCAGCTTTGCTTTTTTTTCAGGATTGCTTTGGTTATTCAGAGTCTTTTATGGTTCCATGAAAATTTTAAGATTGTTCTAGCTCTGAGAATAATTCTGGTGTATTTTGATAGGGGTTGCAGTAAATGTTTAAGTTTTTTTGGTTATTATAGACATTTTAACAATGTTTATTCTTCTAATCCATGAGCATGGAAAGTATGCCATTTCTATGTGTCCTCTTCAATTTCCTTCATAACCATTCTATAGTTTTCGGAGTACAGATCTTTTACCACTTTGAGTATGTTTTTTCCTAGGTCTATTATTGTTTTTACTGCAACTGTCAATGGGGTTATTCCTTCATTTCTTTTTCTGCTGCTTCATTATTGGTAAATAGAAATGCACCATATTTCTGTATGTTGATTTCTTTTCCTGCAACTTTGCTAAATTCATGTGTTAGTGATGGCAATTTTTTGGAGTATTTCAGGTTTTCTACATAGAGTTTCATATCATTTGCAAACAGTGAAAGTTTGACTTCTTCCTTGCTGATTTGGATGTAATTTCTTTTTGTTGTCTGATTGCTGAGGCTAAGAGTTCCAGTACTATATTAAATAATAATGAGTGGACATCCATGTCTTGTTCTTGACCTTAGAGGAAAAGCTCTGTTTTTCCCCATTGGGGATGATATTAGCTGTGGGTCTTTCATATATAACTTTTATGATGATGAGTTAGGTTCAATCTGTATCTACTTGGTTGAGGGTTTTTATCAAGAATGGATGCTGTATTTTGTCAAATGCTTTTTCTGCATTTATTGAATCATATGGTTCTTACCCTTTATTTTATTAATACAGTATATCACACTGTTTGTGTAGCCCAGGAATAAATCCCAGATGATCGTGGTGAATGATTCTTCTAACGTACTGTTGGGATTCAATTTGATAGTATCTTGTTGAGAAATGCTGCATCCATGTTCATCAGGGATATTAGCCTGTAAATCTCCTTTTCAGCAGGGACTCTGTCTCATTTGGAATCATCAAAAAGCCAAACACAGGGCTCGAACTCAAAACCATGAGATCATGACCTGAGCTGAAATCAAGAGTCAAACGCTTAACCTACCAAGCCACCCAGGCACCCCTGCGTTTTGTTTTTTTTATATCTGTTCTGATACTCTATGTGTTTTGATAAGAGCATTTAGTCCATTTATATTCAGAGTAATTATTGATAGATATGAATTTAGTGCCATTGTGTTACTTGAAATTGGTGTTTCTGACGATGTTCTCTGTTCTTTTGTAGTGGTTGCTGCTTTTGGTTTATCCCCCCCACCAAAAGAGCCCCTTTAATATTTCTTATAGGACTTTTTTAGTGGTCACAAACTCCTTTTGTTTTGTCTGGGAAACTCTATCTCTGCTTCTATTCTGAATGACAGCCTGCCGGATAAAGTATTCTTGGCTGCATATTTTTCCCATTCAACACATTGAATATATCATACTACTCCCTTCTGGCCTGCCAAGTTTCTCTACAAAGATATGTTGGGAACCTGATGTCTTTCTTTGTAGGTTAAGGACTTTTTCCCCTTGCTACTTTCAGGATTCTTTCCTTTCCTTATCTATGTATTTTGTGAATTTGACTATGATATATCTTGGTTATAGTCAGCTTTGTTGAATTAATCAGAGTTCTCTGTGCATCTTGGATTTTGATGCCTATTTACTTCCTCAGATTAGGGATGTTTTCAGCCAAAATTTGCTCATATAAAGCTTCTGCCCCTTTCTCTTTCTCTTCTTCTGAGATGCCTATGATACAAATATTATTCTGTTTAAGGAGGTATTGAGTTCTATATATATTTGTAATCCAATACCTTTCTTTCCCTCTTTACTTTGGCTTCAGTTTCTTCCCATAATTTTATCTTCTATATCACTGATTGGTTCCTCTGCTTCATCCATCCTCAATGTCTGCATATATTTGGTTTTGCATCTTGGTTACAGCATTTTTTTATTTCAGCCTGAGTAGTTTTTAGTTCTTTTATCTCTACAGTAAGGAATTCACTAGTGTCTTCTATTATTTTTTCAATCCCAGCTAGTGTCCTTATGATTATTGTTTTAAAGTTTGGTTCAGACATCTTACTTGTATCTATATTGATTAAATACCTGGCTGTGACATCCTGTTCTTTCTCTTGGGGTGAATTCCTCCATCCTGTCATTTTTGTCCGGATCACTGCTTTTTTGTATGATTGTTTAAAAAGCCTATTATTGGGACACCTGAGTGGCTCAGTTGGTTAAACATCCGACTTCAGCTCAGGTCATGGTCTCATGGTTCTTGTGTTCGAGCCCCATCATTGGGCTCTGTGCTGACGGCTCAGAGCCTGGAGCATGCTTCGGGTTCCATGCCTCCCTCTCTCTCTGCCCCTCCCCCACTCATGCTCTGTCTACGTCTCTCAAAAATAAATTAAAACCTTAAAAAATTTTTTATAAAAGAAGCTACGTCCTAGGTGTGTTTTGGTCTGCTTGTTAAAAGAAGCTAGATCCAAAAAAGGTAAAATAATAAAATTAAATTAATTTTTTTTAAATAAATAAAATAAATTATTCTGTATCCCATACAAAAAGATTAATAAAAACAAAGGAAGTTAGATCCTATTTCCCCTAGGGCTTAAGCTTTGTAGCACTTTATGATCACTAGATTTGGTACACACAAGGGGGTTTGTGCTGGTTGTCTGGGGATGGGGATGGGGCCCGGATTCTCAGGCAGACTTGTCCTAGGAGAGATTTACCTGCACTTTTTCCTTACCTCTGAGGAAGCCTTCAGAGAAGAGGAAATGATGACCACTCCTGTATCCCAGGCTTCTCTCAGATCACTGCCTTCACCCTGCCTGCATCTGAGCTGTCTGCCTGCAAGCTGGCACAGCACTCCTGTGTTTTATCTCAGGCATGCAGCTGGTTTTTCAAAACTCCAAATCCAAGAGATCCTAGTGGCACAGACCTGTGCAGATCCTCTGGGGGAGGGTCTCACTGCACTGTGGCAGGACATCAGCTTGTCCCAGAAAACAGTTACATGACTGCATAGCGGCTCTGAGTTTATAGTAAAGAGAAGCAAGAAGCCCACACAAAGGCTTGCCACACTCACCTGGCATCCCTGTTTCTATGTTAGTGAACGGGGACACTCAATGGTGCCTGCCATGTCTTTTGTCCCTGGAAAGACCATGCCACCTCTCCCAAATGCACTACAAGAAAGGGAAGTACTTCTCCTCGTGCAACCCTGGGGATCCTCAGGCCACCCTTCCTGCTCCTGGTTTTTTGCCCTCCTTCCCCATCAGAGCACTGCTAAGCCCACCAGAGGACACTGGCAACGGGACAGACCTCCAAAACTTCAGACTCTGCACTCCATTGCTTACAAAAACTTATGGTATTTAGCCTCTCTCCTTTTCCAAGTCAGTGGGTTTCGGCAAGAGGTTTTTGTCATGCAATCATTTGTGCGTGTTTTCACTCTTTCTCTCTCTGTCGCTCTCTCTCCTCACATTCTCTCTCATTCTCACTCCTCTGTCATGATCAGGGCTCCCTCCCCTCCTCAATGCCCACAGCTCTTTTATCCTCCAAATCAACTCTCTGCAATTCCTACCTTCCATAATGTGGCAGTTTTTCTTATCTCTAGTTGTGCAGTTTGTTCGCTCAGGCCTCCGATCTATTTCTTGGGTGATCAGAATGATTTGATATTTATCTAGCTGTTTTCAAGGGACAAGGCAAGCCTGGGTCACCCTACTCCTCCACTATCTGAATCTCCTCCTAGATGTTTGATTTAAATATAATAAATACAGTATTTATTTTGATACACCCTATAACTATTTCTTTCAACTTCCTTTTTTATTTTTTAATGTATATTTATTTTTGAGAGAGAAAGAGAGAGAGAGAGAGAGAGAGAGAGAGTGTGTCAGCAGGCAAGGGGAAGAGAGCGAGGGAGACACAGAATCTGAAGCAGGCTCCAGACTCCAAGCTGTCAGCACAGAGCCCGATGTGGGGCTTGAACTCATGAACTGCAAAATCATGACCTGAGCCAAAGTCAGATGCTTAACTGACTAAGCCACCTATGTGCCCCTCTTTCAACTTCTAAAACGTGCTTAACATTTTCATTAAAGATATATTTTTGATGAATGGATATAACTCAAAAAAAACACTCATGGCTTTTGCATATTTATGTTATACAAAATTCACAAACTTTTGTAGGCAAATTACCTGCTCTGGTTTTACGAGCTGCTTTTTCAATTCTTCTTCTTTGGCTGCATGTACACTTATAGATGCACACATCAGACCTGCAGGTATGGTTATCAGTTTTCCCATCTGAGAAAGATATATCAAAAAAATATTTTTAATTGAAAAGCTCCTCATCTTCCATTTCCTGATAAATTTGGTATCCTAGAACACTAATGGGTTTCATTTGAAGTAGTAAAAACTCAAGCACTCCAAATTGCTTCATACATTTTTAGAATATAATTCCTAAAATTCTCTTACCATACTAGATGGTAAAATATTATTTTTATTAATTTTTTAACTGTGTACTTCATGTAGAATATATCAATAAAATAATTATTAAGAAGTGAATACAAAATCTGAGTGATGAAGTAGAAAAGATCATGGTATTCATCAGTCTACAAATAAGTGTCAGACCATGCTCAGGAAATACTATCAGACCACACCCTCCATGCCTAGGATATTATCAGTAAAAAAAACAAAGATTCTTGCTCTTATGGAGCTGACATTCTAGTGGAGCACAAACAGGCAATAAACACAATAAATAAATGACATATTACAAAATGATAAATGGAGAAAGTAAAAGACTAGGGTGATAAGGAGTACTAGGTGATTCAAGCTGTATCTTGAAATACAACTTATATTATTTATAAAAGTTATTTCTTACCATTACAAATCCTTTTTCCTAACTTCTCAACACATTGCTCTTTCTCTGTCTCGTGCTTAATCTAAAGCCAAAAGTGACCTCTGTTTCAGATATAGCTTGATTTGAAATAAGAATGCAGGAAAATCACTGGCTCTTAGAACAAAGTGCTCCAGTGTTCATTCAGGTACCAAAATAATTCCTAAAGATTATGTGTTCAAGGCCAAATGAAAAGCTTTCCAGGGAACAAATACTGTTAAAGTTTTACATAGGAAAGGAGGTTTGATGAAATTGACAAAGGACATCCAGAGGAAAGAGGTCTCTTGATTACACACAAGTGAAATTGTACAAGAACTGGAACAAATACTAGCCAAAGAATTTTACACGTTCTCTGATAACAGTGATAGTGTCTAAACTTCATTTCTAACACAGTTTTCAATATTTTCTGAGCAGAATAAGGGAAGCTACTGAAACTAGTTAGGCAATTTCTTGTTTGAGCCAGGCATAACTCTGATTTAGATTGAGACTCCAGAAACACAGGGTAAAATGAAGACTCAAAACTGATGAAGATTTGTTCACTGTTTTTTTCCTTCAAGCTTCCCTTTGGTACATATGCCAGCATCACAGAATAATTTATCTAGGCCTGCCTTCCCAAAAGACATTACTTTTGATTTTTTACACTTGGTATCCACTAATGAAATAAGATTTCTACATCATATCTGTGTCATTTTTCAGCAAAAAAATATTAAAGCTGATGTAATCAATGATACTCTCTCCCATGCACCTGAGAAATCTTGTTACTATATCTGAAGTGATTAAAGAATGTCAATTCTTACACTTAAAAACTATTTTAAAACACCTGGTTAGACCTTATTCCTTAGATACAAAAAAAAAAAAAAACACCACTTTTGAAGTAAGTTAATACCTAAATATTTTTCAATACCCAAATCTTCTCAGGGTGTATTTATCTTACTTTGCATAATACAATAACATAAAACTATTTTATATAAACTATAAAATATGTTCATATTGTTTGATATTTATGATCTAGTGCTCCAGAGTCTAGATTAACTAAACTAGTGGCCTAAAAAGTTAACATATCTTGAAAAATGCCTACGTAAATTTGCATTTACTACATTTTCTACTCAGTAGGGTAGGGTCAATCCACCTTTTATTTATGAGGCAGTGTGGTATAATGGAAAAAACATGAGCTTAGGAGTTACACAGGCCTGGTTTTGAATTCCAGTTGTGGAACTGTCTAAATCTGGACAAGTTACTTAAGCTCTTAGAGTTATGCTGCACAATATGGTAACTATTAGCTGCTTGTGGTTATTTAAATTAAAATAAAGTAAGTAAAATGTTAAATTTATTTCCTTAGTCATATTAGCCCCATTTCACATGCTCAACAGTGTACTGTACAACACAGATACACAGTAATTCCATCATTGAAGAAATTCCTACTGGACAGTACTATGCTCATGTCCCAGGTTATATATCTGAAAAACATGGGAATGCCTTTCTTTTTATGGTAATCATAAACAATATATGTATAATGTAAAACTGATTTGTCTTTGGTAAATGGGCAATTAATTTTTGCTCCTCAATCTTTCCTCCCTGGACAAAGATGTTAAGTGGCTGTGCTTACACTTCATTTTTCTTCCTCCATGTATTTGATGTTTATCAGGCTCTGGTTGAGAAACATAATAACAATAAAATATAGCATATTTGTTGTCTCTAAACAAAAAAGGCCAAGATTTTGGTCCAAAGAAAATAGCACATTGGCATATTCAGGCTTTTCAAAAACAGGTTATACTGATGAAGAAGGGATCCCTACCCAAAGAGAGGCAGCTGACTGCATACCACAGTGAAAATTTTAGAATAGGAATTGGTAACCTACCACTCTTGGCTAAATCTGGCCTGGTCTCTGAACTAAATTTTTTTATTAATATGTAAAGGTTTATGAAAATAAAAATAAACAAAAAACAAAGAAGGATATGTGGCCTTATGTTCTGTACAGTCTAAAAACTTACTAATCCTTTATAGAAAAAAAATGTCAATTCCTGATTTAGAAAATTAAACAAGATATTCAAAAAGTATTAGAGTTTGGGGGTAGTATGCAAACATACAAGCTAATAAAGCTGTTAAAGAGCATTAAAATTGAACAAAGCCAATCGTACTTTTCACAAGGTAAGACCTTGCATTAAAATTATTTGTAACTTCAAAATAATGACTTAAAATTATTTGTAACTTCAAAATAATGATTTGTCGATTCAAAATTATAAATGACTTGTTTAAAATTAATGAGAGATAAAAACTGGCTTCCTCCAGAAGTTAACAGGTTTTAGGACAAAATTCTATTGTAAAAGAGATTTACAAAAACCAAGACTGAAGATGAGCATCAGGATAACTCCCATATAAGACACAAACCTTCCAAACACTTCTGTAATCAAACTATAGTTGACTGTCATTATTTGCAGTAGTTGCAATTCACAAAGTAGCTGTGAAAATTTATTTAAGGAATACTGAAACACTGCTCCTAGGGAAAATAAACACTTAATTTCTTGCAAGCCTCTGGTTATGTTTTCATCAGCTGACCAATATGTAACCTTGATTTATATGTGTTTCCATTTAAATTTTGTTTAATGTTTATTTATTTTGAGAGACAGAGACAGAATGCGAGTGGGTTGGGGCAGAGAGAGAGGGAGGCACAGAATCCAAAGCAGGCTCCAGGCTCCAAGCTGTCAGCACAGAGCCTGATGCTGGGCTTGAACTCATGAGCTGTGAGATCATGACCTGAGCTGAAGTTGGACACTCAACCAACTGAGCCACCCAGGTGCCCTGATATACGTGTTTCCATTTAAAAACACCTTAGTTCTAAAAAAGGATTTAAAAAAATAAAAACACCTTATTTAATACACATTGTTAACTCATTAGCATTAAACTTATGGCCAACAGCACTATAACTCATTCTTAAAGTATATTGAACACACATATTTTCTCTATAAGGAATATCATATTTCTTGCACTTAAAAACACAAGATAAACTTGTGCACTATACATGAGAACTATTTTAAATACCAGCATCACCAAAAAATGTGAAAAAAATATAAGACCAATTGGATCACAGAAGGGACACCAACCAGGTCACAATATGACAGCTGAAATAATATGGTAAAATAGTGCCTTATCCAACTTCACTGGGAACATAAACATAGGGGTTTCCTCTTCTTTACTAATAGAATTAAAATTTAAAGCTCTCTTCTATAAGAAATTGTGCTAGCTATTTTGTAATAAACAGCATTAATTATAGTCTAACATAAAAACAGTCCCTAATTATTAGTTCTGCTTTAGAAATGTATCACCATGTGGCAAAGGACTTTTTTTTACTAAAGAGTCCTGTGAAAAGTATAAAATTTTTTCAATTTAAAAATGTAAAGTTAAAAAGGTAAGCCTTAAAAATTAAAAGGAAAATGAAATAAACCATTTAGAGGCAATGAGCACAGAGAAGAACAATTCATAGTGTACCTACAACCATGCAATTAATTGTTCATTCCTTTTTTTTTTAATGTTTATTTACCTTTGGGACAGAGAGAGACAAGAATGTGAGCAGGGGAGGGGCAGAGAGACAGGGAGACACAGAATCCGAAGCAGGCTCCAGGCTCCAAGAGGTCAGCATAGAGCCCTACGTGGGGCTCGAACTCATGAGCCATGAGATCATGACCTGACCCGAAGTTGTCCACCCAACCAACTGAGCCACCCAGGCACCCCTGATTGTCCATTCCTAATGGGCAATATACCCAAAGGACAGAGAGAACAGCAAAAAATACAAATGTAAAAACAACAAAAAATTTAAAACTTCTTAGTAATGTGTTTCATAATGTTTCTAATCATATTGTTGGTAGTAGTGATGTCATTTTATTATGAAACTGCTAGGTGTGTTTTGTAGAATAACACAATTAGAGTATGCTGGTATTTGAAAGACTGAGATTTTTAGTAGGGGATAAAGATTAATGAAGTTAAAGCAAAATCTTCCAGCTCTCAATTTAAATACGAATTATCAGTTAGCTGCCCTATACTACCTTGATACATAAGATAAAGACAGTGAAACAGACACCCTAGGAATTCATTAAAAATTTTTCAAGAATTCAGAAACTCTATAGGTCAAATGACATAACCTGATTTCCTCAATAAATAAACAAAGCAAAATGGAGTGAAAGACTTGAGAAACTTAAAAATAATAAATTCCAATATGTGGATACTATTTGGAATGAGAATTAAAAAATGAACTTCAAAAACTTATGACAAATTCAGGGCTTTTTTTAATGTACTCTTTTCTGTAATGTTTATTTATTTTTGAGAGAGAGTGCACAAGTGAGGGAAGGACACAGGGAGAGGGAGACAGAGGATCTGAAGTGGGCTCTGCACTGACAGAGAGCCCAATGCAGGGCTTGAACTCACAAACTGCAAGATCATGACTTGAGCTGAAGTCAGATGCTTAACTTGGCTGAGCCACCCCGACACCTCTTAAATGTACTCTTTAATAACCACTGTGAAGTTCACCCATTGCCCATCCACCTCCCATCTGGTAACCACCAGTTTGTTCTTAGTTAATGGTCTGTTTCTGGGTCTATTTTTCCTTCATTCATTTGTTTTATTTCTTAAATTCCTCATATGAGTAACATCAAATGGTACTTGTCTTTCTTTCTCTGACTGACTTATCTCGCTTAGCATTATACACTTTAGCTCTGTTCATGTTCTTGCAAATGGCAAGGTTCCATTATTTTCCATGGCTGAAAAATATTCCACTGTGTATGTGTGTATATATATATATATGTTTACATTGTATATATATGTGTATATAAACATATATATACACATTTACATGTATACATTTATATATAGACATATTTTCTTTATCCATTCATCTACTGATGGACATGGGCTGCTTCCATAGTTTGCGTATTGTAATAATGCTGCAAATAAACAGAGAAGTGCATGTAACCCCTTGAATTAGTGTTTTTGTATTTTTTGTGTGAATACCCAGTAATGCAATTACTGGATCATAGAGTTACTTCTATTTTTAATGAGCTGAAAAACATCCATACCATTTTGCACAGTGGCTGCACCAGTTTGAATTCCCACAAACAGTGCAAGAGGGTTCCTTTATCTCCACACCCTCACTAACCTTTCTTATGTCTTGGATTTTACCCCTTCTGACAAGTGTGAGGTGATAACTCATTGTAGTTTTCATTCAGGTTTCTCTGAACATCAGTGATAATGAACATCTTTTATGTGTTCATTTTATCTTTGGCCCTCTGTATGTCTTCTTTGGAAAAATGTCTATGAATGTCTTCTGCCCATTTTAATTGGATTTTTTGTTTTTAGGGTGTTGAGCTCTTTATGTATTTTGGATACTCTTTATCCAATATATCATTTGCAAATATCTTCTATTCCATAAGCTGCCTTTCAGTTTTGCTGTTTCCTTCACTGTGCAAAAGATTTTTATTTTGATGAAGTCACAAAAGTTTATTTTTGCTTTTGTTTCCCTTGCCTCAAGAGACAAACCTAGAAAGAAGTTGCTCTAGCCAATGTCAAAGCCTGTGTTCTCTTCTAGGATTTTTATAGTTTCAGATCTTACATTTAGGTTGTTAATCCATTTTTAATTTGTTTTTGTGTATGATATAAGAAAGTGGTCCAATACTTGTGCATGTTGCCATCCAGTTTTCCCAATACATTTGTTGAAGAGAATGTCTTTTTCCAATTGGATATTCCTTCCTGCTTTGTCAAAGATTAATTAACCATGTATTTGTGGGTTCATTTCTGGATTTCCTTTCTATTCCATTGTCTGTGTCTATTTTTATGCCAGTACCATACTATTTTGACCATTAAAACACTGTAATATATCCTGAAGACTACAAGTGTGATGCTTCCAACTTTGCTTCTCTTTTTCAAGACTGCTTTGGCTATTCAGTGTCTTTTGTGAGTTCAAACAAATTTTAGGATTATTTGTTCTAGGTTTGTGAAAAATGCTGGTGGTACTTTGATAGGGATTGCATTAAGTGTACAGATTGCTTTGGCTAGTATAGACATTTTAACAATATTTGTTCTTTCAGTCCATGAGCATGGAATGTCTTCCCATTTCTCCGTGTCCTTCAATTTCTTTCTTCAGTGTTTCATAGTTTCAGAGAATAGGTCTTTCACCTCTTTAATTAAATTTACTCTAAAGTATCTTATTGTTTTTGATGCAATTGTAAATGGGATTCATTCCTTGATATCTCTTTCTGCTACTTCATTATTGGTGTATAGAAATGGAACAGATTTCTATACTTTGATTTTATATCTTGCAAACTTAATGGATTCTTTCATCAGATTTAGCAGATTTTTGGTGGAGTCTATCAGGTTATTTGCATAATAATACTATGTCACCTGCAAATAGTAAAGCTTTTACTTCTTCCTTGCTGATCTGAATGCCTTTTATTTCTTTTTGCTGTCTGATTGCTATGACTAGCACTCCCAGTACTATATTCAATAACAGTGGTGAGAGTGTACATTGCTGTCTTGTTCCTGATCCTTGGGGAAATGCTCTCAGTATTCTCCCCACTGAGAATGATATTAGCTGTGGGTTTTTAGTACATGGCCTTTATTATGTTGAGGTATATTCCTGTAAACCTACTTTGTTTATGGTTTTTATTATGTATGGATGTACTTTGTCAAATGATTTTTCTGCATGTATTGAAATGATCACATGGTTCTTATCCTTTATTAATATGGTGTATCACACTGATTGATTTGCAAACATTAAATCACCCTTGCAATCCAAGAATAAACCCCACTTTATTGTGCTGAATGATTTTTTTAATGCAGGTAGGAATCAATTGCTAGTACTTTGTTGAGGCATTTTTAATCCATGTTTGTCAGAGATACTGACCTGCAGTTGTCTTTTTCAGTGGTGTACTTATCTGATTTTCTTATCAGGGAAATGCTGTCCTCATAGAATGAATTTGTAATTTTTCCCTTTTTTTCCTATTTTTTGGAATATTTTGAGAATAAGTATTAACTCTTCTTTACATGTTTAGTAGAATTTACCTGTGAAGCCATCTGCTCCTGGACTATTGTTTGTTGGGAGATTCTTCATTACTAATTCAATTTCTTGTTGGTGCTGTGTCTGCTCAAATTTTCTATTTGTTCTGTTTCAATTTTGGTAGTTGATATGCTTCTAGGAATTTATCCATTTCTTCTAGGTTGTCCAATTTTTTGCCATATAGTTTTTCATAGTATTCTCTTATTATTTGTATTTCTATGTTGTTGGTTGTTATTTCTCCACTTTCATTCACGATTTTATTTATCTGGATCCTTTACCTTTACTTTTTGATAAATCTGGCTAGGGGGTTATCAATTTAATTAATTTTTTCAAAGAATGGGTTCCTGGTTTCATTGACTTGTTCTATTGTTTTCTCAGTTTCTGTATCATTTATTTCTGCTCTAATCTTTATTATTTCCCTTCTTCTACTGGCTTTAGGCTTTATTTGTTGTTCTTCTACAAGTTCCTTTAGGTGTAGGTAAGTTTCTTTACCTGAGATTGTTCCTGTTTCTTGACATTGGCCTATATTACTGATACTTCCCTTAGCACCACTTGTTGCTGCATCCTAAACATTTTGGTAGTTGTGTTTTCATTTTCATTTGTTCCCATATATTTTTTTATTTCTTCTTTTATTTCCTGGTTGACTCATTCATTCTTTAGTAGTATGTTCTTTAACCTCCAAATATTTGTGTTCTTTCCAAGTTATTTCTTGTTGTTGACTTCTAGTTTCATAACATTGTGGTCAGAAAAGGTACATGGCATGACTTCAATCTTCCTGTATTTGTTGAGTCCATTTTTGTGACATAATATGTGGTATATTCTGGAAAATGTTCCATATGCACTAGAAAAGAATGTGCATTCCACTATCTTAAGATGGAAGTTCTGAATATGTCTGTCTAGTCCATCTGGTGCAGTACGATACTCAAAGCCATAGTTTCCTTGTTGATTTTCTATTTGTAGGACCTGTCCATTGTTGTAAGTGGGGTGTTAAAGTCCCACATTATCTGTTATTATATTACTATCAATTAGTTCCTTAACTTTTGTTATTAACCGCTGTATGTATTTAAGTGCTCCCATCTTGGATGCATACATATTTACAATTGTTCTATATTCCTGTTGGACTGTCCCCATTATTATGTGTCTTGTTATTGTGTCTTGTTATAATCTTTGCTTAAAGTCGAGTTTGTCCTATATAAATATTACAATTGTGGCTTTCTTTTGACATCCATTTGCATGATAAATATTTCTCCATCCCCTGACTTCCAATCTGAAAGTAGCTTTAGGTCTATAATGAGTCTCTTGTAGGCAGAATAATGATGACCTTGTTTTTTTATACATACTGACACACTATGTCTTTTGATTGGAGCAT
Organism: Lynx canadensis; assembly: GCF_007474595.2. NCBI lineage: Eukaryota > Metazoa > Chordata > Mammalia > Carnivora > Felidae > Lynx > Lynx canadensis. The sequence goes on along the minus strand of NC_044321.2, from coordinate 68,728,530 downwards.
TCAGTCCATGTACATTCAAAGTACTTATTGATAGATTTATATTGCAATTTTATTCCGTGTTTTGTGTTTGCTTCTGGAGATTTTCTCTGATCCTTTCTTGCATTTCTCTCATGTTTTGCTGATTTTCTTCAGTAATATAATAGGATTTCTCTTTATACTTTGCATGTTTATTAATGGTTTTTAATATATGGTTACCATTAAGTTTGTATATAACCTCTTCTGCAAATCAAGTATCAATCCATTCTTTCTTCCTCTCCTCATCATGTTTTAGATATGTTATTACATTTTATGTCTTTCTTCTGAGTTCCTTGACTGGATTTTTACAGAAATATTCATTTTTACTGCTTTTGTGTTTCCTGCCCTAATACTGTCACTTTCGGTCTCTCCTTTCCACTCAAAGAGTCCCCCTTAATATCTGTTACAACACTGGTTCAGTGATCACAAACTCTTTTAGTTTTGTCTGGAAAACTATTTTTTGCTCCTTCTATTCTGAATGATAGCCTTCCTGTCTAAAGTATTCTCTGCTGCAGATGTTTCCCATTCAGCACTTTCAATACCTCATGCCACTCCCTTCTGGTTTGCCATGTTTCTGTTAAGAAATCTTCAGCTAGCGTTGTGGATTTCCCCTTGTAAAATTAGGATTTCTTTTGCCTTGCTGCTTTTACAATTTTTTTTCTTTTTTCAAAATGTTTATTTATTTGGGGCACCTGGGTGCCTCAGATGGTTAAGCGTCTGACTTCGGCTCAGGTCATGATCTCACAGTTTGTGAGTTAGAGCCCAGCGTGAGGCTGTGTGCTGACAGCTCAAAGCCTGGAGCCTACTTCAGATTATGTGTCTCCCCGTCTCTCCACCCCTACCATGCTCATGTTCTGTCTCTCTGTGTCACAGTAATAAATGTTAAAAAATTTTTAAAAAATAAAATAAAAAATAAAAAAGTTTATTTCAAGAGAAGGTGGGGAGGGGCAGAAAGAGAGGGAAACCCAAGCCGGCTCCATGCTGTTAGTGGGAAGCCCAACAAGGGGCTTAGTCTCACAAACCATGAGATCATGACCTGAGCTGAAACCAAGAGTCAGACACTTAACTGACTGAGCCACCCAGGCACCCCTTCAGATATTTTCCTTATCACTATATTTTGCAAATTTCATTACAATACGTCTTTGTGTGAGCCTGTTTTTGTTGATTTTGTTGGGAATTATCTGTGCCTCTTAAGTCTGGATGTGTGTTTCCATCCCAAGATTAGGAAAGTTTTCAGGTATTATCTCTTCAAAAAATTTGCTCCCTTTTCTTCTTCTTCTTCTGAGATGCCTATAATACAAATATTATTATGTTTGGTAAAGTCACTGAGTTCCCTTCATCTATTCTTGTTTTGCAAAATTCCTTTCTTTTGTTCAGGCTCATTGCTTTCCATTTTGTTGCCTTCTAGGTCATTAATTCATTCCTCTGCTTCTTCCAGCCTACTGTTCATTGCATGAAGTATAGTTCTAATCCGGTTTATTGCATTCTTCATCTCTGATTCTTTTTTAACTTTTATCTCTGTGGTAATGGTCTCCATAATGCTTACATTCTTTTCTCAAGTCCAGTATATATACTTATGATCATTGCTTTAAGTTCTCCATTAAGCATGTTACTTATATCTGTTTCGCTTAGATCTCTGCCTGTGACCTTATCCCATTCTTTCATTTGGTATAAAGTCTACATTTTGTCTAAGTTTCTGCCTTCTTCTCTGTGTTAGAAAACCAGTTATATCCTGCTCCTTAGATTAATGCCTTTATAAAGAGATCATGCAGTATCCAGGGCCTGGCACTTCAGGAAGTGTCCAGTGTGTGCTGCATGCACTTTGCTGTTCTATTCTGGCTGCTCTATCCTTCAGGCCCTTCATCTGCAGAGGCTCTCCTTGCCTGCTTTTGGCAGTGTTTGGTCCCTGGCCTAAATGCGGTGAGTTTTAACTAGATGTGTTCTGGCCTGCTTGTGAAATAAGACTTGTCAACACCTCCACCAGAACTGAAATCCTGAAGAAATCTCTGGTTGGATACACAGTGTGGGCAGGGGCTGGTGCTGGTCTTAGCAGGGAGAGGCCTGCTGCATTAGGACTGAAGAAAATGTGACTGAAAAGGGAAAACCCACCAGAGCACTGTGGCGGGGGGGGGGGGGGAGGGCTTGGTGTGTTCAAGTTAGGCAGCCTGGGTATGTGCTGTGCTGTTTGCAGGTTGGTCTTTATTTATGCTGAGGGGCAGGGGAGGGAAATGGTGCCAGCTAGCTCCTTTGTTCCAGGAGAGGCATCTCTGTGAAGAGTTAATAATATCCCCAATATGTACCCCAGGCACTCTTCAGCAGATCACTGTTTCCAAGCTGTCTGTCCCTGGGGTTGTTTGCCTATCTTCTCTCCAGGAGCAGCACAGTGTCCTCTAGGCTCTATCCCAACCAAGCTCACTGACCTTTAAAAAATCCAGGCTTTTAAAAAAAAATCCAGACTTTAAGCTCTGCTGGTTGCATAAACTCATTAAATTAGCACCTCTCATTTTTCAAGCCAGTGGCTATGGGGAAACACTCTCCTTGTGCATCCCCCTATATGCTCCTCTCTCTTTCACCCTTCTCCACCTCAGCTCCCTCCCCTCTGCAGCAGCCAGGATCTGTTTCTCCCCTAAACCATGTCTCTGCACTTCCTACCATCTTGGATGTGGCCTCTTCTCTCCCTTTAGTTGTGAAGTTTCTTCTGCCAGTCCTCAAGTTGGTTTCTGGGGTATTTAGGATATTTGACAGTTATCTAGTTGTGTTCATGGGTTAAGAGGAGCCTAGAGTCCTCCTACTCTGCTGCTGTTTTCTTGTCTTCTCTTTATCACTACTTTTTGGCATTTTAATTACTATGTGTCTTGTTGTGGCCTTCCTTCATCTGATTATGTTGGGGGAATCTCTGTGCCTCCTGGATCTAAGTATCTGTTCCTTCTACACATTAGGGAAGTTTATAGCTCTTATTTCTTCAAAACAATTTTCTGCCCCCTTTTCTCACTCTTCTTCTGAGATCCCTATAATGCAGATGTTATTACGTTTGATGGGGTCACAAAGTTCCCCAAATTTATTCTCATTTTGAATAATTCTTTTTTCTTCTATTTTGGTCACCTTGATTAATTTCCTTTACTTTGTCTTCCAGATCAACTCATTCCTCTGTTTCCTCTATCCTACTATTTATTCCATCAGGTGTATTTTTAATTTTATTGTGTTCTTTATCTCTGATTGGTTCCTTTTTTTTTTATCTCTTTGTTATAGTCCTCACTGATGTTGTCTACTCTTTTCTCAAGTCCAGTGCATATCTTTACAATCATTACTTTAAATTCTCTCTCAAGCGTATTACTTACATCCGTTTCACTCTGGTCTCTTGCTATGGTTTTTTTCTGTTCTTTCATTTGGGACATATTTCTCTGTCTCCTCATTTTGTCTGTTTCTGTATGTTAGGAAAGTCAGCTATGTCTCTTGCTTTTGAAGGTAATGGCCTTATGAAAAAGATATCCTGTAGTGCCCTGCAGTGCAGTGTTCCCAGTTCCCAAGGGCATAGCATTTCAGGGATTGTGTCCTAGGCATGTTGTGTGTGCCCTGCTGTTGAGTCTTGGCCTCTTTTTCTTTCAGTCTAGCTGTCTGCAGAGGTTCTCTCTGCCTACTGTGAGCAGTGTTAGGTTCCCAGCAGGTTTGGGCATTTTTTAACATGGTGTGCAGTGGTCTGCTTTGAAATGAGACCTGCCCCCTGCACCCCTAGAACTCAGGTCCTACAAACACACAGGTCGGGAGATGTGGTACTGGCAGGGTTTGCCCCTATCTTCTGGGGGAGGGGTTTGCAGCCCTGTGACTAAGGGAAATATGACTGGGAAATGAGGATTCACAGAAGCATGGAGGTGGGGGGTGGCTGGGCTTGGTGTAAGATGTTAAGAAAGGAGTGTCAGTGGTGCTCTGATTCCTGCTGGTGGTTGTTGTTTATGGCTGGGGGCAATGAGAGGGAAATGGTGCCTAACATCTTCTTTGTTCCTGGAGGGGTCTCCCCATGATCCTTGTCTGGGACATGCTCTAAGGTGAGGAAATAACTCTACCTCCCATATGCCCCTGGTGTTTTTCAAACTGCTGCTTCTAAACTGTATCTCTGAAGTTTGTTCTGCCAATTGTCATACCATTTTCTAGGTTACTTATGCTGATATGTCATCTAGTGGTATCTGTTGATCAAGGCAAGCTTAGGGTCCTCCTACTACATCATCTTCACAGCTGACCTCATATTCAGGGACATTTTGACATTGACCAGATATATGGCATTAGGGCATTTTTATGTGTAATAATTTTTTAAAGATTTCCAGTTTTTTAAGATATATACTGTTTTAACAGATGAAATATGCCTGGGATCTGCTTCAAAATAATCCAGGGGTGGGGTATACATGAAACCACATTTGCCAGGACTTGATAATTATTGAAGCTGGGTGACAGTCATATATTAAATATGTATTATTAAGTATTATGTTATGTTATATTATACTATATCATATTATTATATTTCACATTATTCTCTATACTTTTGTAAATGTTTGAAATTTTCCATAATAAAAAAAAATTTAAAGACTCCTATGAAACTTAGGATACATCTCATAATTTGTCAACAGTGTTTTTTAGTTGAAATGAGGGGAGTTTACTAATACTGGTAAAAGGCAAGAACAGAAGGAAGCATTCTAGTATTACCAACTTTAATATTCTACTGTTACTCAATTACAAAAATAATTTGTTTATATCTCTTTCTTACTCTTTACTCTTTATTCTTTCATTCAACAAATATTTGCAAGTACCTACTGTACAACTTAGGTGCTGGGTTACTAAATGATAAAGATATGATCCATGTCCTCAAAGAATCATAGTCTAATAGAGAAAACAAGTATATAATACAAAAAGACCCCATAGTGATGAGTGTTATAATACAGGTAGGTAGAAAGTGCTATAGGGTCCACCAACCTAGACCAGGCCTTTATTGCCTAGTTGGTAAAATAGTGGAGAGAGGACAGACTTCAGAATTAGACATAGATTCGAATTCGAGCTCTACTACTTACTAGTGGTGTGGCGTTGGGGAAGTGATTTGACTGGGTGTCAACTTTAACACATTGTAATACTATGTATCACACAGGGACAAGCAAAGGAAAAGCACTCATATATATTAATTATTATCATCATCATCATCATCACCACCAATCTCCTGGCCAATGGTCACCACTCCATTCTCATCTAATTTCAACCAACTGTAATTACCACTGTCAAACTAAAATCATTATTTTGTCAGTCAGACTACTACTCTGCTCAAGAAAATAAGCTGTCCCCCTTTTTCCTAGCATACTGTTTAAAACCATTCTGTATTTTCCAGGCTCTCCATAATCTATCTGTAATCTATATAGGTAGTCTTATTTCCCATTATTCCCAACAATTTTCCTTAGCTTCTTATTAGTCACTGGTGTTAGTACATTCTCCCCAAGTAGACTGTTTTACTCCTTGGGAACAGAGGAACAGTATATACTTGTTGCTGAGATTAGTTTCCTGATATTGGTGATCCCTCTGTTACACATGCAAATTTAAACATCAAACACATGGGTCTGGGAAATTCATAAGTTTATGGCTGTGCATCTGTCACCTTTGAAGCATCACCAGTACATTTTAAATGTCAGTCTAATCATGTCAACAAATGCTGTGGCAAGCTAGAAGAGTTGCACTACTGCAGGAAACTGAAATAAAATACTACCTTTCATTCCTCCAGTCACCAGTCTGGCCTGCATTATATCTCAGCCTCACAACATTCCAACCTGCAACATTTGGCCTTTGACCAATACAGTTCAAAAAATGACTATGCGTTTCCACTTCACTCAAAAGAAAAAATAACCATATTTTTGACAACTGTGGGGGTGGGTACAATCCTCAGGAAACAATGGCATATTAGAATATAACTATGCAACAAGTAACCCATGCAAACCGCCAGAAAGACAGATGTTCAAATCAACACTTGTAAAAAAATTCAATGTGCTTGTAATATTGCAAATGTAAAATGCTTTTAAATATCTGGCTCAAGAACTTGGTGTGTCTACTTCCAGCATTTCACGAGCTGGGAAAAGCTGAGATTAGTCATCAAAATTTAGGACAGCCATTAGCAGCTTAATAGAACTTTGTACACTGCAGTGCTGTTTAATTTGTTCACTTATGAAGATCTGAGAGGCAACAGTAATTTAGTGGAAAGAACACCAGGCTTTGAATTGGAAAAGCTAGCTTCTAGTCTGGGCTCTACTAATAACTCACCATGACATCTTTTACAAGTAAATTGCCCTTCACTGTGTGTCAGATTGCCCACGTGTGACAGGAGGCTGCACTATAAAACATCCAAAGTTCCTCCTAATTTTGACAATGCAAAACTCTTAAGTTCAGTGATAATATCCAAGTGTATAATATGCTACAGATAAGATATTGCCACTTTGTTTCTCTTAAAAACACAAGGAAAGTTATGAACAAATAATTACCTTATATTAAAATGATACTCTAGATTATATGACCAGAATCACTTTACCCACACTGAACATCTTGAGTATGGAGACCACAAAGGGAATTTCAAAAATTTAGAAGCAGAAGTCATTTAAAATCACATACAACGAAAACTTATTTCCTAGTTAAATAAATTAATTTGAAAACTTCATCCTAAGACATTTTTTTTTGATGGAGCTAGTGTAGGTATATGTGAAGGAGAGGAAGCAGAAAAGAGAAATGGGTAATTGTAACTAAACACAATAAAGGGAGTAAAAGTAATACCATTTGATTAACAACTGAAAACTTTCAATGTTCAAAAAAAGTTTTCCATATCTAGTAATACCACCAACTTTGGCATCAGGATACCTGTGTTTAATCCCAGCTCTGTTCTTAAACAACTACATAATCTCTGGTTAGTCATGCTAACTCTCAAAGTCTCCTTATGTGTAAAATGATAGACCTTAAGCAGAAAATCTTAGGACCCTTAAAACGGTACTGTCCAATATGGTAGCCACTATCCACGTATGCTATTTAAATTTATATTTCCATTAATTAAAATTAAATAAAGTTGAGAAGTCAGTTCCTCCATCCCCCTAGCCACATTTCAAGGCCTCAAAAGATACACAGGACTCTAGTGACTACCATACTGGACTGCACAGAAATAGAACATTTCCATCATCAAGGAAAGTTTATTAGACAGCACTGCCTTAGAGCTCCAACATTCGATTTGTCTTATGATTCTATCAAAAAGAAGAGACTATGATTTCAATGAGATATATGCACTCCCGTGTTCACTGCAGCATTATTCACAATTGCCAACATATGGAAACAACTGAAATTTTCATCAACAAATGAACATATGAAAAAGGATGTGGTACATATACACAACAGAATATTACTCAGCCCTGAAAAAGAATGATATCCAACTATTCGTTAACAACACTGATGGACCTTGAGTACATTATGCTAAATGAAGTAAGTCAGAGAAAGACAAATACTGTATGAAATCACTTATATATGAAATCTAAAAAGTCAAACCTGTAAAAAAACAGAATAAAATGGCAGTAACCAGGGGATGGGGGTAGATAAGATTGATGGGTATTACAAGCTTGTAATAAGTAGTGACACATTGAATGCACAGTACAATGAACACAGATAATATTGTACTATAATCATGTAATATGATAAATATCACTACAATGACAATCATATTACAATATATAAACATATCAAAGTAACACGCTGTACACCTTAAACTTACACAATGTTAAGTGTCAAATTTATTTGACAATAAATTAAATTATTTACATGGTTTCTGCTTTTCAACATACCATTCTTTTTTTTTTTTTTTTTCAACGTTTATTTATTTTTTTGGGACAGAGAGAGACAGAGCATGAACGGGGGAGGGGCAGAGAGAGAGGGAGACACAGAATCGGAAACAGGCTCCAGGCTCTGAGCCATCAGCCCAGAGCCCGACGCGGGGCTCGAACTCACGGACCGCGAGATCGTGACCTGGCTGAAGTCGGACGCTTAACCGACTGCGCCACCCAGGCGCCCCTCAACATACCATTCTTAACTCTATATCCATCAATTTATGCTGACCTAAAGACAGCAGAATAAAGAACTGGATGTTGTTTATGCTACTGCAGAAAAATATAATGGCATTACATGTTCAAGAAAGTAAGAGGAAAATTTGAAAATGAGTGATTTTATCCTTATATAGGAATGGTTCTGAAAGACGATCTACATCTATAAATCAGAGAATAGTTTCACAAAATGATAAAAACAAACCTTTTATATATATTTTATTTACATTTTCCCCATTCTTTAAACTAAGATTACTCAAAACAATGCTAGGTACTAGGAATACCTTGTGTTTGTTCACTACTCTACTTCAAGAATTCTTTGATGCAGCTAAACTCAACTGGTGCCAGTCTCCATGTCGTTACCCCCAGTAATACCCTCTCTACTAAAATCCTGGCCATTCTGAAAAACTACTTGTTATGACACTCTTCATGCAGTCTTTCCTACCCTTTAATTATATCTGTTTTGTCACTCTATTTTGAACTCCACAGACTGCATCTTAGTTGAAGACAATGATTAAATCTTAGCAGTGCTGTAGCTACTTTTCCCCAGCCTTGTACAAACTACACTTTTTAGTATAATTCAATGATAGTAGAACATTAGGTCAAAATAACCTATATTTGGAAAAATGTAAGATCCAAGGACTAGAATATGAAGTAATCATATCATCTGTATCCATTTAGATTTTCATTTGGCCTACAAATCATCACCGCATTTCTGAAATGGTAAAACTTAGAACAATGGATAACAAGTAGCATGCTAAAGATGACCTCTCTGTTTACACATTATTATGTATTATTCCATAGCTTTAAAGTTAGAATAAGCCAGCTTTATGTATCAAACAGGTCTTTAATCTAAAATTTGTTACACTATGAAACAGAATGCTGATGAAATACTAACATGGCTTAATGTGTTAATGGTCATCAAAAGTCTACAGATAAATACAAAATCTATTAGACACTATATGTTGGCTATTTGACAGGAAAACTGTCAAATCATGAATGTGCTTATTTTTCCTCCAGCCCTGAACTGACATTTTTGTTAAAAACAAAAAAGTACCACCTGGGAAAAAATAATGAAGCCTTCTACTTGTACTATAAATATAAGGCTGCTTTCTATGATAGTTACCCACTATCATCCAGCATTTATCTAAAATGATATACAAAATACTTGTCCAGCAGTTTTATTAGCTCTAGTCTAACAACACTATGGGGACACATGATGATCAAGCATAATCCCAAAGTGAAATAAGTGGGTTGGGGACATTCTGCAAGAAAATATATTTTTTACCAATGATGTCAAACTTGACCAATGTTAAGATTTTTTTAATTTAAAAATAGACAAGGTATTATGGATCGTATCCCCCAAGCCTCAACCCCCTAATGTGATGGCATTATAAGGTGGGGTCTTTGACAGGTAATTAGGTTTAGAAGAAGTCACTAGGGTACTGGCACAAAAAAAGGACACATAGATCAATGGAACAGAACAATGGAACAGAGTCCAGAAATAAACCCACACTTTAATGGTCAGTTAATTTATGACAAAGGAAACAAGAATATACAAGGGGAAAAAGACTGTGTCTTCAACAAAAGGTGCTGGGAAAACTGGACAGCAACATGCAAACCAACAAAACTGGACCAGTTTCTTTCACAATACACAAACTAAAATGGATAAAAGATCTAAATGTGAGACTGGAAACCATAAAAGTCCTAGAAGAAAACATAGGTGATAATTTCTTTGACACTGGCCATAGAAACATTTTTCTAGATGCCTCCTTAGGCAAGGAAAACAAAAGCAAATTTAAACTATTGGGACTACAACAAAATAAATAGTTTTTGCAGAGGGAAGGAAACTATCAACAAAACAAAAAGGCAACCTACTGAATGGGAGAAGATATTTGAAAATGATAAAAATGCCATTTTATTTTTGTATTTAAATAAGTTATTTTAGGGGGTGCCTGGCTAGCTCAGTTGGTACAGCATGCAACTCTTGATCTTTTTTTAAATTTTTAACGATTATTTATTTTTAAGAGACAGAGCACAAGCAGGGGTGGGGCATAGAGAGAGGAAAACACAAAATCTGAAGCAGGCTCCAGGCTCCGAGCTGTCAGCACAGAGCCCAATGTGGGGCTCAAACCCAAGAACCATGAGATCATGACCTGAGCTGAAATCAGATATTTAACTGACTGAGCCACCCAGGTGCCCCATGACTCTTGATCTTGGCGTGGTGAGTTCAAGCCCCACCTTGGTGTAGACCTTACTTAGAAAATAAAAATTTAAAAAAAAATGCTATTTTAACTCCAGTGTAGTTAACAGTGTTGTATTAGTCTCAAGTGTACAGAATAGTGATTCAACAATTCCATTTCTCACTTCTCAAAAGTGTACTCTTAATCTCCTTCACTATTTCACCCATCCACCTACCTACCTCCTCTCTAGTAACCCTCTGTTTGTTCTCTACAGTTAAGAGTCTGTTTTTTGGTTTCTCTCTTTTCTTTAAAAAAAATGTCATTTTATGGATAAAGGACAGGAATGTGAGACAGGAAACCATCCAAACCCTAGAGGACAAAGCAGGAAAAAAAACCTCTCTGACCTCAGCCGCAACAATTTCTTACTTGACATATCCCCAAAGGCAAGGGAATTAAAAGCAAAAATGAACTATTGGGACCGCATGAAGATAAAAAGCTTCTGCACTGCAAAGGAAACAATCAACAAAACTAAAAGGCAACCAATGGAATGGGAAAAGATAATTTGCAAATGACATATCGGACAAAGGGCTAGTATCCAAAACCTATAAAGAGCTCACCAAACTCCACACCCAAAAAACAAATAATCCAGTGAAGAAATGGGCAGAAAACATGAATAGACACTTCTCTAAAGAAGACATCCAGATGGCCAACAGGCACATGAAAAGATGCTCAATGTCACACCTCATCAGGGAAATACAAATCAAAACCACACTCAGACACCACCTCACGCCAGTCAGAGTGGCTAAAATGAACAAATCAGGAGACCACAGATGCTGGCGAGAATTGGGAGAAACGGGAACCCTCTTGCACTGTTGGTGGGAATGTAAACTGGTGCAGCCACTCTGGAAAACAGAGTGGGGGTTCCTCAAAAAATTAAAAATAGATCGACCCTATGCCTAACAATAGCACTGCTAGGAATTTACCTAAGGGATACAGGAGTGCTGATGCATAGGGACACTTGTACCACAATGTTTACAGCAGCACTTTCAACAATAGCCAAATTATGGAAAGAGCCTAAATGTCCATCAACTGATGAATGGATAAAGAAATTGTGGTTTATATACACAATGGAATACTACGTGGCAATAGGAAAGAATGAAATAGGGCCTTTTGTAGCAACGTGGATGAAACTGGAGAGTGTTCTGCTAAGTGAAATAAGTCATCCAGAGAAAGATACCATATGTTTTCACTCTTATGTGGATCCTGAGAAACTTACCAGAAGACCATGGGAGAGGGGAAAGAAAAAAAAAAAAAGGTTAGAGAGGGAGGGAGCCAAACCATAAGAGACTCAAAAACTGAGAACAAACTGAGGGTTGATGGGGGCTGGGAGGGAGGGGAGGGTGGATGATGGGTATTGAAGAGGGCACCTGTTGGGATGAGCACTGGGTGTTTTATGGAAACCAATTTGACAACAAATTTCATATTTAATAAATAAATAAGTAAATAAATAAATAAATAATAAAAAAATGTCATTTTAAATGGTACATAAGATCTGGTCTTTTCTTGGAAATCAAATATTAAGGAACACTAAGAGAAAGTAGTGGCACATCTACAAAATGAAGTAATCTGAAGATGAATGTGCTTATAAAATAATACTAGTGCTCTAATATGTTAGTAAGAGGAAAGGAGCAAATAATATTTTTGAATGCCAACTATGCATCAGAAAGTATTTTATGTTAATGGTAGAGAACGCATACTAATATTTTCAATGTAAAAGGACAACTAAAGGACACAAATACCAGCAGTGAACTTTGGAGGACAGAAAAATATTTAGAAAAACATTGCTTTTGCTTTTGATTTATTGAGCATGTTACATTGCCACAAAGGTAAGAAATTATATATATATATATATATATATATATATATATATATAATATACATATTATACATACATAATTATAAATAAATTATACATACCACACACACACACACACACACACACACACTTTATTTCATGTTTATGAGACAAAAGCAAATGACACCAGAAACCTTTTTAAGATAGCATAATTCTAAGGTTATTTCTGTGTTCAGTACTCATTCAGGTTCAGTATATTCGCATTTTCATTAATAAGTTATAGCATACAACATATTACAACTGGCAAAGTTAAATAAAGACAGTGAATGATGAAAATGGGTTAAACTCTCAGGTTTAAGATGGAAGGGAATTACGCAGTACCTGTCAATTATAGTCTTCATCAAAATTAAAGCTCTAGCACTTACAAAGCCCATCTTAAGTTAGCCAGAATAACTGCTGAGCTCAGTGTGGCTTGAATAAATATGGTTCTTAATGTATTATTAAATTATAGAATATTAATGTTAAAACATGAATAAAGCACAGAGCGTTTTAATTATGATATTGTATGAAAGAACAAAACTATTTTGGAATTTCTAAATACTCAATAATTATGATATAATTATTACTGAATAACACCTGAATATGTCAAAAGTTTATCTTAGATAAATAAAAACTTAAGAAGTGGGAAAATTTAAAATAAAAACATATATAGGGAATATAGGAGTTACACAAATTTACAGTTTAAAAAATCCTTCAGAAATGATACAAGACTAGCAAAATTCAACTCTAGGCAGTTTATGCTAATCAAGATCTGATAAATATAACAATTGTCAAAATCAGCAACTGAATTTAAAAGAAAACACCTAACAGCTCCGTTTTACACACACATATATACTCGTGCATATGCTATATATAAGAAAAAAATTAGGCTATATCTACCTTGTGGGGATGTGAGAAAAGAATACTGAGAGCACTGTATTTACTTGAAAAGACAGTACACTCCAACAAGAGATGATTTTACTCTATCCCTCTCTATATACCCTCTGACCTTAGCCAAATTAATCTTCTTAGGCCCAAACATGTCAAGCACATTACTCCCTCAGTACTTTCACTCACTTCTTTTCCCTGCTAAAATGTCTTCCCATCTCCTGCGCCTAACAGTGCCTGGCACATAGCAGGTACTCAAAAAACATTTGTTGAATGAGTATGTTTACTTAAACACTTCATTGAAGGCCTAGCTCAAGTTCCATTAGCTCACTCGTAGCCATCCCTATAAATTCATATAGCTCTTACCTGTGTGAAGCACTAATTTAGTGTTAAACGAATCTGTTATAATTTACCTTTTAAAATGTATGCAGCCTATTTTTCTGCTAAAAGGTAGGCTCCTTATTTATACTCTTATGCCGCTTTGTGCCCAAAGGGCTTTGGATCTCAAAACTAAGTAATAATTCACAGGTTTAAATAAGGCAGTGCACATAGGTAGCTTAGCAAATTCTTTCATGTTTTATTGAATGCCTATGTGCCAAACAATTATGGAGGTAAATGATAACCAAAGATCCTAAAGCTAATCTGACATTGTAAGACTGATTGAGTAGTATTAACTTTTTGAGAATCTAATGAGAATTGTGAACTACAGCCCCCCCCAAATGTAGTTATTCTCAAATTTTTAAATATGCTTATAGGCATATTTAAATGCCTCTCAGAACCATTTGAAGACCTAATTAATCTAGCCCCACTGCAAATAACATTTATCACAAGTACTTTTACATAAAATATGGATACCTTACAGAATATTTCCCTCCTTCTTCAAAATCTTGTAGGAATGTTCTAAGATCAAATACTATAATAGATGGAATTTATAAACTGTTTACTGCTAAATAAATGGAAGGCAGTATTCTTCTGACTAAATTTTTACCTTCTGAATATTGTCCCTGAATAAATACAGCAAGAGTGATTCTTTCTTACTGGAAACAGCATTCTACTTCGCATGTGCCATGACAAAATTTCTTTATCAAATTAACGCAATGATTATTATACTGTATCAAATAAGTGTTTTAAAATAGAATAATTTCTACTCAAGGAGAACTATAGATCAATTTCCCTGCTGAACATGGATGCAAAAATCCTCAACAAGATATTAACCAACCGGCTCCAACAATACATTAAAAAATTATTCACCATGACCAAGTGGGATTTATACCTGGGATGCAGGGTTGCTGGTTCAATATCTGCAAAACAATTAACGTGATTCATCACATCAATAAAAGAAAGGACAAGAACCATATGATCCTCTCAACAGATGCAGAGAAAGCATTTGACAAAATACAGGATCCTTTCTTGATACAAACCCTCAAGAAAGTAGGGATAGAAGGAGCATACCTCGAGATCATAAAAGCCATATATGAATTACCTAATGCTAATATCATCATCAATGGGGAAAAACTGAGAGCTTTCCCCTAAGGTCAGCAAAAACACAGGGATGTCCACCCTCACCACTGTTATTCAACATAGTATTGGAAGTCTTAGCCTCTGCAATCAGACAACACAAAGAAATAAAGGCATCCAAATCGGCCAGGAAGAGGTCAAACTTTCACTCTTCGCAGATGACATGATACTCTATATGGAAAACCCAAAAGATTCCACCAAAAAACTGCTAGAATTGATTCATGAATTCAGCAAACTTGCAGGATATAAAATCAATGCACAGAAATCGGTTGCATTCCTATACACCAACAATGAAGCAACAAAAAGAGAAATCAAGGAATCAATCCCATTTACAGTTGCACAAAAAAACATAAAATACCTAAGAATAAATCTAACCAGGGGGAGGGGAAGATGGCGGCGTAGGAGGACGCTGGGCTCACCGCGCGTCCTGCTGATCACTTAGATTCCACCTACACCTGCCTAAATAACCCAGAAAACCCCCAGAGGATTAGCAGAACGGAGTCACCGGACCCAAGTGCAGACGAGAGGCCCACGGAAGAGGGTAGGAAGGGCGGCGAGGCGGTGCGCGCTCCACGGACTGGCGGGAGGGAGCCGGGGCGGAGGGGCGGCTCGCCAGCCAAGCAGAGCCCCCGAGTCCGGCTTGCAAAAGCGGAGGGGCCTGACTGACTGTGTTCCGACAGCAAGCGCGACTTAGCGTCTGGGAGGTCATAAGTTAACAGCTCTGCTCGGAAAGCGGGAAGGCTGGAGGACAAAGGGAGGGTGAGCTGCGGAGCCCCCGGATGACAGAGCTCAGTTTGGCGGGGAACAAAGGCGCTCGCCAGCGCCATCTCCCCCGCCCACCCCCCAGCCAAAATCCCAAAGGGAACCGGTTCCGGCCAGGGAAATTGCTCGCTCCGCGCAAACACCCAACTCTGTGCTTCTGCGGAGCCAAACCTCCGGCAGCGGATCTGACTCCCTCCGGCTGCCACAGGGCCCCTCCTGAAGTGGATCACCTAAGGAGAAGCGAGCTAAGCCTGCCCCCCCTGCCGCTGTGCACCCTGCCTTCCCACCCCAGCTAATACGCCAGATCCCCAGCATCACAAGCCTGGCAGTGTGCAAGTAGCCCAGACGGGCCACGCCACCCCACAGGGAATCCCGCCCCTAGGAGAGGGGAAGAGAAGGCACACACCAGTCTGACTGTGGCCCCAGCGGTGGGCTGGGGGCAGACATCAGGACAGACTGCGGCCCCGCCCACCAACTCCAGTTATACACCACAGCACAGGGGAAGTGCCCTGCAGGTCCTCACCACACCAGGGACTATCCAAAATGACCAAGCGGAAGAATTCCCCTCAGAAGAATCTCCAGGAAATAACAACAGCTAATGAGCTGATCAAAAAGGATTAAAATAATATAACAGAAAGTGAATTTAGAATAATAGTCATAAAATTAATCGCTGGGCTGGAAAACAGTATACAGGACAGCAGAGAATCTCTTCCTACAGAGATCAAGGGACTAAGGAACAGTCACGAGGAGCTGAAAAACGCTTTAAATGAAATGCAAAACAAAATGCAAACCACCACGGCTCGGATGGAAGAGGCAGAGGAGAGAATAGGTGAACTAGAAGATAAAGTTATGGAAAAAGAGGAAGCCGAGAAAAAGAGAGATAAAACAATCCAGGAGTATGAGGGGAAAATTAGAGAACTAAGTGATACACTAAAAAGAAATAATATACGCATAACTGGTATCCCAGAGGAGGAAGAGAGAGGGAAAGGTGCTGAAGGGGTACTTGAAGAAATCATAGCTGAGAACTTCCCTGAACTGGGGAAGGAAAAAGGCATTGAAATCCAAGAGGCACAGAGAACTCCCTTCAGACGGAACTTGAATCGATCTTCTGCACGACATATCCTAGTGAAACTGGCAAAATACAAGGATAAAGACAAAATTCTGAAAGCAGCAAGGGGTAAACGTGCCCTCACATATAAAGGGAGACCTATAAGACTCGGGACTGATCTCTCTTTTGAAACTTGGCAGGCCAGAAAGAATTGGCACGAGATTTTCAGTGTGCTAGACAGAAAAAATATGCAGCCGAGAATCCTTTATCCAGCAAGTCTGTCATTTAGAATAGAAGGAGAGATAAAGGTCTTCCCAAACAAACAAAAACTGAAGGAATTTGTCACCACTAAACCAGCCCTACAAGAGATCCTAAGGGGGACCCTGTGAGACAAAGTACCAGAGACATCACTACAAGCATAAAACATACAGACATCACAATGACTCTAAACCCCTATCTTTCTATAATAACACTGAATGTAAATGGATTAAATGCGCCAACCAAAAGACATAGGGTATCAGAATGGATAAAAAAACAAGACCCATCTATTTGCTGTCTACAAGAGACTCATTTTAGACCTGAGGACACCTTTAGATTCAGAGTGAGGGGATGGAGAACTATTTATCATGCTACTGGAAGTCAAAAGAAAGCTGGAGTAGCCATACTTATATCAGACAAACTAGACTGTAAATTAAAGGCTGTAACAAGAGATGAAGAAGGACATTATATAATAGTTACAGGGTCTATCCATCAGGAAGAGCTAACAATTATAAATGTCTATGCGCTGAATACCGGAGCCCCCAAATATATAAAACAATTACTCATAAACATAAGCAACCTTATTGATAAGAATGTGGTAATTGCAGGGGACTTTAACACCCCACTGGCAGCAAAGGATAGATCATCTAGACACACGGTTAATAAAGAAACAAGGGCCCTGAATGAGACATTGGATCAGATGAACTTGACAGATACATTTAGAACTCTGCATCCCAAAGCAACAGAATATACTTTCTTCTCGAGTGCACATGGAACATTCTCCAAGATAGATCATATACTGGGTCACAAAACAGCCCTTCATAAGTTTACAAGAATTGAAATTATACCATGCATACTTTCAGACCACAATGCTATGAAGCTTGAAATCAACCACAGGAAAAAGTCTGGAAAACCTCCAAAAGCATGGAGGTTAAAGAACACCCTACTAACGAATGAGTGGGTCAACCAGGCAATTAGAGAAGAAATCAAAAAATATATGGAAACAAACGAAAATGAAAATACAACAATCCAAACGCTTTGGGACGCAGCGAAGGCAGTCCTGAGAGGAAAATACATTGCAATCCAGGCCTATCTCAAGAAACAAGAAAAATCCCAAATACAAAATCTAACAGCACACCTAAAGGAAATAGAAGCAGAACAGCAAAGGCAGCCTAAACCCAGCAGAAGAAGAGAAAGAATAAAGATCAGAGCAGAAATAAACAATATAGAATCTAAAAAAACTGTAGAGCAGATCAACGAAACCAAGAGTTGTTTTTTTGAAAAAATAAACAAAATTGACAAACCTCTAGCCAGGCTTCTCAAAAAGAAAAGGGAGATGACCCAAATAGATAAAATCATGAATGAAAATGGAATTATTACAACCAATCCCTCAGAGATACAAACAATTATCAGGGAATACTATGAAAAATTATATGCCAACAAATTGGACAACCTGGAAGAAATGGACACATTCCTGAACACCCACACTCTTCCAAAACTCAATCAGGAGGAAATAGAAAGCTTGAACAGACCCATAACCAGAGAAGAAATTGAATCGGTTATCAAAAATCTCCCAACAAATAAGAGTCCAGGACCAGATGGCTTCCCAGGGGAGTTCTACCAGACATTTAAAGCAGAGATAATACCTATCCTTCTCAAGCTATTCCAAGAAATAGAAAGGGAAGGAAAACTTCCAGACTCATTCTATGAAGCCAGTATTACTTTGATTCCTAAACCAGACAGAGACCCAGTAAAAAAAGAGAACTACAGGCCAATATCCCTGATGAATATGGATGCAAAAATCCTCAATAAGATACTAGCAAATCGAATTCAACAGCATATAAAAAGAATTATTCACCATGATCAAGTGGGATTCATTCCTGGGATGCAGGGCTGGTTCAACATTCGCAAATCAATCAACGTGATACATCACATTAACAAAAAAAAAGAGAAGAACCATATGATCCTGTCAATCGATGCAGAAAAGGCCTTTGACAAAATCCAGCACCCTTTCTTAATAAAAACCCTTGAGAAAGTCGGGATAGAAGGAACATACTTAAAGATCATAAAAGCCATTTATGAAAAGCCCACAGCTAACATCATCCTCAACGGGGAAAAACTGAGAGCTTTTTCCCTGAGATCAGGAACACGACAGGGATGCCCACTCTCACCGCTGTTGTTTAACATAGTGCTGGAAGTTCTAGCATCAGCAATCAGACAACAAAAGGAAATCAAAGGCATCAAAATTGGCAAAGATGAAGTCAAGCTTTCGCTTTTTGCAGATGACATGATATTATACATGGAAAATCCAATAGACTCCACCAAAAGTCTGCTAGAACTGATACATGAATTCAGCAAAGTTGCAGGATACAAAATCAATGTACAGAAATCAGTTGAATTCTTATACACTAACAATGAAGCAACAGAAAGACAAATAAAGAAAATGATCCCATTCACAATTGCACCAAGAAGCATAAAATACCTAGGAATAAATCTAACCAAAGATGTAAAGGATCTGTATGCTGAAAACTATAGAAAGCTTATGAAGGTAATTGAAGAAGATTTAAAGAAATGGAAAGACATTCCCTGCTCATGGATTGGAAAAATAAATATTGTCAAAATGTCAATACTACCCAAAGCTATCTACACATTCAATGCAATCCCAATCAAAATTGCACCAGCATTCTTCTCGAAATTAGAACAAGCAATCCTAAAATTCATATGGAACCACAAAAGGCCCCGAATAGCCAAAGGAATTTTGAAGAAGAAGACCAAAGCAGGAGGCATCACAATCCCAGACTTTAGCCTCTACTACAAAGCTGTCATCATCAAGACAGCATGGTATTGGCACAAAAACAGACACACAGACCAATGGAATAGAATAGAAACCCCAGAACTAGACCCACAAACGTACGGCCAACTCATCTTTGACAAAGCAGGAAAGAACATCCAATGGAAAAAAGACAGCCTCTTTAACAAATGATGCTGGGAGAACTGGACAGCAACATGCAGAAGGTTGAAACTAGACCACTTTCTCACACCATTTACAAAAATAAACTCAAAATGGATAAAGGACCTAAATGTGAGACAGGAAACCATCAAAACCTTAGAGGAGAAAGCAGGAAAAGACCTCTCTGACCTCAGCCGTAGCAATCTCTTACTCGACACATCCCCAAAGGCAAGGGAATTAAAAGCAAAAGTGAATTACTGGGACCTTATGAAGATAAAAAGCTTCTGCACAGCAAAGGAAACAACCAACAAAACTAAAAGGCAACCAACGGAATGGGAAAAGATATTTGCAAATGACATATCGGACAAAGGGCTAGTATCTAAAATCTATAAAGAGCTCACCAAACTCCACACCCGAAAAACAAATAACCCAGTGAAGAAATGGGCAGAAAACATGAATAGACACTTCTCTAAAGAAGACATCCAGATGGCCAACAGGCACATGAAAAGATGTTCAGCGTCGCTCCTTATCAGGGAAATACAAATCAAAACCACACTCAGGTATCACCTCACGCCAGTCAGAGTGGCCAAAATGAACGAATCAGGAGACTATAGATGCTGGAGAGGATGTGGAGAAACGGGAACCCTCTTGCACTGTTGGTGGGAATGCAAATTGGTGCAGCCGCTCTGGAAAGCAGTGTGGAGGTTCCTCAGAAAATTAAAAATAGACCTACCCTATGACCCAGCAAGAGCACTGCTAGGAATTTATCCAAGGGATACAGGAGTCCTGATGCATAGGGGCACTTGTACCCCAATGTTCATAGCAGCACTCTCAACAATAGCCAAATTATGGAAAGAGCCTAAATGTCCATCAACTGATGAATGGATAAAGACATTGTGGTATATACACACAATGGAGTACTATGTGGCAATGAGAAAAAATGAAATATGGCCTTTTGTAGCAACGTGGATGGAACTGGAGAGTGTAATGCTAAGTGAAATAAGCCATACAGAGAAAGACAGATACCACATGGTTTCACTCTTATGTGGATCCTGAGAAACTTAACAGGAACCCATGGGGGAGGGGAAGGAAAAAAAAAAAAGAGGTTAGAGTGGGAGAGAGCCAAAGCATAAGAGACTGTTAAAAACTGAGAACAAACTGAGGGTTGATGGGGGGTGGGAGGGAGGGGAGGGTGGGTGATGGGTATTGAGGAGGGCACCTTTTGGGATGAGCACTGGGTGTTGTATGGAAACCAATTTGTCAATAAATTTCATATATATATAAAAAAAAAAAAGAATAAATCTAACCAAAGAGGTGAAAACTCTATACGCTGAAAACTATAGAAAGCTTATGAAAGAAATTGAAGACACAAAAATATGGAAAAAGATTCTGTGCTCCTGGATAGGAGGAACAAATATTGTTAAAATGTCAATACTACTGAAAGCAATCTACATATTCAATTCAATCCCTATCAAAATAATACCAGCATTCTTCACAGAGCTAGAACAAATAATCCTAAAATTTGTATGGAACCAGAAAAGACCCTGAATAGCCAAAGTGATCTTGAAAAAGAAAACCAAAGCAGGAGGCATCACAATCCCAGACTTCAAGCTATACTACAAAGCTGTAATCATCAAGACAGTATGGTACTGGCACAAGAACAGACACTCAGATCAATGGAACAGAATAGAGAACCCAGAAATGGACCCACAAATGTATGGTCAACTAATCTCTGACAAAGCAGGAAAGAATATTCAATGGAATAAAGACAGTCTCTTCAGCAAGTGGTACTGGACAGCGACATGCAGAAGAATGAACCTGGACCACTTTCTTACACCATACACAAAAATAAACTCAAATGGATGAAAGACCTCAATGTGAGACAGGAAGCCATCAAAATCCTTGAGGAGAAAGCAGGCAAAAACCTCTTTGATCTTGGCTGCAGCAACTTTTTACTGAACACATCTCCAGGGGCAAGGGAAACAAAAGCAAAAATGAACTCCTGGGACCAAATCTAAATAAAAAGCTTCTTCTGTACAGCAAAGGAAACAATCAGCAAAACTAAAAGGCAACTGACAGAATGGGAGAAGATATTTGCAAATGACATATCAGATAAAGGGTTAGGATCCAAAATCTACAAAGAACTTACCAAAGTCAACACCCAAAAAACAAATAATCCAGTGAAGAAATGGGCAAAAGACATGAGTAGACACTTCTCCAAAGAAGACATCCAGATGGCCAACTGACACATGAAAAAATGCTCAACATCACTCATCATCAGGGAAATACAAATCAAAACCACAATAAGATACCACCTTACACCTGTCAGAATGGCTAACATTAACAACTCAGGCAACAACAGATGTTGGTGAGGATGCAGAGAAAGAGGATCTCTTTTGCATTGTTGGTGGGAATGCAAGCTGGTACAGCCACTCTTGAAAGCAGTATGGAGGTTCCTCAAAAAACTAAAAATAGAACTACCCTACGACCCAGCAATTGCACTACTAGGCATTTATCCAAGGGATACAGGTGTGCTGTTTCGAAGGGACACATGCACCCCCATGTTTATAGCAGCACTATCTACAATAGCCAAAGTATGGAAAGGGCCCAAATGTCCATTGATGGATGAATGGATAAAGAAGATGTGGTATATATATATACAATGGAGTATTACTCGGCAATCAAAAAGAATGAAATCTTGCCATTTGCAAGGACGTGGATGGAACTGGAGGGTATTATGCTAAGTGAAATTAGTCAGAGAAAGACAAAAATCATATGACTTCATGCATATGAGGACTTTAAGAGACAAAACAGATGAACATAAGGGAAGGGAAACAAAAATAATATAAAAACAGGAAGGGGGACAAAACAGAAGAGAGTCATAAATATGGAGAACAAACTGAGGGTTACGGGAGGGGTTGTGGGAGGGGGGATGGGATAAATGGGTAAGGGGCACTAAGGAATCTACTCCTGAAATCATTGTTGCACTATATGCTAATTTGGATGTAAATTTAAAAAAATTAAAAATAAAATTAAAAAAAGAATAATTTCTATTTAAATTGATATATTTTTTTACCTAGAATGGTCAATAACACCTTGATTAAGGAACCCCTTACCGAAAAATATTTCTATATACTGTATTGCTTAAATATATATTTTTAAAAAGCTTCATTTTGTGGAGGTCAAAAGTTCTAGAAATAGAAAGAGTTGGGAACATATGAAAAGATCCCCTTTCAGTGTGGGACCAGTTTTCTAGGAGCTGTTCAAAAGAAAACTCTCAACACCACATGGCTGTTTATAACTGTAGATCACAAGACTTGAGTGGGGAAGAGAGGGAAGTTACAGTCTGCTATCCTTGGGAAAGAAAAAAGTAGATTACCCATCTCTAATCACTCCTACTTTTTGCTCTTTCTGCTCTTCACCTCTTTACTCTACCCCTTTATTTTTTTCGGCAACTATTTGCTCCAACTGATTTTAAAGTTTTATTTTACCTTCCTATTTTTTTCTTCTTTCTCCCTTTCTTTCCTTTAGTAGACCTGAAGTGCTAATAGCTTGCCTCATCAGCAGGGGAGGGGGGACTGTGACTGACTACACTAGTACTATTCTTTCTGGGTGATTTTGGTTATCCACAGACCTAATGTACAAATACTCTTGAGATAAACAGAAACTTAACTCTACAACTGAGGAAGTTTAGTCTCTTCTGAAGTATCAGGTAGCATCACAAATTGGCCTGAAAAATCAAGCACTTCTCCTGAATAAACTAATGATTATTGAATCCAACATAAACTGGCAAAAGAGAGACTGGTTTCAAAATATGGGGCTGTGTTTCAGGCATATCACCTTCTTTGTACTAAAGCTTCAGTCTAGGAATGCAAAGGGACCTTAAAGGTCTTCTGGTCCAACCATTTCTCTCATTTTGAATCCCTCCTATAACACACTACCAAGTGACCCTCCAGTTTATGTATGGCCCCTTTTGGTAAGGGGTAATTCCACTGATAAATCATTTCATCTTTTTATAGCTCTATGAGAAAGTTCTTCCATAGATAAACTGAAACACATGTCCATATAATTTCCACTGGTCCTGGTTTCACTCCTTTGGGTCATTCAGGACAGGCCCAGCCATATTTGCCCATGAAAACATTTTAATTCCCTTTTAGTGATTTCTTAAATGCACTCGTGTCTCCCACACTCTTTTTCAAGAGTAAGAAAGTTTCTGACAATGACCAAGTGCTACTGAACTCATCCTCTGCTTTAACACAGATACTACTGTATTTTTTTCTAAAAGTAAAGCAAGAAAAGATGTTAATGCTTCATTTTGTAGCCACAGCCTAAGAGCTATTTCTCGACACCAACATAAAAGTCTTACACAAAGATGCAGTTTTAGAGTAATCACTACTGAGTCACTAACAAAAGATTTGTTTATATCATAGAGCTTATTTTCTTTAGAAAATGAGTGGGTGAGTAATCTCTAAGAGAATAAACTACATTAAATCTACATTAAATCTGCATTATCAATAAATCTACAGAAAACAGTAGTCTACCAGCTATGTCATTATTCATTATACTGCTATATGGAAAGAAGATACTTTGCTGAAATAGAAAACCTTAAAACTCTGTCTATATTTTCTCACAAAATCCTTGAAAAATATAGCGGCACTGAAGAACAAATGAACAAACTACAAAAACATACCTATATAATTTGGTCCTTCTATGATTACATATCAAATATTCTATTTCAAAGGACTGACATGCTAATTGAGAGAGAAGATGGTGGTGGAGTAGGAGGACACTAGGCTCGTCTTGTCCCAAAATACAACTAGATAACTATCAAATTATTCTAAGTACCTCAGAAACCTACCTGAAGACTGACAGAATTAACTCCACAACTAAAGGGAGAGAAGAAGGCACTCTGAGGAAGGTAGGAAGTGTGGACACGTTATTCAGGGCAGAAAGAGACTGTGGGTGCTGCAGAAGAGAGGGAGCTGTGGTCACAGAGAAGGGTGAGAGAGAGTAGAGCACACAAGGGAACACACAGAACATTTATCCAAGGCCACTGCATGGGAAAAACAAGAGGGGCTGATTTTCAGGAGTTCTTGCAACCAGCAGGATTTAATGCCTGGCGTTCTAAAGGTAGGCAGACTCGACTGAGATAGAGCCCTGAAGGCACTGCCCTGCTCCTAGAGGAGGCAGGCAAACAACCTTGGGGCAGACAACATGGAAATATGGATTTGAAGAATGTCTGGGGCATACAGTGAGGAGATTATTCACTGTACTTGGAACATATCCCTGAGAGGTAGCATTCACCTATGCCCCTCCCAGGACAAAGGAGCTGGTTGATGCCCTTTCCCTCCCCTGCCCTTCAGCATAAACCAAAAAGCCACCTGCAGAAAGCAGCTGAGCCCCAACCCTAGCTGCCTATTCTGCTTACACCAAGTCCCACATCTCTGAGCTCTGGTGCAACTGTCGTTCTCAGTCAGCCTTCCTCAGTCCCAGCATGTTGAAACCCTCCCCCAGACCAGTGTAGGCCCCTGCCCACACCACATGCTAAGGCCTGGAGTTTAAAAGGCAATAGACTTTTGGCTGGGACAGATCTCAGACAGCACTGCCCTGCTCCTGGAGATAGAGCAGGCAAACAACCCAAAAGCAAACAGTGTAGAAACAGAGATTTGAAAAAAGTCTTGGACATACAAGAGGGTTATTATTTGCTCTTCTGAGTGTTTCCCTGAGAGTAGCAAGCACTGAGACCCCTCTCCAGAGACAAAGGAGCTGGCTAGTACCATTTCCCTGCCCCACCCCTCAGCATAAACACAGAGCCACCTGCAGTAAACAGCACATTACCTACAGTGTCTGCATAACCTGCTTATACCAAGTCCCACACCCCTGCACACTAGAGGTACTGACCTTCTTAGTCAAACATGCCTCAGTCCCAGCACAGCAGACTCCTTCCCCAGAAGACCAGCAGAAACCCCCTGCCCACACACATCTCCTGCCCAGAGAGCTCTGCAGGGCTTGAGTTCTAGTGGAAATACTATCAGGTCTTACTTAAAGAGCAGACTGGAGAACACCTAGTTAAAACTTTCTACATTCTGGTCTAGAACCAAACACTGCCCACTGAAGACAAGGAGAGTCTCTGCAGTTGACTAGCCTGAAGGACAGAGCAGCCTAAACATAACAGAAGAGCACAGCACACACTGCACACACCAAGCACACTCCCTGAAGTAGGATGCCCTGGACAATACATAACATCTTCATAAAGCCATTAATTTCAGAAGCAAGAAACATAACTGGCTTTTCTAAAACATAGAACACAGAAGAAAGCTAAGACTTAGACACAATGCCAAGTTGGAGGAATTCATCCCAAATAAAACAACAATATAAGGGCAAAGCCAGAGATCTAAACAAACCAATATAAGTTAACATGCCTGATGGAGAATCTAAAGCAACAATCATAAAGATAATCTCTGGGGTTGAGAAGAGAATGGAAGACATCAGAGAGGCCCTTGCCACAGAGATAAAAGAGTTAAAAATCAGAAATGAAAAATGCAATAACTGATATTGGACACAGGCTTAATGCAATGAACACAAGCCTGGAAGAGGAGAGAAATGAATAAGTGATACAGAAGACAAAGTAATGGAAATTACTGAAGTTGAACAAAAGAGAGAAAGAACTATGCAACACGAAAATAGACTAAGGGAACACAGTGACTCCATCAAATGTAATAACATTCATACTATAGGAGTCTCAGAAGAAGAAAAGATAGAAAAGAGGGCAGAAACATTTTTTGAAGAGATAATAGCTAAAAACATCCCTAATCTGGGGAAGGAAACAGACATCCAGATCCAGGAGGCACAGAGAACTCCCACCAAAATCAACAAAAGCAGGCCCACATCAAGACATATTGTAATTAAATTTGCAAAACATGTGGATAAAGAAAAAATCATAAAAGCAGCAATACAAAAGAAGCCCCTAACTTACAAGGTTAGCCTCATAAGGGGAACTACAGATTTCTTAACAGACACTTGGCAAGCCAGAAGAGAGTGGCTTGATACATTCAATGTGCTGACTGGAAAAAATCTGCAGCCAAGAGTACTCTATCCAGCAAGGCCATCATTCACAATAGAAGGAGACATAAAGAATTCCCCAAACAAAAACCAAAGGAGTTTGTGACCACTAATATTACAAATATTAAAGGGGACTCCTTGAGTGGAAAAATCTCCAGAAACAATGACGCAACAAGTAATAAAATGGCACTAAATACATACCTATCAATAATTACTCTTAATGTAACTGGACTAAATCAAAAGACATAGGGTGTCTTTTGCATAAATGTATTAAAAAACAAGACTCATCTATACACTACCTACAAGAGATTTATTTTAGGGGCACCTGGGTGGCTCAGTTGGTTGAGCATCTGACTTTGTCTCAGGTCATGATCTCATGGCTAATGAGTTTGAGCCCCTCATCGGACTCTGTCAGCACAGAGCCTGTTGTGCTGCTTTGGAGCCTGCTTCAAATTCTGTGTCTCCCTCTCTCTCTGTCCCTCCTCCACTCTCACTCTTGGCCTCTCTCTCTCAAAAATAAACATTAAAAAAATTTTTTTAAAGATTTATTTTAGACCTAGAGACACCTACACATTGAAAGTGAGGGGAAGGACAAACATCATACAAATGGATGTCAAATGAAAGCTGGAGTAGCAATACTTATATGGAAAAACTAGATTTTAAACCAAAGACTGCAATAAGAGATGAAAAAGGGCACTACATCATAATAAAGGGGCCAATCCAACAAGAAGATCTAACAAATGTAATTATTTATGCATCAAATATGGGAGCACCCAAATATATAAAACAATAACACAAATATATAAAACAATAACAAACATAAATGAACTCATTGAAAATAATACAATAATAGTAGGAGACATTAACACCCCACTTACATCAATGGACAGATAATCTAAACAGAAAAACAACAGGAAACAATGGCTTAGAATGACACACTGGACCAGATGGATTTAACAGCTATATTCAAAACACTCCAACCAAAATAGCAGAATACACATTCTCTTCACATTCACATGGGACATTCTCCACAACAGAGCACATACTAGGTCACATATCAGGCCTCAACAAATACAAAAAGATTGAGATCATTTCAAGCATTTTTTCCGACCACAACACTATGAAACTTGAAGTCAACCACAAGAAAATATTAGGAAAGACCACAAATATATGGAGGTTAAACAACATTCTATAAAACAATGAATGGGTCAACTAGGAAATCAAAGAAGAAATTTAAAAATACATGGAAAGAAATGAAAAGAAAACACAATGGTCCAAAACCTTTCAAATGCAGCAAAAGTGGTCCTAAAAGGGAAGTATATGGCAATACAGATCTACTTCAAGAAGCAAGAAAAATCTCAACCCAACTTTATACCTAAAGGAGCTAGAAACAAAACAAAGCTTAAAACTAGTACAAGGAAGGAAATAATAAAGATTAGAGCAGACAAAAAGTGATACAGAAGTTAAAAAAAAAACCAATAGAATAAATCAATGAAACCAGGAGCTGGTTCTTTGAAAAAATTAATAAAATTGATAAATCCTTAGCCATGTTTATTAAAAAGAAAGGCAAAAGGGCCCATTTAAATAAAATCATAAACAAGAGAAGAGAAATAACAAGCAACACCACAGAAATACAAATAATTATAAGAGAATATTATGAAAAACTATGTGCCAACAAATTGGACAACCTAGAAGAAATGGATAAATTCCTAGAAAGATATATATTACCAAAACGGAAACAGGAAGAAACAGAAAACTTTAACAGATTGATAACCAGCAAAAAACTGAATCTGTATTCAAAAATCTCCAAACAATCTAAAGTCCAGGGCCAAATGCCTTCAGAGGAGATTTCTACCAAACATTTAAAGAGTTAATATCTCTTCTTCGCAAAATTTCCAAAAAATGGAAAAGGAAGGAAGACTTCCAAATTAATTCTATGAGGCCAACATTACCACGATAACAAAACCAGATAAAGAAAGACAGCCCTAAAAAAGAGAACTACAGGCCAATATCCCTGATGAACAGGGATGAAAAATTCTCATTAAAATACTAGTAAACCAAATACAAATGTACATTAAAATAATCATTCACTATGAACAAGTGCGATACATTCCTGGGTTGTAAGGGTGGTTCAATATTCACAAATCAATCAACAAGATATACCACATTAATCAATGAAAAGATAAAAACCATATGACCCTTTCAATAGATGCAGAAAAAGCATTTAATAAAGTACTTCCATTCATGATAAAAACCTTCAACAAAGGAGGGTTAGGGTTAGAGGGAACATACAGCAACATAATAAAAGCTATCTATGAAAAACTCGCAGCTAATATCATCCTCAATGGGCAAAAACTGAGAACTTTTCCTCTATAGTCAGGAACAAGACAGAGATGTCCATTCCTACTACTGTTATTTAACACAGGACCAGCCACAGCAACCAGACAACAAAAAGAAGTAAAAGGCATCCAAATTAGCAAGGAAGAAGTCAAACTTTCATTATTTGCAGATGACATAATAGTCTATATTAAAAAACGTCCTAAAGACTCCACCAAAATATTGCTAAAATTGATAGAAGAATTCAATAGAGTCATAGGATACAAAATCAATGCACAGAAATCTGTTGTGTTTCTATACACCAAAAATAAAGCAGCAGAAAGAAATCTAGAAATTGATTCCATTTACAACTGTACCAAAAAACATTAAGATACCTAGAAATAAATCTAACCAGAGGTGAAAAACCTCTTTCTTTCATTCATCAAAGAAATCAAAGAGGGAACAAAGTAATGAAAAGACATTTCATGCTCATGGATTTGAAGAACCAATATTGTTATAATGTCTATACTACCCAAAGCAATCTACACATTTAATGCAATCCCTATCAAAATACCAACAGCAATTTTCACAAAGCTAGAACAAACAATCCTAAACTTTGTATGGACCGCCCCCCCCCCCCCGCCAAAGACACCAAATAGCCAAAGCAATCTTGAAAAAAAAAAAAAAAAAGCAAAGCTGCGGGCATCACAATTCTGGACTTCAAGTTATAGTACAAAGTTGTAGTGATCAATAGAGTATAGTACTGGCACAAAAATAGACACATAGGTCAATGGAACACAATAGAAAACCCAGAAAGGAACCCACAGCTGTATGGCCAATCCAACAAGAAGATCTAACAAATGTAATTATTTATGCATCAAATATGGGAGCACCCAAATATATAAAACAATAACAAACATAAACGAACTGACTGAAAATAATACAATAATAGTAGGAGATATTAACACCCCACTTACATCAATGGACAGAAAATCTAAACAGAAAAACAACAGGAAACAATGACTTAGAATGACACACTGGACCAGATGGACTTAACAGCTATATTCAAAACACTCCAACCAAAATAGCAGAATACACATTCTCTTCACATTCACATGGGACATTCTCCACAACAGAGCACATACTAGGTCACATATCAGGCCTCAACAAATACAAAAAGATTGAGATCATTCCAAGCATTTTTTATGACCACAACATTTTATATTTTTTAAAGATTGTCTTATTAAAAGTATCATGAATAAGCAACAAGGGTCTTAAAACAATCAAAAGTGTAAGATGAAAGAAACAAGGCTGCATAAAAGTATTCATTTCAATTTAAAAAAATGATAATGTTAACACAACAAATTTCTTTTTTTTTTTAATATGAGATTTATTGTCAAATTGGTTTCCATACAACACCCAGTGCTCATCCCAACAGGTGCCCTCCTCAATGCCCATCACCCACTTTCCCCTCCCTGCCACCCCCCATCAACCCTCAGTTTATTCTCAGTTTTTAAGAGTCTCTTATGATTTGGCTCCCTCCCTCTCTAACTTTTTTTTCCTTCCCCTCCCCCATGGTCTTCTATTAAGTTTCTCAGGATCCACATAAGAGTGAAAACATATGGTACCTGTCTTTCTCTGTATGACTTACTTCACTTAGCATAACACTCTCCAGTTCCATCCATGTTGCTACAAAAGGCCATATTTCCAAAGTTCTTGATCAACATTCATCTTTAAAAAATTCTTTTCTAACCTCTTTTTTTTCCTTCCCCTCCCCCATGGTCTTCTGTTAAGTTTCTCAGGATCCACATATGAGTGAAAACATATGGTATCTGTCTTTCTCTGTATGACTTATTTCACTTAGCAGAACACTCTCCAGTTCCATCCACGTTGCTACAAAAGGCCATATTTCATTCTTTCTCATTGCCAAGTAGTATTCCATTGTATATATAAACCACAACTTCTTTATCTATTCATCAGTTGATGGACATTTAGGCTCTTTCCATAATTTGGCTATTGTTGAAAGTGCTGCTATAAACATTGGGGTACAAGTGCCCCATGCATCAGCACTCCTGTATCCCTTGGGTAAATTCCTAGCAGT
This sequence comes from Lynx canadensis, assembly GCF_007474595.2. Taxonomy (NCBI): domain Eukaryota; kingdom Metazoa; phylum Chordata; class Mammalia; order Carnivora; family Felidae; genus Lynx; species Lynx canadensis. The sequence continues at coordinate 68,697,442 of NC_044321.2, read as the reverse complement.
GCTATTGCTAACATAACAAATTTCTATTCTACTTGCCAGAGACTACTGACACTGTCACGGGAAACAGGTTATCAGTCCACTGGCCTGAAGGAGGTGTGACTTAAATGGGGATCTAAAGGTCAGAAAATATATGGCATTACACTAAGTGCTGGGAATATAAAGATTCTTTTTTTTTTTTTTTTGAGAGAGCGGGCACGAGTGGGGGAGGGGCAGAGGAAGAGAGGAAGAAACTTAAGCAGGCTCCATGCCCAGAGTGATGCCCAGCGCGGAGCCCAACGTGGGGCTCAATCTCAGGACCATGAGATCATGACCTGAGCCAAAATCAACACCCCATAAAGATAATGCATTATGATTTGGGGCAGTTTACTTGAGTTCTCTCAACCTTAGTTTTTCATTTGTAAAACGGTGATCACAACTACAACATAAAGTTGTCCTGAGAGTTAAGTGAAATAACATACGTAAAGTATTTTAGCATGGTGCCTGGTCTTATAGTAACCACTTAATAAATGGTGGCTTCCAGTGACTTATTAATGGCCAAACAAAAAGACTGTTCAACTCCCTCCTCTAGGCTTCAGTGATAACACACTATGCTGGTTTGCTTTTTACCATTGGCCATTCCTCTGTCTCTGCATCTCCTCCATGAAGTCTTTATTACTTTCAACCAGGTTTGGGCTCTGTCTTTTGAACCCTCAGATCACTTTGTACTTCTCCTGAGGCAAGGTATTTCCCTTGCTCTGAATCACAGAGTACACTACTTCATTGCCTGGCATTTATTTATTCCTGTAGATTTTACTGAGTACCTAATGTAAGTCCTACAAGTACTAGGGATACAAAAATTAGTATCATAAATACTGTCCTCAAGCATCTTATAGGAGGACAGAACAGGCAAGTAAATAGTATATTATTTGAAGTGCAGTTAAGTCATAAGTTAACAGTATGCCTAAGATCCTCTGGAAGCACAAAGACGAGTTATTTAAATTAGACTGGGAAAATCGGGAACAGGATCTTGGAAAACATATTAGTATATGAGGAGCTAGTACACAAATATCTGTTACATGAATGAATGGACTATGAATAGGAACTAACTAGATGAAGATGGTTCTCATCAGGTCCAGAGAAAGAGCAGGAGAAAATGCTTGGAGTACAGATGTTAACAAGATTTCCTGAGAGACAAAAGATGAAGCTGGAAAGCCAAGGCAGGGTTGGGTGTTCCAGACATAGGAGTCTTAACCTGACTCCAGAGGACAGATGACTGAATGCCAATAAAGGCTTTTAAGTAGTAAAGGGGTATAATCAGATTTGCACTTTAGCATAAGTCTGGTATTTCAGGGAAAATGGATTCCATGACAGCTTGGCTAGAGACAGCAAGTCCAGTTGGAAAGATGCTGTGGTAATTTAGATAAATTATGAGAACCAGAAATGTTGAAATGGAAGATGAATCAAGACGGATACTGACTCACCTTAAACTTTGGCTGAACTGAGTTATTCATATTTGTATCGTCTGCAAACAGTGCATTTTACACTTAAAACCCGCTACAGATACCTACCTGTAGACATTTGTCGACTACTGTTATTGAAACCTAATTAGGGAACTGCAGCTAACAGCCAGCTGAGTCACTTCCGGTACAAAGATACCTAAGTAAAAGCACCTTTTCCCATTACACAAGTCAAAAGAAACAGGTTTATTATTCAAACCTGGAGAGGGACAACAGTGAATACAAACACCGCGCACTGCAGAAAGACTTTGAGACGTCTCCATTCTGGTCTTTTTCACCCCCAAATGTTTAAACAAAGTCTTTCAAAGGGTCATGAGACCCCGCCCTGTGCGCCCAGTCGAATGCCTTGAATTTCTTTTCTCTTTCTGTTCAAGTTAGCTTGCTGCAACTTGTGGCCAGGCCAGCCTTTTTCACCCACCCGTTTCCCAGTTTTCACTGTGTCGTCGTATAAACAGCTAACCGCGGGAGTTTGAGAAAAGAGTACTATCACAGACTGAGGAAATCCAAGGGGGAGAGGTAGCTGTTTTGAGGTTTCTAACGTTTAAGACTCCCTGACCTTGCCAAATTTCTCACAACCCCACCTCCACCCCACCTCTTGCTGTGGCGCTCCCTTCTGAAGTTAGGAGGATCCTTTCTATAGTTAGTAGCAAGCTATATCCGCACCCAGAAACTACAAAAGGGTTTGTTTTTTAACTTACCCTGACAGCCGCCATATCTGTGACCTTCTCTGTCTAAGTTTTCATATGGTGGGCGGAGAGGGACAAAACAATTCAACTCCGCTCCACTCACGAGCCCCGCCTGGTTACGTCTCGTCTACTGACTGGTTCCGCCTTTTCTCTACCCTCCAATGCGGCTCTAGGAAGCTGCTACCATTGGTCAGCTGTCTTCCAGTAAAACCGTTCATCGTTGTGACTGACTGTTTCTATCCTTGATAAAGCCTTTCAGAATATCCTCCATAATCCAGTTGAAAGCTATTTGGCTGGGTGCAGAAGTTTATACTATTTTCGTTATTTCAGGCATATGTGATTTGTCTAGATAAGGATCTAAAACCCAAGTCTAGGTGCTTTTATATCTATAAGTCAGGTCCAGGCAAATCGAACAAACCTTTCTTAAAAATGTAAGGAGAAAGGAAAAGAGTTTTATTCAAGCCCAAATTAAAACAGCTGCCCTTATACACACTCTTCACAAAGAAGAGAATGCTCCGGGGAAGGAACTTTTGATGCAGGTATATATATGTTTTTTTTTTTTTTTCCATAAAGAGTTACAAATCATCCTGAGGAAAGACATTTCAGAAGGTTAAAGACTTTATCTTATGTTGTTGATATGTGCAAGTCTGCATGACTAATCTTTTGGGAACCAGGGAGATTTTCTTTCTTTTTCTTATCATTTTCTTATCATTTTTCTTATCTTTTTCTTATCATTTCTTTCATTTTCTTATCAAAAGGAATGCTCCTTTTTGGTTTTTTGGTTTTTTGGTTTTGTTTTTGTATTTTTTTTTTTTTTAGCGAAGCATATGTACAATATGTGCTTGGGGCAGAAATAGAGTCCATGCTTTGAAGTTTGCAGAGTCATTTTGACCTTCGTAAACGTTACAGAATACTTTCCCTGGGAGCCCAGCAGCAGGACCCACAAACACATGAAAAGTTGAAAATTTCCTTTATCAGTCACAAAAAGAACATGTTACCTCTGCAATACATGATCAAGTTCTTTCATTCTAAGACTATGTCACTATGAGCCTACTATATGCCAGGCACTTGTTCAAAATACAGAACAAAACAGCTTATGTTTCCAAGAGGAAAAGACAAATAAATGTTACAAAGTGCCAACTGCTAAGAAGGAAAATAAAATAATATGGGGATAAGGAGAGAATTCACTTGTTTAAATAGGTTAGGGAAAGGCTTTCCGACAAGGTGACATTTGAGAAAAGTCCTGAAGGAATTTAGGGAAGAGCGTTTGATGTAGAAAGAACAACAATGAAGAAAGGCCAGTGTGGCTGGTGTGATAAGTTGAAAAGGAGTGAAATAACACACTAAGTACGGGCTTTTTGTGCCACCACACAGATTTTGGATTTGATTCTGATTAGGAGGGGAAGTCAATGGAGGGTTTTGAGCAAAGATGTGCCATGATCTAAGTTAGATTTTAAAAGGATCATTTTGGTGCTATAAGGAGAATATTCTGTGGATAGGTGCAACATATTCAACAGGAGCAAGATCTTCCCTAGGCCTCCAGTGAGTGATTCTAAGGAGAGAAGATGCTCATAATCTGACCATCAACATACCTAATATTAATTCATTTATTCATTCAACAAATACTTAAGTGCAAACTATATGCCTAGCATCAGTAACATACCTAACATATTTGACACTGTAAGCAGATCATAGTTTTAAAAATTTTTTAACGTTTATTTATTTTTGACAGAGACAGAGCACAAGTGGGGGAGGGACAGAGAGAGACACAGAATCCAAAGCAGGCTCCAGGCTCTGAGCCATCAGCACACAGCCTGACACAGGGCCTGAACCCATGAACTGAACCATGAGATCATGACCTGAGCCAAAGTTGGACGCTCAACCAACTTAGCCACCCAGGCACCCTGACACCAATGGATATCAATATCCATTGATAGATGATATGTGGAATTTAAATAACAAAACAAATGAATAAACAAAAGCAGAACCAGACCTATTAATACAGAGAACAAATTGATGGTTGCCAGAAGGGAGGGAGTAGGGGGTGGGCAAAATGAGTGAAGGGGAGTGAAAGATACAGACTTCCAGTTATAGAATAAATACGTCAGGATAATAAAAGGTACAGCATAGGGAATATAGTCATTGTATTGTAATAGCCATTTAGTAGTCACCATTTATGGTGACAGATGGTACTATACTTGTGGTGAGTGTAACAATGTATAGAGTTATTGACTCACCATGTTGTAAACCTAAAGGTGTACAACTGTACTCAATAATAAATAAATATTAAAAAAAAGAAATGATGATGAAATGAAACTTGTAATAAAGGCCAGAAAAGACACTGAAAAAAGTAATGGATCAATGTTTTCTAATTGCATTAATGTATTTTTTTTATTTTTTAATGTATTTTTTAAAGGAGAAAGAACTTAAACCTAGATATTGGTCTGCTGCATAATAAATAAAAAATATTACAGCTTTTACTTTTGAGCTTTAACATCTGCCTATTTGTCAATAACTTCATCAAAATCTAATATTTCTAAATATTCTTGGGGCGCCTGGGTGTCTCAGTCAGTAAGTGTCCGACTTCAGCTCATGTCATAATCTTGCACTCCCTGAGTTCGAGCCCTGCTTCAGGCTCTGTGCTGACAGCTCGGAGCCGGGAGCCTGCTTCTGATTCTGTGTCTCCCTCTCTCTCTGCTCCTCCCCCACTCACACTCCGTCTCTCTCTCAAAAATAAATAAACATTGAAAAAAATTTAAATATTCAGTAGATGATATAAGTAGGCTTTTGATCTATTTTTGTTAATAGTTGAAAGATGAACACTTTTTTACTAATTTTTATTAGTAGGGTTTATTTAATATTAAGCAACATATACACAAATAATAAAAGTCTTAAATTTGGGGTGCCTGGGTGGCTCAGTCGGTTAAGCCTCCGACTTCAGCTCAAGTCATGATTTCAGTTTGTGAGTTCAAGCCCTGAGCCCTGTGTGGGCTTTGTGCTGACAGCTCAGAGCCTGGAGCCTGATTTGGATTCTGTATCCCCCTCCCTCTCTGCCCCTCCCTCTCTGCCCCTCCCTCTCTGCCCCTCCTCCGTTTGCGTGCTCCCCCCCCCTTGCGTCCTCCCCAGCTGGCGTGCTCACGCAGACTAGCTCTCTCTCTCTCTCTCTCTCTCTCTCAAAAATAAATAAACGTTAAAAAAGAAAAGTCTTAACATTTTAAGTTTGAAAGAGAATTATAATAATCCTATTTCACAAAGTTCTATGAATTACAATGCCACCCATGTCTTTGTTTCTTAAGGATCAAATCCAGAGGCATACAAATTTTCTACAGTTGAAAGTTTCAACTAAATTATCCTCATCAGGAAATTAATTATACATTTCTAACTAGTAGGTAAAAACTTCAGAAGTTCTTCTTCTGTAGAAATCAGTGAAAAATGTACTAATGAGAAGGAACTTTGACATCATTGGATCCCCACTGCTTTAGAACAAGTATCCAGTGCTTTCTGCAAACTATCAAGGCATTCAGATACTGCCCTCTGGTTTCTTCTGGTAATGTCAGATAAGCATCTTCTGTCATTTCTCCTATCATTTTCTATGTAATGTCCATTTCCTTACATTCTATTGTTGCATAGAAAATTACTTTCTTCTCAATTTCTGTGACCCAATTTTCAAAGAACAGTTTAAGACTTGGTGTTTTTTTAGTGCTCAAGGCTAATTCTGTCTCTTTGTACATATTTTTTTCTGTCTGATTAATAACCTGATCTAAAGTTTCACATCAGAAAAATTCAAATTCAGTAAAATAGTTCATGATAAATTAAAAGTTACACTTTTCCAAACAAATATTACAAAGTTTGCACTCTGTTTCATGTTTTAAATTTTAAACACAAATACAAATACCAGGTGGTCACCTAAAATGGCAGAATTGAAGTAATCCAGGTTCTGTTTCTCTGTTTTTTCAATCTCTGTGCTATCATTGTTCCTTTCTAATCTATTAAAATGCAGGGATATATAGTACCACAGGGGATAGAGATACAACACGCACAGTGAGATCCAACAGTTTGGAAACTTTGTGAATCTGTTCTCTAAAAGAATTTGTGTAGTTCAGTCAACATGTTTTTGGACCCTGTATAACTGGGAATTCTCCAAATTAACTTTCATGGAGAGTACAATGTTGGTTAAAGGATAAGTTGTCAAAATTTGCTAATTTGAAGTTTACATATATATTATTAAAACTTAACAGTGACCAAGAGATTTGTTTAGAACTTAGATCAAAAAAATATTTTTTTCTAGGGCAGGAGTATTTTATTAGTGACATTGCTTAGAAATTCTAGAACATGGTAATAATGAAAAGAAGAATGATTTTGCTTTGTATTACTACTGGTTTTAAATTCTCTATAGATAATCTATTTCCTTATTGCCTGCAGTCAGGTCTGACTACTCCCATTCCTGCCCTTGGGGCTCCATAGCCTGTTTTGTTCTATTTGCTGGATAGGAAACAATGAACAAAACAGACATGAGGGCACAACCCTTGGTCTGTTGGAGCTTAAGTGTAAATTTTTACCAAGAAAACAAAAAAAGAAACAAGATCATTTCAAGTAGTGATAAATACCATAGAGGATGAGAGGGTTGCGGTGGTAGTTACTCTATATTGGGAGGAAAAGAATACTTCTTCAAGGAGCAGACCCTTGAGCTGAGACTTGAGTAACAAGAGGGTTCACTTATGTGAATATGTGAGTATTCAGGTGAAAGGAACAATAAATGCGAAAATAATGAGGTGGGAACAAATTTACTAGAGGATCATGAGTGAGGCAGAAAGTAGAAGTCAGGCAGGAGCCAGATCATATGTAAAAAACTTCAATTTTCTTTTTTATAAGAAATAATTTAAATACTGTTTATTTTTTGATTTATTATTGTAGATTTTCCAATTGTTACTGATTGCTTTGGCACAAAAAGCTGCTCTGTGTAATGAAAAGCAGCTTGAAGGAAAATAAGATCTTGGTCTTAAAAAAAAAAAGTCTTAAATGCTATGTCACTTCCAGCACCACCATGTCAAGATTCTATACAGGCTTTTATCTAATGCTATTTGATCATCCCAGGTAACTTTGATATTCTTTTGGACCCATGAGGCCCTCATCTCCAATGGCTTTTAATCTTATTTCACTTAAGCCTATTCATTTCTTGAATTTGTTATCACTAGGAGAACCACTTTACCTCTGAAATTTTAAATTGAAACAACTAGTATCCTTTAAGCTCTTGGAACCACATCTTTTCTTTGGTTTTGTCAATATCTCTATGCCTTGGTGTCTATATTAGCTGTGTATGGCTACATAACAATTTACACCAAATTTAGAAGTACAAAAAACAAACACTATTTCACAGTTTCTGTGGCTCAGGAATTCAAAAATGGCTTATCTATGTTATTCTGCTTCAGGTCTCTCATGAGGTTCTTCTCAAGATGTCGGCTGGAACTGCAGTTATCAGAAGGTTTGAGGTCGAAGGATCCACTTCCAAGATGGCTCACTCACTTTCATAGTTGTTAGTAGGAAACCTCAGTTTTTAACCATATGTTTCCACAGAGTTGTTTAATAATGAGGTGGCAGGAAGAGAAATTAAGAAACCAATTGCACCAAAAATAATGAATATCTAAGAATAAACTTAACCAAGGAGGTGAAAAACATGTACTCTGAAAACTATAAAACATTGATGAAAAAATTGAAGACAAAACAAACAAATGGAAAGATATTCCATGCTCATTGATTGGAAAAATTAATATTGTTAAAATGTCCATACTGCCAAAACCAAACTACAGATTTTACACAGACCTTATCAAAATACCAACAGCATTTTTCACAGAACTAGAAAAATTAATACTAAAATGTGTATGCAGCCACAAAAGTCCCTGAATAGCCAAAGAAATCTTGAGAAAGAAAAACAAAGCTGGAGGTACTACAATTTCAGTTTTCATTACAAATCTATAATAATAAAAATAATATGGTACTGGCACAAAAATAGACACATAAATCAATAGAACAGAATAGAAAACCCAGAAATATATCTAGATTTATGTGGTCAATTAATCCATGACAAAATAGGCAAGAATATACAATGGGGATAAGACAGTTTCTTCAGTAAATGGTGCTGGGAAAACTGGACAGCTACATGCAAAAGAATAAAATTGGACCACTTTCTTATACACAAAAATAAACTCAAAATGAATTAAAGACATGCATGCGAGACTTAAAATTATAAAACTCCTAATACAAAATATAAGCAGTACTCTCTTTGATATGAGCCTTAGCAAAATTTTTCTAGATATTTCTCCCCTGAGGCAAGGGAAACAAAAGCAAAAATAAACTATTGGGGACTACACCAAAATACAAAGCACTTGCACAGCAAAGGAAACCATCAACAAAATAAAAATACAACCTAGTAAATTGGAGAAGATATCTGTAAATGATATATCCAATAAGGGGTTAATATCCAAAATATATAAATAACTTGTATAATTATAATTCAATACCATAAAAAGAAACAGATAAAAAATAGGCAAAGGACTTGGATAGACCTTTTTCTAAAGAAGACATACAGATGTCCAACAGGAACATGAGAAGATGCTCAACATTACTAATCATCAGAGAAATGCAAATGAATACCACAATGAGCGATCACCTTACACCTGTCAGAATGGCTAAAATCAAAAACACAAAAATAGCAAATGATAGGAAGATATGGAGAAAAAGAAACTTTCATGCACTGGTGGTTGGAATACAAACTGGTGCAGCACTGTAGAAAACAGTGTGGAGTTTCCTCAAAAAATTAAAAATACAAATATCACATGATCCAATAATTCCACTACTGGGTATTTACCTAAAGAAAATGAAAACACTAAAAAAGATATAAGAACCTTCTTGCTTACTGAGCATTACATACACAGGAAGCAACCTGTGTCCATTGATAGATTAATGGATAAAAAAGCTGTGGTATAGAATTCTGGTCCAAGATGGTGACATAGGAAGACCCTGAACTCACTTCCTCCATGAAACACACCAAATTACACTTATTTATAGAACAGCTCCTCCTGAAGAACTGAAGGCAGACTAAACAACTCCTGCATGACAAAAGAACAGCAAAAGAGAACAGGAAGAGAGAAGGAAACATGGTAACAAATGAATCCCCCACCCTAGATTCTGTGAACTACAGTTGGGAAGGATAGTACTGAGGGACTGAGAATAGAAAAGGAGCCTTGGTTTAAAAGAGCAACTAGCATATAAAAGAAACAACACCGGGATTCTGCCAAATGGCAGAGGAGCCATGGGAATGTTCTCTGCATCATAGGGACTGAAAAACTGCAGGTTTGTGTTCCCTCACCACCTTAGCACAGACCAGAGCAAGGTCCTGGATTCCATCACTGGGTCTGCAAACCCACACCAGCCTTGGTCACTCTAGGACACACACACACACACACACACACACACAAAAATGCATGTTTTCTTCTTTTTAAAATTTTTTTTCTATTCTTTTTTCTATTTTCTTTTTTTTCCCCCATTTTTTTTCTTTAAAAAGCTGCAGCTTAAAACAGCAGCTAGCATATAAAACAGCCAGCATTATACCTTCACCAAATGGCTGGGTGAGCAGCTGGAATGCTCTGTAGGTGGGATGGACTGATGGACATGATGTGCACTTCCCCCAACCTTGAAAGCGCGGACCAGTGTACAGTCCGCACACCCTAACTGACCTGCCACATCAGTGAGCCCCACGCCCATAGCCCACACCAGCCCCAGCTGTCCCCACCAAAGTGGCCACAGGGTGGTGCACACTAGATCACTAATGATTAGTGCTCACTACATCTCCACCTTTTGTGCCAAGGTGACACAGGCACAAAGCACTGTGGAACACTCCAGGCCTACACCACTTTGTCTTCAGATGGCTTTCTAGGGAACCCTGAGTGCAAAGTGCTCTGGAAACTTGGTTAATGTCTGCTTCAAATCCAGCTTCCTTGCCAAGATGCCCCCTATGTGGAGCATTCTGGGAACCCCTGGCCCAAAGCTGCATCAATTTCAGCTTCCCCAATAGAGCACCCACTGTGTACAGCACCCCAGAACATACCTTCCCACACCAATCTTGGCTTCAGTTGCCCGGCCAGAGCACTCACTGAACTGAGCACCTTGGGACATACAAGCTTGCACCCAGTTCAGCTTCAGCTGCCCTGATAGGGTACATTTAGCATGAAGAGACCAGGGACCACCTTGCTCCACCCCCATTATAGCTTTAATAGTCTGCCAGGGTACCATCTGCATGGAACACCATAGGAACTCCTGGCCTGTACCATGCCTCCCCTGCAGCCACTTCTTCTGGGCACCATATGTGCAGAGAGTCCTGGGATACCTTCAGATTCAGCTATCCTGCCAAGGTGCCCTCTGTGTGTAGAGCCTGGGGTCTCCCTGGCTTGCATCCAGTTTAATTTCAGCTATCCTGCTAAGGCACCCTCAACACAGAGAACTCAAGAGACCTTCCAGCTAGCATAATACCTCAGGCTTAAGTTGTACCACCAAGGCACTCCCCATGCAGAGTGCCCCAGGGAACCCCAGCTAGCACCCATTTCAGCTTCAGCTGTCCCACCATGGTGCCCTCAACACATAGAACCCCAAGAACACAGTGGTGTGCATCCACCTCAGCTTAACTATTCTGGCAGTGTGCCAACTGTGTGGAAAACCCCAGGACCCCAGCCCACACCAGCCACAGCTCTAGTTAGTTAGCAAAAGTCATCAACTACACACAATCTACATAGATAATCATACATTAGACCTTTCCTTGAAGTTTGTATGAAGTAGTTGTTCTGCCTAATTCACAGAAACAAACACAGAAAGTCAAGCAAGATGGGGAGACAAAGGGATACGCTTAAAAGAAAGAACAAGACTAAACCTGAGAAAACAGCTAAATGAAATGGAGATAAGCAATATGCCTGATTAAGAATTTAATGTAATGAGGGGTGCCAGGGTGGCTCGGTCGGTTAATGTCAGACTCTTGATTTCAGCTCAGGTCATGATCTCACAGTTCATGAGATCAAGCCCCACATCAGGCTCTCTGCTGACTGCACAGAGTATGCTTGAGATTCTCTCACTCTCTCTTTGCCCCTTCTCTGCTCTCTCTCTCAAAATAAATAAATAAACATTAAAAAAAGAATTTAATGAAACGATTGTAAAAATGCTCACTGGGCTAAAGAGAAGAATGGAAAAACTCAGTGAAACCTTCAATAAGGAGACAGGAAATATAATAAAGAACCAAAGAGAGTTGAAGAGTACAAGAACCGAAATACAAAACACACTAGAGGGAATCAAGAGTAGACTAGAAGATGCAGAAGAGCATATCAGTGATCTAGAAGACAGGATAATGGAAATCACCTAAGCAGAACAGCATAAAGAGAAAAAAAATGAAAATAGGTTAAAGGATCTCTTGAACAAGATCAAGTGAACAAAAATTTGCATTAGAAGGGTCCCAGAAAAAGACGAGAGAGAAAGGGGTAGGAAATTAATTTAAAGAAATAATCAATAAAAACTACTATAGTCTTGGGAAGGAAATAGACATCCAGGTCCAAGAAGGGCAGACAGTTATAAAAAAGATGAATCCTGGAAGGGCCACACCATGACACTTAAAACTTACAATGTGAAAGATTAGAGGCACCTGGGTGGCTAAGTTGGTTAAGTGTCCAACTCTTGATCTCAGATCAAGTCTTGATTTCATGATCATGAGTGCAAGTCCTGTGATAGCCATGAGGCCTACTTAAAAAATAAATAAATAGGGGCATCTGGGTGGCTCAGTTGGTTGAGCAACCGACTTTGGCTCAGTTCATGATCTTGTGGTTCATGAGTTGAAGCCCCGCATCAGGCTCTGTGCTGACCACTCAGAGCCTGGAACTTGCTTCCGATTCTGTGTCTCCCTAGTTCCCTGCCCCTACCCCACTCTTGTTCTGTCTCTCTCTCTCTCTCTCTCAAAAAATAAATAAATATTTAAAAATTTAAATAAATAAATAAATAAATAAATAAATGTCAAAGATTAAAGATAAAGAGAGAATTTTAAAAACAGCAGGAGGGGTGCCTAGGTGGCTCAGTCAGTTAAGCCTCTGACTTTGGCTCAGGTCATGATCTCACAGTTCGTGAGTTTGAGTCCCACATTGGGCTCTGTGCTGACAGCTCAGAGCCTGGAGCCTGCTTTCTATTCTGTGTTTCCCTCTCTCTTTGCACCTTCCCCACTCATGCTCTGTCTGTCACTCTGTCTCAATAATAAACATACATTTTTTTTAAACAGCAAGAGAAAAGCAAAAAGTTACCTACAAGGGAAAACTTATAAGGCTATCACCTGATTTTTCAGCAGAAATCTTGCAAGTCAGAAGGGAGTGCCATGATATAGTCAAAGTACTAAAACAAAAAAAATCTACAAAAAAGAATATTCTACCCAGCAGGTTATCATTCAGATTTGAAGGATAGTTTCCCAAACAAATTAAAGGAGTTTATCACCACTAAACCAGCCTTACAAGAAACAGTAAAGAAACTTCTTTCAGTAAAAAAGAAATGGACATGATTATACATAATAAAATTATGAATATAAAGATGTAAAATATGACAGCATATACATAAAATATGGAGGAGGGAGAAAAAACAATAAAAAATTCTTATTTTAGAATGTTCTTGAACTTAAATGACCATCAATTTAATATAAACTGCTATATACTTAGGATGTTAAGAACCTCATGATAACCACAAACTCAAAACTTATAATAGATACCCAGAAAATAAAGAGAAAGGACCAAACATAATGTTACAGAAAATCACCATTCACAAAAAAGGAGAGCAAGAGAAGAAGAAAGGAATAAAAATCACAAAATAACTATAAAATTATAAACTACAAGAACTACAAAAACAACCAGAAAACAGATAACAAAATAGTAATAAGTGCATATCTACCATTAATTGCTTTGAATGTAAAAGGCCTAAATACTCTAATCAAAAGACATAGGATGACAGAACGGATTACAAAACAGACAAACAAACAAACAAAAACCCCTGAGATCTGTTTATGTGCTGCCTACAAAACACTTCATACCTAAAGACACATACAGACTGAATGTGAAGGGATAAAAAAACATTTACCATGCAAACAGAAGCAAAAAAAAAAAAAACTGGAGTAGCAATACTTATATCAGACAAAATAGACTGTAAAACAAATACTGTAACAAAAGACAAAAAAGGACAGTACATAATGGTAAAAGGATCAATCCAACAAGGGGATATAACAATTGTAAATATCTACACACCCAACACTGGAGTACTTAATTACATAAAACAAATATTAAAGAACATAAAGAGAGAAATTTATGGCAATACAATAGTAGGGAACTTTAACATCCCACTTACATCAATCAATAGATCACCCAGGCAGAAAATTAATAAAGAAACTATGTCATTGAATGGCACACTCAATCAGATGGATATAGTAAATATATTCAGAACATTCCATCAAAAAGTACAATATACAAATTCTTTTCAAGTGCACATGGACACATTATCCAGAATAGATCACATGCTAGGCAACAAAACAAGCCTCAGTAAACTAAGATTAAAATCATACCATGCACCTTTTCTGACCACAGTGGTATGAATCTGGAAATCTACCACAAGAAAAATAAAATTTGAAAAAAACACAAACACATGTAGGGTAAACAACATAATATTAAACAACTAATAAGTCAACAAAACAGTAAAAGAAAAAACTTTTAAATGCATAGAAAAAATGAAAATGGAAACACAATGGTCCAAAATCTTTAGGATGCAACAAAACCATTTCTAAAAGGCAAATATATTGCAATACAGACCTATCTCAAGGAACAAGAAAAAGATCAAATAAACAATTTAGCCTTATACCAAAAAAAAAAAAACTACAAGAGAAGAAATAAAGCCCAAGGTGAGCAGAAGGAAGAAAATAATAAAGATCTAAACAGAAATAGATGGCATAAAGGCAAAATAGAAACAAATCAGTGAAACTAAGAGCATGTTCTTTGAAAAGATAAACAAAATTGATAAACCCTTAGCCAAACTCATCAAGAAAAAGGTTAAAGGCTCTGATAAGCAAAATCAGAAACTAAAGAGAAGTAACAACCCCCACCACAAAAATACAAAGGATCATAAGAGAATACTATGATGCAAAATTATATACCAACAACTTGCACAAAGTAGAAGAAATGGATAAATTCCTAGAAGCATACAATCTTCCAAAACTGAATAAGGAAGAAATAGAAAATCTGAACACACCTACTACTTAGTGACAAAATTAAATCGGTAATCAAGAAATGACCAAATAATAGAAGTTCAGGACCAGATGGATTCACAAATGAATTCTATAAAACATTTGAAGAAGTTGAAACCTATTGTCCTCAAACTATTCCAAAAAATAGAAGAGGAAGGAAAGCTTTCAAGTACTACAAGGCCAACATTACTTTCACACCAAAACCAAAAACCAAACAAAAACACCACACACACACACACACACACACACATACACACACACACACACACGCTACAGGCCAATAACCCTGATGAACATAGATGTAAAACTCCCCAACAAAATATTAGCCAACTGCATCCAAGAATACATTAAAATGATCACTCACCATGATCAAGCGAGATTTAGCCTGAGAATGCAAGAATGGTTCAATATTCACAAATCAATCAACGAGATACACCACATCAACAAAGCAAAGCATAAAAATCATATAACTACCACAATAAAGGGTTCCCTTTTTCTGCATCCTCACCAACACCTGTTGTTTCCTGTGTTGCTATTTTTAGCCATTATGACAGGTGTGAGGTGACATCTCATTGAAGTTTTGATTTGTATTTCCCTGATGATGAGTGATGTAGAGCATCTTTTCACGTGTCTACGTTAGCCATGTATATGTCTTCTTTGGAAAAATGTCTATTCATGTCTTCTGCCTGTTTTTTAACTGCATTATTTGCTTTTTGGTATTGAGTTATATAAGTTCTTTATATATTTTTGATATTAACCCTTTGTAAGATTTGTCATTTGCAAATATCTTCTCCCATTCTGTCAGTTGCCTTTTAGTGTTGTTGTTTCCTTTGGCTTGCAGAAGCTTTTTATCTTGATGAAGCCCCAATAGTTTATTTTTGTTTTTTTCCCCTTGCCTCAGGAGACATATCTAATAAGTTGCTACAGTCAATGTCAAAGAGGTTACTGCCTGTGTTCTCCTCTAGGATTTTAATGATTTCCTGTCTTATATTTAGGTATTTCATCCATTCTGAATTTATTTCTGTGTATGGTGTAAGAAAGTGGTCCAGGTTCATTCTTTTAGTTGTTGCTGTCCCAATTTTCTCATCACCATTTTTTTGTGTCTTTGTTTAAGTTTATAATTTCATTGCTGGATTTTGAAATGCTGCTCTAAGTGCTGACTGAATTAATCATTCCTTAGACTTTTTGGCCTAACTTCCTAGGCCTCTTCATTTTTGAGATGTAGAAGTGAACAGGTTAACCTAAAAAAAGATTTATGGGCCTTCAAATCCATCTAAAACAATTGAATAGAAAGTGACTATATTTATTTTAATTCTATGTTCTTTCAATTTAAAAAGTGGATTACCTAATGGAAGGCTGGGTGGCTCAGTGGGTTGAGTGCTCAACTTTTGATTTCGGCTCAGGTCACGATCCCGGGTCATGGGATTTAGCCCTGTGTCAGGCTTCGAGCTGGGTGTGGAGCCTGCTTAAGATTCTCTCTCTCTCTCTCTCTCTCTCTCTCTCTCTCTCTCTCTCTCCCTCTCTCCCTCTTTCTCTCCCTCTCTCCCTCTCCCCCTCTCCCCTCTCCCCCTCTCCCCTCTCCCCAGCTCATGCTTTTTCTCTCTCTTTCTTAAAAAAAAACACACACAGTGAATTACCTAAAGATTTCAGCTAATACTAAACTCATGGAGTTTAATATTTGTCTTTTGTATTAAATGAATCCAAAAACATTAATTAATTATTTATGAGAATTCTTTCATAAGAGAAGTGAATGAAAACAAAATTTGAGTCAGTTGTTAGATGATATTTGAAAATTGGTGAAACAATGTTAGAAATCACCAAAGTAAAAATTAAAATGTTACTAAAGACATTTTTTTTAAAAAATAACTTTTTCTAATAGGTACACTTTATTGGTAAAATTGGAAGTTGGTGACAGTATATTTAGGATTTAAACACTGGAACATTTACTGCTTGGTAAAATATCATCTTCCCACTCCCTTAATGTACTCTTAGAGTACTCATGATATAGTCTTACTTTAATTAAGTATAACTTCCAGAAATCTAATCATCCATTTAGTCAGTATTTTTGCATTTACTTGAAAAACAAATCTCAAGCAAAAGGAATAAATTTTGAATTAGAAATCAGAAGGTAGGTATAATAAACCAATAGGGGAGGTATGTGGAATATGTAGAGACTGAATATGGATAAGACCATATATAAAAACAGAACTCTGATCTACAACCACTGTAGCAACGAGTTCAGAAAGCATTGTTCATAATCACTTACCTAAAATCAGCATATCATAGTGCACATTACAGAATTATTTCACAAGATGAATTCTTCCTTCAATGTAGTTTCTTTCGTGTTTTCATTTGAAATATATACATAATTTCTCATATTATTTCTTCATTTTTTTCTTTCTGAGGTAGAAACTAATCGAGTCTCATCTCTGTAAAAATACAAGACTAAAAGTAGTAACCACCAGACCTGGGGAAGATGGCGGTGTAGGAGGACGCTGGGCTCACCGAGCGTCCTGCTGATCACTTAGATTCCACCTACACCTGCCTAAATAACCCAGAAAACCACCAGAAGACTAGCAGAACGGGGCCTCCGGAGCCAAACGCAGACGAGAGGCCCATGGAAGAGGGTAGGAAGGGCGGAGAGGCAGTGCGCACTACATGGACTGGCAGGAGGGAGCCGGGCTGAGGCGCAGCCCATGGGCAAAGCAGAGCCCCCAAGTCTGGCTTGCAAAAGCGGAGGGGACAGATGGAGTGTGTTAGGACAGCAAGCTGGACTTAACATCTGGAAGGTTATAAGCTAACAGCTCTGCTCAGAGAGCAGGAGGGCTGGAAGACAACTGGAGGGAGAGTTGTTGAGCCCCGGACAACAGAGCTCAGCTTGGTGGGGAACAAAGGCACTCACCAGCGCCATCTCCCTCGCCCATCCCCCAGCCAAAATCCCAAAGGGAACCAGTTCCTGCCAGGGAACGTGCTTGTACCACACAAACACCCAATGCTCTGCTTCTGCGGATCCATCCCTCCAGCGGGTCAGACTCCCTCCTGGTGCTGCAGGGCCCCTCCTGAAGCACATCTCCAAAGGAAAAGCGAGCTGAGCCTGCCCCTCCCGCCCCTGTGCACCTTGCTGATCCACCCCAGTTAATATGCCAGATCCCCAGCACCACAAGTCTGGCAGTGTGCAAGTAGCCCAGAAGGGCCACGCCACCCCACAGTGAATTCCGCCCCTAGAAGAGGGAAAGAGAAGACACACACCAGTCTGACTGTGGCCCCAGTGGTGGGCTAGGGGCAGACATCAGGTCTGACTGTGGCCCCGCCCACCAACGCAAGTTATTCAAGACAGCACAGGGAAAGTGCCCCTCAGGTCCGCACCACTCCAAGGACTATCTAAAATGATGAAACGGAAGAATTCCCCTCAAAAAAACCTCCAGAAAATAACAACAGCTAACGAACTGATCAAAAACGATTTAAACACTATAACAGAAAGTGAATTTGGAATAATAGTCATAAAATTAATCACTGGGCTTGAAAACAGTATAAAACAGTATACAGAGATCAAGGGACTAAGGAACAGCCAGGAGGAGCTAAAAATTGCTATTAATGAGATACAAAATAAAATGGAGAGGACCACGGCTCGGATTGAAGAGGCAGAGGAGAGAATAGGTGAACTAGAAGATAAAATTATGGAAAAAGAAGAAGCTGAGAAAAAAAGAGTTAAAAAAATCCAGGAGTATGAGGGGAAAATTAGAGAAATAAGTGATGCACTAAAGACAAATAATCTATGCATAATTGGTATTCCAGAGGAGGAAGAGAGGGAAAGGTGCTGAAGGTGTACTTGAAGACATAATAGCTGAGAACTTCCCTGATCTGGGGAAGGAAAAAGGCATTGAAATCCAAGAGGAACAGAGAACTCCCATCAGACGTAACGTTAATCTATCTTCTGCAACATATCATAGTGAAACTGGCAAAATACAAGGATAAAGAGAAAATCCTGAAAACGGCTAGAGATAAACGTGCTCTAACATATAAAGGGAGACCTATAAGACTGGTGACTGATCTCTCGACTGAAACTTGGCAGGCCAGAAAGGAATGGGACGAAATCTTCCATGTGATGAACAGAAAAAATATGCAGCCGAGAATCCTTTATCCAACAAGTCTGTCATTTAGAATAGAAGGAGAGATATAGGTCTTCCCAAACAAACAAAAACTGAAGGAATTTGTCACCACTAAACCAGCCCTACAAGAGATCCTAAGGGGGATGCTGTGAGACAAAGTACCAGAGATATCACTACAAGCATGAAACCTACAGACATCACAATGACTCTAAACCCATATCTTTCTATAACACAATGTAAATGGACTAAATGCACCAACCAAAAGACATAGGGTATCAGAATGGATAAAAAAACAAGACCCATCTATTTGCTGTCTACAAAAGACTCATTTTAGACCTGAGGACACCTTCAGATTGAAAGTTAGGGGATGGAGAACTATTTATCATGACACTGGAAGTCAAAAGAAAGCTTGAGTAGCCATACTTATATCAGACAAACTAGACTGTAAATTAAAGGCTGTAACAAGAGATGAAGAAGGGCATTATATAATAATTACACGGACTATCCATCAGGAAGAGCTAACAATTATAAATGTCTATGCGCTGAATACCGGAGCCCCCAAATATATAAAACAATTACTCACAAACATAAGCAACCTTATTGATTAAAATGTGGTAATTGCAGGGGACTTTAATACCCCACTTACAACAATGAATAGATCATCTAGACATGGTCAATAAAGAAAAAAGGGCCCTGAGAGATACATTGGATCAGATGGACTTGACAGATATATTTAGAAGTCTGCATCCCAAAGCAACAGAATATACTTTCCTCTCAAGTGCACATGGAACATTCTCCAAGATAGATCACATACTGGGTCACAAAACAGCCCTTCATAAGTATACAAAAATTGAGATCATACCATGCATACTTTCAGACCAGAATGCTATGAAGCTTGAAATCAACCACAGGAAAAGGTCTGGAAAACCTCCAAAAGCATGGAGATTAAAGAACACCCTACTAAAGAATGAGTGGGTCAACCAGGCAATTAGAGAGGAAATTAAAAAATATATGGAAAGAAACGAAAATGAAAAGACAACAATCCAAACGCTTTGGGATGCAGCGAAGGCAGTCCTGAGAGGAAGATACATTGCAATCCAGCCTATCTCAAGAAACAAGAAAAATCCCAAATACAAAATCTAACAGCACACCTAAAGGAAATAGAAGCAGAACAGCAAAGAAGAAGAGAAATAATAAAGATCAGAGCAGAAATAAACAATATAGAATCTAAAAAAACTGTAGAGCAGATCAACGAAACCAAGAGTTGTTTTTTTGAAAAAATAAACAAAATTGATAAACCTCTAGCCAGGCTTCTCAAAAAGAAAAGGGAGATGACCCAAATAGATGAAATCATGAATGAAAATGGAATTATTACAACCAATCCCTCAGAGATACAAACAATTATCAGGGAATACTATGAAAAATTATATGCCAACAAACTGGACCACCTGGAAGAAATGGACAAATTCCTAAACACCCAAACTCTTCCAAAACTCAATCAGGAGGAAATAGAAAGCTTGAACAGACCCATAACCAGAGAAGAAATTGAATCGGTTATCAAAAATCTCCCAACAAATAAGAGTCCAGGACCAAATGGCTTCCCAGGGAGTTCTACCAGACGTTTAAAGCAGAGATAATGCCTATCCTTCTCAAGCTATTTCAAGAAATAGAAAGGGACGAAAAACTTCGAGACTCATTCTATTAAGCCAGTATTACTTTGATTTCTAAACCAGACAGAGACCCATTAAAAAAAGAGAACAACAGGCCAATATCTCTGATGAATATGGATGCAAAAATTCTCAATAAGATACTAGCAAATCGAATTCAATGACATATAAAAAGAATTATTCACCGTGATCAAGTGGGATTCATTCCTGGGATGCAGGGCTGTTTCAACATTCACAAATCAATCAACGTGATACATCACATTAATAAGAGAAAAGATAAGAACCATATGATCCTGTCAATCGATGCAGAAAAGGCCTTTGACAAAATTCAGTAACCTTTCTTAATAAAAACCTTTCAGAAAATCGGGATAGAAGGAATATACCTAAAGATCATAAAAGCCATTTATGAAAAGCCCACAGCTAACATCATCCTCAATCGGGAAAAACTGAGAGCTTTTTCCCTGAGATCAGGGACACGACAGGGATGTCCACTCTCACCACTGCTGTTTAGCATAGTGTTGGAAGTGCTAGCATCAGCAATCAGACAACAAAAGGAAATAAAAGGCATCAAAATTGGCAAAGATGAAGGTAAGCTTTCACTTTTTGCAGATGACATGATATTATACATGGAAAATCTGACAGACTCCACCAAAAGTCTGCCAGAACTGATACATGAGTTTAGCAATGTTTCAGGATACAAAATCAATGTACAGAAATCAGTTGCATTCTTATACACTGATAATGAAGCAACAGAAAGACAAATAAACTGATCCCATTCACAATTGCACCAACAAGCATAAAATACCTAGGAATAAATCTAACCAAACATGTAAAAGATCTGTATGCTGAAAACTATAGAAAGCTTATGTAGGAAATTGAAGAAGATATAAAGAAATGGAAAAACATTCCGTGCTCATGGATTGGAAGAATAAATGTTGTCAAAATGTCAATACTACCCAAAGCTATCTACACATTCAATGCAATCCCAATCAAAATTGCACCAACATTCTTCTCGAAACTAGAACAAGCAATCCTAAAAGTCATATGGAACCACAGAAGGCCCCAAATAGCCAAAGTAATTTTGAAGAAGAAGACCAAAGCAGGAGGCATCACAATCCCAGACTTTAGCCTCCACTACAAAGCTGTAATCATCAAGACAGCATGGTATTGGCACAAAAACAGACACATAGACCAATGGAATAGAATAGAAACCCCAGAACTAGACCCACAAACGTATGGCCAACTCATCTTTGACAAAGCAGGAAAGAACATCCAATGGAAAAAAAAGACAGTGTCTTTAACAAATGGTGCTGGGAGAACTGGACAGCAACATGCAGAAGGTTGAAACTAGACCACTTTTTCACACCATTCACAAAAATAAACTCAAAATGGATAAAGGACCTGAATGTGAGACACGAAACCATCACAACCCTAGAGGAGAAAGCAGGAAAAGACCTCTCTGACATCAGCCATAGAAATCCCTTACTCGGCACATCCCCAAAGGCAAGGGAATTAAAAGCAAAAATGAACTACTGGGACCTTATGAAGATAAAAAGCTTCTGCACAGCAAAGGAAACAACCAACAAAACTAAAAGGCAACCAACGGAATGGGAAAAGATATTCGCAAATGACATATCAGACAAAGGGCTAGTATCCAAAACCTATAAAGAGCTCACGAAACTCCACACCCAAATAACAAATAACCCAGTGAAGAAATGGGCAGAAAACATGAATAGACACTTCTCTAAAGAAGACATCCAGATGACCAACAGGCACATGAAAAGATGCTCAACATCGCTCCTCATCAGGGAAAAACAAATCAAAACCACTCAGATATCACCTCACACCAGTCAGAGTGGCCAAAATGAACAAATCAGGAGACTATAGATGCTGGAGAGGATGTGGAGAAATGGGAACCCTCTTGCACTGTTGGTGGGAATGCAAATTGGTGCAGCCACTCTGGAAAACAGTGTGGAGGTTCCTCAGAAAATTAAAAATAGACCTACCCTATGACCCAGCAATAGCACTGCTAGGAATTTACCCAAGGGATACAGGAGTACTGATGCATAGGGGCACTTGTACCCCAATGTTTATAGCAGCACTCTCAACATAGCCAAATTATGGAAAGAGCCTAAATGTCCATCAACTGATGAATGGATAAAGAAATTGTGGTTTATATACACAATGGAGTACTACGTGGCAATGAGAAAGAATGAAATATGGCCCTTTGTAGCAACGTGGATGGAACTGGAGAGTGTGATGCTAAGTGAAATAAGCCATACAGAGAAAGACAGATACCATATGTTTTCACTCTTATGTGGATCCTGAGAAACGTAACAGAAACCCCTGGGGGAGGGGAAGGGAAAAAAAAGAGGTTAGAGTGGGAGAGAGCCAAAGCATAAGAGACTGTTAAAAACTGAGAACAAACTGAGGGTTGATGGGGGGGGGGAGGGAGGGGAGGGTGGGTGATGGGTATTGAGGAGGGCACCTTTTGGGATGAGCACTGGGTGTTGTATGGAAACCAATTTGTCAATAAATTTCATATATATATAAAAAATAAAAAAAAATTAAAAAAAAGATTCAGTCTTAATACATAAATAGAGGCATTTCCTCTTAATGATTCTTTAGGAAGATCAGTGTGACAAGCAGCCAGATTAAAAAATAAATATTGATAGTTAATTGTAAGGAAAATATATTAATATTCAGAAACTAGCCTGAATGTTCCTTTATAAGTTTACTCTTTCTAACTCTCTATATGTTTACTTTTTAGGTATAAGGAACTTGATCTTGCTTTCAAAAGTAGGATTTAGGTTATTTTCAGCTGCTGGAAAACATTTGTAAATCTGGGCTACATAGAGACATTCACTTATATTCATTATACAGTGATTTTAACTGAATTTAGCAACAGTAAGCAAATCTAAAAATACATTTGAAATTTTGTTAGTGAGTGACAAAGTTGCCATTGGCTAAGTTGTCTAGACTCAGTTCACATCCAGGAGGAACTCAAATAAATCAGAACTGTCTTGTTTTTGTAAATTACTTTTTTGTAAATTACTGAAAATTTGCAATTCCTAAAAACAAGTTTACCAAAGAAAATGTGTTTTTTCATTTGAGGCATGCAGCCAGATTAGGAATGTGAAATGTTACATGACACAATAATCAGAAATCTGAGTGATAAAATGGTTACTGTTTCATTTAAATTACATTCCCTTTATATGATTAGCCAGTTATCATTTACTTTTTATTAATAATACGTACTTCATTAAATATAGAAATACAATGGCTTGGAAGAATATAGTCATTGCTTCATTACTTGTGTAAGGTACTCAGTGAAACATATTTATTTTTTAACTATATATATAAATCTGTGTAATTACAAACTGAGATGAGCACTGTAAAGAAAAGTTACTCTGTTCTATAAAAATATATAACAGTAAACCTGACCTAAAATTGTGTATATATATCTCTCAGAAGTAATGAGACCAGAGAAGCTGCACCCTTGAAGTAATGGATCTGAAGGTGAAGGAAAATTAGAGGCAAAATAGGTAAAGAAAATGGATGGGTTGATAAGTAGGTGGATAAATGGAACGTTTAAGATGGAGAAAATAGCATGTATATGTATTCAGTAGCAGGAGATAACATGGCAAATCAGATATACTGCAAAACAGCTGGAGGCACTGGAGTATAGAAAGAAATATGAACAACTCTATACACATAAACTTGACAATTTAGATGAAGCACACTAATTTATGAAAAAGCACAAAATACCACAGATCACTGAAAATAAAGTAGGTAATTTGAATAGTTCTGTACCCATTAAGAAATTTTTAATTTGTAATTTAAAAATTCACAAAAATAGATGTCAGTCTCAAATTGTTTCACTGGCAAATTCTACCAAACATTTAAAGAGGAATTAATACCAGCTCTACACAATGTTTTCAAAAAATAGAATGTAAGGCAGCACTTCTAAATTTAGTCTATAAAGCAAATATTACTCTGATATACAATTTAGGCAAAGAAAGTACAAAAAATAAAACTACACACAAATATTCCTAATATACACAGGTGCAAAAATATTGGACAATATATTAGCAAATAGAATCAGTGCTCTGATATACTAAAAACTTATATACCATGGCAAATAAACCATGGGGCTTATTCCAGACATGTAAGGCCAGTTCAATATTCAAAAATCAATGAAGTAGTCCATATATTATGAAGCTAAAAATCTATATAATTATATAAGAAGCATGTACAAAAATATTTACAGCAAACATTATGCTTAATGATTGAATGATTGAATGATTGAATTCAAATGATTGAATGATTTCCCACTGAAATTTGGAAAATGCTAAACGTGTTCTCTCTCTCATCACTATTCAAATTAACTCTGGACATTTTAACCAGAACAACGAGGTATGAAAATGGAATAAAAACATACAGATTTCCAAGGTGGAAATAACAATGTCTATATTTGCAGATGACATAATTATGCTCAGAAAATATCTTAATCTACATAATCCTATTAGTGTTTCCACCAATGTCATAGGAAAAAAGATAAACTTATAGAACTCAATTTTATTTCTATAAACTGGAATGAAACACATTGATATCAAAATTCAAAAGTACAAAAGTTTTTACAATACTCAAAAAATAAAATGCCTAGGTTTAAATATAACATTGCATTCATAATACTTTGAATGGTGGAAACTATAAAACACCAATGAAAGAAATCAAACAAGATATAAAGAAATGGATAAGAGACATACTGTGTTCATGGATTGGAAGATTCAATATATTATGTAAATTCTCCCCAATTAATATACAGGTTTAATGCAATACTTATCAAAATACCAGCAAGGATTTTTGTAGATATGGATAAAATTATAATAGAATTTATATGGGAAGGCAGAGGAACTAGAATAGCTAAAACAATTTTGAAAAAGAAAAATACAGTGAGAAGAATGCACTTATTCCATCTCAAGAGTTCTTATATAGCTATAGTAATTGAGACTTCATGGTATTGATGGAGAGATAGACCAAGAGACCAATGGCACAGAGCAGAAGCTAACAAATAGATTCACACAAACATGCCCAGGTAGTTTTCAACAAAGTTGCAAAAGGAATTCAATGGAGGAAGTAAAGTCTTTGAACAAATAGTGCTGAAACATGTGAACATCCATAAGCAAAAAACATTAACATGACTGAAACCTCAATCTTTATATAAAAATTAACTCAAAATGGATCATGGACTTAAATGTAAAATAAAAACTATAAAGCTTTTAGGAAAAAATAAGAGGAAGTTATTTGGTTCTAGGGCCAAGAAAAAAGTTCTTAAACTTGATACCAAGGGCATAATGCATAAAATGAATGTTTGATGAATTGAAATTTGTTAAAATTTTTAAAATTGCTCCCTTATGTTCATCTGTTTTGTCTCTTAAAGTCCTCATATGAGTGAAGTCATATGATTTTTGTCTTATTCTGACTGACTAACTTCACTTAGCATAATACCCTCCAGTTCCATCCACGTAGTTGCAAATGGCAAGATTTCATTCTTTTTGACTGCTGAGTAATACTCCATTGTGTATATATACCACATCTTCTTTATCCATTCATCTATCGATGGACATTTGGGCTCTTTCCATACTTTGGCTATTGTTGATAGTGCTGCTATAAACATGGGGGTGCATGTGTCCCTTCAAAACAGCACACCTGTATCCCGTGGATAAATACCTAGTAGTGCAATTGCTGGGTCGTAAGGTAGTTCTATTTTTAGTTTTTTTGAGGAACCTCCATACAGTTTTCCAGAGTGGCTGCACCAGCTTGCATTCCCATGGGCAACTTTTATTAAGCTGGCTCTACACCCTGGCCAGGAGAATAAGTTTCATATTTAATGCTGATAATTCTAAATACATGTCTATCTCAAATAAACCAAATATTTAAATTAGTTTAAACATTGAATATGTTCCACCTGCATCCACTTAGAAGTCAATCACTTGCTCCCCATTGTCAGTTTTTACCTGGGACACCAGTGGGGGAATCTGAAGTGGGTGGTTCAAGTGGGTGCTCTTTGTCGCTGGGCATTGAGGGTAGGAGGAGGAGCTAATGGTGCTTGAGGCACTGAGGAGGGTATGAAATCAGTTATGCAGGCTGCACCCAAGGTGGTGCAGAAACAGGAGGAGGGGGAGGGGAAGGCAGAAGAGGTGAGGTGCTAGGAGAAGGCAGAGAAAGATTCCCAGTTTTAAACCTCATCAGTTCAGTCAGAGGAACAGATACCATGTGATTTTTTCTTTGTTTTTGTTTGTTTGTTTGTTTTTCATCAAAGTGGAAGTCTATGTCAGGCCAGAGAAGACAGGGAATTTCTCCAAAACAAAAGGAAGGAGTTTCTGCAGCTGCTTGGGAATATTCCTTAAAGTCTCCCTCCTGAGGTAGACTAACCACAGGCAGCTGGCTCCAATTATCATTGTCATTAACCCAGGAAATAAATGGGGAAAAAGCCCCCACATACAGCTCCTCCAGAAACCTGTGTTTATTCAGAGGTCTGTTTGGACAATCATCCAATATATAAAGAGGGAGTTTACTAGCCAAACACATTTGGGCAATCACATTCTGAAAAAGGCCCTCAGTTCTGGATCCAAACTTAGGGCCATGAAAGCTTGGACACAGGATATCTCAGTCCATTTGCCCTGTTTCTTACAGAAGAGATCTGTATCAAAATTTAGCGTACCCCTGGGGCACCTGGGTAGCCCAGCTGGTTAAGTGGTCGACTTTGGCTCAGGTCATTATCTCATGGTTCGTGAGTCTGAACCCCGTGTTGAGCTCTGTGCTAACAGCTCAGAGCCTGGAGCCTGCTTCGGATTCTGTGTCTCCTTCTCTGTACCTCCCCCACTCACACTCTGTCTCTCTCTCAAAGATAAATAAACATTGAAAAAATGTAAATTTAATGTCCCCTTAATGGGTCATTTTTCCTCATCTCTTAAGTAGTATTGAGCCCAGTATTACAAAAGAAGATCAGGTTTTTGTTTTTTTTTTGTTTGTTTGTTTTTCTCTTTTTTAGATCTTGCAATCTGAATTGATTCCAGTGGGCTAAAAGGCATCCCAAGGGGGAGTCGTTGGGGACTGAAGAAGATCCCACCTTTCCTCAGTCTCAGAGAGTGTAAGCCCTTTCCTCCAGTGTAGTATAACTTTTGTCATTCACATAAAGGACTAGGGCCTGATAGACCCAGTCTTTCTCAGAGCCAAAGCAAAACGAAACAAAATACAGATGGTCTTTTAATTGGGTTTTTAGTCCAAACAAAACAGCAGAGTTTAATCATTTTGTTTGTCCTTGTTCCTTGTACAAGGAACTTCCTTCCAGTACCTTAACATTTGCCCCAGAAGACTATCTGGGGGAATCTGAAGAGGCCCCGCCTCTTTGTGGGTATATCTTCCCTTACCCCTAGGCCTAGAATTTTTGTTCCCCATCCCTAAAAAAGACTAGTTTCTGCTCCTGACCTTCTCTGGGGGCTCAACCCCCTTTAATGGAGGTTTCTTGCACTCTCCAGAACTGGCTTCCTTTGTCTCTGGCCATTTCCCTTGCGAAAGAACAGAACCACGGATCAAGAGTCTGCATTCCCTTTGTATCTAGGATATATCTTAGTCACACACAGTCTCAGGATTTCCTGACCCTCAAGGCAGTACTTATATACAATTTTCCTACCTTGGTCTGTAAGTGGAGTTACCAGGTCACTGAGGTACCTGTCTTCTACCCTTTCCCCAGTGTCACTTCTTCTGTCTCCAAAGGCAAAAAGCCTCAAGCTCCACGGATCCTGCAGGGGCCAGTGGCCCTGCCACTGAAAGGCCACCCAAACTGGGGTGGGATGTGTCTCTCCTCTGGCAGGAGGACCTGGACCCTGCAGGTTGAGGTGAATCCCGGGCAGCCCCCAAATGTGAGAAATAAGCCCACTGACCCAATCAAAGGAGGGATGCAGAGACTCAGAGCACAGTGAAGTGAGGCTTTAATCAACGTTCTTGCAAGAGCAAGTGTCTGAGGGACAGGTACAATCAGGGAAGTTACAGTAGACAATTTATCTCCTTGCATGCAAGCCCCTCCTCTGATTCCTCATTGGCTGAGTACTACAGAGGTTACAGCCTTACCTGGAAGTCGCCTATGTCCATATAAGGACAAAAGTAGTCTGATTGGTACAAATGTACATTCCTTGAGGTGATGCAGAGACTTCAGTTCTTTGGCGCAAACTCATTGCAAAGCCTGTGAAAAATAAGCCTGCAAAATGGAGAGGGGAAGGAGAACCAGGAAGTGAATTGTTTATGGGTTTGGAATTCCATTGTGGGTGAGGAGGGTGGTTCATACATATTTCCAATAGATTATAAACCTATTGTTAACTAAACAGCACAGCTTTTATTTGATATTTCTCAAAATGAATCATCTCACTTACTTCTCACAGGAACCAGAAAAGACCCAAAAGTGCCAAAGCAACCTTGAAAAGGAAAAGCAAAGTTGGGGACATCACAATTCTGGACCTTAAGTTATATTACAAAGCTGTAGTGATCAAAACACTATAGTAATGGCACAAAAATAGACACATTGATAAAAATGAACATAATAGGAAACACAGAAGTGAACCTACAACTGTATGGTCAATTAAACTTCAACAAAGCAGCAAACAATATCCAATGGGGGAAAAATGTCTCTTCAACAAATGGTGTTGGGAAAACTGGACAGCCACATGTGAAACAATGAAACTGGACCACTTTCTTATATCATACACACAAAAAAATTCAAAATGGATTAAAGACCTAAATGTGAGACTTGAAACCATTAAAACACTGGAGGAGAACACAGGCAGTAATTTGTTCAACATTGGTTGTAGCAACTTGTTTCTAGATATGTCTCCTGAGGCAAGGGAAACAAAATAAAAAATAAACTATTGGGACTATATCAAAATAAAAGCTTTGGCACAGCAGAATAAGCAATCAACAAAACTAAAAGTCCACCAAATAGAATTGGAGAAGATATTTTCAAATGACATACCTGAAAATGGGTTAATATCCAAAATATTTAAAGAGTTTACAAAATTAAATACCCCAAAATCTTTTTTTCAATATATGAAGTTTATTGTCAAATTGGTTTCCATACAACACCCAGTGCTCATCCCAAAAGGTGCCCTCCTCAATATCCATCACCCCCCCTCCTCTCCCTCCCACCCCCCATCAACCCTCAGTTTGTTCTCAGTTTTTAAGAGTCTCTTATGCTTTGGCTCTCTTCCACTCTAACCTCTTTTTTTTTTCCTTCCCCTCTCCCATTGTCTTCTGGTAAGTTTCTCAGGATCCACATAAGAGTGAAAACATACGGTATCTTTCTCTGGATGACTTATTTCACTTAGCAGAACACTCTCCAGTTCCATCCACATTGCTACAAAAGGACATATTTCATTCTTTCTCATTGCCACGTAGTACTCCATTGTGTATATAAACCACAATTTCTTTATCCATTCATCAGTTGATGGACATTTAGGCTCTTTCCATAATTTGGCTATTGTTGACAGTGCTGCTATAAACATTGGGGTACAAGTGCCCCTATGCATCAGCACTCCTGTATCCCTTGGGTAAATTCCTAGCAGTGCTATTGCTGTAAATACCCGAAAATCTAATAATCCAATTAAAACTAGGCAAAAGACATGAATAGACATTTTTCCAAATAAGACATAGAGATGGCCAATAGACACATAAAAAGATGGTGAACTTCACTGATTATAAGGGAAATTTAAATCAAAACTGCAATAAGATATCACCTCACACCTGCTAGAATGGCTAAACTCAATAACACAAGAAACAACAGATGTTGGAAAGGATCTGGAGAAAGGGGAACCCTCTTGCACTCTTGGTTGGAATGTAAACTCGGTCAGCAACTCTGGAAAACAGTATGGAGGTTCCTCAAAAAGTTAAAAATAGAATTACCCTACTATCCAGCAGCTGCACTACTAGGTATTTACCTAATGGATACAAAAATATGAATTCAAAGCTATACATGCCCCTGAACATTTATAGCAGCATTATATACAATAGCCAAATTATGAAAAGAACCCAAGTGTCCATGGACTGATGAATGGATAAAGAAGATGTAGTATATATATATGATGGAATATTACTCATCCATAAAAAAAATAATGAAACCATGCTATTTGTAACAACATGGATGGAACTAGAGAGTATTACATTAAGTGAAAAAAGTCAGTAAGAGAAAGACAAATACATATAGGGTATTTGTCACTTATATATTTCACTCATATATGAGTGAACTCTAAGTGGAACTTAAGAATTAATAAAAATAATACTAGTGGAAAACAAAGAGGCTAACCAATAAACAGACTATTAACTATAGAGAACAAACTGATGGTTACCAGAGGGGAGGTAGGTACCAGAGAGGACGGATTAAATAGGTTATGGGGATTAAGGAGTGCACTTTTGTGATGAACCCTGGATATTGTATGGAAGGAAGTGTTGAATTACTATATTGTACACCTGAAACTAATATCACACTGTATGTTAACTGACTAGAATTTAAATAAAGACTTAAAAAAAGAAAATAAACACATGAAAATAATTAGTATTCTTCAGGGAATGAAATATCACTACACTCCTATTACAATGGTTAAAACAAAAAATAGTGGCAACACCAAAATCTAGCAATGATGCAGATAAACTGGACCCCTCATACATTGCTTATGGCAATGTAAAATGGTTCAGCTACTCTTGCAAACACTTTGGATTTCTCTTAAGGACTAAACATTCAACTACCCTATGACCCAGCAGCTACACTCTGGTCTTTTTCATAAACAAAGAAACAAATAAAAACATTCTCACACAAAATCCTGTACACAAATATTCATGGAAGTTTTATTCATAATAGCCCAAATGTGGAAACACCTAGATCTCCTCCTATGGGTGGTTAATAGTTTAACAATAATTGATACATCCATACCAGCAATAAAAAGAAATAAACACTTGAATCACACAACTTGGATGAATATCTAGAAAATTATGTTAAATGAAATAAACCAATCCCCAAAGTGTACTTCCAATGTATGATTCCATTTATGTAATATTCTTGAGCCAACAAAATCATGGAAATGGAGAATATATTAAACAGTGGTAGGAAGGAGAGAATGTCAGAGAGAATTGTGTATGGCTATAAAAGGACAAGAGGGATCCTTGTGGTGATATATGTGATCTGTATTTAGACAATATCAATATTTGTATTCTGATTTTGATACTGTACTATAGTTGTACAATATATAGTATTATATTGTACTATGTTGTACAATGTATTGTAGTATACTTGTACAATTTGGTACCACTGGAGGAAACTTAGTAAAATGTACATACGATCTCTCTGTATTATTTTTTGCAATTGTATGTGAATCTACAACTATCTAAGATATTTAATTAAAAAATATTTCTTCAGCTCATATGAAGAATGGAGTTCAGGGAGATCAGATTAGATGAAATAGAAGACTAGTAATCCATGTAAAAGCTAATATGAGTATCAATGATAGCAGTAGAAATGGGAAGAAATTGATGGATTAAAGAGATATTAGAAGGGGTAAAAATAGCTGGATTTGATTATTGGTTAAATATGGGGAGTGGGAGAAGAGGGGATGTCAAGGGTGAGTTAATCCTAGGTTTCTGACTTATGGAGAAAACACTTGAAATGACCAAAGCAGTTCAGGAGACTGGAAAAAGCCTTAAATAAGTGGTACAGCTGTATCAGTATGTACTAGGTAAATAGAGAGGTATGTGGGTACATAAAAGTAGAGGGAATAAAAAAGATTTGGTGTGTTTAAAATCAGAAAGATCCAGTTAGAGAGAGAGAGAGAGAGAACGTAAATTGGAGAGAACATGTACCAATAGTTGAAAGATATTATCCTCATCTATTTGAGTGAGGAACTAGAATCAGATTGGATAATGACCAGTCACTGGGTAACAAATGGAAGATCCTAGATTGAAACTCATGTCTGTTTCACTTTTGACCTATCAAACACACTAATTTCTTGTGAATTATCTTTTAACAAAAACTAACATCCATGATCTATCTCCTAATATTAGATTTTAGGAGAAGCTCCTTCATTAACATAGAAAAGGTATTAGAAAATACTCTGTTTCACTTAATTTAGACAACATTTCTTTCCTTTCATTTAGGTTTGTATACCAACTGAGGAATAATTCTTTCAAACTAAAAAATATCTTTTACATTTTGAGAGAAATGAATCACAAAAATCAGATACTTTCTCACATTTATCTTTAATATTTTTTTTAACTCAGTATGAATAAATTGACCAGTTGTTTTGAAGCTAGGGTGTGATGAGTTAACAACAAAATAAAATATTGTAGCATTGTGTTGAACTGAGCCTCTTCTTTTAATAGAAGAATAAAGCCTATTTACCTTTATTATGACTACTGATATGTTTTGTTTTATTCATGCTATCTTACTTTGTTTTATTTTTTGTTCGCTTGCTGGATTGCCTACAATGCTTTCATTTCATTCCTGTCATTCCCTTTTTGTATTGAACAAATTTGTTTTATTTTTCCTTAGTGGTTTGGTATCAAATAATTTCCATTCCTTCAATGATTAACTTAAAAATTTAAGTAGACTATATTTAATCTATATTTTTCCTGTAAACATGTAGATAAATCAATAATCTATTATTTAAAAAACATTTTTAATGTTTATTTATTATTTTTGAGAGAGAGAGAGAGACAGAACATGAGTGGGAGAAGGGGCAGAGACAGAGGGACACACAGAATCAGAAGGAGGCTCCAGGCTCTGAGGACCTGGGGCTCTAACTCATGGACTGGAGGATCATGACCTGAGCCAAAGTCTGATGCTTAACTGACTGAGCCACCCAGGCACCCCAATATTCTCTTCTAGTAAATATACTTTTAATTTCTTTTTCACTCAAGATACTTCGTATATTTTATTTAAATCACTAGAATTTTATTTATAATTAATTATTAAAATGTTTCCACTATTACATTATTTCATTCATAAAACAATTTTTTGTTTATTTTTTAATAAATGTTTTAATGTGTATTTATTTATTTTTTAATTTATTTTTTTTAAATTTACATCCAAATTACTTAGCATATATTGCAACAATGGGTTTCAGGAGTAGATTCTTTAATGCCTCTTACCCATTTAGCCCATCCCCCCT
Organism: Lynx canadensis; assembly: GCF_007474595.2. NCBI lineage: Eukaryota > Metazoa > Chordata > Mammalia > Carnivora > Felidae > Lynx > Lynx canadensis. The sequence continues at coordinate 68,663,975 of NC_044321.2, read as the reverse complement.
CCCACAACCCTTCCAGTAAGCCTTTGTTCCCCATATTTAAGAGTCTCTTATGTTTTGTCCCCCTCCCTGTTTTTATATTATTTTTGTTTCCCTTCCCTTATGTTCATCTGTTTTGTCTCTTAAAGTCCTCATATGCGTGAAGTCATATGATATTTGTCTTTGACTGACTAATTTCACTTGGCATAATACCCTCGAGTTCCTTCCATGTAGTTGCAAATGGCAAGATTTCATTCTTTTTGATTGCCGAATAATACTCCATTGTATATATATACCACTTTTTTACCCATTCATCCATCTTTGGACATTTGGGCGCTTTCCATACTTTGGCTATTCTTGATAGTGCTGCTATAAACATTGGGGTGCATGTGTCCCTTCAAAACAGCACACCTGTATCCCTTGCATTTTCTTGAGGAACCTCCATACTGTTTTCCAGAGTGGCTGCGCCAGCTTATATTCCCACCAACAATGCAAAAGAGATCCTCTTTCTCCACATCCTCGCCAACATCTGTTGTTGCCTGAGTTGTTCATGTTAGCCATTCTGAGAGGTGTAAGTTGATATCTCATTGTGGTTTTGATTTGTATTTCCCTGATGATGAGTGATGTTGAGCATTTTTTCACATGTCGGTTGGCCATCTGGATGTCTTCTTTGGAGAAGTGTCTATTCATGTCTTGCCCACTTCTTCACTGGATTATTTGTTTTTTGGATGTTGGGTTTGATAAGTTCTTTATACATTTTGGATACTAACCCTTTATCTGATATGTCGTTTGCAAATATCTTCTCCCATTCTGTAGGTTGCCTTTTTGTTTTGCTGATTGTTTCCTTCGCCATACAGAAGCTTTTTATTTTGATTTGGTTCCAGGAGTTCATTTTTGCTTTTGTTTCTCTTGCCTCCAGAGACGTATTGAGTAAGAAGTCGCTTTGGGCAAGATCAAAGAGGTTTTTACCTGCTTTCTCCTCAAGTATTTTGATGGCTTCCTGTCTTACATTTAGGTCTTTCATCCATTTTGAGTTTATTTTTGTGTATGGTGTAATAAAGTGTTCCAGGTTCGTTCTTCTGCATGTTGCTGTCCAGTTTTCCCAGCACCTCCTGTCTTACATTTAGCTCTTTCATTCATTTGTGTTTACTTTTGTGTATGGTGTAAGAAAGTGGTCCAGGTTCATTCTTCTGCATGTCGCTGTCCAGTTTTCCCAGTACCATTTGCTGAAGAGACTGTCTTTATTCCATTGGATATTCTTCCTGCTTTGTCAAAGATTTTTTGGCCATACATTTGTGGGTCCATTTCTGGGTTCTTTATTTTGTTCCACTGATCTGAGTGTTGTTCTTGTGCCAGTACCAAACTGTCTTGATGATTACAGCTTTGTAGAATAGCTTGAAGTCTGGGATTGTGATGTCTCCTGCTTTGGTTTTCTTTTCAAGATCGCTTTGGCTATTCAGAGTCTTTTCTGGTTCCATACAAATTTTAGGATTATCTGTTCTAGCTCTATGAAGAATGCTGGTGTTATTTTGATAGGGATTGCATTGAGTATGTAGATTGCTTTAGGTAGTATTGACATTTTAACAATATTTGTTCCTCCTATCCAGGAGCATAAAATCTTTTCCCATTTTTTTTGTGTCTTCTTCAATTTATTTCATAAATTTTCTATAGTTTTCAGCATATAGATTTTTAACCTCTTTTGTTAGATTTATTCCTAGGTATTTTATGTTTTTTTGTGCAATTGTAAATGGGATCGATTCCTTGATTTCTCTTTCTGTCACTTCATTGTTGGTGTATAGGAATGCAACCAATTTCTGTGCACTGCTTTTACATCCTGCGACTTTGCTGAATTCATGGACCAGTTCTAGCAGGTTTTTGGTGGAATTTTTGGGTTTTCCATATGGAATATCATGTCCCCTGCAAAGAGTGAAAGTTTGACCTCTTCCTGGTTGATTTGGATGCCTTTTATTTCTTTGTCTTGTCTGATTGCAGAGGCTAAGACTTCCAATACCATGTTAAATAACAGTGGCAAGAGTAGACATCCCTGTCTTGTTCCTGACCTTAGGGGGAAAGCTCTCAGTTTTTCCCCATTGAGGATGATATTAACATTGGGTCGTTCATATACGGCTTTTATGATCTCGAGGTATGCTTCTTCTATCCCTACTTTCTTGAGGGTTTGTATCAAGAAAGGATGCTGCATTTTGTCAAATGCTTTCTCTGCATCTATTGAGAGGATCATATGATTCTTGTCCTTTCTTTTATTAACGTGATGAATCATGTTAATTATCTTGTGGATATTGAACCATCCCTACATCCCAGGTATAAATCCCACTTGGTCATGGTGAATAATATTTTAAATGTATTGTTGGATCCTGTTGGCTAATATCTTGTTGAGGATTTTTGCATCCATGTTCATCAGGGAAATTGGTCTATAGTTCTCTTTTTTAGTGTGGTCTCTGGTTTTGGAATCAAGGTAATGCTGGCTTCATAGAAAGAATTTGGAAGTTTTCCTTCCATTTCTACTTTTTGGAACAGTTTCAAGATAATAGGTGTTAACTCTTCCTTAAATGTTTGGCGGAATTCCCCTGGAAAGCCATCTTCCCTTGGACTCTAGATTTTAGGAGATTTTTTTTTTTTTTTTACCAATTCGATGTCTTCACTGGTTATGGGTGTATTCAAATTTTCTATTTCTTCCTGTTTCAGTTTTGGTAGTGTATATGTTTCTAAGAATTTTCCATTTCTTCCATAGTGCCTATTTTATTGGCATATAATTGTTCATAATAGTCTCTTATTATTGTTTTTATTTCTGCTGTGTTAGTTGTGATCTCTCCTCTTTCATTCTTGATTTTATTTATTTGGGTCCTTTCCTTTTCTTTTTGATCAAAGTGGCTAGTGGTTTATCAATTTTGTTAATTCTTTCAAGGAACCAGCTTCCTTTTTCATTGATCTATTCTCTTTTATTTTTTTGGGGGGGGGGTTTGATAGCATTGATATCTGCTGTAATCTTTATTATTTCCTGTCTTTCGCTGATTTTTGGTTTTATTTGCTGTTATTTTTCCAGCTACTTAAGGTGTAAGTTTAGGTTGTGTATCTGAGATCATTCTTCCTTCTTTTGGAATACCTGTATTGCTATATACTTCCCTCTTATGACCACCTTTGCTGTGTCCCAGAGATTTTGGGTTGTGGTGTTATCATTTTCATTGACTTCCACTTTTTAATTTCCTCTTCAACTTCTTCGTTGTCCCATTCATACTTTAGTAGGATATTCTTTAGTCTTCAATATTTGTTACCTTTCCAAATTTTTTTCTTGTGGTTGATTTCGAGTTTCATAGCATTGTGGTCTGAAAATATGCACGGTATGATCTCAATCTTTTTGTACTTGCTGAGGGCTGATTTTTGTCCCAGGGTGTGATCTATTCTGGATAACATTCCACGTGAACTGGAGAAGAATGTATATTCTGCTGCTTTTGGATAAAATGTTCTGAATATATCTGTTAAGTCCATCTGGTGCAGTGTGTCATTCAAAGCCAGTGTTTCCTTGTTGATTTTTTGATTAGATGATCTGTCCATTGTTGTGAGTGGGGTGTTGAAGTCTCCTACTATTATGGTATTACTATCAATGAGTTTCTTTATGTTTGTGATGAAATGATTTATAAATTTGGGTGCTGTCACATTTGACACATAAATGTTTAGAAATGTTAGGTCTTTTTGGTGGATAGACCCCTTAATTATGATATAATGCCCCTTATCATCTCTTGATATAGTCTTTATTTTAAAGTCTAGATTACCTGATATAAGTATGGGTACTCTGGCTTTCTTTTGTTGACCATTAGCATGATAGATGATTCGCCAACCCCTTACTTTCAATCTGAAAGTGTCTTTATGTCTAAAGTGGGTCTCTTGTAAGTAGCATATAGATAGATCTTGTTTTCTTATCTATTCTGTTACCCTGTGCCTTTTGTTTGGAGCATTTAGTCTATTGATGTTTAGAGTGAGTACTGAAAGATATTAATTTATTGCCATTATGATGGTTGTAGAGTTGGAGTTTCTGGTGGTGTTCTGGTCGTTTCTAATCTTTGTTGCTTTTTGTATTTATTTATTTATTTATTTATTTTTTAATCTTTTCTCTCCTCAGAGAGTCCCCCTTAAAATTTCTTGCAGGGCTGGTTTAGTGGTCACAAACTCCTTTAATTTTTGTTTCCCTGGGAAACTTTTTATCTTTCCTTCTATTTTGAATGACAGCCTTGCTGGGTAAAGAATTCTTGGCTGCATATTTTTCTGATTCAGCACATTGAATATATCTTGCCACTCCTTTCTGGCCTGTCAAGTTTCTGTGGATTGGTCTGCTGCAAACCTGATCTGTCTTCCCTTGTAAGTTAGGGACTTTTTTTCCCCTGTTGCTTTCATGATTCTCTCCTTGCCTGAGTATTTTGTGACTTTGACTATGATATGCCTTGTTGATGTTCAGTTTTTGTTGAGTCTAATGGGAGTCCTCTGTGCTTCCTGGATTTTGATGTCTGTCTTTCCCCAGGTTAGGAAGGTTTTCCACTATGGTTTGCTCACATAACTCTTCTACCCCTATTTCTCTCTCTTCCTCTTCTGGGACCCCTATGATTCTGATGTTCCTTTTTAATGAGTCAATGATTTCTCTAATTCTTAAATTGTGCTCCTTTGCCTTAATCTACCTCTTTTTTTCTTCTTATTCTCCATGAGTTTGTCCGCTATATTGCTGCTTCTCTGTTCTGCCTCATTCATCCTTGCTGTCACGGGAGCCATTTGAGATTGCAGCTCAGTCATAGCAATTTTTATTTCCTTCTGACTAGTTTTACTTCTTTTATCTCCTTAGAAAGGGATTCTAATGTATTTTTGACTCCAGCTAGTATTGTTATTATTGTGATTCTAAATTCTGTTTCAGACATCTTGCTTGTATCTGTGCTGGTTAAGTCCCTGGCTGTTGTTTCTACCTGCTTTTTCTCTTGGGGTGAATTCCTTCATTTCGTCATTTTGAATGGAGAAAAGTTATTAATGAGGTAGAAAAAATAAAATACAAAAATAAAATTAAAATATTAAAATTACAAAATTGAAAACAAACACACACACACAAAATTGAATAAATGATGGTATATCCTACGTGTATTTTGGTCTGGGTTTTGAAAGTGTCTTCATAGATTAGAGAAAAAAGGGGAAAAAAAGAAAAAAAAGGAAATCATTTGAAAATTTGAAAAAATGAATACACTGAAGTAGACTAAGGTGAAATGATGGAAGTAAAATAGAATTTGAAAAAATTTACACAAAATAAAAAATATAGTAGAAAAAATTAAAGAAAAATATTTTTAATAAAAAATGACAACAAAAATGTTTTTCTTTTTCTGTATTCAAGAAAATGAAAAAAAAAATAGAGTAAAAGAAAAAGAAAGAAAGAAAATTGAATAGTTGGACCCACTAACAGACTGAAATATGACTGAAATTACTTCATTTTCCCCTAGAAGTCAAACTATGAAGCGCTTTATAGTCCATAAACTAAGCAGGCATTGAGACCTGTGTTCTTGAAGAGCGAGGTTGTCCAAGTTGGGAGGGGCTTAGTGTAATGGCTCCATTTTCCACTAGGTGGCACTGCTACCCTACGGGGGTGGATTATTGTGGCACTTGTAGGTGTGTATGCACGAGAGCAGTGAAAATGGCACCACCCAGCTACCTAGTCTCTAGTATCGGAACTCTGTTCTCCCAGACCAGCAATAGCGCACCTGTCCTTCATCTTTGGCTTCCGTCCACACCCCACTTTCACACTGTCTGTGACCAAGCCCAAGGCAGCACCTCCCTTCCACGTTTTGTCTCAGATGCAGATGCGTTTCCTGCCCCCCCCCATTTCTGAGGGACTGTGGCTGTGACACACTCTGCCCCTCTGCAGAGGGTCTCACCGAGCAATGGCCGGGTGCCAGCTGCACCCAAGAATGCTTGCTGCTGCCGATGCCCAGAGACTGCGGCCAGGTGCCAGCCCGTTGCAGAAAAAGTTCTCGAGACAGTGTAACAGCAGCTCCTCAGGGTTATGGAAAATCACAACACACATCTGGCACCAGGCTTCACCCCCAACGATGTTCCAGCACCAGCAAATGTGGCCGTTCTCTAGGGTCTGTTGGGCCCTGGTGGCCTCACAGCCTCTACCAAATATCCTTCCAGCAGTGGAACCACTTCTCCCTATGTGGCCCAAGAAACTCCTGGACCCCATCTGCTCCTGGGGTTTCTCCCTTTTCTCCCACCAGAGCACAGTCAGCTCTCGAGCTGCAGAGTTTCAGACTCTGCATTCCCCCTGTTTACAGTTTTAATGGAATTTAAACTCTCTCCTTTCTCCTTTCTCCCTTTTTACTTCAGTCCCTGTGGCTGCTTCCAATTTTCCACTTTCTCTCCAGCTGCTTTTGGGGAGGGGTGCTCTTCCTGTATTCTCCTCCCCCTGTCTGTCTCCATCTGCTCTCTGCCTGCAAAAGTGGCTCCCTGCCCTCCACAGCTTCTCTCTCCCCAAGTTCACCTGTTCTTCACCATGTACCTGCTGAATTCTCTGGTTCAAGTTGTGTGGATTGTTGTGTTAATCCTCAGATCAGTTTTCTAGGTGTGCAGGATGGTTTAGTGTTGGTCTGGCTGTATCTCATGGATGGGAGACACACAAAAAAGTTCCATGCTGTTCCACCATATTGGCCTCCCAAGACAATTTTTAAAATACTGTTTAACAACTATCTTAAGCTTTAAGCCCATATTATCAATTTACTTGGATCAAACTGTTTTAGTGTTTTGTTTTGTTTAGGGTTTGTTCAACATGCTTTGTCATGGTCGACATCTACCTTCTTTGTTTCATTTTTGTTTTTACAGAACTCTACATAAGTAATTTGTTTAGAGGAGATCTGTGAATTATAATTGTACTTCGTTATACATTCCTAATAAAATTGTATTTTATTTTCACATAAAAGAAAATTTGGGTATAAAATTCTAAGTTCAAAATTATTTTCTGGGGAACTTTGAAGATACTGATCATGTTTCCAAACATCCAGTGTTCAAGGTGGAAAGTTTTATAGTAATCTTATTCTAATTCCTGTAGAAGAAGTTTATTTCCTTTCCCACTTGCTTGAATTTTTTCAGTTTCCTTTTATATTTAGTGCCTTGGATCCATGTCTCTTAACACATTCCCTTAGCTTTGATATTTGGTAATATTTTGGGAGAGTTCATTGGCTTGAACTTACATTTCACTTATTTGATTTTCTGGTGTACACATTTTGCTGTGTATCTCATCTATTAAACCTTTTTATGTTGATGATCAGATTTTTAATTTCCAAATACTATTTCACAGCATTCTTGATGTGGGGGGTCAGCAGAAGGCAGAATTTAATAGATGCAATATTATTTCAAATATCTTTGAGAATATTAATTAAATTGACTTTGAAGTCTTTTTCGTTTTACCTTATAAGTTCTATTTCTTTTGGAGTTATCTCTGGATTTTGGTCTTTATTTTCTTCAAATATTTAGTGATTTTTAATGCTGTTCCTACTTATGGATGTGTTTATTTATAAGCATTTAGATCAAAGTTGGCACACTGGTAGCTCAGCTTGAGAGCCACCAGTGTTGTTTGGCTAGCACAACATAGGACACCCAGACTCGTGGGTTGCCCAGGTAATTTATCTTCTATATATGTGAGCTCCTTTTTCCTGATGGCCTTTGAAAGATCTGGGCATTTCCTCTGTTCTGAGACATATGGGCTTCATATGCTTTGAACTTCTAGTGCAAATAATGACGTCAAAGTAAGTGAAGGCTTACCTGTAAAGGATTTATGCTGCTTTTTAAAAACTTAAAATTTATTTCTATGTAGTTTAAATTACTGTAAACAGTAGAGCACTCTATTCTTTATATTTATGTGACCTCATCCTCAATTTTTAGGCTATCATATATGGTAGAGAATAATTAAATACCTAATTTTCAACACTTTAACTCACTTTTGACTGATACAGTTTCATACCACTTCCTAAAACATTCATTGTGTTTTCAATGTTTTATTCTCTGCCTCTTAGCTAAGCTAGTTCATAATATTTCTCATTCAGTAAAATTTTTTGAAATAATGAATTTTGCTTGATCATACACATGGTACTGTGCCTAGTTCTGCAATGAATTAAAATTCAAATGTTAACATGTGTAATGTCATGGTTATAATCATATGCTTCTGAAATGGAGAAAAGAGTGGGAAGGGTTGCTTCCTAATGCAGCCTTAATCTGGGAGACCCATAACAGAGTGAAGACTATTTCCTTTCTCTGCAACTAGCTTCCATGATCCACTACTTTTAGTTGTCAAACAGAAAGTGAAGATCTGCTTATTGAATGGGCAGCATTACTTTCTGTAGTTACATTGTCAGTTAAGTACCCTTAGATTTCTATATTTTCTTTTCACTAGACACACATCTTACTCCTTTACTCACACCCAACTTTCCTCTCAAGCCCTCAGACTTTGCTAGAGAAGATTGACATTAATTAAAATTTTGGACAAAGTTTAATTGTGAGATATCGGGAAAACATTTTCTCTAGGACAGATAATTCCCATTCAAAGTTGGAGTTATGACATTAATTCTATGAGTTTTATTGGATTAGTGTAATCTGAATTTAAATTATTTCTATAATTATTGCCATTTAATAACTCAAGTTTATGTCAAAAGGAAAATATGCCCATTCTTTAAGAGATTACCTACACCTTGCATATAACTTACTTTTTAACATTGAGAATATCTTCATTCAATAGCAAAATGAATGGTTCAGGAAGGAAGGATTTGTATTGCGCATTTCTAAAGGCATGTATGCTTGTAAAACTCACCTAGTCAAATTTCTACAATGTCTTGTCATTAATACTGTTTTTAGCTCAGTAAAAACAAGTAATTAGTGGATATATATGTTTAATTTAATAATAGTAAATTAGAAATGCTGCCTGTGCAGAGATATATCCAGAGGTAAATTGCAGTCCTCTATAGGAAAAAAAAAACAGAAATTCTCATGAGATTATCATAGAAAAAAATGTGAAAATGAAGTATTTTTGCCAAGCTCTGATAGAGTATAATATTTCTGAATATCTTGGTGATGGTAGTTTTTCTTTTGTTCTTTCATTTAACAAATATGTACTGGTTGCCTATTACATTCCAGGTGAATATTCTAGTTCCACATTTTCTTGTTGGAACACATGTGAGTCATTCATGCAAGTAAGAAATATTCCCAATATTCTATCCTAGTATGAGTCCAAGAGATGGGTGAGATAAACAAGGTAAATTCAACCATCAATATTTATCTAGTCATGTTTTGTCCATAGGGGAATTTATATGAAACATTAATATCCTTCTTAGAAAAATAAGAGACACATATAATTGATTGATCTAATTATTAGACTTTATGAAACACATGCTAAGGTAGCTAAAGGAGCTAAAACACTCAATGTATTTTTTTTTCATTTGGTTTCAAGTTTTTATTTAAATCCCAGTGAATTAATATATAGGGTAATATTAGCCTCAGGAGTAGAATTTAGTGATCCAAAGCTTAAATATAAAACCCAGTGTTCATCACTACAAGTGCAGATTTTTTGTTTCAAGTTTTATTTAAAATCTTATTAGTTAACATATAGTGTAATATTAGTTTCAGGAGTAAAATTTAGTGATTCATAACTTAAATATAAACAACCAGTGCTTATCAAATAAGTGTCCTCCTTAATACCCATTATCAATTTAGCTTGTTGCTCCCCCACCTCCCATTCAGCAACCTTCAGTTTGTTCTCTATAGTTAAGAGTCTATTTTATAGTTTGTTTCTCTCTCATTTGTTCTTTCTTCTATGTTCATCTGTTTTGTTTCTTAAATTCCACACATGAATGAAATTATGTGATATTTGTCTTTCTTTTGACTGACTTATTTTGCTTAGCATAATACACACTAGCTCCATCCACCTTACCGCAAATTACAAGTTTTTATTCTTTCTGATGGCTGAGTAATATTCCATTATATATACACCACATCTTCTTTATGCATTCATCAGTCGATGAGTAGTCTATTTTTAACTTTTTTTTTTTAATTTTTTTTCCAACGTTTATTTATTTTTGGGGCTGAGAGAGACAGAGCATGAATGGGGGAGGGGCAGAGAGAGAGGGAGACACAGAATCGGAAACAGGTTCCAGGCTCTGAGCCATCAGCCTGACGCGGGGCTCGAACTCCCGGACCACGAGATCGTGACCCGGCTGAAGTCGGACGCTTAACCGACTGCGCCACCCAGGCGCCCCTATTTTTAACTTTTTGAGGAACTTTCATACTGTTTTCCAGAGTGGCTGTACTAACACAGGTTCATGGTATCATGTTTAAACAAAAGTACTCAAACAATATAGAAGCAGTAAATAATATATTTTCCTTTCCCATAATAACTAATTTACTGTGTAACCTTTTAAACCTCTTTCAATGTATATTTGCAATTTCTTTATTTTATAATTTTTAGGTAAATACTTTTCAGCCGCTAGATACAATAAATTGAATCTATGGAAGATAGATAGACGTAGAAGGATGACCTCAAAGTCATCATGGTACTAAAAAAAGTGACCTGAAGGACAGTACAGATAATATTTGTTTAGATTTTGCCATCATGATTGGGCATATCTTTTATTTCTATTATCAGTGTATCTAGTGGAAAGATAAAGACAGATTTTTAAATTTAGGAAAGAATTCTAGAAACTACTATATGAACAAACTAAAAAAATAATTATAAGTCTAAAAGTGAATATTTTCAAGCTTTCATAGATGTACACACCTAACTTTTTATTTCCCATAAAATTCCCAGTAATAGCAATAACAAATTTTCTATCTGTGAATTTACAGACCTTAGAACCAAACCTGTGGCTGCCTTTCACATGGTCAACTTCTAGAGACCAAATTAGAAAAGAAAGGGAAAAAGCTACATGATAAAATAAAAAGCTCTCATGAAGGTAAACATATGGACAAATATAAAACCAATATTTTGTAATTTCAACTTATAACTCCATTTTACATTTTTATAGAATTTAAAAGCATATGCATAAGTGATGATGCTGAATCTATGTTAATAGGTATATATCAATAACATAAAGTGAAGACTGGAGCAGTAAAGGAGTAGAGATTTTTATATACATTTGAAGTTAAATTACTATTAACTTAAAATATATTGTTATAACTTCCAAATGTTATATATAATCTCCATGGTAATCTCAAGGAAATGATCTATAGAATATACATGAAAGGAAATGAAAAAGGAATAAAATGTGTCACTACAAAAAAAATTACTAAAGCATCTGACTTTTGGTTTCAGCTCAGATCATGATCTCATGGTTTCATGAATTTGAGCCCTGTGTCAGGCTCTGAACTGGCAGCATGGAACAAGCTTGGGGTTCTCTCTCTCCCTCTCTCTCTACCCCTCCCTCACTCACCCTGTCTCTGTATCTCTCAAAATAAATGAATAAACTTAAAAAATGTAACTGAACACAACAAGAGGCAGCAATGAAATAAATGAAAGACAAAAAAGCTGTAACACACACACACACACAAACACCAAAATAACAAAAGCAAATACTTCTATATCAGTAATTACATTACATGTGAATGGATTAAATTTACCAATCAAAAGACATAAATTGAGAAAGGTTTTAATATGGCAGCATAAGAACCTGAGCTCACCTTCCATAGACACAACAAATATACAACTACATATGAAATAATTCCCTCTGAAGGACCTAGAATATGATGAACATGGCTTACACACACACACACACACACACACAGCACAGATATAGGTAGTAGAGGTAGATATATGATTACACTAATATAAATACCACAACCCAGGCATGATGTTCCACAGTTAGAATGGATATCCAATGAATGGAACTTTTCCTTGAGGAATGAGAAATTTGAGCTCCACATAAGACACCTAAACTTGTAGATTCTTCACAGGAAATATGAGACCCTCTAAAACACCTGACTTTGAAAACCAACAGGAAATATATCTAGAAAATCTATGAAAAAGTAGGGAAAGGAAAACCCACTTTTAAAGGTCTCAAATGCAGACTCACACAACTTAGAAACCAATGCAAAAACACCAGATCAAAATTCACATAGACAGTGTATGAAGAAGACCCACTTACTAACCTAAGAGCATCTGCCAGAGAAGCAAGAGACATCTAAGCCTCTCTCCAGGAATAGAGACACTGGCAACAATCATTTTTGCTATCTTGTTCTGCCATACATATCCCACCCATTTTGGAATCCTCCCTCTAGACTGCTAACACAAAGGGGCACAATGCACCAAGCGACCCAAACAACACTGCACCTTGGCCAGGTCTTGCAACCAACAAAACTGAAAACTAATGACACTATCAACCAATTTTTCAGACGAAATTTTGTAGGCATGAAAGGAATGGCATGATATATTCAAAGTGTTGAAAGGAAAAATATACAACCAAGAATACTCCATAGAACAAGATAATCATTCAGATTTGAAGGAAAGATATAGCATTTCCTAGACAAACAAAAGTTAAAGGAGCTTATAATCAGTAAACCAATCATATAATAAATTTCAAAGGGACTTCTTCAGGTGAAAAAGAGATGGCCATAATTATACATAAGAAAGTTACAAATAAAATGATGTAAAATATGACAGCATATACACAAAATGTGGAGGAGTAAGTAAAAAATGTTTTTAGAATATGTCTGAGGGGCGCCTGGGTGGCGCAGTCGGTTAAGCGTCCGACTTCAGCCAGGTCACGATCTCGCGGTCCGGGAGTTCGAGCCCCGCGTCGGGCTCTGGGCTGATGGCTCAGAGCCTGGAGCTTGTTTCCGATTCTGTGTCTCCCTCTCTCTCTGATCCTCCCCCCGTTCATGCTCTGTCTCTCTCTGTCCCAAAAATAAATAAACGTTGAAAAAAAAAAAAAAAAAAAAAGAATATGTCTGAGCTTATGTGAACATTAACTTAATATAGATTGATATATACTTAGGATGTTATATATAAAACTCATGGTAACCACAAGTTCAAAATCTATAATACACAAAAAACATGAAGAGTGAGAAAATCATACATAATTATACAGAAACTAACCAGTCACAAAGAAAGGGATCAAGAGAAGAAGAAAGGAAGAGATAAGAACAACAAAAATATGCAAAACACACAAAACATGGCAATAAGTACATGCTTATTAGTAATTACATTAAATAGACATGACCTAAGTGCTCCTATCAAAAGACAGGGTGGCAGAATGGATTAAAAAACCAAGACCTATCTATTCACTGCCTACAGGAGACCCACATGAGACATAAAGACACATACAGAAGGAGAGTGAAGGGATGATAAAAAAAATGCCATGCAAAAGAAACAACAACAACAAAAAAAGAAGTTGGGGTAGCAATACTTACATCAGACAAAACATACATTAAAACAAAGACTGCATGCAACAGGAGGCAAAGAAGAGAATTATATAATGATAAAGAGATTAATCTTGGTAAATATCTATACACTCAACACTGGAGAAATTAAGTACATGAAGCAAATACTAACAGACAAAGAGAGAAATTGATGGTAATACAATAATAGTAAGGGAGTTTCATCAATTTTGAATTTATTTCAAAATAAATAAGAAAGTGTGTAAGAAAGTGGTCCAGTTGTATTTTGCAGATGTTGCTGTCCAGTTTTCCCAAAAAAATTTGGTGAAGGGACTATCTTGTGTCCATTGGATATTCTTTCCTGCTTTTTCAAAAATTAGTTGACCATAGATTTGTGTTTCCATTTCTGAGTATTCTATTCTGTTCCATTGATCTGGTGTCTGTTTTTGTGCCAGTACCATACTGTCTTGATGACTATAGCTTTGTACTACAGCTTGAAGTCTGGAATTGTGATGCTTCCAGCTTTGTTTTTCTTTTTCAAGATTGTTTTGGCTATTCAGGGTCTTTTGTGGATCCATACACATTTTAGAACTGTTTGTTATTGTTCTATGAAAAACGTTGTTGGTATTTTGATAGGGGTTGCATTAGGTAGTATAGACATTTTAACAATATTTGTTCTTCCAAACCATGAGTATGGACTGTTTTTCCATTTCTTTGTGTCATCTTCAATTTCTTTCATAAGTGTTCTATAGTTGTCAGAGTACAGATCTTTTACCTCTTTGGTTAGGTTTATTCAAAGGTATCTTAGGGCTTTTAGTGAAAATGTAAATGGGATAAATTCCTTGATTTTTCTTTCTACTGCTTCATTATTGGTATATAGAAATGCAACAGATTTCTGCACATTGATTTTATATCCTGTGACTTTGCTAAATTCATGTATCAATTTTAGGAATTTTTTGGTTGGGTCTTTCAGGTTTTCTACATAGATTATCATGTCATCTGTGAATAATAAAAGTTGACTTCTTCCTTGATGATTTGGATGACTTTTATATTTTTGTTGTTGTGTGATTGCTGAGGCTAGGGCTTCCAGTACCATGTTAAATAAAAATGTGAGAGTGAACATTTCTGTCTTGGTCCTGACAATAGAGGCCTAAATATGAGACATGAAACCATCAAAATGCTATAGGAGAACACAGGAAGCAACTTCTTTTACCTTGGCTGTGACAATTTCTTACTAGACAGGTCTCCAAAGACAAGGGAAAAAAAAGCAAAAATAAACTATTGGGACTTCATCAAGATACAAAGCTTTTACACAGCAAATGAAACAATCAACATAACTTAAAGGCAACCTTTCAGTTATTGAATAGGGGAATAGGGGGAATAGGGGAAGATATTTGCTAGTGATATATCTGATAAAGGGTTAGTATACAAAAGAACTTATCAAATTCAAAACCAAAAAACAAATCCAGTTAAGAAATGGGCATTTTCCAAAGAACATACAGATGGTTAATAGACACATGAAAAAATGCTCAACATCACTCATCATCAGGGAAATACAAATCAAAACTGCAATAGGATACCACCTCACACCTGTAAGAATGGTTAAAATTAACAACACAGGAAACAACAGATGTTAGCAAGGATGTAGAGAAAGGGGAACTCTCTTACACTGTTGGTGGAGTCACTCTGGAAAACACTATGGACGTTTCTAAAAAAGTTGAAAATAGAACTACCTTGTGACCCAATAATCACACTACTAGCTACTTATGCAAAGGATAAAAAAATACTGATTCAAAGGGGAACATTCACCTTGATGTTTACAGCTGCATTATCAAGAATAGCCAAATTATGGAAAGAGCTCAAATGTCCATCAACTGAAGAATGCATAAAGAAGTAATGGTATATATATACTATGGAATATTACTCTCCATAAAAAAGGAAATGGTATATGTATACTATGGAATATTACTCTGCCATAAAAAATGAAATGGTATATGTATACTATGGAATATTACTCTGCCATGTTATTTGCACCAACATGGATGGAGCTAGAGTGTATTACATGAAGTGAAATAAATCAGCCAGAGAAAAACAAATACTATATGGGTTTACTCACGTGAGTTTTAAGAAATAAAACATATGAACACAGGGGAAGGGTAAAAAAAGAGATGGAAAGGTAAAAACCGTAGAGAACAAACTGAGCGTTGATGGAGGGGATGTGGGTGGGGGATGGGCTAATTGGATGATGGGTGTTAAGGAGGGCAATTGTGTTGAGCACTGAGTATTTTATGTAAGTGATAAATCACTAAATTTTACTCCTGAAACCAGTATTTCACTATATGTTAACTGACTAGAATTTAAATAAAATTAAAAAAAGAAAATAAACATAAATAATTGTAGGGGCTGTAACATCCCACTTAAATCAATTGACATATCATCTGAGAAAATCACTAGAGAAAGTCTCTGTGAATGACACATTAGGCCACATGGACATAACAGATATATACATAACATTTCATTCCAAAACAACAGAATACACGTTATTTACAAGTGCACAAGAAACATTCTCCAGAATAGATGATGACATGTTAGGCCACAAAACAAGTCTCAATAAATTTAAAAAGTTTGAAATCATACTGTGCATATTTTCCATACATAAAAATATAAAACTAGAAATAAATCAGAAGAAAAAATTGGGAAATACATAAACATGTGAAGGCTAAACAACGTGATATGAACCAAGGAATGAGTCAATGAAACCATCCACGAATAAACAAAAAAAAATATGTGAAAACAAATGAAAATAAAAACACAATAGTCCAACATCTTTGGGATGTAACAAAAGCAGTTCTAAGAGAAAAATATGTAGCGATATGTGGAGAATAAGCTTAGGAATCCCCTGAAATTACACCAATGTGTTAACAAGGCATAAAGAAGTACAAAGCCATAGGATGCTCACATCCCAGTTTGGGTAAACAAGACAAGACAACGCAAAATAGGGAGGTACAAAGGCACCCAAAACAAAGATATATGAAATAAACAAGATTAGATATTCAGGGTGGAAGCACCCCCCAATTTAGTATTATAGCAGAAAACTGCTTTCACAGGAGGAAAGGACCAAGTTAGGTAAACAGGTATTTGGGCTATAGACCACTACATTGCAGGTGAAGCAGCCCAGAGCAGAAATGATTAACAAAAGAAACATGCCTTGTTATCTCTGAAGTTATTTCCCCTACCTGTCTCATCCCCTAGGCTAAGATAAACAGAAGTGGTGCCTCATGTCCCCTTTAAACAATTTTCCTCCCAACTGACTCGGGTTAGGATTTTGCTTTGTATTAACCCAGACCCCTAACATGAAATATCTGCAATACCCCCTTTCCCTCATGTCCATAAGTTAATGTTCAAAGATTCATTGTCTCTTTGTGCATGTCCATAACCATGTTTGTAAGCCTTATGATACTAATAAAAATGGGGCAAGGATGCTTATTTGGGGCTCTTGTCTTTTCCTGGACATTAGCCATCTCTCGCTTTTCATCCTGCATCCCACTCTTTTGCTGGCCAAAAGAGAACTTCAGACTTAGAGTCTACGACAGTGATATAGGCCTACCCCAAGAAACAAACAAAAAACTCAAACTAACTTTACACCTAAAGGAACCAGAAGAAAAAAAGAACACACAAAGCCCAAAGTTAGTAGAAGGAAGGAAATAATAGAGATCAGGGACTAAAAACACAATAGAAAAAAAATCAAGGAAATCAAGAGCTCGTTATTTGTAAAGGTAAACAAAATTGATAAACCTTTAGCTGGACTCATCAAGGAACGAAGAGAAAGAATTAAAATCAATAAAATCAGAAATGAGAAAGGAGAAGTAACAACTCACCCTATAGAAATATAATAAATTAAAAGAGATTACTACCAAAAATTATATGTAACAAATTGTACAACATAGAAGAAATGGATGGATTCCTAGACAAATACAAACTTCCATAACTGAGTCTGGAAAAAAAATAGAAAATCTGAACAGGCCAATTACTAATAACAAATTAAAATGAGTAACCCTAAAACTACCAAAAAATAAAAGCCCAGGACCAGTGGGATTTACAGGTGAATTCTACCCAATGTTTATTTATTTATTTATTTTATTTTTTATTTTTTTAAATTTTTTTTTTCAACATTTATTTATTTTTGGGACAGAGAGAGACAGAGCATGAACGGGGGAGGGGCAGAGAGAGAGGGAGACACAGAATCGGAAACAGGCTCCAGGCTCTGAGCCATCAGCCCAGAGCCCGACGCGGGGCTCGAACTCCCGGACCGCGAGATCGTGACCTGGCTGAAGTCGGACGCTTAACCGACTGCGCCACCCAGGCGCCCCTCTACCCAATGTTTAAAGAACAGTTAATGCCTACCCTTCCAAAATATTCCAAAAAAATTGAAAAGGAAGAAAAGCTCCTAAATACATTCTATAAGACCAACATTATGCTGATATGAAAACCAAAGACACTACAAGGACACCTGGGTGGCTCAATCATTTAAACATGTGACTCTTGATTTTGTCTCAGGTCAAGATCTCACAGTCATGAGATCAAGCCCTGCATTGGGCTCTGTGTTGACAGCGCAGAGCCTGCTTGGGATTCTCCCTCTCCCTCTCTCTCTGATCCTCCCTCACTTGTTCTCTCTCTCTCTTTATCTCTTTCTCTCTCAACAAATAAATACATAAATAAAATTTAAAAATACATTAAAATAAAAACCAAAAACACTACAAAAAATAAAACTACAGGCCAATATCCTTGATAAACATAGATGCAGAAATGTTCAACAAAATATTAACAAACCACATTCAGCAATAAGTTGAGAGAATCATATACAACAATCAAGTGGGATTTACTCTGGGAATGCAAAGATGGCTCAATATTCACATATCAATCAATGTGATTTGTACATCAAAAAATGAAGGATAGAAACTATATGATCATCTCAATAGATGCTGACAAAGCATTTGACAAAATCTAAAATTTGTTCATTACAAAAACTCTTAAGAAAACAAGGTGAGAGGGAGCATACAATAACATAATAAAGATCATATATAAAAACCCCACATATAACAGCATACCCAATGGAGAAAAATGAGAACTTTCCCACTAAGATCAGGAAAAAAGAAAGTATGTCCACTTTTGTCACTTTTATTCAACATATTACTGAAATTCTTAGTGGCAGCAATCAGAAAATAAATAAAAAAAATAAATGTCCGTATTGGTATACAACAAGCTAAACTGTCAGTCTTTGCAGATAACATGATAGTATACATAGAAAATCCTAAAGATTTCACCAATAAATTACTAGTAGTAATACAAGAATTCAGTAAAGTTGCAGGATACAAAATTAATACCCAGAAATTGGTAGTATTTCTGTACACTAATAATAAAGTCAGAGAAAGAGAAATTAGTAAAAGTCTCATTTAAACTTGCACTAAAAAGAATAAAATTTCAAGGAATAAATTTAACCTAGGTTATTAAAGACCTCTACTCCAAAAAGTGTGAAACACTGATGAAAGAAACTGAAGATAGCACAAAGAAATGGAAAGGTATTCCCTACTTATGAATTGGAAAAATTAATATTGTTAAAATATCCATACCACTAGAAGTAATTTACAGATTTAATGCCTTTTTCAAAACACCAATACCATATTTCACAGAACTATACCAAATAATTCTAAAATTTGTATGGAATAACAAAAGACCTGAAAGAGTCACTGAAATCTTGAGAAAGAAAAACAAAGTTTAAAATATCACAATTCCAGACTTGAAGATATACTCCAAAGATGTAGTCATCAAAACTGTATAGTACTGGTATAAAAATAGACACATAAATCAATAGAATAGAATAGCAAACACAGAAATGAAACCTCAACTATATGGTCAATTACTCTTTGACAAGGCAGGAAAGAATATCCAATGGGAAAAAGACAATCTCTTCAAAAAATGGTGTTGGGAAAAGTGGACAGAAACAGGCAAAAGAATGAAACTGGACCACTTTCTTACACCATACACAAACATAAATTCAAAATAGATAAAAGACCTAAACACGAAACAGTAGACAATCAAAATACTAGAGGAGAACACAGGCAGTAACCTCTTTGAATTTGGCCATAACAACTTTTTCTGGATAGGTTTTCCTTCCCAAAATAAACTACTGGGAAGTTACCAAAATAAAAATTCTCTACATAGTGAAGGAAACAATCAACAAAACTAAAAGGCAACCTAAAGAATGGGAGAGAATACTAGTAAATGATATATTAGATAAAGGGTTAATATCTAAAGTATGTAAAGAACTTATAAAACTCAACACCCAAAAAACAAATAATCCAATTAAAAAATGAGCAGAAGACTTGTATAGACATTTTTCCAAAGAAGAAATCCAGATGGCAAACAGACACAGGAAAAGATACTCAACATCAATTATCTTCAGAAGAACAAATCAAAACCACAATGAAATATCAACCTGTCAGAAAATCAACAACTCAAGAAACAACATATGTTGGTGAGAATGTGTAGAAAGCGGAGCCCTCTTGCACTGTTCATGAAAATGCAGATGCAGCCACACTGGAAAATAGTATGGAGGTTCCTCAAAAAGTTAAAAATAGAACCACCCTATGAACCAACATTTAAACTCCTAGAGATTTTCCCAAAGAATATATAAAAAAAACAGATTCAAATGGATATATGCACCTGATTTTTATAGCAGCATAACCTACAAGAGCAAAACTATGGAAACTTCCCAAGTGTCTGCTGATTGTTGAATAGATAAAGAAAGTGTGGTATACACACACACACACGCGCGCGCGCACGCACGTGCACACACACAATGGAATATTACTCTGCCATAAAAAATGGAATCTTGCCTCTTGCAATGTCATAGATAGTACTAGAGAGTATTATGTTAAGTGAAATAAGCCAGAGAAAAATAATATCATATGATTTCATTCATATGTAGAATTTAAGAAATATAACAAATGAGGAAAGGGAAAAAAAGAGAGAGAGAACCAAACCAAGAAACAGACACTTAACTACAGAAAACAAAAAATGGTTACTAGAGGGGAGGTTTGTAGGGAAATGGGTTAAATAGGTGATAGGGACTAAGGGCTGCACTTGTGATGAACATGGGGTGATGTATGGAAATACTAAATTACTATGTTGTACACATGAAACTAATATAATACTGTGTGTTAACTGACTGGAATTAAATAAAAACTTTAAAAAACATATATAATGGTCATAAAGATACTCGAGTTGAGAAAAGAGTGCAAGCCCTCAGTGAGACCCTTAACACAGAGATAAGGAATAACATAGAGGTAAATAAAGCATTCAGCAAATGAAATGAAAAACATGCTTTGTGGAATGAAAAACAGTCTGGAAGAAATAGAGGAATCAATAAATGACCCAAAACACTGAGTAATGGAAAACAATCAAGCTGAACAAAAGAAAGAAAAAAGAATAATGTGAAATGCAAATACATTTAGCAAACTCAGTGAGTCCATCAGCTGTAACAATAGTAGTAGTACAGGGGCTCTAGAAGAAGACAGAGAAACAAAAGCAGATAATTTATTTTAAGAAATAATAGCTAAAAGTGAAATAACTCAGGCAGAGAAAGGCAAATACCATATGAGTTCACTCCTATGTGGAAGTTGAGAATCAAAATAGATGAACACATGGGAAGGGGGGAGAGGGAGGAGGGAAACAAACCACAAGAGGCTCTTAATCGTAGAGAGCAAACTGAGGGTTGCTGGATGGGAGGTAGGTAGGGGATGAGCTAGATAAGTGATGGGTACTAAGGAGAGCTCTTGTGATGAGCACTGGGTGTTGTATGCAAGTGATGAATCACTGAATTATACCCCTGAAACAAATATTGCACTGTATGTTACAGTAACTAAAATTTAAATTAAAAAAACTAAAAAGCAAATAACAAAAAATAAATAATAGCTGAAAACTTCCTTAACCTTGGGAAGGAAACATACATGTAGATCCAAGAAGCACAGAGAACCCTAAAAATCAACAAAAGTAGATCAATACCAAGACATGTATTAATTAAAATGGCAAAATATAGTGATAAACTAAGCATTTTTAAAGCAGCAAGCCAAAGAAGACAGTTATATACAAGGGAAACCTCATAAGGCTATCAGCTGATTTTTCAGCAGAAACTTTCTAAGTAAATAGGTAGTGGAATGATATATTCAAAGTTCTAAACAGGAAAAATCTGCAACCAAGAATAGTCTATCCATCGAGTCTATAATTTAGAATAGGAGAGATAAAGAGTTACCCAAACAGAAACTAAAGGTGTTTGTGAGCACTAAACCAGCCCTGCAAAAAATATTAAAGGGAATGTTTGAGTGGAGAGGAGAGATCAAAGGTGACAGTACCAAAATAGGAAACACAAATGAATATTTCTGTAAAAGATGAGTTGAGGAGCTCACAAAATAAAAGGTTATAAATAATGACATAATATACCTAAAATGTGGGGAAAAAATGAGTTCTTATGGGGAGAATGGGTTCAAACTTAAATGACAATCAACTTAATATAAACTACTATATGCAGAAGATGTTATATACAAACCTAATTAGAAATAAAAATTAAAAACTAATAATAGATATGCAGAGAATAAAGAGAAAGAAATCCAAATACATCAGGGAAGAAAACCAGAAAACCATGAAAGAAAGAAAAAAAATATCAGAGTAAAACTTCAGAAGCAACCACAAAATAAGTAATAAAATGACAATAAATATGTATCTATCAATTACTTTGAATGTAAATGGACTAAATACATGAATCAAAAGACATAGGTTGACAGAATGGATTAAAAAAAACACTCATGTATATGCTGTCTACAGGAGATTTATTTTATACCAAAAGACACCTGCAGACTGAAAGTGAGGAAATGGAGAAACATCTATCATGCAAATGAATGTCACAAGAAGCCTGGAGTAGAAATATTAATATCAGACGAAATAGACTTTAAAACAAAGGTTGTAACAAGAGACAAAGAAGAACATTATATAAAAATAAAGGGGACAATCAAGAAGAAAATTTAACCATTGTAAATATTTATACACCCAACATGAAGGCAAATATATGAAACATTAAACAACAAACATAAAGGAACTAATCAATACTGATACAATAATAGTAAGGGATGTTAACACCCCACTTACATCAATGGACAGATCATCCAATCACAAAATCAACAAGGAAACAATGACTTTTAGAGGCACTTTGGACCAGGTGGACTGAAGAGATATATACAGAACATTGCATCCTAAGACAGCAGAATACACATTCTTTTCAGGTGCACCTGGATCCTTTTCCAGAAGAGATTACATATTCAGCCACAAAACAAGTCTCAACAAATTTAAAAAGTACAAAGTCATACCATGTATCTTCTCTCTTTTTTTAATTTTTTTATGTTTTTATTTTAGTTTTGAGAGACAGAAAGAATGCAAACAGGAGAAGGCCAGAGAGAGAAGGAGACACAACCCAAAGCAGACTCCAGGCTATGATCTGTCAGTGCAGAGCCTGACGTGGGGCTCAAACTCATGGACTGTGAGATCATGAGCTGAGCTGAAGTCGGATGTTTAATTGATTGAGCCACCCAGGCGCTCCCCATGTATCTTCTCTTAACACAATGCTATGAAAGTAGAAATCAACCACAAGAAAAAATCTGGAAAATGCACAAATACATGGAAGTTAAATAACATGTTACTAAACAATGAGTGGGTTAACCAAGAAATCAAAAAAAAAAAAAAAAAGAAATCCAAAAGTACATGGAAATAAATGAATGAAAACATAAGGGTCCAAACTTTCATGATGCAGCAAAAGCAGTTTTAAGAGCTATGTTTATACCAACACAGCCCTTCCTCAAGAAGAAAGAAAAATCTCAAATGTACAACCTAAACATACACCTAAAGTGCAAGAAAAAGAAGAACAAACAAAATCCAAAACCAGCAGAAGGAAGAAAATAAAGATTAGTGCAGAAATACATGATGTAGAAATTAAAAAAAAATACACTAGAGCACATCAATGAAACCAAGAGCTAGTTCTTTGAAAAGATAAACAAAATTCAAAAAGCTACAGTCTGACTCATCAAAAAATAAAAATAAAGGGTTAAAAATATATTACAAATGATAGAGGAGAAATAATAACTAACAACACAGAAATCAAACAATTGAGAGAGAATATTATAAAAAAAACTCTATGCCATCATACTGGACAGCCTGGAAGAAATTGATAAATTCCTAGGAGCATATAACCTACCAAAACTGAAGCAGGAAGAAACAGAATATTTGAATAGACCAATTGCCATAAAGGATACTATGTCAGTAAAGAGAGAGAGAGAGAGAGAGAGAGAGAGAGAGGGAGAGAGAGAGAAAGGAAGAAAATCTGCCAATGAACAAAAGTCCAGGACCTGATGGCTTCACAGGCCAATTCTACCAAACATTTAAAAAGTTAGTACCTATTATTCTCAAACTATTACAAAAAATAGAAGAGGAAGGAAAAATTCCAAATGTATTCTATGAGTCCAGTATTAGTCTGATACTAATACCAGATAAAGACAGCACAAAAAAGAACTATAGGCCAATATATTTGTAGGAAACAAATATAAAAATCCTTAACTATGTATGTACTGTCAAACAAAATCTGATAATATATTAAAAAAAACATTCACTATGATCAAGGGGTATTTATTCCCAGGATGCAAGTGTGGTTCAATATTCACAAATCAATTAATATAAATATCAAATCAATAAGAGAAAGGATAAAAAGTACATGATCATCTCAATAGATCCTGAAAAAGCATTTGACAAAGTACAACATTCACTCATGATAAAAGTATTCAATAAAGTAGGTTTGGGGGAACATACCTCAACATAATAAAGGTCATATATGAAAAACTCACTGTGAAAATCATCCCCAATGAGGAAAAAACTAAGAACTTTCCCCTAAGATCACAAAAAAGACAAAGATGTCCACTCTCACTTTTATTCAACGTACTACTGTAAGTCCTAGCCACAGCAATCACACAACAAACAGAAATAAAAGCACCCAGTTTGGTAAGAAAGAAGTAAAACATTCATTATTTGCAGACAACATGATACTATATGTAGAAAACTCAAAAGACTCCACGAAAAAATGCCAGAATTAAGTAAAGTTTCAGAATACAAAATCAGTGTGAATTAATCTGTTACATTTCTATACCTTAATAATGAAGAAGACATGTCTCCCGAGACAAGGGAAATAAAAGCAAAAATAAACTATTGGGACTACATCAAAATAAAAACCTTCTATATACCAAATGAAATAATCAACAAACTAAGAGTCAAGTGGAGAGGTTATTTGCAAAGGACGTATCTTATAAAGCATTAGTGTCCAAAATATGTAAAGAATTTATTCAACTGAACACCAAAAACCAAATAATCCAATTAAAAAATAAGCAGAAGACATGACCAGACGTTTCTCCAAAGAAGACATACAGATGGCAACAGACACGTGGAAAGATGTTCAACATCACTCATTATCAGGGAAATTCAAATGAAAACTACAATGAGATATTACCTCACACCTGTCAGAATGGCTAAATTAAAAAAAAAGAAACACATCAAACAACAAGTGTTGGTGAAAATGTGGAGAAAAAGAAACACTTGTTCACTGTTGGTGGGAATGCAAACTGGTTCAACCATTTGGAAGACTGCAGGTTTCTCAAAAATTTTAAAATAAAACCATCCTATGATTCAGTACTTTCACTACTGTCTATTTATCCCCAAAATACAAAAATGTTAACTCTCAGGGACAAATGCACTCCTATGTTTATAGGAACATTATTTACAAGAGACAAGTTATGGAAGGAAAGTGTCCATGGATAGATGAATAGATAAAGAAGAGATAGTATATATATACAATGGAATATTTTTCATCCATAAAAATAACGAAATTTTGCCATTTGCAATAACATGAATGCAGCTAGAGAATATAATGCTAAGTGAAATAAGTTGGTCAGCAAAAGACAGATACCATATGAGCTCATTCATTTGTGGAATTTAAGAAACAAAATAAAAATGCTCAAAGGAAAAAAGAGAGAGTGAGGCAAGCCAATAAACAGACTCTTAACTATTGAGAACACACTGATGGGTACCAGAGTGGAGGTGGGTAAGTATTAGGGAGTGCAATTGTTGTGATGAGCACTGGTGAGGTATGGAATTCTTAAAAGTAAAAATATTAATTCAAATGATACATGCACCTTTATATTTATTGCAACATTATTTAGAGTAGCCAGGATATGCAAGCAACCTAAGTGCTTATCAGTAGAGAAATAGACAAGGAAGATGTGTTCTGGAATATTTCACAGCCAAAAAAGAACAAGATCATGCCATTTGTGATAACATGGAAGGACCTAGGTAGTATTATGCAAAGTAAAATACAACTGGAAAAGACAAATACCATTTGATTTCACTTAAATGGGGATCTGAAAAAACCCAAATGAATAAGCAAAATAGAGAATTAGACTTATAAATACAAAGAACAAACTAATTTTTTGCCAAAGTGGAGGTAGGTGGGGAAATGGTTAAAATGGGTAAACGATAGTGGGAGATACAGGCTTCCAGTTATGGAATGAAAAAGTCACAGGAACAAAAAGCACAGCATAAGAAATATAGTCAATAATATAATGTCATTGTTTGGTGACCAATTGTAGCTTCACTTGTGATGAGCATACCATAACATATAGAGAACTTGAATCACTATGCTGTTCACTGGAAACTAATGTAACATTGTGTGCCAAGTATATTTTTAAAAAATAAACAAAATATAAATGGACTAAATATTCTTATTTTTTATTTTTTTAAATTTCTTTTCTTTTTTTAAAAAATTTTTAATGTTTATTTTTGAGAGAGAGAGGGAGACAAAGCACGCGTGGGGGAGGGGCAGAGAGAGAGGGAGACACAGAACCCCAAGCAGGCTCCAGGCTCTGAGCTGTCAGCACAGAGCCAGATGCAGGGCCCAAACTCATGAGCTGTGAGATCATGACTTGAGCCAAAGTCAAACACAACCGACGGAGCCACCCAGACACCTCTAAACTTCTTATTTTTAATGTTTATTTTTGAGAGAGAGAGACAGAAGATGTGAGCGGGAGAGGGGAAGTGAGAGAGGGAGACAGAGAATCCCAAGCAGGCCCTGCACTGTCTGTATAGAGCCCTATGCAGGGCTTGAACTCATGATTTGTGACATGACCTGAAACAAAACCAAGAGTTGGACGCTGAACAGACTGAAATACCCAAGCGCCCGAATGGACAGAATGTTCTAATCAAAATATATAGGATTACTGTATGGATTTAAAAAAATACCCCTCTAAATGTTGCCTACAAAAGACTCAATTCAGATTTAAAAATACACACAGGCTGAAAGTAAGAGAGGCAGAGAAATGTTTCAAGCAAATAAGTAAAAACGAACAAGCAAACAAAAACCAAAAAAACAAGCCAATGTAGCAGTACTTGTAGCAGGCAAAATAGACATAAAATAAAAGCTATAATAACAGAAACATGAAAGCATTCCGTAATGATAAGGAGAGCAATCTACCAAGAAGATACAACACTTATAAATATTTATGAACACAATTTAGGAGCACATAAATGCATAAAGCAAAAATTACAGACTTAATGGGGGAAATTGACAGCAATACCATAATAGCAAGGGCCTTTAACACCCTACTTGTATCAATAGAAAAATCATCAAGACTGAAAATTAATTAAAAAATATTGGCCTTAAATGTCCCATTTGACTAAATGAATTTAATATATATACACAGAACAGTCCATCCAAGGGAAGCAGAATACATATTCCTCTCAAGTACACATAGAATGGTCTCTGCATTAGATCACATATTATGCCACAAAATAAGTCCCAATAAATTTCAAAAAGATTGATATTATATCATGTAGATTTTCTGACCACAGTAGTGAAACTAGAAATAAATTACAAGAAAAAAAACCTGGAAAAAACACAAATAAGTGGAGACTAATCAACATGCTATAAAAAAACAAACAAACAAATGGGTCAATGAAGCAAAGAAATGGAAATCAAAAAATAACCTGAGACAAAAAAGAAAATATAACTTTCCAAAATTTATGCAACATGGCAAAATCAATTCTAAGATTATAGCAGTATGGGCCAACCTCAAGCAACAAGAAAAATCTTAAACAATTTAACCTTAAATATAAAAAAAAATAAAAAAGAGAACAAACAAAGACCAAAGTTAGTAGAAAGAATGAAGCAACAAATATCAGGCAGAAACAAATGAAATAAAGACTTAAAAAAACAACCAATAGAAAACATCAATGAACCTGAGAGCTTGTTCCTTGAAAAGATAGAATTTACAAACCTTTAACCACACTTATCAAGCAAAAAGTGAAGGCCCAAATAAATAAAACCCAAAATGAAAGAGAAATTACATATGATACTACACAAATTTTAAAAATCACAGGAGACTATTATAAACTATTATAAACCAAAAAATTGTAAATTTTAGAATAAATGGTTAAGTTTTTGGAAACATACAATCTTCTAATACTGAATCAGGAAGAAATCGATCAGCTTGCAGTCCCAGGATTGCACGAGAAAAACAGTTCCCCTAATCATTGGGGAAATGAGAGGGGCTGATTATTACAAGTTTTATAAGCTGCAGAACTCAAAGTCTGATGTTTTTAGAAATTTGTGCCATCGCTGTAGTGAAGCATGGCAGAAATAGTTCCACTTCTGTGGATGAAGAGTGCAGAGGCCTGGGAGCAGGCAATGTAGTCTGAGGATCTCCTGGGTCACACTAAGAGAGACAGTTCTCCTTCTTGGAGTGCATTTGGGAGAAATGGCTCTGCCTATCAAGGGACAAAAGAGCTGGTGGGCACCATAGAGCTGCCCCTTTCATTAGCATAGGCACAGAGGAACCTGGTGAGGGCAGCTAACCTGGATGCCGGCTTTTGCTATGCTTTAAAATAAAATCCAAGCCCCTGTGCATTCATGTGACTGCCCCTCTGGAACAAACCAGCACCAGCTACAGGATGGTGAGACACTCCCCCACAGGATCAGTGCAGGTCCATGCCATGCCAGGT
Organism: Lynx canadensis; assembly: GCF_007474595.2. NCBI lineage: Eukaryota > Metazoa > Chordata > Mammalia > Carnivora > Felidae > Lynx > Lynx canadensis. Next base: position 68,635,463 of record NC_044321.2, on the reverse strand, counting down.
CCCTAAAATTTGCAGTTTTAAAACCCAGCCTTATGCCTGAGATAAAACATAGGAGCACTGAAAAGCAGGGTGGGCAGATGGCGCAGACACAGACAAGGTGAAGGCAGGGATCTTAGGGATCCTGGGACATATGAGGGGAGATTGGCTGCTGTGCTATGATGGTTTCCTGAACAGCACTGGGCAGGAAATCCTCTCCCCAGGAATGAAAGAGTGGGCTGACGCCATTTTTATTCTCCACCTCTCAGCACAGATGGACTTCAGTGACCAGCACAGTGCACACAGTGGAGGTTTAAACCACTTACACAAAGCCCCCCCCCCCCGCATTATGCAGGTGCCTTTTTCTAGGGCAAGCTTGCCTGAGAGACAGAGTAGCAGTCAGCCTTTCCCCTAGAATACCAGCACAATTCTCTCCAATCACCAAGTCTACTGATGATAGAGTGCTGCAAAGCTACAGCTCTAGTGGAAATTGGATCAAACCTCTTTTATTTATTTATTTATTATATTATTTTATTTTTAAAAATTCATTTATTATTTATTTAATTTTAAAAAATTTACACCCAAATTAGTTAGCATGTAGTACAATAATGATTTCAGGAGTAGAATCCAGTGATTCATCCCCTACATATAACACCCATTGCTCATCCCAACAAGTGTACTCCTTAATGCCCCTTGCCCATTTAGCCCACCCCCCGTGCAAACCCCTCCAGCAACCCTCAGTTTATTCTCTATATTTAAGAGTTTCTTATGTTTTGTCCCCCTCCCTGTTTTTATATTATTTTTGCTTCCCTTCCTTACATTCATCTGTTTTGTGTCTTAAATTCCACATATGAGTGAAATCATATGATATTTGTCTTTCTCTGACTGACTAATATCGCTTAGCATAATACACTCTAGTTCCATCCACGTTGTTGCAAATGGCAAGATTTCATTCTTTGTGATTGCAAGTAATATTCCATTGTGTGTGTGTATATATATATATATATGCATACACAATATATTGTGTATATATATATATACACAATCTTCTTTATCAATTCATCTGTTGATGTACATTTGGGCTCTTTCCATACTTCAGCTATTGTCTATAGCACTGCTATAAACACTTGTGAACATGTGCCCCTTCAAAACAGCACCCCTGCATCCTTTGGATAAATACCTGTATCCTTTGGATAAATACCTAGTAGTGCCATTGCTGTGTCATAAGGTAGTTCTATTTTTAGTTTTTTGAGAAACCTCCATATTGTTTTTCAGAGTGGCTGCACCAGTTTGCATTCCCACTAGCAGTGCAAAAGGGTTCCTCTTTCTCTGCATTCTAGCCAATATCTGTCATTGCCTGAGTTGTTAATTTTAGTCATTCTGACAGATGTGAGGTGGTATCTCATTGTGGTTTTGATTTGTATTTCCCTGATGATGAGTGATGTTGGGCATTTTTTCATGTTTTCCATCTGCATGTCTTCTTTGGAGAAGTGTATATTCATGTCTTTTGCCCATTTCTTCACTGGATTATTTGTTTGTGTGTGTGTGTGTGTGTTTGCTGAGTTTGATATGTTCTTTATAGATTTTGGATACTAACCCTTTATCTGATATGTCATTTGCAAATATCTTTTCCAATTTTGTCAGTTGCCTTTTAGTTCTGCTGATTGTTTCCTTTGCTGTGCAGAAGTTTTTTATGTTGATGAGGTTCCAACAGTTCATTTTTGCTTTTGTTTCCCTTGCCTCCAGAGATGTGCTGAATAAGAAGTTGCTGCGGCCGAGATCAAGTTGCCTGCTTTCTCCTTGAGGATTTTGATGATTTCATGTCTTACATTTAGGTCTTCCATCCATTTTGAGTTCATTTTTGTGTATGGTGTAAGAAAGTGGTCTAGGTTCATTTTTCTGCATGTTGCTGTCCAGTTTTCCCAGCACCATTTGCTGAAGAGACTGCCTTTATTCCATTGGATATTCTTTCCTGCTTTGTGAAAGATTAGTTGGCCATACATGTGTGGGTCTGTTTTTGGGTTCTCTATTCTGCTACATTGATCTGTGTGTCTTTTTTTGGTGCCAGTACCATACTGTCTTGATGATTACAGCTTTGTAATACACCCTGAAGTCCGGAATTGTGATGCCTTCAGCTATGGTTTTCTTTTTCAAGATTGCTTTGGCTATTCAGGGTCTTTTGTGGTTCTATACAAATTTTACGATTGTTTGTTCTAACTCTGAAGAATGCTGGTGTTATTTTGATAGGGAGATCAAGTCTCTTTTAATAAGTAGACCAAAACACACCTAGTTAAAACTTCAGAGGATTGACCTGAGGGAAATAGCAGCCAAAACACAACAGCAGAGTGCACACAGCACACATTAGAGACATTTCCTGAAGCACGAGGCCCTGGTCAGTATATGAAATCTTCTTAATAAATCCATCAATCTCAGCAGCAGAAAACATAACAGGCTTTACTAACACACAGAAGACAGACACCTTGACAAAATACAGAACTGAAGGAATTCATCCCAAAAGAAAGAATAAGAAAAGGTCACAGACAGGGATCTAATTGAAACAGATATTGGTAATATACCTGAACCAGACTTTAAAACAACAATCATAAGGCTACTAGTTGAGCTTGAGAAAAGCATAGAAGATACCAGAGAGTCCCTTTATGCAAAGATAAATGACCTAAAAACTATCCAGGTAGAAATAAAAGATGCTGTAACCAGGATGGGAAACTGATTTTATGTAATCAACACCAGGATGGAAGAATCAGAGGAAAGAATAAGTGATATAGAAGAAAAAAGTATAGAGAACAATGAAGCTGAAACAAAGAGGAAAGAAAAAAAATTGGATCATGAATGTATACTTGGGGAACTCAGTGACACCAAAAGGCATAAAAACATTCACATCATGGGAGTCCCACAAGAAGAAGATGGAGATAAGGGGAAGAAGGTGTTTTTGAGCAAATTATAGCTGAAAACTTCCCTAACCTGGGGGGAGGAAACATATATTCAAATCCAGGAGGCACAGAGAAGTCCCATGAAAATCAACAAAAGCAGGAAAACATCAACATATATCATAGTAATATTTGCAAAATACAGAGATAAGGAAAACATCCTGAGAACAGAAAGAGGAAAGACATCCCTAAATTACAAGGGGAAACTAATCTGGTTAGCAGCAAACACTTATCAACAGAAACTTGGCAGGCCAGAAGGAATTGATGTGATATATTCAACTTGCTGAATGCAAAAAAAAAAAAAATACGCAGCCAAGAACACTTTATCCAGCATGACTGTCTTGTAGAATAGAAGTAGAGATGAAGAGTTTCCCAAACAAAAACTAAATGAGTTTGTGACCACTAAACAAGCCCTGCAAAAAATATTAAAGATATCTCTTTGAGTAGGAAAGTAACACCAAAAGAAACAAAAACTAGAAAGGAACAGGGACACCTGGGTGGCTTAGTTGGTTAAGCATCCAACTTCAGCTCAGGTCATGATCTCACAGTTGGTGGGTTCGAGCCCCATGTCGAGCTCTGTGCTGACAGCTCAGAATCTGGAGTGAGCTTCGGATTCTGTGTCTCCCTCTCTCTCTGCCCCTCCCCCACTCATGATATGTTTCTCTGTGTCTCAAAAATAAATAAACATATTTTTTAAACTAGAAAAAACAGACAAAATCACCAGAAATGACTTTATAGGTAATACAATGGCAGAAAATTCATGTGTATCAAAAATCATTCTGAATATAAATGGACTAAATGCGCCAATAAAAATACATAGGGTATAAGAATGCGTGAAAAAAAAAACAAGATGCATCTATATGCTGCCTATAAGAGACTCTTTCTAGACCTAAGGACAGCTCCAGATTGAAAGTGAGGGGATGAAGAAATATCTATCATAATAATGGATGTCAAAAGAAAGCTGGAGTAGCCACAGTTATATCATACAAACTAGATTTTAAAGCAAAAACTAACAAGAGATGAAGAAGGGTACTATATCATAATAGAGGTGTCTATCCAACAAGAAGATCTAACAATTGCAAATATGTATACCACAATTTGGGAGCTCACAAATATATAAAAGTATTAATAAAAAACATAAACTCATTGATAATCATAAAATAATAGTAGCGGTTATGAACCACCTACTTACAGCAATAGACAAATCATCTAAGCAGAAATTCAACAAGCAAACAATGGCTTTGAATGACATACTAGACTAGATGGTCTTAACAGATATGTTCAGAACATTTCATCCTTAAACCAGCAGAATACACATTCTGTTTGAGTGAACATGGGACACTTTCCAGAATAGATCACATACTTACTGGGTCACAAACCAGGCATCAACAAATATAATAAAATTGAGATCATACCCTGCATATTTTTCTTTTTTTTTAAATTTTTTTAACGTTTATTTATTTTTGAGACAGAGAGAGACAGAGCATGAACGGGGGAGGGGCAGAGAGAGAGGGAGACACAGAATCAGAAGCAGGCTCCAGGCTCTGAGCCATCAGCCCAGAGCCCGACGTGGGGCTCGAACTCATGGACCGCGAGATCGTGACCTGAGCTGAAGTCGGCCGCTTAACCGACTGAGCCACCCAGGCGCCCCACCCTGCATATTTTTCAACCACAACACTATGAAACTTGAAGACAACCACAAGAAAAAATTTGGAAAGCCCACAAATACATGGATGTTAGAGAATATCCTAGTGAAGAATGAATGGGTTAACCAGGATATTAAAGAAGAAATAAAGAAATACACAGAAAAAAAAAAAAAGGACGTTAGAGTGGGAGAGAGCCAAAGCATAAGAGACTGTTAAAAACTGAGAACAAACTGAGGGTTGATGGGGGGTGGGAGGGAGGGGAGGAGGGTGGGTGATGGGTATTGAGGAGGGCACCTTTTGGGATGAGCACTGGGTGTTGTATGGAAACCAATTTGTCAATAAATTTCATATAAAAAAAAAAGAAATACACAGAAACAAATGAGAATGAAAACAGGACAGCCCAAAACTTTTGGGATGCAGGAAAGCAGTCATAAGAAGGAAGCATATAGTAATACAGATCTACTTTAAGAGTCAGAAAAATCTCAAATACACAACCTAACCTTACACAAAAGAGTTAGGAGAGGAACAAAAATGAAGCCCAAATCCAGTGAAAAAGGGAAATAATAAAAACTACAGCAAAATAAATGATTTAGAAATAAACAAAAAGCCAGTAGAGCAGATCAGTGAAACTAGGAGTCAGTTCTTTGAAAGAATTAATCAGATTGACAAGCCCCTAGCCAGACGTATCAAAAAGAAAAGATAAAGGACCAAAATAAATAAAATCATGAATGAATGAGGAAAGATCACAAGCAACATCACAGAAATAGTTATAACAGAATATTATGAAAAAATTATATGGCAGCAAATTGGTCAATCTAGAAAAAAATGGATACATTTCTAGGAATGCAGAAACTACCAAAACTGAAATAGGAAGAAATAGAAAATTTGAACGAACACACCCATAACCAGCAAAGAAATTGAATCAGTAATCAAAAATCTCCCAACAAATAAGAATCCAGTGCCAGATGGTTTGCCAGGGAAATTCTACCAGACATTTATTTTTTTATTTTTTTTTATGAAATTTATTGACAAATTGGTTTCCATACAACACCCAGTGCTCATCCCAAAAGGTGCCCTCCTCAATACCCATCACCCACCCTCCCCTCCCTCCCACCCCCCATCAACCCTCAGTTTGTTCTCAGTTTTTAACAGTCTCTTATGCTTTGGCTCTCTCCCACTCTAACCTCTTTTTTTTTTTCCTTCCCCTCCCCCATGGGTTCCTGTTAAGTTTCTCAGGATCCACATAAGAGTGAAACCATATGGTATCTGTCTTTCTCTGTATGGCTTATTTCACTTAGCATTACACTCTCCACAAAACCTTAGAGGAGAAAGCAGGAAAAGACCTCTCTGACCTCAGCCGTAGCAATCTCTTACTCGACACATCCCCAAAGGCAAGGGAATTAAAAGCAAAAGTGAATTACTGGGACCTTATGAAGATAAAAAGCTTCTGCACAGCAAAGGAAACAACCAACAAAACTAAAAGGCAACCAACGGAATGGGAAAAGATATTTGCAAATGACATATCGGACAAAGGGCTAGTATCTAAAATCTATAAAGAGCTCACCAAACTCCACACCCGAAAAACAAATAACCCAGTGAAGAAATGGGCAGAAAACATGAATAGACACTTCTCTAAAGAAAACATCCAGATGGCCAACAGGCACATGAAAAGATGTTCAGCGTCGCTCCTTATCAGGGAAATACAAATCAAAACCACACTCAGATATCACCTCACGCCAGTCAGAGTGGCCAAAATGAACCAATCAGGAGACTATAGATGCTGGAGAGGATGTGGAGAAACGGGAACCCTCTTGCACTGTTGGTGGGAATGCAAATTGGTGCAGCCGCTCTGGAAAGCAGTGTGGAGGTTCCTCAGAAAATTAAAAATAGACCTACCCTATGACCCAGCAATAGCACTGCTAGGAATTTATCCAAGGGATACAGGAGTACTGATGCATAGGGGCACTTGTACCCCAATGTTCATAGCAGCACTCTCAACAATAGACAAATTATGGAAAGAGCCTAAATGTCCATCAACTGATGAATGGATAAAGAAATTGTGGTTTATATACACAATGGAATACTATGTGGCAATGAGAAAAAATGAAATATGGCCCTTTGTAGCAACGTGGATCTACCAGACATTTAAAGAAGAATAAATACCTATTATTCTCAAATTATTCCAAAAAATAAAAATGGAAGGAATACTACCATTCTACATGGCCAGCATTACCTTCATTTCAAACCAGACAAAAACCCCATTATAAAGGAGAATTATAGGCCAATATCCCTGATGAACCTGGATGCAAAAATTCTAAACAAGATACTATCAAAAGAAATCCAACAATATGTTAAAAGAATTATTCACCATGCTCAAGCAGATTTAGTTTTGGGTTGCAAGGGTGGTACAATATTCACAAATCAATCAATATGATACATTATGTTAATAAAAGAAAGGATAAGAACTATATGATCCTCTCAACAGATGCAGAAAAAGCATTTGACAAAGTACAACATCCATTCTTGAGAAAAGACCTCAACAAAGTAGGGATAGAGAGAATTAAACCCAACATCATAAAGGCCATATATGAAAGACCCACAGCTAATATAATCCTCAATTGGGAAAAACTGAGAGGTTTTCCTCTATGGTCAGGAATAAGAAAGGGATGTCCGCTCTCCTTAATGTTATATAACATGGTACCGGAAGTCCTAACCTTAGCAATCAGACAACAAAATGAAATAAACGACATCCAAAATGGCAAGGAAGAAGTCAAACTTTCACTATTTGAATATGACAGGATACTCTATGTACAAAACCTGGAAGAGTCCATCAAAAACCTGCTTTAACAGATATAGGAATTCAGTAAATATGCAGGAAACAAAATCCACGTATTTCTGTACACCAATAATGAAGCAGTAGAGAGAAATCAAGGAATTGATCCCATTTACAATTTCACCAAAAACCATAAGATACCTAGGAATAAACCTAACTAAAGAAGTAAAAGATCTGTACTCTGAAAACTATAGAACATTTATGGAAGAAATTGAAGAGGACACAAAGAAGTGGAAAAATATGCCATGCTCATGGATTGGAAGAACAAATATTATTAAAATGTCTAGGGGCGCCTGGGTGGCGCAGTCGGTTAAGCGTCCGACTTCAGCCAGGTCACGATCTCGCGGTCCGTGAGTTCGAGCCCCGCGTCGGGCTCTGTGCTGATGGCTCAGAGCCTGGAGCCTGTTTCCGATTCTGTGTCTCCCTCTCTCTCTGCCCCTCCCCCGTTCATGCTCTGTCTCTCTCTGTCCCAAAAATAAATAAACGTTTAAAAAAAAAATTTAAAAAAAAAAAAATAAAAAAAAAAATAAAATGTCTATATTTACCTAAATCTCTATTCTGCCTCAAGCTACTTAATGCATTCCCTATCAAACTACCACCAGCAGTTTTCACAGACTAGAAAAAACAATCCTAAAACTTATGTGGATCCAAAAATCACCCCAAATATCCAAAACCAACTTGAAAAAGAACAAACCTGGAAGCATCACATTTCCAGACTTCAAGCTATATTAAAACGCTGTAGTTATTAAGACTTTATGGTCCTGGCACAAAAACAGAAACATAGATCAATGGAACGCAATAGAAAACCCAGAAATGGACCTACAACTATATGGTCAACTAATATTCGACAAAGTAGCAAAGAATATTCAATGGAAAAAAGACAATCTCTTCATCAAATGACGCTAGGAAAATTGGACAGAAACATGCAGAAGAATGCTACTGGACCAGTTTCTTACACCATATACGAAAATAATTTCAAAATGGATAAAAGAACTAAATGTGAGATGGGAAACCATTAAAATACTAGAGGCAGCAACCTCTTTGACGTTGGCCTTAGCAATGCCTTATTAGACATTTCTCTTAAGGCAAGGGAAATAAAAGTAAAAATAAAGTATTGGGACTTCATCAAGATAAGAAACTTCTGCACAGCAAAGGAAAAAAAATCAACAAAACTAAAAGGAGGCCTACGGAATAGAAGATAACCACAAATAACATATGTGATTAAGGTTTAGCATCCAAAATCTATAAAGAACTTAACAAACTCAATAGCCAAAACACAAATAATTCAGTTAAGAAAAGGGCAGATAATATCAAAAGTCATTTTTCCAAAGAAGATATACAGATGGCTAAGAGACACATGAAAAGATGCTCAACATCACTCATCATCAGAGAAATGCAAATCAAAACAACAATGAGATACAACCCCACACCTGTCTGAATGGCTAAATCTATTAACAACGCAGGAAACAACAGATGTTGGAAAGAGTGTAGAGAAAGGGAACCCTCTTACATTGTTGGTGGGAATGGAAATTGATGCAGCTACTTTGGAGAATAGTATGGAGATTCCTCAAAAAGTTAAAAATAAAACCACCCTTTGACCCAACAATTACATTACTAAGTATTTACCCAAAGGATACAAAAATACTGATTCAAATGGGCACATGCACCCCCATGTTTATAGCAGCACTATCAACAACAGCCAAAGTATGGAAAGATCCCAAATGCCCATTGAGTTATGAATGCATAAAGAACATGTGGTATATATACAATGGAATATTACTCAGCAATCAAGAAGAAAGGTATCTTGCCATTTGCAATGATGTGGAAGGGAGCAAGAGTGTATTATGGTAAGTGAAATAAGTCAGAAAAAGACAAATACCATATGATTTTATTCATATGTGCAATTTAAGAAACAATAGATGAACATAGAGGAAGGAAAAAAGAGAGAAGGAAGCAAAACATAAGAGACTCTTATCTATAGAGAATATACTGAGGGTTGGTGGAGGGAGGAGGGTGGGGGATGGGCTAACTGGGTGATGGGTATTAAAGAAGTCACTTGCCATGATCCCTGGGTGCTGTATATAAGTGATGAATCACTAAATTCTATGCCTGAAACTAATATTACACTATATGTTAACTAACTAGAATTAAAATAAAAAATTGAAATAAACAAAAAATATTATAGTAATTAAAAAATATTAATGGCACAAAAAAGGAATACCTAGATAAACCTACATTTATATGGTTAATTAATCTATGATAAAGGAGGCAAGAATATACAAAGAGGAAAAGACAGTCTCTTCAATAAATGGTGTTGGGAAAACTGGACAGCTACATGTAAATGAATGAAACTAGACCACTTTCAGTATTAGAGGGGAGGAGCCAAGATGGTGGAACAGCATGGAAGTTTTTTTTTTGTCTCATGTCCAAGAAATACAGCCAGGTCAGCACTAAACCATCCTACACACTTAAAAAAACTGATTTGAGGGTTAACACAACAATCTGCACAAACTGAACAACAGAACTCAGCAGGTATGCAGAGTGGAGAGGTGAAATGGAGGAGAAGCTGTGGAGGGCAGGGAGCTGTTTTTGCTTGTGGAGAGAGGGGGGAGAATATGGGAAAAGCATCCTTCCCAAAAGCAGCAGGGGAGAAAGTGGAAAAGTGGAAAGACACATAGGGACTATAGTAAAAAGGGAGAAAGAAGAAAAGAGAGGGTTCAAATTCCACTAAGACTCTATAAACAGAGGGAGCACAAAGTCTAAAACGCCACAGCTGAATACCTGGCAGTGCTCTGCTGAGAAGGGTGAATCCCCAGGAACAGAGTGAAGTCCAGGGGTCTTCAGGCACAGGGGGAGAGGTGGTTTCCCTGCTGGAAGGACATCTGGTAGAGGCTGTGTGCACCCCCCCACCACATGCAAAGGCCTCAGTGGATCCAGGAGAAAAACCAAATTCACTGGTGCTGGAACCAGGTCGTTGGGGGTGAAGCTTGGTGCCAGCTGTATGTTGTGATTTTCCATAATCCCTGACACATTGCTGCCATATGATTGTGTGAACTTTTTCTGGGGCAGGCTGGCAACCAGCTGCATCTCTGGGCATTAGCAGCAGCATGGTCCCACTAATGTTCCTGGGTATAGCTGGCACCTGGCCATTGCTCAGTGAGACCCTCCTGCAGAAGGGCAGAATGGGTCAAAGCCACAGTCCCTCATAAATAAGGGGTTGAGAAAAACAGCTGCATCTGAGATAAAACTCAGGAGGGAGGTGCTGCCTGGGGCTTGGCCACTGACAGTGTAAAAGTGCGGAGTAGACAGAAGGTGAAGACAAAGGATGGGTGTGTGATTGCTGGTCGGGGAGAACAGAGTTCTGATACTAGAGACTGGGTAGCTGGGTGATGCCATTTTCACCTTCCTGTGTATGTGCATACATGCGTCACAACAATCCACCCAAGTTAGCTAAGCAGCACCATCCAGTGGAGAATAAAGCCATTACACTAAGCCCTCCCCCCCCCAAAGGGCCAACCTTGGTCTTCAGGAACACAAATCTCTCCTTCTGCTTAGTTTATGGACAATACAGCACTTCACAAGTTGACTTCTAGGGGAAAACGAAGTAATTTCAATCATATTTCAGTCTGTTCGCTGGTCCGTCTATTCAATTCTCTTTTCTTTTTTCATTTTCTTTTTCTCTTTTTCATTTCCTTTCTTTTTCTTGAATACAGAAAGAGGAAAAAATATTTTAAATTTTTATTAAAAGTATTTTTCTTTAATTTTCTTTTTTCTATTTTTTTACTTTTGTGTACATTTTTTCAAATTCTATTTTACTTCTGTCATTTCATTTTATTCTATTTCAGTGTATTCATTTTCTCAAATTTTCAAATGATTTTCTTTTATTCTTTCCCCTTTTTCTATAATCTATCAAGCTCCTTTCAATACCCAGACCAAAACACACCTAAGATATAGCATCATTTTTTTGATTTTGTGTGTGTGTTGTTTTTGATTTTTTAATTTTAATTTAAAAAATTTTTAATTTATTTTAATTTCATTTTTTAACCTCATTAATTCCTTTTCTTCCTTCAAAATGATGACATGAAGGAATTCACGCCAAAAGAAAAGGGAGTCAAAAGAAGTAAAAGTTATTCAGGATGAAGTAAAAAATGTTTCTACCTTGAATGGATGCCATGGCAGCAAAGATGGATGAAGCACAACAGAGAATCAGCGATATAGGGGACAAATTTATGGAGAATAATGAAGCAGAAAAAAAGAGGGAGACTAAGACAAAAGAACACAATTTAAGAATTAGAGAAATAAGTGACTCATTAAAAAGTAAAAACATCAGAATCCTAAAGGTTCTAGAAGAGGAAGAGAGAGAAAAAAGGGTACAAGGGTTTTGTGAGCAAATAATAGCAGAAAAATTTCCTAACTTGGGGAAAGACACAGACATCAAAATCCAGGAAGTACAGAGGACTTCCATTAGATTCAACAAAAACCAACCATCAACAAGGGATCTCATACTCAAATTCACAATATACTCAGGCAAGGAAAGAATCATGAAAGCAGCAACGGAAAAAAGTCCTTAACCTACAAGGGAAGACAGATCAGGTTTGCAGCAGACCTATCCACAGAAACTTGGCAGGCCAGAAAGGAGTGGCAGGATATATTCAATGTGATGAACGGGAAAAATATGCAGCCAAGAATTCTTTATCCAGCAAGACTGTCACTCAAAATAGGAGAGATTAAAAGTTTACTAGACAAACAAAAATTAAAGGGGTTCCTGACCACTTAACTAGCCATGCAGGAAATTTTAAGGGAGACTCTCTGAGGGGAGAAAAGATGAAAACAAACAAACAAACAGATAAATAAATAAATAAATAAATAAATACTAAAAGCAACAAAGATTATAAAGGACCAGAGAACACCACCAGAAGCTCCAACCCTACAAGCAACATAATGGCAATAAATTCATATCTTTCAGTACTCACTTTACACGTCAATGGACTAAATGCTCTCATCAAAAGACATAGGGTAACAGAATGGATAAGAAACCAAGATCCATCTGTATGCTGTTCACAAGAGACCTACTTTAGAACTGAAGACACCTTCAGATTGAAAGTAAGGGAATGAAGAACCATCTATCATGCTAATGGTTGAGAAAAGAAAGCCAGGGTATCCATACTTATGTCACACAATATAGACTTTAAAATAAAGACTGCAACAAAAGATGAAGAAGGGAATTATATCATAATTAAGGAGTCTATCCACAAAGAAGACCTAACAATTGTAAACATTTATGTGACAAATGTGGAGCACCCAAATTTATAAATCAATTAATCACAAACATAAAGAAACTCATTGATAATAATACCATAACAGTAGGAGACTTCAACACCCCACCTATAGCAATGGACAGATCATCTAATCAAAAAATCAACAAGGAAACAATGGCTTTGAATGACACACTGGACCAGATGGACTTAACAGATATATTCAGAACATTTCATCCTAAAGCAGTGGAATATACATTCTTCTCCAGTGCACATGGAATGTTCTCCAGAATAGACCACATACTGGGACACAAATCAGCCTTCAGAAAGTACAATTAGATTTAGATTATATCATGCATACATTCAGACCACAATGTTATGCAACTCAAAATCAACCACAAGAAAAAGTGTGGAAAGGTAACAAATCCTTGGAGACTAAAGAACATCCTACTAAAGAATGAATGGGCCAAGCAAGAAGTTAAAGAGGAAATTAAAAAGTACATGGAAGCCAATGAAAATGATAATACCACAACCCAAAACATCTGGGATGCGGCAAAGGTGGTCATGAGAGGAAAGTATACAGCAATCCAGGATTTCCTAAAGAAGGAAGAAATGTCTAAGATACACAACCTAACCTTACGTCTTAAGGAGCTGGAAAAAGAACAGCAAATAAAACCCATAACCCACAGAAAACAGAAAATAATAAAGATTAGAGCAGAAATCAATCCCATCAAGAAAAAAACAAAACAAAAAAAGTAGAACAACTCATTGAAACCAGGAGCTGGTTCTTTGGAAGAATTAACAAAATTGATAAACCTCTAGCCAATTTGATCAAAAAGACAAAGGAAAGGGCCCAAATAAATAAAATCAAGAATGAAAGAGGAGAGATCACAACCAACAAAGTATGAATAAAAATAATAATAAGAGAATATTATAAGCATTATATGCCAATAAAATAGGCAATCTAGAGGAAATGGACAAATTCCTAGAAACGTACACAGTACAAAATGAAACAGGAAGAAATAGAAAATTTGAACATACCCACAACCAGTAAAGAAATCGAATTAGTAATAAAAAATATTCCAAAAAATAAGAGTCCAGGGATGGATATCTTTCCTGGGAAATTCTACCAAACATTTAAGGAAGAGTTAACACCTATTCTCTTGAAGCTGTTCCAAAAAATAGAAACGGAAGGAAAACTTCCAAACTCTTTCTATGAAGCCAACATTACCTTGATTCCAAAACCAGACAGAGATCCCACTAAAAAGGAGAACTATAGACCAATTTCCCTGATGAACATGGATGCAAATTCCTCAACAATATATTAGCCAACTGAATCCAACAGTATATCAAAAAATTATTTACCACGACCAAGTGGGATTTATATCTGGGATGCAGCACTGGTTTAATATCCGCAAACAACCAATGTTATTCATCACAACAATAAAAGAAAGGACAAGAAACACATAATCTTCTCAATAGATGCAGAGAAAGCATTTGAAAAAATATATCAGCCTTTCTTCATAAAAACCCTCCAGAAGGTAGGGATAGAAGGATCATACCTCAAGATCATAAAGCCATATATGTAAGACCCAATGCCAATATCATCCTCAATGGGGAAAAACTAAGAACTTTCCCCCTAAGGTAAGGAATAAGACAGGGATGTCCACTCTCCCCTCTGTTATTCAACATAGTATTAGAAGTCGTAGCCTCAGCAATCAGGCAAGACAAAGAAATAAAAGGCATCCAAATAGTCCAGGAGGAGGTCAAACTTTCACTCTTCACAGATGACATGATAGTCTATATGGAAAACCCAAAAGATTCCACCAAAAAACTGCCAGTGCTGACCCATGAATTCAGCAAAGTTGCAAGATATAAAATAAATGCACAGAAATCGGTTGCATTCCTATACACCAACAATGAAGCAACAGAAAGAGAGTCAAGGAATCAATCCCATTTACAATTGCACCAAAACCCATAAAAATACTTAGGAATAAATGTAACTAAAGAAGTGAAAAACCTGTACACTGAAAACTATAGAAAGCTTATGAAAGAAATTGAAGAAGACACAAAAAAATGGAAAAAGATTTCATGTTCCTGGATAGGAAGAACAAATATTGTTAAAATGTCGATACTACCCAAAGCAATTTACATACTCAATGCAATCCCTATCAAAATAACACCAGCATTCTTCATAGAGCTAGAACAGATAATCCTAAAATTTGTATGGAGCTAGAAAAGACCCTGAATAGCCAAAGTGATCTTGAAGAAGAAAACCAAAGCAGGAGGCATAAGAATCCCAGACTTCAAGCTACACTACAAAGCTGTAATCATCAAGACATTATGGTACTGGCACAAGAACAGACACTCAGATCAATGGAACAGAATAAAGAACCCATAAATGGACCCACAAACAAATCTTTGACAAAGCAGGAAGAATATCCAATGGAATAAAGACAGTTTCTTCAGCAAGTGGTGCTGGGAAAAATGGACAGCGACATGCAGAAGAATGAAACTGGACCACTTTCTTACACCATACACAAAAGTAAACTCAAAATGGATGAAAGTCCTAAATGTAAGACAGGAGGTACTGGGAAAACTGGACAGCAACATGCAGAAGAATGAACCTGGACCACTTTCTTACACCATACACAAAAATGAACTCAAAATGGATGAAAGACCTAAATGTAAGGCAGGAAGCCATCAAAATCCTAGAGGAGAAAACAGGCGAAAATCTCTTTGATCTTGGCTGCAGCAACCACTTACTCAACACTTCTCCAGAGGTAAGGGAAACATAAGCAAAAATGAACTACTGGGACCAAATCAAAATAAAATCCTTCTGCACAGTGAAGGAAACAATCAGAAAAACTAAAAGGCAACCAACAGAATGGGAGAAGATATTTGCAAAGGACATATCACATAAAGGGTTTGTATCCAAAATCTATAAAGAACTTATCAAACTCAACACCCAAAAAACAAATAATCCAGTGAAGAAATGGGCAAAAGAAATGAATAGAGACTTCTCCAAAGAAGACATACAGATGGCTAACCAACACATGAAAAAGTGCTCAACATCACTCATCATCAGGGAAATACAAATCAAAACCACAATGAGATACCACCTGACACCTGTCAGAATGGCTAACATTTACAACTCAGGCAACAACAGATGTTGGCGAGGATGTGGAGAAAGAGGATCTCTTTTGCATTGTTGGTGGGAATGCAAGCTGGTGCAGCCACTCTGGAAAACAGTCCTCAAAAAACTAAAAATAGAACTACCCTATGACTCAGCAATTGCACTACTAGGTATTTATCCAAGGGATAAAGGTTTGCTGTTTTGGAAGGGCACATACACCCTAAGGTTTATAGATAAGATATATAAGAAAAGAAAAAAAACCAGAGGTTGGAAGAAAGAGGAAAACTTTTGAAAATTTGAAAAAATTAATACAATAGAATAGAATAAAATGAAATGTTGGAAGTAAAATTTAATTTATATAAGTTGCAAAAATGTAATGTATATAGTAGGTAAAATTAAAGAAAAATCTTTTTAATAAAAATGGAAAGTAATATCAAATTTTTCTCTTTCTGCATTCGAGAATAAGAAAAGGAAAGAAAAAAATTGAATATAAGGATCAGCGAATAGAATGAAATACGATTGAAATTACATCTGGTTTCCCATTGAAGTCAAACTATAAAGCACTTTATAGTTCATAAACTAAGCAGGTGGAGAGACTTGTGTTAGTCAAGAAGGTGTTTAACCCAATTGAGCGGGGCTTATTGTAATGGCTCTGTTCTCCACTAGATGGCATTGCTTAGCTTACTGGGGTGGATGGTTGTGGTGTGTGTAGGCATGTATGCACATGCGCAGGACGGTTGAAAATGGCATCACCAAGGGACCCAATCTCTAGTATTGGGACTCTGTGCTCTCCTTGACCACAATCAAGCAACCCTCCTTGTTTTCAGCTTCCATCCATTCCCTGCTTCTACACTGTCCATGACCAAGCTGTCAGGCTTCCAGGTGGCATTTACTTCCTGAGTTTTATCTCAGATAGTGCTATGTTTCCCAACCCCTCACTTCTGAGGGACTGTGGCTTTGACCCGCTCAGACCCTCTGGGGGAGGATCTCTCTGAGCAATGCCTGGGTGCTGGCCCATCCCCAGGAATTCTCATGGGACCATGCTGCTGCTGCTGCTGCCCAGAGACTGCAGCCGGCTGCCAAACTGCCACAGAAGAAGTTTACATGATCTTGTAGCAGCAGTGTTTCAGGGATTATGGTAAATCACAACTCACATCTGGCACCAGACTTCACCCTTAATGTCCTTGTTCCAACATCAGCGAATGTGTTTGTTCTCTGGGGTCCTCCAGGACCTTTGCCTGTTGTGTTCTGTGGTTCAGGTTGTGCAGATTGTTGTGTTAATCTTCAAATCAGTTTTCTAGGTGTGCAAGATGGTTTAGTATTGATCTGGTGCATTTCAAGAATGAGCTGTCTAAACCACTCTTAAACATCCAATGGATCAAAGAACAATTTAAAAGGTAAATTAGAAAATATCTTCAGATATATAAAAATAAAAATACAGTATACCTAAATTAATGGAATGCAGTAAATGCGGTGGTAAGAGGAAAATGTATAGCTGTAAACACTTCTATCAAAAAATGACACAGATTTTAAATGACCTGACTTTACACCTTAGAGGAATGGAAAGAGAAGAAACTAAAAACTAGGAGAAGGAAGGAAATACAGAATAGAACATAGATAAAATAGAGATATAAAAAGTCAACAAAATCCAAAGTTGACTGTTCTAAAAGATCAACAATGTTGACAAACTTTAGCTAGATTGTGTAAAAAATAAGAATTAACCAGCTCTGGCGTTTTTGGTTTTTTTTTTGTTGTTGTTGTTGTTGTTTTTTTTGTGGAGTCTTTGGGTTTTCCAGGTAGACTATCATGTTCTATGCGAAGAGAAAAAGTTTGACTTCTTCCTTGCCAATCTGTATGCCTTTTATTTTTATTTTTTTTGTTATCTGATTGCTGAGGCTAGAATTTCCAGTACTATGTTGAACAACAGCGGTGAGAGTGGACATCCCTGTGGTGTTCCTGACCTTAGGGGGAAAGCTCTCATTTTTCCCCCCATTGAGGATATTAGCTGTGGGCTTTTCATATATGGCTTTGATGATGTTAATGTATGTTCCTTCTACCCCTAGTTTCTTGAGGGTTTTTTTTTTTTTTAATTTTTTCTTTTTCAACGTTTATTTATTTTTGGGACAGAGAGAGACAGAGCATGTACGGGGGAGGGGCAGAGAGAGAGGGAGACGCAGAATCGGAAACAGGCTCCAGGCTCCGAGCCATCAGCCCAGAGCCTGACGCGGGGCTTGAACTCACGGACCGCGAGATAGTGACCTGGCTGAAGTCGGACGCTTAACCGACTGCGCCACCCAGGCGCCCCTTGAGGGTTTTTGTTTTTACCAAGAAAGGATGCTGTATTTTGTCAAATGCTTTCTATGCATTTATTGGAAGGAAATTTTGGTTATTATCCTTTCTTTTATTAATGTGGTGCATCACATTGATTGATTTGAGAATATTGAACCAGTCCTGCAGCCCAGAAATGAATTCCAGTTGATCATAGTAAATAATTCTTTTAATGTACTATTGAATTCAATTTCTACTATCTTGTTGAGAATTTGCATCCCAGTTCATCAGGGATATTGGCCTTTTTAAAAAAAAATTCTTCTTTTAAATTTTTTAAATGTTTATTCTTGAGAGACAGAGAGAAACAGAGCATGAGTGGGGGAGGAGCAGAGAGAGAGGGAGACACAGAATACGAAGCAGGCTCCAGGCTCTGAGCTGTCAGCACAGAGCCTAATGCAGGGCTTGAACCCACTAGCTGTGAGATCATGACCTGAGCTGCAGTCAGACACTTAACTGACTGAGCCACCCAGGTGCCCCTTAATTCTCCTTTTTAATGGGATCTTTGTCTGGTTTTGGAGTTAAGGTAATGCTGGTTTCATAGATGAGTTTGGAAGTTTTCTCTCCATTTGTTTTTTGGAACACTTTGAGAAGAATAGGTATTAACTCTTCTTTATATATTTGGTAGAATTCCCCTGGGAAGCCATCTGGCCCAGAACTCTTATTTGTTGGGAGATTTTTGATAACTGGTTCACTTTCTTTGCTGGTTATGAGCCTGTTCAACTTTTCTATTTCTTTCTATTTGAGTTTTTGTAGTGTGTGTCTAGGAATTTGTCCACTTTTCCAGATTGTCCAGTTTGTGGGCATACATTTTCTCATAGTATTCTTTTATAATTGTTTATATATCTGTGGTGTTGTTTGTGAATTCAACAATGCTGCAGGAAATAAAATCCATGTAAAGAAATTGGTTGTGTTTCTATACACCAATAAGGAAGCAGCAGAAAGAGTTATCAAAAAATTGATCCAAAATACAATTGCACTGAAAATAACAAATTACCTAGGAATAAACCCAACCATCAGGTAAAAGATCTGTATGCTGAAAACTATAGAAAGCTTGTAAAATAAATGGAAGAATACACCAAGAAATGGCAAAATATTCCATGCTCATGGATTGGATGAACAAATATTGTAAAAATGTCTATACTATCCAAAGAAGTCTACACAGTCAATGCAATCCCTATCAAAATAACACCAGCATTATTCCAGAGCTAGAACAAACAATTCTAAAAATTGTATGGAACCAGAAAAGACCCCAAATAGCCAAAGTAATGTTGAAAAAGAAAAGCAACCTGGAGACATCACCATTCCAGACTTTAAGCTGCATTATAAAGCTGTGGTCATCAAGACAGTATGGTATTGGCACAAAAATAAACACATAGATCTTTGGAATGGAATAGAGAACTCAGAAATGGACTTACAAATATATGGCCAACTAATCTTTGATGGGCAGGAAAGAGTATCCAATGGAAAAAAGACAGTCTTTTTAGCAACTGGTGCTGGGAGAAATGGACAGCGACATGCAGAAGAAAGAAAGTGGGCCACTTCCTTACACCATAAGCAAAAATAAATTCAAAATGGATGAAAAACCTAAATGTGAGACAGGAAACTTCAAAGTCCTACAGGAGAAAACAGGAACGCCTCTAACCTCGGCTGCAGCAATTACTTAGTTGACATGACTCTGGAGGCAAGGGAAGTAAAAACAAAAATGAATTATTGGTTTTACATCAAAATAAAAAGCTTCTACACAACAAAAGAAACAAAGAAACTAACAGGTAACCAATGGGTCGGGAGAAGATTTTTGCAAATGACATATCAGATAAAGAGTTAGTATCCAAAATGTATAAAGAACTTGCAAAACTCAACACCCAAAAAACAATCCAGTGAAGAAATAGGCAGAAGACATGAATAGACATTTTTCCAAAGAAGACATCCAGCTAGTTAACAGACACATGAAAAGATGCTCAAGATCACTTAGCACCAGAGAAATATAAATCAAAACCACAATGAGATACCTCCTCACACCTGTCAGAATGGCTAAAATTAACAACTCAGGCAACAGCAGATTTTGGCGAGGATGTGGAGAAAGAGGATCTCTTTTGCCCTGTTGGTGGGAACAAATACTGGTGCAGCCACTCTGGAAAACAGTATGGATGTTCCTCAAAAAATTAAAAATAGAACTACCCTATGACCCAGCAATTGCACAACTAGGTATTTATCCAAATGAAACAAAAATGCTATTTCAAAGGGGCACATGCACCCCAATGTTTATAGCAACACCATCAACAATAGCCAAAGTATGGAAAGAGCCCAAATGTCCATCAACTGATGAATGGATAAAGAAAATGTGGTATATATGTACAATGGAATACTACTTGATGTTGAAATAGAATAAAACCTTGCCATTTGCAAGAACGTGGATGGAACTACAGTGTATTATCTTAAGTGAAATAAGTCAGAAAAAAACATATATGATTTCACTCATGTGGAATTTGAGTAATTCAACAGATAAATATAGGAGAAAGAAAGGAAAAATAAGAAAAACAGAGAGGGAGGCAAACCATAAGAGACTCTAAAATATAGAGAAAAAACTGAGGTTTGCTGGGGGGACTTTGTGGGGGGATGTGTTAAATGGGTGAGGGGCATCAAGGGGACCACTTTTCAGGATGAGCACTGGGTGTCATATATAAAAGATGAATCACTGAGTTCTACTCCTGAAGCCAGCACTGCACTGTATGTTAACCAAACTGAATTTAAATTTTAAAAATATAGAAAGAAAAATAAAGAGAAGACTCAAATTAGCAAAATCAGAAGTGAAAGTCTGGACAGCACTATTGATTTTATAGATATAAAATATTTAAAAGAAAGTACTACGAACATTTGTGCACAAACATTGGAAAATTCCTATAAGGACACAACCTACCAAGAGTAAATTTTGAAGAAATAGGAAATATGGATAAGACCTATAATTAATAAGGATATTGAATCATTAATCACAAACTTTCCACTGAAGAATAGCCCTGGACTAGATGACTTTACAGGTAAATTCCCTGAAACTTTTAAAGAATGATATCAATTCTTTTAAAACTCTTCCCCCAAATAGAAGAGAAGATAACATCTCCAAAGTAATTTTATAAAGCCACAATTGCTCTTATACCAAAGCCAAAAACAAAAACCACTTCTTACAGCCCAATAGCCATTATGAATATCATGCAAATTCCCTCAACAAAATACATGCAAATGGAATTCAACAACACATTAAAAGGATTATACACCATGACCATCTGAGATTTATTCTTGAATGCAAAGATGGTTTAATATATGAAAATCAAGTAATACACTATATTAAAAGAATGAAAGACAATATCCATATGATCATACAAATGATGCAGAAAAAATATTTGACAAAATTCAACACATTTTCGTTATAAAAATACTGACAAACAAGGAATAGAAGGAAACTCCTTCAGTGTGATGAAAATCACATATGCAAAGCACACAACTAATATATATACTGAGTGGCAAAATATTCAAAGCTTTAGGTTCAAGATCATGAACAATACAAGGATGCCCACTTTCACCACTTCAATTCAACACAGTATTGAAAGTTGCAAGAGGAGAGGAAGAAGGCAGCAGAGTTGGAAGACCCTAGGCACCTATAATACCATAAACACAACTCAATGACTATCAAATCATCCTAAACACACCAGAAATCAAACAGAAGACTGACAGGAAATTCCATAATTAAAAGGAGAGAAGAAGCTACATCGAAGAAGGTAGGAAGTGCAGAGACATGGTTTACAGGAGAAACCAATCACAGGTGCTGTGGAAGGGAGGGAGCTGTCATTGCAGGAGAGAGAGAGAGAGAGAGAGAGAGAGAGAGAGAGAGAGAGAGAGAAGCACACAGAGGAATGCATAAGGAAAACATTTCCCCAAAGCCATTGGCTGAGAAAATGAGATGGACTGATTTTTATGAGTCCTTGCAACTACCTGGGTTTAAAGCCTAGAGTTATAAAGGTCGGGGGGTTTGGCTGAGATAAAGGCCCAAGTCAAACAACCTGGCAAATAACAGACAGTGTGAAAACAGCAATCTGAATGAAGAGCATCTGGAGAACACAGTGGGGAGATTATGTGGTCTTCTCAGAGTGCATTCCTGAGAGGCAGCATTCACAGAGACACCTCTCTGGGAACAAGGGAGCTGGCTGGCACCATTCCCTTCCCACTCCCCTCAACATAAACCCAGAGTCACCTGTGGGAAGCAGCTCAGAGTGGACACTGGCTGAATAACTTGCTTACAAAAAGTCCCATATTCTTTATACTCAGGGAGGACTGTCCTTCTCAGTAAAGCTTGCCTCAGTGCAAGTGAGGTGGGCCCCTTATTAAGAAAACCATCAAAAACACCTGTCCACACCATGTGTCCAGAGAAGAAAGTTTTGCATGGCCTCAGTTCTGGTGGAGTTGGTGTCAGGTCTCATTTCATAAGCAGACCAGAGCACACCTACTTAAAACTCACCACATTGAGGCCAATGACCAAACACTGCCCATAGCATGCAAAGAAAGCCTCTGCAGATGACAGACCTGAAGGATATAGCAGCTAAAACACGGCAGCAGAGTGCATGCATCACATATTGGAGACACTCCTTGAAGCACCAGACCCTGGAAACTTTATAACCACTTTTTCATAAGGCACTTATATTCAGGAGGAGACATAATTTGCTTTTCTAACACACATAAGAAGGTAGAGACTTAGACAAAATGTTAATATGGAAGAATTAATCCCAAATAAAAGAGCAAGAAAGGGGCACAGAGATCGAGGCAAAGCAGATGTAAGTAATATGGCTGATAGAGAATTTAAATAAACAATCATAAGGATACCTACTGGGCTTGATAAAAAATAGAAAAACTCAGGGAGACCATTACCACAGAGATAAAGGAGTTAAAAAAGAATCAATCAGATATGAAGAATGCAATAAATGAGATTAGAAATAGGCTTAAGGCAATGAACACCATGCTGTAAGAAGCAGAACAATTAATTAGTGACCTAGAGGACAAAATAAAACAATAAAGCTGAACAAGAGACAAATGAGAATTACACAACATGAGAAGAGACAGAAAACTCAGTGATGCAACTGGATGAAATAACATTTGTATTATAGGAGTCCTAAAGAAGAAAGAGAAAAGGAGGCAGATTTTGAGGAAATAATAGCTAAAACCAACCAGACTCTGGGGAAGGAAACAGACATCCAAATCAAGGAAGCACAGAGAACTATCAAAATAAACAAAAACATGTCAAAATCAGGACATATTGTAATTAAATTTCAAAATACAGGGTTAAAAAGTAAATTTTAGAAGCACCAAGACAAAAGAAGACCTTAACTTACAAGAGAAAATCCATAAGTCTAGCTGCAGATTTCTCAACACACACTTGGCAAGCCAGAAGAGAGTGTAATGATATATTAAAAGTGGGGAATGGGAAAAATCTGCAGCCACGAAGAGCATATCCAGCAAGGTTAACATTCAGAATAGAAGTAGAGAACAAGTTTCCCAGAGAAGCAAAAGCTAAAGGAGTTTGTGACCACTAAACCAGCACTGCAAGAAATATTAAAAGGGAATCTTTGAGTGCAAAGGGGATACCAAAAGGAACAAGACAAGAAAGGATCAGAGAATATCTCCAGAAACAATGAAAAAATGAGTTATAAAATGACATAAAATGCATATCTGTCAATAATTACTTTTTTTTTATTATATAAAATTTATTGTCAAATTAGTTTCCATACAACAGCCAGTGCTCATCCCAAAAGATGCCCTCTTCAATGCCCATCATCTCCCCTCCCCTCCCTCCCACCCTGCATCAACCCTAAGTTTGTTTTCAGTTTTTAAGAGTATCTTATGCTTTGGCTCTTCTCCCACTCTAACCTCTTTTTTTTCTTTTTTTTTCCTTCCCCTCCCCCATGGGTTTCTGTTAAGTTTCTCACGATCCACATAAGAGTGAAAACATATGGTATCTGTCTTTCTCTGTATGACTTATTTCACTTAGCATAACATTATCCAGTTCCATCCACGTTGCTACAAAGGGCCATATTTCATTCTTTCTCATTGCCACGTAGTACTCCATTGTGTATATAAACCACAATTTCTTTATTCATTCATCAGTGGATGGACATTTAGGCTTTTTCCACAATTTGGCTATTGTTGAGAGTGCTGCTATAAACATTGGGGTACAAGTGCCCCTATGCATCAGTACTCCTGTATCCCTTGAGTAAATTCCTAGCAGTGCCACTGCTGGGTCATAGGGTAGATCCATTTTTAATTTTTTGAGGAACCTCCGCACTGTTTTCCAGGGTGGCTGCACCAGTTTTCATTCCAAGCAGCAGTGCAAGAGGGTTCCCTTTCTCCACATCCTCTCCAGCATCTATAGTCTCCTGATTTGTTCATTTTGGCCACTCTGACTGGTGTGAGGTGATATCTGAGTGTGGTTTTGATTTGTATTTCCCTGATGAGGAGCGATGTTGAGCATCTTTTCACGTGCCTGTTGGCCATCTGGATGTCTTCTTTAGAGAAGTGTCTATTCATGTTTTCTGCCCATTTCTTCACTGGATTATTTGTTTTTTGAGCGTGGAGTTTGGTGAGCTCTTTATAGATTTTGGATACTAGCCCTTTGTCTGATATGTCATTTGCAAATATCTTTTCCCATTCTGTTGCTTGCCTTTCAGTTTTGTCGATTGTTTCCTTTGCTGTGCAGAAGTTTTTATCTTCATGAGGTCCCAATAGTTCATTTTTGCTTTTAATTCTCTTGCCTTTGAGGATGTATCAAGTAAGAAATTGCTACGGCTGAGGTCAGAGAGGTCTTTTCCTGCTTTCTCCTCTAGTGTTTTGATGGCTTCCTGTCTCACATTCAAGTCCTTTATCCATTTTAAGTTTTGTGAATGGTGTAATAAAGTGGTCTAGTTTCATCCTTCTGCATGTTACTGTCCAGTTGTCCCAGCACCACTTGTTAAAGAGACTGTCTTTTTTCCATTGGATATTCTTTTCTGCTTTGTGAAAGATTAGTTGGCCATACGTTTGTGGGTCTAGTTCTGGGGTTTCTATTCTATTCCATTGGTGTCTGTTTTTGTGCCAATACCATGCTGTCTTGATGATTACAGCTTTGTAGTAGAGGCTAAAGTCTGGGATTGTGATGTCTTCTGCTTTGGTCTTTTTCTTCAAAAGTACTTTGGCTATTCGTGGCCTTTTGTGGTTCCATATGAATTTTAGGATTGCTTGTTCTAGCTTCGAGAAGAATGCTGGTGCAATTTTGATTGTGATTGCATTGAAAGTGTAGATAGCTTTGGGTAGTATTGACATTTTAACAATATTTATTCTTCCAATCCATGAGCACAGAATGTTTTTCCATTTCTTTATATCTTCCTCAATTTCCTTCATAAGCTTTCTATAGTTTTCAGCATACAGATCTTGTACAACTTTGGTTAGGTTTATTTCTAGGTATTTTATGCTTCTTGGTGCGATTGTGAATGGGATCAGTTTCTTTATTTGTCTTTTTGTTGTTTCACTATTAGTGTATAAGAATACAACTGATTTCTGTACATTGATTTTGTGTCCTGCGACTTTGCTGAATTCATGTGTCAGTTTTAGCAGACTTTTGGTGGAGTCCATCAGATTTTCCATGTATAATATCATGTCATCTGCAAAAAGTGAAAGCTTGACTTCATCTTTGCCAATTTTGATGCCTTTGATATCCTTTTGTTGTCTGATTGCTGATGCTAGCGCTTCCAACACTATGTTAAACAGTAGTGAGAGTAGACATCCCTGTCGTGTTCCTGATCTCAGGGGGAAAGTTCTCAGTTTTTCCCCATTGAGGATGATATTAGCTGTTGGATTTTCATAAAGGGCTTTGATGATATTTAAGTATGTTCCTTCTACCCCAACTTTCTCGAGGGCTTTTATTAAGAAAGGTTGCTGAATTTTGTCAAATGCCTTTTCTGCATCGATTGACAGGATCATATGGTTCTTATCTTTTCTTTTATTAATGTGGTGTATCACGTTGATTGATTTGCAAATGTTGAACCAGCCCTGCATCCCAGGAATGAATCCCACTTGATCATGGTGAATCATTCTTTTTATATACTGTTGAATTTGATTGGCTAGTATCTTATTGAGAATTTTTGCATCCATATTCATCAGGGATATTGGCCTGTAGTTCTCTTTTTTTACTGGGTCTCTGGTTTAGGAATCAAAGTAATACTGGCTTCATAGAATGAGTCTGGAAGTTTTCCTTCCCTTTCTATTTTTTTGGAATAGCTTGAGGAGGATAGGTACTTTCTCTGCTTTAAACGTCTGGTAGAATTCCCCAGGGAAGCCATCTGGTCCTGGACTCTGATTTGTTTGGAGATTTTTGATGACTGATTCAATTTCTTCTCTGGTTATGGGTCTGTTCAAGCTTTCTCTTTCCTCCTGATTGAGTTTTGGAAGTGTATGGGCGTTTAGGAATTTGTCCATTTCTTCCAGGTGGTCCAGTTTGTTGGCATATAATTTTTCTTAGTATTCCCTCATAATTGCTTGTATTTCTGAGGGATTGGTTGTCATAATTCCATTTTGATTCATGATTTTATCTATTTGGGTCATCTCCCTTTTGTTTTTGAGAGGCCTGGCTAGAGGTTTATCAATTTTGTTTATTTTTTCAAAAAACCAACTCTTGGTTTCGTTGATCTGCTCTACAGTTTTTTTAGATTCTATATTGTTTATTTCTGCTCTGATCTTTATTATTTCTCTTCTTCTGCTGGGTTTAGGCTGCCTTTGCTGTTCTGCTTCTATTTTCTTTAGGTGTGCTGTTAGATTTTGTATTTGGGATTTTTCTTGTTTCTTGTGATAGCCCTGGATTGCAATGTATTTTCCTCTCAGGACTGCCTTTGCCCTATCCCAAAGCATTTGCATTGTTGTCTTTTCACTTTTGTTTGTTTCCATATATTTTTAAATTTCTTCTGTAATTATCTGGTTGACACACTCATTCTTTAGTAGGGTGTTCTTTAATCTCCATGCTTTTGGAGGTTTTGCAGACTTTTTCCTGTGGTTGATTTCAAGCTTCATAGCACTGTGGTCTGAAAGTATGCATGGTATGATTTCAATTATTGTATACTTATGAAGGGCTGTTTTGTGACCCAGTATGTGATCTATCTTGGAGAATGTTCCATGTGCACTCGAGAAGAAAGTGTATTCTGTTGCTTTGGGATGCAGAGTTCTAAATATATCTGTCAAGTCCATCTGATCCAATGTATGATTCAGGGCCCTTGTTTCTTTATTGACCGTGTGTGTAGATGATCTATCCATTGCTGCCAGTGGGGTGTTAAAGTCCCCTGCAATTACCACATTCTTATCACTAAGGTTGCTTATGTTTGTGAGTAATTGTTTTATATATTTGGGGGCTCCGGTATTCGGTGCATAGACATTTATAATTTTTAGTTCTTCTTGATGGATAGAGCCTGTAATTATTATATAATGCCCTTCTTCATCTCTTGTTACAGCTTTTAATTTACAGTCTAGTTTGTCTGATGTAAGTATGGCTACTCCAGCTTTCTTTTGACTTCCAGTAGCATGATAAATAGTTCTCCATCCCCTCACTTTCAATTTGAAGGTGTCCTCAGGTCTAAAATGAGTCTCTTGTAGACAGCAAATAGATGGGTCTTGGTTTTTTTTATCCATTCTGATACCCTATGTCTTTTGGTTGGTGCATTTAGTCCATTTACATTGTGTTATAGAAAGATATGGGTTTAGAGTCATTGTGATGTCTGTAGGTTTCATGCTTGTAGTGATGTCTCTGGTACTTTGTCTCACAGGGTCCCCCTTAGGATCTCTTGTAGAGCTGGTTTAGTGGTGACAAATTCCTTCAGTTTTTGTTTGTTTGGGACGACATTTATCTCTCCTTCTATTCTAAATGACAGACTTGCTGGATAAAGGATTCTCGGCTGCATATTTTTTCTGTTCATCACATGGAAGATTTCGTGCCATTCCTTTCTGGCCTGCCAAGTTTCAGTAGAGAGATTGGTCACGAGACTTATAGGTCTTCCTTTATATGTTAGAGCACGTTTACCCCTAGCTGCTTTCAGAATTTTCTCTTTATCCTTGTATTTTGCCAGTTTCACTATGACATGCCATGCAGAAGATCGATTCAAGTTACGTCTGAAGGGAGTTCTCTTTGCCTCTTGGATTTCAATGCCTTTTTCCTTCCCCAGATCAGGGAAGTTCTCAGCTATGATTTCTTCAAGTACACCTTCAGCACCTTTCCCTCTCTCTTCCTCCTCTGGAATACCAATTATGCGTAGATTATTTCTCTTTAGTGCATCACTTAGTTCTCTAATTTTCCCCTCATACTACCAGATTTTTTTTATCTCTCTTTTTCTCAGCTTCTTCTTTTTCCATAATTTTATCTTCTAGTTCACCTATTCTCTCCTCTGCCTCTTTAATGCGAGCTGTGTCGTTTCCTTTGTATTTTGCATCTCATTAATAGCATTTTTTTTTAGCTCCTCCTGGCTGTTCCTGAGTCCATTGATCTCTGTAGCAATAGATTCTCTTTTGTCCTTTATACTGTTTTCAAACCCAGTGATTAATTTTATGACTATTATTCTAAATTCACTTTCTGTTATATTGTTTAAATCGTTTTTGATCAGTTCGTTAGCTGTCATTATTTCCCGGATTTTTTTTTTTAAGGGAATTCTTCCGTTTGGTCATTTTGGATAGTCCCTGGAGTGGTGCGGGACTGTGCGGCACTTCCACTGTGCTGTCTTGAATAACTTGCATTGGTGGGCGGGGCCACAGTCAGACCTGATGTCTGCCCCCAGCCCACCGCTGGGGCCACAGTCAGACTGGTGTGTGCCTTCTCTTCCCCTCTCCTAGGGGCAGGATTCACTGTGGGGTGGCGTGGCCCTTCTGGGCTACTTGCACAGTGTCAGGCTTGTACTTGGGATCTGGTGTATTAGCTGGGGTGGATCAGCAAGTTGCACAGGGGCGGAAGGGGCAGGCTCAGCCTGCTTATCCTTTGGTGATCTGCTTCAGGAGGGGCCCTGTGGCACTAGGAGGGAGTCAGACCCACCAGAGGGATGGATCCACAGAAGCACAGCGTTCAGTGTTTGTGCAGTTCAGCAAGTTCCCTGACAGGAACTGGTTCCCTTTGGGATTTTGATTGGGGGATGGGCGAGGGAGATGGTGCTGGTGAGCACCTTTGTTCCCTGCCAAGCTGTGCTCTGTTGTCCGGGGCTCAACAATTCTCCCTCCCATTGTCCTCCAGCCCTCCCGCTCTCTGAGCAGAGCTGTTAACTTATAACCTTCCAGATGTTAAATCTCGCTTGCTGTCCAAACACACTCTGTCTGGCCCCTCCGCTTTTGCAAGCCAGACTTGGGGGCTCTGCTATGCCGGCGGGCTGCTCCTCCACCCCGGCTCCCTCCCACCAGTCTATGTAGCATGCACCGTCTCTCCATCCTTCCTACCCTCTTCCGTGGACCTCTCGTCTATGCTTGGCTCTGGAGAATCCATTCTGCTAGTCTTCTGGTGATTTTCTGGGTTATTTTAGGCAGGTGTGAGTGTAATCTAAGTGATCCGCAGGATGCAGTGAGCTCAGCGTCCTATGCTGCCATCTTCCCAGAAGCCTGTCAATAATTACTTTGAATGTAAATGGTCTAAATGTTCCATTGAAAAAGCGTAGGGTGTCAGAATGGATAAAAAGAAAAAAAAAAAACCAGACGCATGTATATGCCGCCTATAAGAGAATCCTTTAGGACCTAGAGACACCTTAGTTTGAAAGAGAGGGGATGGAGAAATATTTATCATGCAAATGGATGAGAAAAGAAAGCCAGAGTAGCAATACATATATCGGAGAAGCTAGACATTAAAAGAAACACTGCAAAAAGAGAAAAGAAGGGCATTATATAATCATAAATGGAACAATAGAACAAGAAAATCTTGGGGCATCTGGTTGGCTCAGTTAGTTAAGCGTTCGACTTTGGCTCAGGTCATGATCTCACAGTCAGTGAGTTCGAGTCCCACATCAGGCTCTGTGCTGGCAGCTCGGAGCCTGGAGCTTGCTTTGGATTCTTTATCCCTCTCTTTCTGCCCCTCTCCAGCTCACGCTCTGTTCTCTCTATAACTTAAAAATGAATAAACATGAAAAAAATGTTTTTAAAAAAAGAACAAGAAAATATAATAATTGTAAATTGTCCCAAGTTGGAAGCACCCAAATATATAAATTAATTAATAACAAACATAAGGAAATAATTGATAGTAACACAATAAAAGTAGGGAAGGTTAACATTCCACTTATGTCAACAGACAGATCATCTAAACAAAAAATCAACAAGGAAACAGTAACTTTGAATGACACATTTGACCAGATGAACTTAACAGATATTTTGAGAACATTTCATCCTAAAACAGCAGAATACATATTCTTTTCAAGTGCACATAAAACATTTCCAAGAAGAGATTACATATTAGGTCACAAAATATCCTCAATGAATACAAAAAAGAATTGAAATCATACCATGTATATTTTCTAACCACAATTCTATGAACTAGAAGTCAACAATAAGAAATGTTTTGGAAAGGCCACAAATCCATGGAGGCTAAATAAAATTCCACTAAACAATGAATGGGCCAACCAGGAAATCAAAGAAGAGACAAAAAATACATGGA
Organism: Lynx canadensis; assembly: GCF_007474595.2. NCBI lineage: Eukaryota > Metazoa > Chordata > Mammalia > Carnivora > Felidae > Lynx > Lynx canadensis. The sequence continues at coordinate 68,604,671 of NC_044321.2, read as the reverse complement.
AAGAAGTAAAAATGGGAACACAACAGTCTAAAAACATTGAAATGCATCAAAAGTGGTCCTATGAGAAAGTACATAGCAATACAAGCCTAAATCAAGAAGCAAAAAATATCTCAAATAAATAATCTAACCTTACACCAAAGGAGCTAGAAAAAGAACAACAAATGAAGACTAAAGTCAGCAGAAAGAAGGAAACAAAGATTAGAGTGGAAATAAATGATATAGAAAGTGAAAAAAAAAATGGAACAGATCAATGAAAACAGTAGAAGTTTCCTAGACAAAATTAATAGAATCAATAATTCTGTAGCTGGACTTATCACAAAGCAAATAGAAAGGACTTTAATATCTAAAATCACACATGAAAAAGGATAAATAATAAACACCCAACACCACAGAAATACAAGTACAGAAGAATAATGTGAAAGAGTATATGCCAACAAATTGGAAAACTTGGAAGAAATGGGTAAATTTCTAGAAACGTATAAACTACCAAAACTGAAACAGGAAGAAATAGAAAACTGGAACAGACTAATAACTAGCAAAGAAATTGAATCAATAAACGAAAGTCTGGGGGAAGATGACTTCATAGTCAAATTCTACCAAACATTTAAAGAAGAGTTAATACCTATTCTTTTTAAAATATTCCAAAAAAGTAGAAAAGGAAGGAAAACTTCCATATTCATTCTATGAGGCCAGCATTACCCTGATATGAAAACCGGAAAAGGAAAACTACAGGCTAATATCCCTGATGAACATGGATGCAAAAATTCTCAATAAAATAATAGCAAACTGAGTTCAACAATACATAAAAAAAATCATTCATGGATAAAGAAGATGTGATATATATGTATGTGTATAATTACTCAGCCATAAACATGAATGAAATCTTGCCATTTACAAGGATGTGAATGGAGCTAGAGAGTATTATGCTATGTGAAAGAAGTCAGAGAAACACAAATACAAGCGAGAGAAGTACAAATACCATATGATGGAATTTAAGAAACAAAACAGATGAACATAGGAGGAAAAAAAAGTGAGGTAAGCCATAAAACTCTTAACTATAGAGAACAAACAGATGGTTGCCAGAGGGGAAGTTGGTGGGGGAATGGGTTAAATAGGTGGTGGGGAGTAAGGAAGGCACTTGTGTTGAGAATGGGTGTATTATGTATATGATGAATCACCATATTCTACACCTGAAACTAATATTACACTGTATGTTAACTAACTGGAATTTAAATAAAAAGTTAAAAAAGAAAAAAAAGGCAAAATTTTTATGCTTAAAATAATAATTCACAATGATCAAGTGAGATTTATTCCTGGGATGCAAGGGTGGTTTACTATTCTGAAATCAATCAACATTATGCACTATATTAATAAAAGAAAATATAAGAACCATGTTATTATTTCCTTTCTTGTTTTCAGTATGTATTTAAATTCCAGTTAGTTAACATACAGTGTAATAAGTGTTCCAGGTGTACAACTTAGTGATTCAGCACTTACTTAAAACTCCATGCGCTCATCACAACAAGTGCACTCCTGAATCCTCATTACCTATTTAACCTATCCCTCCACCCACCTCAACTCTGATAAACATCAGTTTGTTCTCTATACTTAAGCATCTGTTTCATGTTTTATGTCTCTTTTTTCCCTATGCTCGTTTGCTTTGTTTCTTATATTCCACATATGACTGAAATCACTTGGTATTTGTCTTTCTCTGACTGACTTATTTCACTTAGCATAATATACTGTAGCTCCGTCCACATCCTTGCAAATGGCAAGATTTCATTTTTTATGGATGAGTAATATTCCATTGTATATATATGCCACTTCTTTTTCCATACATCAGTCAGTGGACACAAGGGCTGTTTCCATAATTTGGCTATTGTACACAATGTTAGTATAAACATTATCCCTTTGAATTAGTATTTTTATTCTTTGTGTAATTATTATTGCAATTGCTTGGTCATAGGCTAGTTCCATTTTGAACTTTTTGAAGAACCTCTATACTATTTTCTGAAATGGGTGCACCAGTTGGCATTCCCACCAACAGAGCAAGAGGGTTCCCCATTCTCCACATCCTCGCCAACACCTGTTGTTTCTTGTGCTGTTTATTTTAGCCAGTCTGACAGGTGTGAGGCAGTATCTCATTGTGGCTTTGATATGTATTTCCCTGATGATTAGTGATGCTGGGAATCTTTTTGTGTCTGTTGGAAATCTGCATATCTTCGTTACAAAAATATGCATTCATGTATTCTGCCCATTTTTAATTGGATTATTTGTTTTTTGGTGTTGAGTTTTGTAAGTACTTTATATTTTTTTGATACTAACCCTTTATCAGATATGTCATTAGCAAAAAACTTCTCCCTTTCCATAGGTTGCCTTTTAGTTTGTTGCATGTTTCCTTTGCCGTGCAGAAGCTTTTTATTTTGATGTAGTCCCAATAGTTTATTTTTGCTTTTGTTGGCCTTGCCTAAGGAGACATATCTAGAAATAAGTTTCACAGCCAGTGTCAAAGAGATTACTTCCTGTGTTCTCTTCTAAGATTTTAATGGTTTTATGTCTCACATTTATGTCTTTAGTCAATTTACAATTTATTTTTGTGTATGATGGAAAAAAACACGGTCCAAT